>NC_136917.1:3005200-3605200 GCF_949752795.1 Hyperoodon ampullatus
TATCATATTTTCTTCAGATAAAGATTGTTTCATCACTTCCTTTCCTATATTTTATCTTTTATTTATTTTTCTTATTGCAATGGTTAGAACCTCTAGTAGAAATGTTACTAGGTCTCCTTTTCTTGTTTTTTATTTTAATGGAAATGCTTCTAATGGTTTACTATTAAGTCTGTGGCTTGGTTTGGAGATTTCAGATTGGTATCTTATACCAGTTTAAGAAAGTTTCATATCTGGTTTACTTAAGTAAAAAAACATTATTGCAGTTAAGTGGATATAAATTCAGATTAGAATGTTAAAACTTTAAATGTTAAATGTAGTCCCCATGGTAACCACAAAAGGAAATTAAGAAGGAATTTAAACATTTCACTACAAAAAATCAACTAAATGCAAAGAAGACAGGAATACAAGAAAATGCGGGGGGAAAAAGCTATAGGGCATGTAGAAAATAAGTAGCAAAATGACAGAAGCAAGTTCCTCCTTGTCAGTAATTACTTTAAGTGTAAATGGGTTAAACTTGCAAATCAAAAGACAGAGACCAGAGTTAGGGAGATATAGCCAAGATGGCGGAATAGGAAGACCCTGAGCTCAACTCTTCTCACTGGAGCACCAAAATTACAACGACTGATGCAACAACTATTGATGAGAAAGACTGGAATCCACCAGAAAAGGTTTTCTACAACTAAAGATATAAAGAAGGAGCCACAAAGAGATGGATAGGAGGGGCAAAGTCATAGTATAGTCAAGACCTATACCCTTGGGTGGGTGACCCATAAACAGGAGAATAATTACAAATATGGAGCTTCTCCCCAAGGAGAAAAGGGTCTGAGCCCCACATTGGGCTCCCCAGTCCTGGGGTCATGCACCAGGAATATTTGGTTTTGGAGGCCAACAGGGTTTAATTTTGGGAGACCCAGAAAGCTGTGAGAAATAAAGACTCTTAAAAGGCACATGCAAAATCTTACATGCTCCAGGACCCAGAGCAGAAGCAGTGATTTGAAAGGGGCCTAGGTCAGACCCACCTACTGATCTTGAAGGGTCTCCCAGAGAGGCAGGAGGCAACTGGAGTTCACCCTGGGGACACAGACACTGATGGCACTATTTTGGGGAGCTCTTTCTACCACATGGACACTTGTGTTGACAAGCACTATTTTGGAATCCTCCATCTAGCTTATTAGCCTCAGAACTCAGCCCTACCCTTGCCCACCAGCCTATAGTCACCAGTACTGGGACTCCTCAACTCTAGCAACTAGCTGGGCTGGATACAGGCCCATCCACCAATAGACAGGTTGCCTTAAGACTTCCTGAGACAACAGCCAGCACTGGACATTGCCCTGTCCACCAGATGGCTCAGGACCTGGCCCCACATGTCACTGTGCAGGCAGTAGACCCAGGGCACACAAGGCCCTGCAGTCAGAGACATCAGGACACAGCTCCATCCACCAGTGGGGAGGCATAAGTCCCAGAAACCCCTGGGGCTTGGCCCTACCCATCAGTGAGCTGGCTCTGGCCTCAGGACCAGCCTCACCCACAAGTGGGTGGACAACAGGCCCAGGACAACTGCAGACACACAGCCTGCTATGGCAGGATCCAGCTCACCTACCATCAAGCTGGCACCAGCCCTGAGACAAGCTGGGCCTGAGCACTGCCCACCAGCAGAGCAATACACATGATTTGGGGCCCCTAGGATGTGCAACGAGAAACCCCAGGACCTGGCTCTGCCCACCAGTGGGCAGACACCAGGTCCAGCATCTCCTGGCCCCTGGCCCCACGCACCACCAGGCATATACCAGCCCCAGAAACACCACAGCCTTTCACCCTATCTTGTAGGAAGCAGCCAGCTCACCAGCAGACCAACACCAGCTCTGAGATATCTTGGACTCCTCAGCCAACCACCCTGGGATCCAGCCCCACTCACCAGTAGGCCAACACTAGATCCAAGAATCCTGACCCCATGACCACACACACCAGAACGTTGACTCTGTCCACGAGTGAGCCAGCACTAGCACCAGGACCCCACAGTGTTACTCAGGCAGCCACCTCATGACCTGGCACCAACAACCAATTGGCAGCCTCCACACAGATCAGGGCCTGGCAACCAATCTGAGTGGGGGTCAGCCATGCCTACCAGACAATCCTCAGCACTCAGCTTGCCACAGTAGGAGGACCCACGCAGCCCACATAGGGGGCATCACTAGAGCATATAGCTCTGGTGACCAGAGGAGATTACACTGCTGGGATGCATAGAATGTCTCCTACAAAAGGCTATTTATCCAAGGTGGGAAAATGCAACCAACATACCAGATACATAGATATTAACACAGCAAATTAGTCAAAATGAGGTGACAGGGGAACATGTTCCAAATAAAGGAACAATATGAAACCTCAGAAGAAGAACTAAGTGAAGTGGAGATAGGCAATCTACCTGATAGAGTTCAAGGTAGTGATCATAAAGATGATCAAAGAACTTGGGAGAAGAATGGAGCAAGCAGTTAGATGTTTTAACAAAGAATTTGAAAATATAAAGAAGAACCAAATAGAGATGAAGAATACAATGACTAAAATGAAAAATACACTAGAAGGAATCAACAATAAATTAGATGATACAGAGGAACGGATCAGCAAGCTGGAAGACAGAGTAGTGGAAATCAATGAAGCTGAACAGAACAGAAAAAAGAAAAAATAGAGAGAAATGAGGACGGTTTAAGAGACCTCTGGGACAACATCAAGCATATGAACAATTGCATGATAGGAGTCACAGAATGAGAAGAGAGAGAGAAAGAGGCAGAGAACATATGTGAAGACATAATAGCTGAAAACTTTCCTAACTGGGGAAAGGAAACAGACATCAGTCCAGGAAGCACAGAGTCCCTAACAGGATCAACCACACCAAGACACATTGTAATTAAAATGGCAAAAATTAAAGATAAAGAGAGAATATTAAAAGCAGCAAGGGAAAAGCAACAAGTTACATACAGGGAACTCCCATAAGGCAATCAGCTGACTTTTCAGCAGAAACTCTGCAGGCTAGAAGGAAGTGGCATGGTATATTTAAAGAGTGAAAGGGAAAAACATACAACCAAAAATAATCTACCTGGCAAGGCTTTCATTCAGATTTGATGGAGAGATCCAAAGTTTTACAGACAAGAAAACTTAAAAGAGTTCAGCACCACCAAACCAGCTTTACAAGAAATGTTAAAGGGACTTCTCTAAGTGAAAAAGAGCCACAACTAGAACATGAAAATTATGAAAGGAAGAAACTCATCAGTAAAGGCAAATATACAGTAAAGATAGTAAATCAACCACATACAAAGCTAGTAAGAAGGTTAAAAGATGAAAGTAACAAAACCATCTATATCCACAATAAGTAGTTAAGTAATACACAAAACAAAAAGAAGTAAAATATGATGTCAAAAACAGTAATCTTGAAGAAAGGGGAGTAAAAATGCACTGTTGTTAAAATGCATTTGAAAATAAAAGATCAGCAATGTAAAATAATCATGTATATATAGAAGCATTATATAATGTTAACCACAAAGAAAATCTATAATAGATACATATATTTATACATTATTTATCTTGGAATATTTTGATTTCACCTTCATGTCTGAAGGATAGTTCTGATACAGAATTCTTCCTTGAAGGGTTTTTTCTTTCAACACTTTTGAGTCTGTTCTTCTACTGCCTCTGGCTTTCATTGTTTCTGGTGAGAAGTCAGCTATTAACCATACTGTTTATCACCATGTAATTGGTTGCATTTCTCTTATTGATCTCAGGATTTTCTTTTGTCTTTGGCTTTCAGGAGTTTAATCATATTGTGTCTAGATGTGTATCTCTTTGTGTTTATATTTCCTGAGGTTCAGTGAGATTCTCAGATATGAATATTCTTTTTCATCAAATTCAGGATGTTTTGGGACACATTTTCTTCAAGTTCTTTTTGCACTTCTCTTTCTCCCTCAACCCTCTTTCTCTCTCTTTCCTCTCCTCTTCTCACCTCTCTCCTTTCCCCTTTTTCTGGCAGTCTTGTTACATGTGTGTTGATGTGCTTCATGGTATCCACAGGTCTCTAGGGTCTGTTCACTTTTCTTCATTTTTTTTGCTCTATTCTTTTTTTTAATGAATTAATTTATTTTTGGCTGCATTGGGTCTTCATTGCTGCTCTTGGGCTTTCTCTAGTTGCGGTGAGCAGGGGCTACTCTTCATTGCAGTGCATGGGCTTCTCATTGCAGTGGCTTGTCTTTGTTGTGGCGCACAGGCTCTAGGCACATGGGCTTCAGTAGTCGTGGCTCATGGGCTCTAGAGTGCAGGTTCAGTAGTTGTGCCACATGGGCTTAGTTGCTCCACAGCATGTGGGATCTTCACAGACCAGGGCTCAAACCCATTTCCCCTGAATTTGCAGGCAAATTCTTAACCACTGCACCACCAGGGAAGTCTATACTCTATTTTTTAAATTAGATAACTTCTACTAATCTAGCTTCAATTTCACTGATTATTTTTTCTGCTATCTCATATCTTCTGTTGATCCAACCTACTGAATTATTAATATTGGTTACTGAACTTTTCAACTTTAGAATTTCCATTTTATTCTTTTTTTATAGTTTCTGTATTTCTGCTAAGATTCCCCATGTGTTAACTCATTATCATGATATTTTCATTTAACTTTTTAAATGTAGTTAAAAAAAATTCTTTAAGCATTACTTATAACAACTGTTTTGAAATATTTATCAACTAAAATCAACACCTGGGGCCACACAGAGCTTCTTTATATTGACTTGTTTCTTCCTGAATATGTGTCATACTTTCCTATTTTTTGCATAGAATTTTTATTGTTGAAAACTGGACATACATAAAACATTGTAAGAACTTTGGATTCTGATTTTCCATGAAGGTTTTGATTTCTTTTGCTTTGTTTTGAGTAATTTGCCTGGACTTAGTTTGCAGAATCTCTCTTGTAGTTTGTAGTTGCTGAGGTCTGTGCTCATTTTTTTATTCTTAATTCTTTTTTTTCTTTTTTTTTTTTTTTGCGGTATGCGGGCCTCTCACCGCTGTGGCCTCTCCCGTTGCGGAGCACAGGCTCCGGACGCACAGGCTCAGCGGCCATGGCTCACGGGCCCAGCCGCTCCGTGGCATGTGGGATCTTCCTGGACCGGGGCACGAACCCATGTCCCCTGCATCGGCAGGCAGACTCTCAACCACTGCGCCACCAGGGAAGCCCCTTAATTCTTATATTTATTATTTTTATTCTGGCTTCTTAAGTGTCACCACTGTGTCTTAATATCTCATTGGTTAGCCAATGATTTGGGCATCTCAAACTTCTAAGGCTTCCACCTTTGACAGTGGGTTTTGTGTAGGGGCTGGTGAACACATTTAGAGTCTGTGTGACTCTTGAGTCTGCCTCAGCTTTTACTTTTCAATGAGCCCACTTGTGCCTCCATGTTTATACATATAGTTACACAGTCATCCCAGGGATCAGTGGAGATTTATCTAGCCTTTCTATTGCTCTCTTATTTCCAGAGTCCCCATATATTTCCATCAGAGACACTGTTCACCCCACCCAGAATGACAGTCTCAGACCAACACTGCTTTAGGTCTTCCTTACTCATTTCCTACAAATCTAAATACTTTAAATGACAGTACAAAGTGTTGGTTTTTTTAGCTGTCCCCTCCACATCAAGTTCTCTCCCTCTTGCCAAAAAACTGCTTTCCCAGCCAGCCCTACCAAGGTAAAACTACCACAGTGACAGAGCAGAGATAGAGGAGTGTCAAGAGTGGTGAAGCCCCAGACAACTAGGTCAGACTTTTGCCATTGTTACCCAAAGTTCCACCAGTTGTTCATGAATAAGCACCTCTCAAGTTTCCTTTGCTTTTGTTTGACCTATGGAGCCCTGAAATTTTAAAAAATAATTTTGTTCAGTTTTATACTTGTTTATTGGAGAAAGGGTTTGCTGACCTCTTCACTCCATCCTAGCCAGAAATCCCATGTGTAGACTTATTTCTAAATTATTATTTTGTACTGTCTGTTTGCTGCTTTCTTTTAAATATTTTCCCCGTCATTCTCCCTTTCCAATAGACTGATTTCCTTTTTTTATGAATTAATTTATTTTGTTTTTGGCTGTGTTGGGTCTGTTGCTGCATGTAGGCTTTCTCTAGTTGCTGAGAGTGGGGGCTACTCTTTGTTGTGGTGCACGGGCTTCTCATTGCAGTGGCTTCTCTTGTTGTGGAGCATGGGCTCTAGGCATGTGGACTTCAGTAGTTGTGGCACACAGGCTCAGTAGTTGTGGCTCGCAGGCTCTAAAATGGAGGTTCAGTAGTTGTGGCACATGGGCTTAGTTGCCACTTGGCATGTGGGATCTTCCCGGACCAGGGCTCAAACTTACATCCCCTTCATTGGCAGGTGGATTCTTAACCACTGCGCTACCAGGGAAGTCCCTGATTTTCTATATTACTTTTTTACTGTCTACTGTTCTGCAAGTTAAATTTCCAATTTTTAATCTTCTTGTAGCTCTTCTTAAATTTTTAACATGCATACCTGAACATACATGAGTTATGAACATATATACCCATGTATGTTCAGTTATACATGTTATCTAAAGGAAAAAATACCCTGTTTCATATATTTATAAATTTAAACATATATATGTTTTATTATTTCATATGTTACTTCCATTTTGTATGTTACTGTTTTCCAGTATTTTCATTCCATCTTTTTTATACAATCAAGATTATTCTCTTTTACTGTTGTTTTATACAGGACATGCTTATCTGGCTTTATGCACATGTTAATCTAATTTCTTTATTCCTAGCATTATACTTCTTTCAATTAGGTTTACTTTCCTTATTTCCAAAGAATATGTTACAACTCTTAAACAAACAAGGATTAAAGGAGAAATCACATATTAAATTAGAAAATATTTTGAGATGAATAAAAACAAAAACACATTACCAAAACTTATAGAATGCAGTGAAATCAATGCTCAGAGGGAAATTTATAGCTATACAAGAAGTCAGACCTCAAATAAATAGCTTCATTTTATGACTTAAGGAACTGTAAAAAGAACAAGCTAAACCCAAAGCTAGCAAGAGGAAGGAAATAATGAAGATTAGAGTAGAAAAAAATGAAATAGAGAATAGAAAAAATTAGATTGAATGAAATAAAATTTAGTTATTTGAATAGATCGACAAAATTAACAAAACTTTAGCTAGACTGACCACACACACACAAAAAAGTAATGTACAAATAGCTAAAATCAGAAATGAAACAGGGAACATCACGACTGACCTTACAGAAATAAAAAGGATTATAAGATAATACTACAATGAATTCTATGTCAACAAATTAGATAACTTACATGAAATGGGAAAATTACTATAAACACTCAGATTATCAAAACTGAATCAAGAAAAAATAAAATTTCTGGATAGATTTATAACAAGTAAAAAGATTGAATCAGTATTCAGAAACCTCTCAACAAAGAAAAGTCCAGGACCAGATGACTTCCCTGGTGAATACTACCAAACATTTTAAGAAAAATTAACACCAATTATTTTCAGATTCTCCAAAAAATAAGAGAGGAGCTCATTCTATGGGGCTAACATTACGCAGACACCAAAGCCAGACAGAGATGCCACAAGAAAAGAAAATCACAGACCACTATCCCTCATGAATATATATGCAAAAATCATCAACCAAATACCAGCAAACTGAATCCAACAGTATATTAGAAAGATTATACACTACAACAAAGTAGGATTTATTTCTGGAATACAAAGGAGGTTCAACACACAATAATTGATCAATGTAATATACCACATTAAAAAATGGAGAAAAACCATATGATAATCTCAAGTGATGGATAAAAAGTATTTGACAGGATCCAACATCCTTTCATAATTTAAAGAAACACTCATAAAACTAGGGATAGGAAGGTACTTCTTCAAGATGATTAAAGGTATTTATGAAAAACTCACAGCTAACATTATACTCAGTGAAGAAAAACTGAGAACTTACCCCTAATATCAGGAACAAGGCGGGATGCTCATTTTCACCCCTGGTGTTCTATATTGTACCAGACTCTAGACAGATACATTAGGCAATAAAAAGAAATAAAAGGCATCCAAATAGGAAATGAAGAAGTAAAACTATCTCTCTTCGCAGATGACAGACAATAAACAAATTCAACAAATTTGCAGGGCACAAGATCAACACACACAAAAATCAGTTTCTATACATATTAATGAAAAATTGAAAAAGGAAATTAAGAAAACAATTCCATGTCATCCAAAAGGAAAATTACCTATAAATAAATTTTTCCAAGGAAGTGAAAGACTGGTATACTGAAAGCTACAAAACATTGCTAAAAGAAATTTTACAAGACCTAAATAAATGTAAAGACAAGTCACATTCCTGAATTGGAAAACTTAATACTGTTAAGATGTCAGCACTCCCCAAAGTGATCTACATGTTCAGTGCAGTCTCCATCAAAATTCCAACATTTTGCAGAAATGGAAAAAATGATCCTCAAAATCCTATGGAATTGGAAGGGGACCTGAATAGCCAAAACACTCTTGAAAAAGATCAAAGTTGAAAGACTCACACTTCCTGATTTCAAAATTTTCTACAAAGCTACAATAATCAAAACAATGTGGTACTGGCATAAGAATAGATATATAGATCAGTGGAATAGTATTGAAAGCCCAGAAATAAATGGATACATCTATAGCCAATTGACTTTTGACAAGGGTGCCACTCCATTAAATGGGGAAAGAATAGTTTGTTCAACAAATGATGGTGGGACAACTGAATATCCACATTCAGAAAAATGAAGTTGGACCCCCATCTCACACCATACACAAAATTTTAAATGGGTCAACAACCTAAATTTAAGAGTTAATATAAAACTCTTAGGGGCTTCCCTGGTGGTGCAGTGGTTGAGAGTCCGCCCGCCGATGCAGGGGACATGGGTTCGTGCCCCGGTCCGGGAAGATCCCACATGCCACGGAGCGGCTGGGCCCGTGAGCCATGGCCGCTGAGCCTGCGCATCCGGAGCCTGTGCTCCGCAACGGGAGAGGCCACAGCGGTGAGAGGCCCGCGTACTGCAAAAAAACAAAACAAAACAAAACAAAAAACTCTTAGAAGAAAACATAGGAGTAAATCTTCATGACCTTGGATTTGGCAGTGGATTCTTAGGTATGCTTTGTCTTTTTTTTTTTTCTTTTCTTTCGGTACACGGGCCTCTCACCGCTGTGGCCTCTCCCGTTGCGGAGCACAGGCTCCGGACACGCAGGCTCAGCGGCCATGGCTCACGGGCCCAGCCGCTCCGCGGCATGTGGGATCTTCCCGGACCGGGGCACGAACCCGTGTCCCCTGCATCGGCAGGCGGACTCTCAACCACTGCATCACCAGGGAAGCCCAGATATGCTTTGTCTTAAACTTCATGTTTAAGAAATCATGTAGCATGTGTTCTTTTTTCTCTTTCCTTCATCCTACTGTTTGTGAGATTCATCCACATTGTTGTTCATATCAGTAGTCTTCTTGTTTTTCTGTCATTTAATCTTCCATTATGTGAACTTGGCAAAATTTCTTTTATCCATATTCCTTTAAAAAGTCTACAACAAATATTATTGTATAAGTCCTTTTGTGAACATACGTACTTGCTTATCTTGGGGATTTACTTGGTAATAGAATGTGTTGGCTATAGGGTGGGGTAAATTTAACTTTATTAGAAACTGCCAAACTGCTTTATAAACTGGTTGTGACTTTTTATATTCCCATCACCAATGTATGAGAGTGCTAGTTGCTCCACATCATTGCCAACACTTGATAGTGTCAGTCTTTTTCACTTTGGCTATGCCAATCATTGTGTCGTGATAGCTTCTCGAGGTTTTATGATCTGTAGAATTTTTTATATATTCTAGATACATGTACTTTGATAGGTATGTAAATATTCTCTGCTAGACTATGGCTTGTTTTTTTTCTTTCATATGTTGGGTCTTTTGTATCCTGCTTATGAAGATTTGCTTATTGTAAGCTCATGAAGATAATTTCTCCATTTATCCTAGAAGCATTATGAGTTTAATTTTTACCTTTAGTTATAAGATCCATCTAAAATTAATTTTTTGCATGTGATGTGAGGGAAAAAAAACAAGGTTCACTTTTTTCTATATTGATATTCACTTGCTCTAGCACCATTTGTAAAGAATATCGCCTTTTCCCACTGACCTGTATTGGCACCTTTGTCAAACATCTTGTGACCGTACGTGTGTGGGTCTACTTCCAGGCTTACTATTCTGCCACATGGATCTCTCCAGTACAACAGTGCTGTGTTTACCATAACTTTATGATGAGTCTGGTCTTACACATCCTCCACAGTTGTTTCTCTTCTTCAAGATTATCATGGGCATTCTGGGTCCTTTGCGTTTCCATATGAATTTTAGAATTAGTTCCCCAATTTCTACAATAAACCTGCTAAGATTTTGAATGACTCATTGTTTTCCATGGCTCTTGGCACTGTTCTCTGAGACATCCTGCTCTGTAGCTACTTCTTAAAAAGGCCTTGAAAAATACCACATTGAGCAAATTTCCCAGCCTCTCCTGGAGCCCAGAGCCTTTTTGACATTTCGAACATCACACTACCTTTTAGCCCAGACTGGCAACACTTTTACATATACAGGTCTTGAGCTGCTTGGTCCTGCTGGTTATGGCTGAGCTTGCCTGTGTATCTGATGGTTGTCTCTCTATGGGCTGGCCTGTGACAGACTGAGCTGGAGTACTAGACTCTGATTCATGCATCTTTCACTGTCCAGCAGGCTGGCCAGAAAACGTCCACAGGCAGTGGTGGAGAAACACAACACCTTTTTTTAAACATCTTTTTGGAGTATAATTGCTTTAGAATGTCGTGTTAGTTTCTGCTGTATAACAAAGTGAATCAGCTATATGTACACATATATCCCCATATCCCCTCCCTCTTGCATCTCCCTCACACCCTCCTTACTTCACCCCTCTAGGTGGTCAGAAAGCACCGAGCTGATCTCCCTGTGCTATGCGGCTGCTTCCCACTAGCTATCTATTTTACATTTGGTAGTGTATATATGTCCATGCCACTCTCTCACTTTGTCCCAGCTCCATTTTTAAATCGAAGAATAAAGCTTTCGGGCTTCCCTGGTGGCGCAGTGGTTGAGAGTCTGCCTGCAGATTCAGGGGACACGGGTTCGTGTCCCGGTCCAGGAAGATCCCACATGCCGCAGAGCAGCTGGGCCCGTGAGCCATGGCCGCTGAGCCTGCGCGTCTGGAGCCTGTGCTCCACAACGAGAGAGGCCACAACAGTGAGAGGCCCGCGTACCGCAAAAAAAAAAAAAGTAACAGCCATTGTGGCAATGGTGGCAAACAAGACCGGCCCTACCTTCAAACTATTCAGCATAATTTGGAGCGGGGTGAAACAGGCCCTCCTACTATTGCTTGGCTTTTACCTTTCCTGGGGCCCTTAATGACCACTAACTTCTTGCTAATATTTGGCCCGTGCATCCTAAACTGTAAGGTATCCTTTGTCTCCAAAAGTTAGAACCTATAAAACTTCAAATGGTGGTCGTTCAGGGCTACAAACAGGGCTGAGGCCTGGCGACCATCAAACACATCTAAAGGCTGCTGGGGAGAAGCTCTGCTGCTCTACCTGGGGTTATGACGACACCACAAATCAGCAGGAAACATTTACAGAGATGGACCATTGCCCCTCAGCGCCCCTCAAGAATGAGGAGCGGGAAAGAGGAGAGATTTGTCACCAGAAAAAACCGTTAACAATTCCCGCGGAGTAAAACAGAATCCGGTAATAAAACAAAGTCTAACCTTTTTTTTTCTTTTCCTTTCTGCTTAGTCTGGTTTCACTTGCTCCCAGTTGGCTGCGTGTGGAGGCCTCGCACGCAGCACTTCAGACCAGAGTTCTTAGCGCTAAAGGGCTGCCCCTGACACCTCAATCCAAGATGGCGGCGGCAGCCGGCTGCGTGCAGAGATGGCGTGCCCCGCCCCGCAACCTGGAGCGGGAGCAGCACGGCTGTGCCAGCCCCGCGAGGACTCCGGCCCCTCCCCTCCCCGCTGACGAAAGCCCTACAAAGCAGCCCCGCCCACGGCCTGTTGCGGAGAGCGCGTGCTCTAGAGCGCGAGCTCACCTCGTTTCTCCATTTTTTTTTAACATCTTTATTGGACTATAATTGCTTTACAATGGTGTGTTAGTTTATGCTTTATAACAAAGTGAATCAGCCATACGTATACATATATCCCCATATCCCCTTCTTCTTGCGTCTCCCTCCCACCCTCCCTATCCCACCCCTCTAGGTGGACACAAAGCACCGAGCCGATCTCCCTGTGCTATGCGGCTACTTCCCACTAGCTATCTGTTTTACATTTGGTAGTGTATATACGTCCATGCCTCTCTCTCACTTCGCCCCAGCTTACCCTTCCCCCTCCCCGTCTCCTCAAGTCCATTCTCTACATCTGCATCTTTATTCCTGTCCTTCCCCTAGGTTCTTCAGAACCTTTTTTTTTTTAGATTCCATATACATGTGTTAGCATATGGCATTTGTTTTTCTCTTTCTGACTTACTTCACTCTGTATGACAGTCTCTAGGTACATCCACCTCACTACAAATAACTCAATTTCGTTTCTTTTTATGGCTGAGTAATATTCCATTGTATATATGTGCCACATCTTCTTTATCCATTCATCTGTCGATGGACACTTAGGTTGCTTCCATGTCCTGGCTATTGTAAATAGTGCTGCAATGAACATTGTGGTACATGACTCTTTTTGAATTATGGGAGAAACACAACACTTTTTGAAGCCTTTGCTTGCAACACGTCTGCTCAAATCCCATTGACAAAGAATGTCATGTGGCAAAATTCAGACCTAAGGACTGAGAAAATACATTACACCTCTCAACGGGAGTGACTGCAAAGACATAAGGCAAAGGGCATATATGTAGGAAAGTATGGAGAATTGGATTCATTAATGAAATTCATTTCCCCTCAATTTATAGTTTACTGCTTAACAGATAAACACTTAACATAGTATAACTCCATTTCCCCCTTCAAGTCCTTATGCTATTGTTCTATATTTTACTTCTGCACACTATATTGACATTATTGTTGCTTTATACCTTCAGTAATCCTCCAACATACTTTTCAATAGTCTCATTTTTAACCTCATTCAGGAAATGATTGACCCAATACTCAAATTCAGTTTACTCTGAAACCAGGACCACTCATCTAGCAATATTTCTCGTCCCCCAGGTTTATCTTTAAAATGTCTGCACCCCAACCTCTGCAGGGGAATGAGGGGATGCACACCCACGATCTCTGTAGGCCCAGATCATATGCATTCTCCACGGTACTCTCATTCTAGGAGACCTTTCCCAAATTCATCCCAGTCCTCTCTCCCTTATCAGACATCCAGTGTCATTTCATATGTCTGGTATCTGTCTATCTTGCTTTCTTTGGCCATCAGGGGCAGAGAATGGGAGTCATCCTAATTCATGGTTCAAAAGACATTATTCATTGGTTCATACATGATCCTCTTTATGTTTGTTTGTAATAATATAATGCATACCTATGTAAACATCTCTCAAATAGGGAAATTAGAACACTGTAACTTGTATCTGCTTTATGATCCTGACCCTCTTGGGTCTTCTCATTTGAGGGAACTTCGTAGCACAAATCTTTTTTTTTTTTTACTGTGTTAAAATACAGAAAATATAAAATTTACCACCTTAACTATTTTTAAATGTTCAGTTCAGTGGTGTTAAATACATTCACATTGGTGGTGCAACCATCATCACCATCCATCCCCAGGATTCTTTTCATCTTGTAAATCTGAAACTGTATACCCATTAAACTATATGTGTGTGTGTGTGTGTGTGTGTGTGTGTGTGTGTGTGTGTGTGTGTGTATATATATATATATATATATATATATATATATATATTCTCTTTCAGATTTTTTTCCATTACAGGTTATTATAAGATATTGAATATAGTTCCCTGTGCTATACAGTAGGTCCTTGTTTATCTATTTTATATATAGTAGTATATATATATATATCTCAGTTTGTCTCCCCCCACCCCCAGTATCCCCTTTGGTAATCATAAGTTTGTTTTCCATGTCTGTGAGTCTGTTTCTGTTTTATAAATAAGTTCATTTGTATCATTTTTTTTAGATTCCACATATAAGTGATATCATATGATATTTGTCTTTGTCTGACTTACTTCACTTAATATGATAATCTCTAGGTCCATCCATGTTGCTGCAAATGGCATTATTTCATTCCTTTTATGGATGACTAATATTCTACTGTGTATATATACCACATCTTCTTTATATATTCATGTGTCAGTGGACATTTAGGTTGCTTCCATGTCTTGGCTATTGTAAATAGTGCTGCTATGAACATTGGGGTGCATGTATCTTTTCGAATTACTCTGGGTATATGCCCAGGAGTGGGATTGCAGGATCATATGGTAACTCTATTTTTAGTTTTTTAAGGAACCTCCATACTGTTCTCCTTAGTGGCTGAAGCCACCAACAGTATAGGAGTGTTCCTTTTTCTCCACACCTTTTTAGAATTTATTATTTGTAGTCTTTATAATAATGGCCATTCTGACTGCTGTGAGGTGATACACCAGTAGTTTTGATTTGCATTTCTCTAATGATTAGCAATGTTGAGCATCTTTTCATGTGCCTGTTGGCCATCTGTATGTCTTCTTTGGAGAAATGTCTATTTAGGCCTGCAAAATTTCCTTCCTTTTGAAGGCTGAATAATATTCCATAGTGTGCATACACCACACTTTGGTAATCCATTCATCAGTCAGTGGACACTTGGGTTGCTTCCATGTTTTAGCTATTGTGAATAATGGTGGTATGAAGATGGATGTACAAATAGCTATTTTAGCCCCTGCTTTCAATTCTTTAGGTATATACCCAGAAATAGAAATACTGGGTCAAATGGTAATTCTATTTTTAATTTTTTTAGCAACGTCCATTCTGTTTCTCATAGTAGCTGTACCATTTTATATTCCCACCAAGAGTGCACAAGTGTTCCAATTTCTCCACTTCCTTGCCAACCCTTGTTGTTTTCTGTGTTTTGATGGTAGCCATCCTTACGGGTGTGGAATGGTATCTCATTGCAGTTTTGATGTGCATGTTGAGCATCTTTTCATGTGTTTATTGGCTATTCATATGTCTTCTTCGGAGAAATGTCTATTTGAGTTTTTTGCCCATTTTGGAATCGGGCTGTTTGGGGTTTTTTGTTGTTGAATTTTAGGAGTTTTCTATATATTTTGGATACTAATACCTTATAAGATATATGATTTGCAAATATCTATTCCTAGACCACAGGTTGCCTTAAAAAGGCAACTGTGGATAGTGTCTTTTCATGTACAAAATTTTAAAATCTTCATGAAGTCCAGTTTGTCTATTTTTTCTTCTGTTACATGTGCCTTGGTGTCGTATCCAAGAAATCACGGCCAAATCCAATGTCATGAAATTTTCATCCTATCAATATTTTTAAATCTATTGAGATTTAATTTGTGGCCTAAAATATGGTCTCTCCTGGAAAATGTCCCACGTGTACTTGATAAAAATGTTTATGCTGTTGTTGGGTGGAAAGTTTTCTATATGTCTATTATATCTAGTTGGCTTATTGTGTTAAGTCCTCTGTTTTCTTGTTTATCTTATGTCTGATTGTCCTATCCATTATTGTGAGAGAGGTATAGAAGTCTGCAAATATTATTGTAGAACTTTCTATTTCTCCCTTAAATTTTGTCAGTTTTTGCTTCATATATTTTGATGTAAATATTTATAATTGTTATATCTTCTTGCTGTTTTGAGTCTTTTATTAGTATGTAATGTCCTTCATTGTCTCTTATAAACTTTTTTGATTTAAAAATCTATTTTTTTTTCTGATATTAGAATAACCACTCCTGCTCTTTTTTGGTTACTATTTGCATGAACTATCTTTTTCCATTTTTTCACTTTCAACTTGTTTGTGCCTTTGGATCTCAAGTGACTCTTGTAGTCATCATATAGTTAGGTCATGTGTTTTTAATCCATTCTGAAAATCTCTGCCTTTTGATTGGAGAGTTTAAGTCTATTTAGATTTAAAATAATTATTGATAAGGAGGGACTTCTGTCATTGTGATACTAGTTTTCTATATGCCCCATAGCTTTTTTGTCTCTAATTTCCTGCATGACTATTTTTTTGTATTTAGTTGATTTTTTGTAGTAATATGTTTAAATTTCTTTCCTTTTGTGTCTATTTTATAGCTATTTTCTTTATGATTATCTTGGGGATTACCTTTTACATTCTAGTTTGAACTTACAACAGCGTAACTTCAATAACATACAAAACCTCTGCTCCTTTAGAGTTCCATCCACAGCCAATTTGGTTGTTGATGTCACAAAATTATATCTTACACATTTTGTGCTCCCAAACATAAACTAACAATTCTTTTAAATGCATTGGTCTTTTAAATCATGTAGAAAACAAAAAGTGCAGTTACAAAACATTGTTACAATAATACTGGCTCTTATCACTAACAATGTATTTATTTTTATTGAGATCTTCATTTTTTCATATGCCTTTAAGTTACTGTCTAGTGTCCTTTCTTTTTACCTGCAGTGCTCCCCTGAGCATTTCTTGCATGGCAAGTCTAGTGGTCACAAACCCACTCTACATTTGTTTATCTAGGAATTTCTAAGAATAGCTTGGTTCCTCCCCCCTTTGGAGAGACAGTTTTGCCAGATTAAAATTCTTGGTTTGACAGTTTTTCTCTTATCACTTTAACTATATCTGTCCATTGTCTTCTGGTCTCCAAAGTTTCTGATGAGAAATATACTGATAATCTTATTGAGGATCCCTTGTATGTGATGATTCTCTTCTCTTTTACTGCTTTCAGAATTCGCTCTTTGGCTTTGGCTTTTGAAAGTTTGATTATAATGTGTTTCAGTGTGGATCCTTTTGAATTCATCTTTCCTGGAGTTTGTTGAGCCCCTTGGATTCTTATATTTATGTCTTTCATTAAATTTGCAAAAATTTCAGCTATTATTTCTTAAAATACTCTTCTGCCCCTTTAACTCTCTCTTCTCCTGGGACACCCACAATGTGCATGTTGGCTTCTTGATGGTGTTCCACAGGTCCCTTAGGCTCTGTTTGCTTTTCTTCCATCTTTTTCTTTCTGTTCCTCAACCTCAATAATTTCCACTGTCCTATCTTCAAGTTCACCGATTCTTTCTTCTGCCTGCTCAGAGCTGCCTTTGAATCCGTCTAGTGAAGTTTTCATTTCAGTCATTGTACTTTGGAGTTCTTTTTTGTTTTTGTTTGTTTGTTTGTTTTGTTTTTGTGGTACACGGGCCTCTCACTGTTGTGGCCTTTCCCATTGCGGAGCACAGGCTCCGGACATGCAGGCTCAGCGGCCATGGCTCACAGGCCCAGTCGCTCTGTGGCATGTGGGATCCTCCCGGACCGGGGCACGAACCCATGTCCCCTGCATCGGCAGGCAGACTCTCAACCACTGCGTCACCAGGGAAGCCCCTCCTTTTTGTTTTGTGTTTAGATTTTCTATCTTGGTTGATAGTTCCACTTTGCTCACACATTATTTTCTTGACTTTATCCACATCTTTTAGTTCTCTGAGCATCTTTAAGACCATGTTTTAAAGTTTATCTAATATATCTGCCTTTATGTCTTTCTCAGGCACAGATTCTGTTAATTATATTTTTCCTTTGATTGAGCCATTTCCTGTTTCTCTGTATGTTTTGTGGTTTTTGGTCGAACACTGGACATTTTAATCTAACAATGTGGTAGCTATGGAAATCAGATCCTCCCCCTTACCCAGGGTTTGCTGGGTTTAAAAAAGTTTGTGTGTATTAGTGATTGGTGTAGGCTGTCTCTGTGCAGAGGGTCAGTTTGAGGTTGAGATCTTATGTTTTTTCTGAACCTTTACCTGGGCATGCATGGTTACTTTCTAATTTTCCCCATATGTTCAGTTGCTTTTGAATGTCCTAGTCTTTAATATCTTGATCCCAAAAAAGAAAAGTGAAAAATGAAGGGAGAAAAGGGCCGTGGCCCCATAAATTCCCTAGAAGTCACTTCAGCTGGAGCAGGAGGTGCTTGTGACAATTGAGAGAGGTGCAACAACAATGGCTGCCTCCCTCTTTGTGTGTACCTCTGTGATCAGAACAGCAATCAAAGCACAGATCCCCAATATACAGAGGACAGGGTCTTCTTTGCTCACCTTGACTCTCATATGCTGTGTGCAAGCTCTCCAGTAATATGTGTACAGCCGCCTGTCTCAGGGGTGGGGGTGTGTAGCTGTTACTGTGTTAAGAGCTGAAATTGACCAAAGTTGACTGCAATTTACCCTCCAAGCCTTCAATAGATTCTAGAGTTCCAAAATACTTACATCAGACAAATTCTGCCAGTGCAGTTGTCCTGGTGGGAGACAGATTCCGTGTTTCCTGCTTGGCCATCTCCCAGGATCCTCTCCACAAATCTCTCACAGACAATCATGGTATATACATGGATTCCAGGGCATAGAATCCACTACCCCTCAGGAACTAAGGCCACAGATTGGGAAGCTTGGACCTAAATAAAAGAATGGCAGGTTCCATTCTCTTCTAGCTGGAAGCTGCCTTTATATATCTTCTCATCCTGTATGAGACCCTGGGCCTGACTTACCTTTCATTCAAGATACAACCACGGTGTTATGGCCTTCCCTCAGCAGAACTCAGTGAGAGAACCATCTAGAATGCAAGAACATGCTCTAGGATGCACAAATCAAAAGTGGTCCAAGGGCTTCCTGGGTGGTGCAGTGGTTGAGAGTCTGCCTGACGATGCAGGGGACACGGGTTCATGCCCCGGGTTCATTCCTGGGTCCAGGAAGATCCCACATGCCATGGACTGGCTAGGTCTGTGAGCCATGGCTGCTGAGCCTGTGCGTCCAGAGCCTGTGCTCCACAACGGGAGAGGCCACAGCAGTGAGAGGCCCGCATACTGAAAAAAAAATAAAATAAAAAAAGGTCCAAGTAACCCTAGGGCCACCTAATGCAGTTTTGCAGTTTCTCAGTCAAGGCCAAGAAACCAAAAATAACTAGAAAGTAGCCCCATCTTTATTTAGGTCACTTAGATAACATTACATGGGTTCTGACTTCAATAAAATACATATTTCTTCTTTATTTCCCTCTTCTCCTATTCCACACCAGCAAACCTCTGAAAATTACCAACAAAAAGAACTCTCTGACACTCAGCTCACAAGACCACAACTTTTCCCACTCACTCAACTCTTCACTGAATGTTCTTCAGTGAGCTTCTCTGGTCTTATTTTTAGCTTTTAGGATTGTTTCTTTTTCTGTATAAACATTCATGAAACTCTCAAATCAATACATTTAACATTTTCATCATCTCAAAAAGTTCTCTTACTGCTTTGCAGCCAAACTCTTTCTTCTAAGGTAAGTATTGTTCTCATTTCTGTCCCCATTAATGAGTTTTATGTTTTTGGACTTTATATAAATGGAATTACAGTACTCTTTTGCTCAGTATACCCTGTAAGATTTATTCATGTTTTGCATGTATCACTAGCTCCTTTTTGTTTATTGTTGAGGAATATTTAATCACATAAATACCAAAATTCATTTGTCTATTCTTCTGTTGACTGACCTTTGGGTTGCTTCAGTTTGGGGCTATTGTGAATAAAACTCTTATGAACATTCTCTTACAACTCTCTCTACATATATGCTTTCATTGCTCTTGGGCACATACATGACAATGTGTTTACTTATTTATGCAGTTCTGAGAAGCTACAAAGGATTTTCCAAAATGTATGTACAATTTTACACTGTGAGCAATGAAAAAGAGTTACAGATCTCTTTGTCTGAAGAAGTCTTTATTTTACCTTCAGTTTTGAAAGATAATTCTAGGTACAGAATTCTGGGTAGACGGTTTTCTGGTTTTATTTTGCTTTGCAAGAGGCTGCTTCATTTTATTCTGGCTTGCATAGTTTTTGATGAGAAACTTGTAACTCTTATTCATGATCTTCTGTATGAAATATTTCCCCACCCTCCCTGTCTTCAGGCTTTTCCTTTACTTTGTTTTGCAGCCATTTGACTATGATTCCTTCTTTCTTTCTTTCTCTTTCCTTTCTTTCTTTCTTTCTTTCTTTCAGCCATGCGGCCTGCAGGATCCTATTTCCCTGACCAAGGATTGAATCCGTGCCCCCTGCAGTGGAAGGGCAGAGTCCCAACCACTGGACCACCAGGGAATTCCATTGACTATGATGTTTCTAAGTGTGTGTGTTTGCTTGTTTTACTCTGGCCTGGGGCTCTCTGAACTTCTTGAATCTCTGGTTATTAGAGCCTTTAATTTTGGAAATTCCTTGGCCATTGTATCTCCACATATTTCTTATCCCCGGTACTCTCTTCTGGGAATAATTCCACATATGTTACACTGCTATTGTCCTATAGCTCTTAAGCACTCTGTTTTGCTTTATTCCCCACTCTTTTCCTTTTGTGCTTCAGCATGGGTAATAGCTATTAACCTATCTTCACATTCATTGATTTTTTTCCTCATTTGTGTCCAGTCTGCTGATACACCCATTGAAGTAATTTTTTAATCTCTGATAATGTGTATTTCTGGCATTTCCAATTTGTCCTTTTTTTTTGTAGTTTCCATATCTCTGCTTAAATTCTTCATTTTTTTCATGCTTGTTGTTTACTTCTTAATAATTTCTTCAACATATTAATCATAGTTATTTTAATGTTCCTTAAATATACTTTCAACATTTTGGTCATCTCTGGGCCTGACTGTGTTCAATGTTTTATCTCTTGACAGTGGGTCCAGTGTTTTATTCCTGCCTTCCCCATACCTTTGTGTCTGTGCATGTGTGTGTGTATATATGTGTATCTTTTAATTTTTGGTTGAATGTTAGACATTATAGAAGAATATTTAAGACTAAAGTCTCTGTACCCCAAAATAGGCATTCCTCTTCTTCTGCCAAAGCATTAGTAGGGTGGGGCAGGGCTGATTCAGGCTAGTGAGAACTTGAGCTGGGTTGTGGCTTCTGTTGTTGCTCTTACTGACTTCAGAGCACCAGAGGCCTCAGGTCCCTCCATGATGGGCTGCTGCAATGCTGTGCTCTGTGTGAGACCTGGGGTGTTTCTCTGTTCCTGCATCATCCTTCACTTCACATCTCTGTACATCCACAGCACATTTTGCCTGCCCTCCAGAAGAAAATTGCTGCTCTTGGTATTCATTACTAGGCTGCTATTGAGAAGGAGGAAACTTGATCCCCTGATCCAGCCTCAGCCTCAGGCAGAGCTATAGGTCTTAGATTTGGAAATGGACCTCTGTGCACTACTACTCTACCTTTGGGGCAGCTAAGCTCTGCTTTGTATCTGTGATGGCTCTGAGAGGATCTAGACCCTGCCCTCATGTTAGCAGACCTCTCATGTTACTGATGTGGGCTCTTGGCACCTCAGATTTTCCAGGGATGTAGGGCTTGTTTCTACTCTTCCTCCAGAATAGTCCACCTGTACCAGGTCCTGAGGGCAGGAGTATGTGGTGCCCCCCCCACACACATAACCAGTAGAAGGCTTCTGCTCCACATGTGAGTAGGAAAGCAAGCTGTGTTCTTACAGGTCCCCAGTGGTACGTGGTCATTTTCTGAACACCTGCACTGAGGTGCCCTCTCTGTGGACCCCTGCTGTGCCCCGAGTATATTTCATGAGCTGCTAGTGGAGACCTAAGGGAAAGACCTACCAGTGGGTGCAATCCTCCTCTTGTCTGATTTCTCATCATTCTGAACTGGCACACTAGCCCACAGTTGAAGAACTCATTGAAATTACAGCTAGCTGACTTCTCCCTTCCACTTCTGTGATACACCTCTTCCTTTGTGCTGTGCTAATAATTGTGCAGAGCTCATCATTCTGGCCCTCTGTCCACCTGGTTCCATGTGGGCCTTGGCATCTGTGTAAGGGATATTTTACCCTGCATCTACACTGTTTTCACTCAATGTCTTGGTTGCTCCACAAGACTCTCCACTCTTGACTCTTGACTCTGGGAACTGTGAAGTCTAACCTGGCCATTCTGCCCTTCCTGTGGAATTGTACATTCTGCACACATGGCTCGGGGTCCAACGGCAGACTGGGGGCACTGAAGCCCCCTGTGTTCCCTCTAGGGTCCTTCTCTCTGGAGAACCCTCCTTCTGGCATCTGCCTTTGAGGATTCCAGCTGCCTGTGCTCCTCCTCATGCCACAGCCTGGAGTGTGCCCCAGGCAGGATGATGGAGCCCTTGTAGACCTTGCCTCATCTGTTCTCTTTTCTCAGGGGCCACAGCCCTGCCCTGACTCAGGTCCAGTGGGAAATAATTGCCTGCTGGGTAGACATGTTTACTGCTAGCTTATGGTAGAGGGAAGTTCACTCCCAGTCACCCCACTGTGGCCACAATGAAAGGCCTCAGGTAGATTTTTAGCTGGCTTAGTAGTTAAACGTATTTCCTAACTGCATTTCACTGTGTTGCTTCTCCAGCATCCCCAACCCTGAGTTTTTTGACTCCTTCTATTGCTCTGCATTCCTATTTGCAATCATCTAATTCTTCCATGGCTCCTCTCCTGATATTAACTTGCCAACACAGCAGCAACTGCAAACACTGCTGATATTCTGCTTCCCATTTTCTTCCTTCGAGGTACACATTCATTAGCTCTAAAACTGATTCCCCACCTACCGCAGGCTATGCCATCCCCAAATACATGCCCCCACTTGATACCCAATCATTTTCTTTAACCTGTGAGAACAGCTCCTTTCCAGGCAGAGCAGGCCCACTTTCACATTGGTCAGGAAAGTGCAAGTTTTCTGGGAGCAATTACTATATCCATTGGCATAGACAAGGACACATGAAGTGACAACCCACAAAAATTGGAGGCTACTTTCTTGCACACACTCTGTGTCATCCGCTCACTCTCACCCAGGGACTCAGCTCATGGAGCTGTTTGCACTTGAGCCACAGCAATGGGAATGTAATGGGCTGAACCAAGTCCTGGCTCTTACATCTCTCTTAGGAAGTGTCATGTGACATATGTTTAAACTTTATTGACCAAAGCCTGAGTCCCCATTGCAGAGAAAGGAGACATGTGGAGGGTGGGAGCAAGAGAAGGAGCTCCAGTGTGAGCCCACTAGGCCTTGGGGCTTGGTGTGCCCTGCAGAACAGGTGTGAGAAGACCATTCACTGGGCCTGTACTCCTTTCTGACAGGAGACACTTCAGACAAGCTGCAGGAGGTTCAGCTGCCTCTGGTCCCATTGCCCCTATGCCAGCTGCTCTATGGACACACGTCATACATTCTGCCAGACATGCTGTGTGCCGGGGACCTCAGGGACGTGAAGACTGCTTGTGAGGTACAACCCACTGTGGGGGTGGGAGACTAAGCCCAGGGATTTCAGATCTTCCATCTGCTTTAAGCCCAGGGCACTTCTGCCAGTTGGGTAGGTGGTCCCAGACCACCTGGCTCCTGTGGGGATCAGAAGTACACCTCCATGCAGCCATGAGTTGAGTGGGAGGCCACAGGGTAGCTTATGTGCAAATGGAACACAGGCCTCAGTCAGGCCCTGTGGACCCCAGTGCTGGCCAGAGCCGCCCAGGGCTCCACATCTGCCCAGGGGCCATGCCTGCTGACTGTCACTCCATGGCACCCACCCTCTACTTGCAGGACAATGCAGTGAACACTGCTTGCCTGCAGCAGGGCCTCCCCACTGACAAGGTGGGGCTGCATGAGTGGCAGGATCCTGGCCCCATCCCACAGTGTTGGCACTGGGCCACCCTCAGTCAGGAGGCCCCAAACTCCCAGTTCACAAGAAACTCCTCTTTTTTTCCAGGGTGACTCTGGGGGCCCACTTGTCTGTGAATTCAACCGCACCTGGATGCAAATTGGAGTAGTGAGCTGGGGGCATGGTTGCACATACCCTATGTATCCTGCAGTTTATGCCCGAGTCTCCTTTTTCTCAGAATGGATTCGGTATCACATAGAAAACACACCCTTACCTCTTCAGCCACTCCCTACCCTCTCCTCCACTCCGGGGGCTGCCATCAATGTCCTTGTGACCTCACTGGTTGTCCTGTCAATGTTGTAAGGACCACAGCCCTCATCCAGCTTCTTCATGGCTGCATGCCTCTGTTCCTACCCAGTTCCAGCCCAAGTCTTCACACACCTGAGCAAGGTCAGGGCAATCAGCCAGGCCCACATGCAAGGTCCAAGAGGAGGCTGAGCAGGGCCACACCCAGGAAGGCAGAGGCTGGTCTCATCACAGAAGGGTGGGGTGCCTGGGAGGGCAGAGCACGTCGGTTGAGTGCTCTGAGCACCTGAGATTTGGGAAGATATTAAATATTTACAAAGCAAGTGTCCCAGAAGTCCTGTGTTCACCTTTCTACCCAGAGTTCAGGCTCCCTCATGCACACAGAGTATGTTCATCACCCTGGCTTATCAGAATGACAGGCAGAAGGGTGAGAGGAGAAGGATAAACCAAACTGCAGCATCTCTAGAAAGGATAGCCATACAAACCCTGGTGTCTGGATATAGAATCCAGGGTGTGACCAAAGCCAGGGCAAAGGGAAGGTCATCATCTTAAAAACGTAGACCTATCAATATCAAAGAGTTTTAAATAGTCAAACATCTAATTTGGAAAATGGAAAACATGAGCTGAGAGTAGGCACACAAAGGAAACTAAAAAAGATAAAAGCAGAAATCAATAGCCAAACATCTGAAAACACTAAAACTAGCATTTTAGAAATATAGATTTTGAAAAGAAAATCAAGAAACAGGAAAAGAAATCATGAATATAATCAAGATGTAATGTGAGGGGACTTCCCTGGTGGTGCAGTGGTTAAGAATCCGCCTGCCAATGCAGGGGACACGGGTTCAATCCCTGGTCCAGGAAGATCCCACATGCCGTGGAGCAACTAAGCCCGTGCGCCACAACTAATGAGCCCGCACTCCACAACTACTGAGGCCCGCGCACCTAGAGCCCATGCTCCACGACAAGAGAAGCCACTGCAGTGAGAAGCTCACGCACCTCAACGAAGACCCAATGCAGCCACACACACAAAAAAAGATATAATGTAAGACCAAAAATACACAAAACAAGAAATGACAATTAAGCACAGAAAATTTAAGAAATCATAAGAGATATTGTACACCTCTATATAAATAAATTCAAAATGAAAAGTATCACTTTTTAGGAAATAACTAATTTACCAAAACTAACCTCAGTAGAGACAGAAGACTAGAGACCAGTTTCCATAGAAGAAATGGGGAAATTTAAGAAAAAATTCTCCATCCTAGTAAAAGTCCTTAGCTGAGATGGCCTCCTTGGGAATCATATCAGGCCTTCAACCACAAGATTGTCCCAATGCTGTCCATGCTGTTCCAGACACAGACAAGGGAGGAGAGTGTTGTGAAGACAAAAACTGATCACACAGAAAACAATTTAAGACAATCCAACTTGTCAATTAAAAAAAAATGCTGATGGGCTTCCCTGGTGGCGCAGTGGTTGAGAGTCCGCCTGCTGATGCAGGGGACACGGGTTCATGCCCCGGTCTGGGAAGATCCCACATGCCGCGGAGCGGCTAGGCCCATGAGCCATGGCCACTGAGCCTGCGCGTCCGGAGTCTGTGCTCCGCAACGGGAGAGGCCACAACAATGAGAGGCCCGCGTACCACAAAAAAAAAAAAAAAAAAATCCTGATGAAAGATTAACAAACAATTCAACATTATTTTTTAAGTAGTACATTATAATTATGTAGGATTTATTCCAGTAATGCGAAGATGATTAAGTATTAGAAAACCCATAGATATAATTCACCATACTAATTGCTTTTCTAAGGAGAATAAAATTAGTGAAAACGTGTTTAACAAATTCAAAACCCATTTCCAACTTTTAAAAAAGGAATCAATGGATAGTAAGATATATATACCTCAGCCTAAAAGTTAGCACTTTCCTTAGTGAGAAAACATTGAGTGCCTTTCTGCTGAGGTTAGGGTCACAGAAATGGTGCTCCTCTATCCCTTGCTGCTTAATTAACACCTTATTGGAAGATTAGCCACCACAGCGGCACAAGAGGATCAACCAGGGAAATGGAAAAGAGCCTTTTAAACTGCCTCCTATTATAAAAAAGAGAGCATATTTGGAACACCCAAGAGAAAACTATGAAACTACCACAAATAGTAGGAAAATTCGGTAAAGTCATTAGATAAAACATGACAAAATCAGTCTATATTCCAGTTAGAAGTTACATAATGGAAGACAAGACTCCAATTATAATAACAATGAAAGAGATAAGATACCTATGACCTTAACAAGAAATGTGAAAATAGATATGAGGAAATCTTTAAAATACTCCTGGGGAAAAAACAAAAACCAAAACAAAACATCACACATACATACAAAAGAAAAAGTAGATTTGGATGAATGATAAGGCAGCCTATATTCTTGAACAGATCAACTCAAAATGTAGGTGTGTGTGTTTTATTTTTCTGGAGCTAGATAAGTTGATTTCAAAGTTTGTATCAAAACACAAACAAGTGAGAAAACCCAGGAATAAAACTAAATATGAAGGCCATGGTGGGAACTAACCCTGCAGAAATTAAAATATCCCATAAAGATGCTGCAATTATAACATGCCATAAAGACTTGACAATTTGTGTCTGTGCATACACACCAGTGGATAAAACACTCAGAACTGGGCCCAAGTACATTTTGGAAAATCAGTGTATGGGAAATGTGTCACTTTAAATCACTGAAGATATTTAAGTTTTCAAAAGTGCAATTCGGTATAGCCATATAAAGTGGGTCCCAGAAACAGTATACATCCTGACCAAGTAGACTTTATTCCAGGAATTTTGGAATGATTGAACACTACAGTTCTTTTAATAGTCAAAACATAACCACATTCATTCCATGCAACAGTCACAAGATATTTGTTGAACACTGCTGTGTGCCAAGCACTGTCAGGGCCTTGGAGTGACAAGAGGCACCTTGGCGTGAAGCTGAGATGAAGTTGCACTCGGGGCCAGAGCAATGCATTCCCATCATTGTGATCTGTGATGTTTGCTACACTTGAGTATTTTCACAGCAATTGGTTAAGACAAACTTAAACTGCATTTGGTGTCTTTCCCTGCCTCTCCTTCATTCTCATCCAGGGCCACTGGGGATCCAGCTAAAGGAGAGTCAGTGCGTGATACATCTTCCCACATTGCACTTATTTACATGGTATACATCATTCTGTGAAGAGGTGAGTAACTGCTAGCCATTTGGGTGCAGCAATACTGCCAGGAACACTCAGGCCCTGTACTGTGCGGCACAGAGGTACAAGCTCGTCTGCAAGCGAGAGTTTAGTTCTTACCACACAGGTCAAGATGGAAGCTCTCTGCTGTCAGGAATATAGCTGATAATGCAGCATGTGCAGTAGTCAACATACCAAACATCTCCTGTTTGAATGGAATTTCAGGAAATACAACTTACTCAAATCCCTGTATCAGCTGGCCAGAAAACTTAAAGTACACAATGGCAAAGTGGCCATTGAGGCTGAGTGCTTCATGCATCCCAGATGACCTTCATGCCTTAATTCCTCTTCCTGGTCTGCCTTGGCAAAGTTTTGCTGGTTCCTGGTGGAAAAACAACACACTATGGCTGCAGATGCAGCCAAACTGCCTGGAAAAGTAAGTGCTCCAATGACACAATTCCTACACACATATGTCAGTGCATCAGAGACCACCACTCAGTAGAGCAAAGTGGCAACTTAAAATGCATCTTGAATTGCTCTTATGGAGGCCTTAATATCAAATTAATTTGTACATTTTTTCAGTATTATTGATCATCTTAAAATGCAAATAATGACAGGCAGGAAGTAACCTAGTCAAACAATAATCAAGAGAAAAAGAAGCCAAAAATGCAAACCAGAAAAAAAAGAAAAGACTTCAGAGACAAAACTTCTTTTATTACATCCAAATGCAAACTAAACACTCTGGTAGTCAAAATCATGAAGGAAATAAGGGTAACAGTCCTGAGAACCAGTTGAGAGAGAATGGAAACGACAACAGAAGGGTTGAAGCAGTTTATGAGAACAAGGACATTCTAATCATGAACTGAAACAGCAGAAGTGAAAGTGACAACACATAGTGAGAGGGCCAGAAGGGTGGGCACAGCTGGTTGTTTTGATGAATTTGTTGATCTTGGTAAGTCCCATGTTCTTCCACTGTGAGTGCAGTTCATCAAAACTGCTAATGTGAAAGAATTTGTTTTTCAGGCATGATCACAATAATATTTACAGAGAAACAAAGAGAACACACATCTAGAAGGTTCAACCAATGTTTAAACATGGTTTTAGGTGGTCAAACTTTTATGGTGTCTTGGTAAGTTCTCCAAGACTAAAGTTTCCACTTACTGTTTTGTTTTAAACTTTTTTCTTTTTTTATTGTGGTAAATACACATAACATAAAAATTAGCATTTAGACCATTTAAAGGTGTAGTTATTTCAGTGGCATTAAGTTCAGTTTACATTGTTGTACAACCATCACCACTACTCATCACCAGAACTTTTTCACCTTCCCAAACGGAAACTCTTTACCCATTAAACAGTAACTCTTATTCCCTCCTTCCCTAGTCCCTGGAGCCCACCGTTCCACTTTCTGTCTCTATGAATTTGCTACTCGAAGAAATTCATATAAGCGGAATGACACAGTATTTGTCATTTTGTGTCTGATATTTCACTTAGCATAATGTTTTCAGGGTTCTTTCATGTTGTAATCTGTATCAGAATTTAATTTCTTTTAAGAGTGACTAATATTCCATCAGATGTATACACTACATTTTGTTTGTCCATTCATCTGTCATTGAGCATTTGGGTTGTTTCTACCTTTTGGCGAATGTGAATAATGCTGCTATGCACATTTGTGTACAAATATCTGAGTCCTGCTTTCAATTCTTTTGTGTATATACCCAGAAGTAGAATTGCTGGATCATATAGTAATTCTATATTTAATTTTTTGAGGAACTGCCATACTGTTTTCACAGCAGGTGCACCATTTTACATTCTCAACTTCTCAACAGCAATGTACAAGGGGTCCAGCTTCTCCACAACTTCAAAAACACTTGTTTTCTGATTTTTTATAATAGCCATTCTAATGTATGTGTAGTCTTGTGTTTGGATTTACATTTCCCTAATTATTAGTGATGCTAAACATCTCTTCATGTGTTTATTGGCCATTTCTTTGGAGAAATGTTTATTCAAACCCCTTGCCCATTTTTATTTGGTTGCTTTCTGTTGTTGTAGAGTTTTAAGCATTGTTTATATATTCTTAATATTAATCCTTTATGTGATTTGCAAATATTTTTTCCAATTCTGTCGTTTGCCTCTTTACTCATTTTTAGATTTTTTATTGTGGGAAAATACACAACATAAAGCTTACCATCTTAACCATTTTTAGTGTACATTTCAGTGGTATGAAATACATTCATATTGTGTGCAGCCAACACCAACATCCATATCTTTTCATCTTGTAAAACTAGGACTGTTTATTAATGACTCTCCACTTCCCCTCCCCCAATCCTGCAATCCTCATTCTACTTTCTGTCTCTGCTATAGGATCATATAAGTGGAATCATACAGCATTTGTTCTTGGAATCATACAGCATTTGTTCTTTTGTGACCAGCTTCTTCCACTGAGCATGTCCTCAAGATTCATCCATGTTGTAGCATATGTCAGAATTTCCTTCCTTTATCGAGCTGAAGCTATTCCATTGCCAACACTCATTTTCTGCTTTTTGATAGCAAGCATCCTAATGGGTGCGAGGTGATATCTCATTGCTTTTGATTTGCATTTCTCTAATGAGCATCTTTTCATGTGCTCGTTGGCCATTGGTATACCATCTTTAGAGAAATGTCTATTTAACTCTTTGCTGATTTTTAAAATCAGGTTGTTTCTTTTTGTTGAGTTATAAGAGTTCTTTGTATACTCTGGGTATTAACTCATCACATATATGATTTGCACATATTTTCTCCCATTCTATAGGGTGCCTTCTAACTCTGCTGATTATGCCCTCTGATGCACACTTTTTAAATTTAGTGTAGACCATTTGTCTATATTGGCTTTGCCTTTACTTGTGGTGTCATATCCAAAAAAATCATTGCCAAATCCAATTTCATAAAGCTTTTCTCCTACGTTTTCTTCTGGGACTTTATTAGCTTAAGGTCTTATGTTTAGGTCTTTAATCCATTTTGAATTAATTATTGTGTATGATATAAGATAAGGGCTCAATTTTTAAAAAATGAAGTATAGTTGATTTACAATGTTGTGTTAGTTTCAGGTGTACAGCAATATATATTCTTTTGCAGATTCTTTTCTGTTATAATTTATTACAATTTATCTCTCCCCCACACCCCACTATCCCCTTTGTTAACCATAAGTTTGTTTGCTCCTAAGTATTTTGTTCTTTTGATACTATGGTAAATTGAGTTATTTTCATAACTGCATTTTTGGATTATTTGTTGCTAGTGTACAGAAATACAATTTATTGTTGTCTATTATTCTTATGGCCTACAACTATTATTAGTTAGAACATATTTTTTATTTTTATTTTTTATTGAAGCATACTGGATTTGCAATATTGTGTTAGTTTCAGGTATACAGCAAAGTGATTCAGATATATATGTATATATATATATATTCTTTTTCAGATTCTTTTCCATTATAGGTTATTAAAAGATATTAAATATAGTTCCCTGTGCTATACAGTAGGTCCTTGCAGTTTATCTGTTTTATATATAGTAGTATGTATCTGTTAATCTCAAACTCCTAATTTATGCCTCCCCACCTTTTCCCTTTGGCAACCTTAAGTTTGCTTTCTGTGTCTGTGAGTCTATTTCTGTTTTGTAAATAAGTTCATTTGTATCATTTTTTTTTGATTCCACATGTAAATGATACCACATGATATTTGTCTTTGTCTGACTTACTTAACTTAGTATGATAATCTCTAGGTCCATCCATGTTGCTGCAAATGACATTATTTCATTCTTTTTATGGATGACTAATATTCCATTGTTATATATATGCCATATCTTCTTTATCTATTCACATGTTGATGGATATTTAGGTTGCTTCCATGTCTTGGCTATTGTAAACAGTGCTGTTATGAACATTGGGGTGCATGTATCTTTTCAAATTAGAGTTTTCATCTTTTCAAGATTTAGGTGCAGGAGTGGGATTGTGTGATCATATGGTAACTATTTAGTTATTTAACGAACCTCCATTCTGTTCTCCACAGTGGCTGTACCAATATACATTCCCACCAACAGTGTAGGAGGATTCTCTTCTCTCCATACCCTCTCCAGCATTTATTGTTTGTAGATTTTTGATGATGGCCATTCTGACTGTGTGAGGTGATAACTCATTGTAGTTTTGATTTGCATTTCTCTAATAATTAGCAGTGTTGAACATTGTTTCATGTGCCTCTTGGCGATCTGTATGTCTTCTTTGGAGAAATGTCTATTTAGGTCACTATTTTTTGACTCGGTTGTTTGTTTTTATGCAATTAAGTCACATGAGCTGTTTGTAAATTTTGGAGACTAGTCCCTCATTGGTCACATCATTTTCAAATATCTTCTCCCATTCTGTGGGTTGTATTTTCATTTTGCGTATGGTTTCCTTTGCTGTGCAAAAGCTTTTGAATTTAATTAGGTCTCATTTGCTTATTTTTGTTTTTATTTCCGTTACTCTGGAAGATAGATCGAAAAAGATATTGCTGTGATTTATGTCAGAGAGTGTTCTGCCTATGTTTTCCTCTAAGAGTTTTATAGTAATAAACTTTTAGCCAGACTCATCAAGAAAAGAAGGGAGGGGGCTCAAATCAATAAAATTAGAAATGAAAAAAGAGAAGTTACAATGGACACCACAGAAATACAAAGGATCATAAGAGACTACTACAAGCAACTGTATGCCAAAAAAATCGACAGTCTGGAAGAAATGGACAAATTCTTAGGAAAGTACAATCTCTGAACCAGGAAGAAATCGAAAGTATGAACAGACCACCACAAGTCCTGAAATTGAAACTGATTAAAAAACTCCCAACAAACAAAAGTCCAGGACCTGATGGCTTCACAGGTGAATTCTACTAAACATTTAGAGAAGAGTTAACACATATCCTTCTGAAAAGGTTCCAAAAACTTGCAGAGGAAGAAACACTCCCAAACTGTGCTATGAGGGCACCATCACCCTGATACCAAAACCAGACAAAGATACCACAAAAAAAGAAAATTAGAGGCCAATATCACTGAGAAACATAGACGGAAAAATTGTCAACAAAATACTGGCAAACTGAATCCAACAATACATTAAAAGGATCATACACAATGATGAAGTGGAATTTATCCCAGGGATGCAAGTATTTTTCAATATCCACAAATCAGTCAAAGAGATACACCACATCAACAAATAGAATAAAAGCCATATGATCTCCCTCCCTCCCACCCTCCTTATCCCACCCCTCTAGGTGGGAGGGAGGGAGACGCAAGAGGGAAGAGATATGGGGACATATGTATATGTATAACTGATTCACTTTGTTATAAAGCAGAAACTAACACACCATTGTAAAGCAATTATACTCCAATAAAGATGTTAAAAAAAACCAATTTGAACATACAACAAAAAATTTAAAAAATTTAAAAAATTAAACTTCTGGGATACACAAATAAACCTAAATTTTGATGCCAAAATTAAAAAAATATATATGATCATCTCAATAGATGCAGAAAAAGTTTTTGACAAAATTCAACACCCATTTATCATAAAAACTCTCCAGAAGTAGGCATAGAAGGAACATACATCAACATAATAAAGGCCATATATGACAAACCTACAGCTGACATCATTCTCAATGGTAAAAATCTGAAAGCATCTCCTCTAAGATCAGGAACAAGACAAGGATGTCCACTCTTGCCACTTTTATTCAACATAGATTTGGAAGTCCTAGCTATGGCAATCAGAGAAGAAAAAGAAATAAAAGGAATCCAAATTGGAAAAGAAGAAGTTAAACTGTCACTGTTTGCAGGTGACATGATACTATACATAGAAGATCCTAAAGACACTGCCATAAAACTGCTAGAGCTCATCAATGAATTCAGTAAAATTGCAGGTTACAAAATTAATACACAGAAATCTGTTGCATTTCTATACACTAACAATGAAAGATCAGAAAGAGAAATTAAAGAAATAGTCCCACTTACTGTCGCATCAAAAAGAATAAAATACCTAGGAATAAACCTACCTAGGGAGGCAAAAAACCTGTACTTGGAAAACTACAAGACACTGGTGAAAGAAATCGAAGATACAAAGAGCTGGAAAGATATACCATGTTCTTGGATTGGAAGAATTAATATTGTTAAAATGACCATACTACCCAAGGCAATCTACAGAGTCAATGCAATCCCTATCAAATTACCAATGGCATTTTTTACAGATCTAGAACAAAAAAATTTTAGATTTGTATGGAGACACAAAAGACCCCGAATAGCCAAAGCAATCTTGAGAAAGAAAAATGGAGCTGGAGGAATCAGGCTCCCTGACTTCAGACTATACTAAAAACTACAGTAATCAAGACAGTATGGTACTGGCACAAAAACAGAAATATAGATCAATGGAACAGGATAGAAAGCCCAGAAATAAGTCCCTGCACCTGTAGTCACTTAATCTACGACAAAGGAGGCAAGACTATACAATGGGGAAAAGACTGTCTCTTTAATAAATGGTGCAGGGAAAACTGGACAGCTACATGTAAACGAATGAAATTAGAACATTATCTGACACCATACACAAAAATAGACTTAAAATGGATTAAAGACCTAAATATAAGATTGGATACTATAAAACTCCTAGAGGAAAACATAGGTAGAACATTATTTGACATAAATTGCAGCAATATTTTCTTGGATCCATCTCCTAGAGTAATGGAAATAACAAAAGTAAACAAATGGGATCTAATTAAATTCAAAAGCTTTTGCACACAAAGAAAACGATAAACAAAACAAAGATACAGCCCACAGAATGGGAGAAAAAATGTGCAAATGATGCCACTGACAAGGGGTTTATCTCCAAAACTTACAAACAGCTCATGCAGCTCAACAGCAAAAAAAACAACCCAATCAAAAAATGGGTGGAAGACCTAAATAGACATTTCTCCAAAGAAGACATACAGATGGCAATAGGCACATGAAAAGATGCTCAACATGGCTAATTATTAAAGAAATGCAAATCAAAACTACAATGAGGTATCACCTCACACCAGTCACAATGGGTATCATCAAAAAGTATGAACAATAAATGCTGGATAGAGTGTGGATAAAAGAGAACCCTCCTACGCTGTTGGTGAGAATGTAACTTGGTGTGGCCACTATGGAGAATAGTATGAAGGTTCCTTAAAAAAACTAAAAATAGAGTTACCCATATGATCCAGCAATCCCACTCCTGGGCATACATCCAGAGAAAAGCATGGTCGAAAGTATACATCCACCCCAATATTCATTGCAATGTTGTTTACAATAGCCAAGACATGGAAGCAACCTAAATGTCCACTGATAGATGAATGGATAAAGAAGATATGGTATATATGTACAATGGAATATTACTCAGTCATTAAAAAGAATGAAATAATGCCATTTGCAGCAACATGGATGGACCTGGAGATTATAATACTAAGTGAAGTAGGTCAAACAGAGAAAGACAAATGTCATATGACATCACTTTTATGTGGAATCTAAAAAAATGACACAAAAGAACTTATTTCCAAAACAGAAACAGACTCACAGACTTAGAAAACAAATTTATTGTTACCAAAGGGGAAAGGTAGAGGGGGAGGGATAAATTGGGACTCTGGGATTGACATATACACACTGCTGTATTTAAAATGGATAACCAACAAGGACCTACTGTATAGCACATGGATTCTGCTCAATATTCTGCAATAGCGTAAATGGGAAAAGAATCTGAAAAAGAATAAGTATACGTATATGTATAACTGAATCACTTTGCTGTACACCTGAAACTAACACAACATTGCAAATAAACTATAGTCCAATATAAAATTAAAATTTAAAAAATAAAAGAAAGTAAAAGACTACATAACAGAGCATATGGTTAGGGTGGAGGAGGTAAAGCTAAGTTCTCCTATTATACAGGATGACTAAAAGTTCTGGTTAATTGTATTCTTTGATTAAATTATGATTATAAATTATAATGTTTAGAATAAAAACTGAAAGAATAGAAACAGTGTATAATTGTAAATAAAGGAGGAAGTGGAGAACTTTATCAGCCAATCCAAAGGTGGCAGGAAAGAAGAGAAAATGAACCAGCATAAGGGAAGGAAGAACAGAAAACATGGAATAAAGTAGTAGATTTAAACCAAACACACCAGCAATTACTCTAAATATAAATGTACCAGACACTCCAATGAAAATCAAGCGTGGTCAGGCTGGTAAAAGACAAACAAAAACAACAACAAAAACCATATACTATTGCAAGAAATGTACCTAAAACAAGAGAAGTGAATTAAATAGAAACTAAACATGTGATAGAGAGGATCTATAAAGTCATAAGTTGGTATTTTGAAAAGGCTATTCACTTTTCAAAGTCTTTAGGTGGTTGTTTTTTATGTTTTATCCAAGTTTATAGTTGTTATTTGCAGGAAGTTTGGTCTGATAGGCACTACTTAGCCATTCACGGAAGCAGAAACCATATTAATTGATTAACAGAGAAAAATCATATGTTTATTCCAATCAATGCAGAAAAGACATTTCATAAGCTTCAACTCTATTTTTTATTAAAATACACCCAGGGCAAACTGGGTATACATCAGGGAAACATCCTGCCTTGGCAAAGGCTCTACACAAATGTGAGAACATTCATGGTGGGAAAACATCTCTGTGCAGCCTTGTCCAGACTGGGAACTCCGAAAGAGTGCTCAGCACGCCCCTTAGTGCTTACAGCATATTGCCATCTTGGCCAAGGCTGAGTAGAGGGAGGACTGGAAGGGAAGTAAATCTGATGATATTTCAGATGACAGGCTAGCCTGTCCTCCTAAAAGAGTCAACAGAGTCAACAAACTATTAAAACAATGTTTAAAAATTCAGCATGTTTTCCAGACACACAATCAGCCTACAAAAATCAATAGCATTTTTTGACACAGCAATAACTAACCAGGAAACATAATCACAAATAAAGATAAATGGAACTGTAAAGGACACATAAAACTTCTCTGGAGGAAACTTTCCAAATCTAATAAAGGCAAAGAAGACATAGAAAGTGAAATGAAAGATAAAAAGACATTGCACAGTCTTGAATGAGATAATGCAATATGAATAAATGTCCATTTTATTCCAAATAAATCTATAAATTCAAAATTCCAAAACTTCAGTTTGTAAAAGAAATTCCATAAATTTAATGTTTAAAATGTATACAGCGGAATAAAGGTTTTTAAATAGCTAAGTCAACATGAAATGTAAGTGTGAGAATATGAATGAATACCTACTTCAAATCCATGATGGTTTTCATAACAAGAGTTTGATTTTGGTGAAAGACAGATAGGCCAATGGAAGAGAAGGGAGAGCTCAAAGAGACCCAGGTGAAAAATGTGCCACTGACAAGGAAAGGCCAGGCTGTTTAGTGTAGACAGCATCAGGAAGAGGGGCTCACCACAGGATGGAAAACAAAACTGGGTTTTACCAGCTCCACCTATGGCAGTGGCCTCTAGACCAATTAAAGACCTAAACACAAAACTTAAAAATAAACATTAATCAAAAATGCAGAACATCTCTGCAACCAAGGAGTGGAAAAGAACTTCTTATACAAAAGTTTCAAAACACAAGCCATCTGGGGGAAAACAGTCATTTAATCCAGCAAGTTAAAGAATGTCTTTTCAATGAGGGACCACGTGGACAAAGTTCATGGACAACTGGAAGAATGTAAGAAGTCTGAAATGCCTAAAACCAACAGGTGAATAATGTCTAAATACATAGTGTAATCTTGCAAATCAGTCAGAAAAGGCAACAGCTCAATAGAAAATGGACTAAGGCGTGAAGACTCAATTTACATATGAAGAAACCTGACAAGTTGCAGGATACAGGCAGAGATGCTCAGCCTCATCACCAACCACTGCTGCTAGGAATGTCCACCGGTGCTGGCCTGCCAGGACACGCAGGCACTGCTGCTTGAGGTGAATATACACTCACCCTAGGACCCAACAAGTTCCGGCCTGTATCTCCTTCCCCCACAGACCCTGAAAGGGACAGGGGAGGATTCGAATCACTGCAATTTGGGGGCTGGGGGGCAGGAGAGTGGGAGGTGGCAACAACTGGCTGCCCACCATTAGGTAGGTGAAGTTTGGTGAGCTCACCATGGAATAAGCTGCGAGGCAAATAAAGTCAGGATCTAGGGGCACATGTAACACCGCAGGTGACCTTACACACCTCACGTTTGGAGAATAAAACAGAATGGAAGCTAAAGCGTAAACTGTTTATATAAACTAAAAATGCATGTGTACAGGCTCAGTGGCTGGGGTGATCACTCTGGTCGTTCATAAAGAGTTAAGCATGCAGTTACCATATGACCCAGCAATTCCACTCCTGGGTATGTACCCAAGAGAAATTAAAACAGCTATTCAAACAAATGTTTGTATGAAAATATTCACAACAGCATTGAGTAACAGCCAAAAGGTGGAAACAACCCAAATGTCCATTAACAAATGGTAAACAAAGTGTGGTTCATCCACACAATGGAATATCATTCAGCCATAAAAAGGAATGAAATTCTGATACATGCTGCAACATGGATGAACTTCAAAAACATGTTAAGTGAGAGAAGCCAGTCACAAGAGGACACATGTTGTATCATCTCATTTATGTGAAATGCCCACAAAAGGTAAATCCAAATAGACAAAGCAAATTAGTGGTTGTGAAGGGCTGGGGTGCGGGGGAAGTCGAGTATGACTGCTAATGGGTATGGGTTTTCCTTTTGGGGTGATGAAAACATTTGGAATTGGAGGTTGCACAATAGTGCCAATGTACTTAATGCCCCTGAACTGTTCACTTTTAAATGGTTAATGGTTAATTTTATACGTGAATCTCACCTAACTTAAAAAAAAAAAGGCAAGCTCACAGAATAATAATACACACATTGCAAGGACACATTCCAATAAAAATGCACCTTGAAAATATGTAAATAATTGCCTCAGGTGGAGGGGGTTAAGAGGACTGGTGTGGCAATAAATGGGCATAAAGAAATGCATAGATAAAACTGAGAAGAGGTGGACCTGCCCACCCAGCAGGACAGAGGTCCCAAAGAGAAAAGGAATGAAGCAGAAGACATCCTCCCAGTGGTCAGGGGGATGGCTGGTGAGCCCCCCGACTGTCCCAGTCTCTGGCAGCTGGACCTCTAAGCACAACCCCCCATAAATGGACACATTCCTGGCACTGGCGGGCCCTGGGCGGCACTCAGGTGGGAGAGATGCCCAGACCTGAGGGGCAGGAGAGATGGGAGGCTGCTAGCAACACAGGCTTCCTTCTCACCTCCTGGGAGGCTAGGCAAGCCTATCCACTGTCTGTTTTTCCTCTGATGTGGCGGTGCTCGATCCTCTCTCTCACTGCCTAGTAAGTTTTGCTTGAATGCCAAGGTCCTCTGCATAAGAACGGTGGAAGCTACGGGTCTTTTGGTCCCCTCTGCTGGGCAGGCGGCAGGCATGGTCTGATGATCTTAGTTATATGGGCACGACCCAGGATCAAGGCTCTGTGCAGTCTGGTCACAGCTCCAGGAACTTCAGAGAAATCCTGTGTGTTCCCCAAAGTCCTACTCAGGTCTCCACATCAAAGACAGCTGGAAAATGTGTTTCTCTCTTGAGATTTTTGTCTTGGACCTTAATCTGCTGTCTGAAGTTTCAGAATTTCTCCTATTCGGGAAACAGTCTTTGTCTTTGTGGCTCTTCCAGCTTGTCACCCAACCCAACAAGCTGCCAGGACTCTGCTGGTCCCTCTTTTCCAGCCACCCATAGCCAAGCCAAGCCACAACATGGCTGATAGGAGGCCCAGAACTGGCAAGTGCCCTTGGAAAGGCCTTCCTGGTCCTCAACTCACCCCACCAGGGCTCTCTCCAGCACTCCTCCCACTGACTGGCCTTTGTTTCCCCAACACCACAGGACTGTGGAAACGTCTATTCTGTCTGCAGAGCATCTCAGCCTGTCCTCTAACTCTGCTGCTTACAGAGTTGCAGTCCTGAGAGGCCTGGCAGGGAGACCCAGCCCTGCGTGGAGACCTCCTCGGTTTCAGTGTTACTCAGGTCCAACATGTCCATCCAGAGCTCTGCTGCTTCTCACCATCAACAGGCAGGGACCATGGAGGGTGTGGACCAGCAGCTTCCTCCTTGCGTCTGCCCTGAATTTCTGTGGTTCCTTGGGTGGCTGTCTTGGCGTGTGGTCTCATATCAGCTTGCCTGTGAGTTTGTTCCAGGCTAGGCCATTTTCAATTGTTGTAGGCCATGTTAGGTTCTGACAATGTGATTTTCTTACAAATGAGACTGTGAGGACCGCAGGCACATGGGCTGCGGTTTTCTCCTGCTCCTGCCTCTTGTGAGCACAGTGATGCCATAGGGCCACACCCACCACCAGGTCCCTGCAGGCAGTCTCCAGGCACCCTCCAAGTAGGGCCATCCCTCGGTGGGCCGTAGAGTCAACTTTTGATCTCTGGCCTGATAAGCCCTCTTCAGAGCCACAAAGTCCCTTAGTGGCCACCTCTGAAAGTCTCACCTAGCTACTTGTTACTTAAGAGAGAAGTGTAATTATTCTGTATATTGATCTTCAATACGTTAAATCTGAGTAACTCTCCAAGTGTTACAATATTTGTCTGTAGATTCTTCTTAGATTTCCAAGTTAGGTCATCAATCATCTGAAAATAAAGGGACTTTGCTTTATTTCCTTTGTTTGCCTTTCATTTTCTTATTACTTCTAGGAAGGCAATGATAGTTTTACAGTAGAAAACGCGTAACTATAATTAACATCAAAAGCATAAAAGAGAAAACACACAGGAGCGTTTCGAACACTTTTGATAAAATTCAACATAAAATCATGATTCAAACATCACAGGTCCATCCACCTAAACCACATTGTGCACACAGGCAAGCATGCAGGCAGGCCTGTATACAGAGTCCTGGCGTCAGCCCAGCACTGCTCAGTCCCCTGCCAGCTCCAGCTCACACCTCAACGTTCCTCCAGGAACTGACAAAGTAAGACAAGAGGCTGCTTTCTCAGTCATGGCCTGAGCAATCCCACTGCCAGGGGGTGTGCCCAGTCAGCCCAGGAGCAATCTCCTACCTCCCAATTTGTCTGTGTGGGTGAGTTTCTATGCCCAGAAGGACCTGCTGCAGGCAGCTGGGAAGTGAGCAATGCCTGGCTTGGAGGTGCTGAGTTACAGTGGCAAAAATGACAAGTTGAATCTAGCAGTTTCCAACATTTCACTTGTTTGAGCAGGGGGAGCTTTCAGAAGGAGTCCAGGTGTGCACAGATCATAGGGGCCTAGAAGGCCTGGCCCTAGGGACTCCAAGAGCACAGCTTCATGTCTAGTCAGGCCCTGCAAGAGCAGCTGCAGGGGTGCTTGTGGGGCAGGGACCAGCGAGCAGGTCGCCTGGCGTCCAATGGACTGCAGCATGTGCAGATCTCAGGCTGGGCACTGCGGCGCTCCCTGTTGGCCCCTTTGGGCAGGGGTCCTGCAGTGTGTGTATGCCTACCCCAGCAGGGGTTGTGGGAAGGGAGCCTCAAGGGTGATGTTCTTAGGAGCCCTCTGTTCTGCAGGCCAGTGTCGGGGATACCAGACGGCCGTGTGCAGAAGGATTCCAACTCTGGCCTTTGGAGCCTGTGTCTGTGAGTGAGCAGGCAACTGAATCCAGAGTGGACAGACGAGTTGCTCCCCACCAGCCTGGTCTGCCCCATCCAGCTCTTGGTCAGCTCCCAGGGGATGCCTGACCACCAGATTCTGGTGGATTATGGTGCCTGGTGATCAAAGTGAGAATTCAGGAAACAGGAGGGCCAATCTCCTCCCAGCCCACAGCAAACTCTTCTTTTCAGGGGAATTCTGGGGGACTGCTGGTCTGTAAATCGAGCCACATCTGGATGCCACGTAGAAAAGTGATGAGGCTGCCCTCCCTGTGTTCCCAGGCATTCGTGCCAATTCTCATACTGTGCAGAATCGATGGATTTCATATTGCTAAGTATACTGCCACCTCCTCAGGGGTGTCTCAGGCCCCACAGGGGACCCTGCTTCCCTGACCCTGCCAGCACCTCAAGGTCACTCTATGTCTCTGAAGACACAAAGGGCTCCCCCTGCTCACCAGGCTGCTTAAGCTCCAGCCTTTTAGGCAGCATATTCTCTCTCCCCAAATCGCTTTACCTTCCGTCCCTTTGCATCTGTCATAGTGGTCACCACCCGGGTAAATGGACTGTAATGGGACTGAGTACAAGAAGTAAGAACAGGCTTTGGGTGCCAGAGCTTGAAGCAAGCCTAGAAGGGGTGTGGTCCTGAAGTGGCTGATGGGCACGCAAGGATTACATGCAGGAGACGACGGGCTGCTCTGAGCTGTAATCACGTCTGAGATTTTATAAGGTCATTGAAGCTTTACAAAAAGGGAGACCTGGAATTCCTGCATTTGTTGCCCTAACATCAGGCCCCTTGACCCCTTTGCACACACAATGTCTCAGTGTAGCAGCTGCTCAGAGCCAAGGCCTTTTTTTTGTTCACCAGTCTGGGCTCCTTGGTCCTGCTGGCACTTTTGCTACTTAGGGTCTGCTTGCATTCAATACCTCTGTGTTCTCTCCTCTAGACTTGAGGAAACCAAGATAGGTGGGTAGCTGAGCTTCTCAGACTGTGGCTTCCTGGGAGAGCAGAGGAATGAGGTCAGAGGACCCTCTGCCTAGAGATGGTAGCTAGAGTATAGGTTGAAAGCACTCTTTACTTTGAACACACACAGACATAATAGAAACAACAAACTTGACATGTACACAACCAAAAGTCAGTTGGGAAATAGCATAAAGAAGGTAAATCTGACAGAAGAGCTTAGATTTAAAAAAATGGAATAATAGAGCAGTTGCTTTGGTAAAGAAGATGTGGTACATATATACAATGGAATATTACTCAGCCATAAAAGAGAACGAAATAATGCCATTTGCAGTAACATGGATGGACATAGAGATTGTTATACTGAGTGAAGTAAGTCAGACAGAGAAATACAATACCATATAATATCACTATGTGGAATCTAAAAAAAGGGGGTATAAATGAACTTATCTACAAAACAGAAATAGAGTTACAGATGTAGAAAAAAAATTATGGTTACCAGGCGGTAAGTGGGGGAGGCATAAATTGGGAGATTGGGATTGACATATACACACTACTGTATATAAAATAGATAACTAATAACGACCTACTGTATAACACAGGGAACTCTTGTCAGTACTCTGTAATGGCCTATATGAGAAAAGAATCTAAAAAAGAGTGGATATATATATACGAATAACTGATTCACTTTGCTGTGCATCTGAAACTAACACAACATTGTAAATCAACTATACTCCAATAAAAATTTTTTTAAATACAGCAGTTCCTAAAAGGACTTTAATTAGCATATTTAATATATTCAGAGAGATAGAGGATAGAGTAACACCTAGGGTACAAGGACAGGATGCTCTGAAGTAAACAGAGATGGCTGAAAATGTTAATTTGGGGAATTAAAAATATATAATCACTGAAATTTAAAGATCAATAGTGTCTACAAAGTATTCCATAGCAGCAAAACTGTCCTTCAAAATGAAGGAAAAATGAAGACATTCCCAGATTAGCCAAAGATGAGGAAGTGTATTATGAGTAGACTTGGTCTATAAGAAATGCTAAGAGGAGACCTTCAGGCTGCAATGGAAGGACACTGGACAGTAGTTTGAAACTGTGCAAGAAATAAAGAACACTGTTCATCATAACTGTACAGGTGAATATAAAGGCCAAGTATTACTGTGTTTTGGTTTGTGACTCCCCTTATGTTCTTATATGATTTAAAAGGCACATGCATAATACAGTAATTAGGAATCTATTATAATGGGCACACAAATGTATTAAGGATGTAATTTGTGTGAATGTACTAAATGCCACTGAACTGTACACTTTAAAATGGTTACTGATTAATTTTATGTTATGCGAATTCTACCTCAATAAAAACAAATAAATAAAATCAGTAAACAGCTTGTCTTAGGCCAGTCTCCCCAGGAGCATACCCTGAGATGAGGATTGTTGTGCAGGCAGTTTATTAAGAAAATATTCCCAGGAGAATACAAGCAGGCAGAGGGGAGCCAGACAGAGATGAGGAAGTCTTGATGGAGGTAATGTCCAGTAGGAGGTTGCCTAAGCCTGGCCCTGCATAAGGACTGTGAGTGCCACTTATGCCTCAAAGCTGTCTTGACCTGATTCAGGACATCTGGGCTTTCAAACGTTCATACTCAACTTTCATTGGCTGTGGTCCACCCTGGGGGACACAAACTTCCAGGAACTTCCTGTTCTCTGCAGGCATACTGGAGCCAGAAGTCAAGGTCAGCTTGCCAAAGAGGGGTCACAGGTGCTGATGACTGAAGTTCAAGTATACTATGGTCTAAGGAAGAGAATCCCTGGAACTTGGGTGGTCTGCAAGGGTCTGCTCCAGGCCTTAAGGTCAGCATTGGCCTCACTGACAGCCCTGTTAGTTTACTAGCATATCAACTAGAGAGAAATTCCCAGCATACAAAACAGATAGAAGTAAAGGTTAAGAAATATGGAGGACAATGCAGAGCAACAACATACTTCTAATAGCAACTTTGGAAGGAGAGAATAGATAGAATGGTAGGGAGGTAAAATCTGAAGATACAGTGGCCAATAATTTTCCATTAGTGAAAAGAAAGTTATGAGTCTTCTGTTTGATTTATCTCACTAAAGACCTAGATGCACATTCTTTTAAAAGTCCACTTAGACACATCTTTGTAAAACTTTGGAAAACCAATAGCAAATAGAAAAATCATAAATGTTCAAAATAAAAAGATAGAAAGAAAGAGATGCAAATTGAAATCAGACTACCTAATAAGGAATATATTGAATAACAGAAGACAATGCAGTCATATCCTCAAAGATTAAGGGAAAACAAATTTGAAGTTTCTACACCCAGTTAAATCAGTCAAATAAATACGAATGGAATAAAAATATTTTGTCAGATATACAAGGACTCATGATGTTTACCACACAGAATCTCACTGGAAAATACTATAGAATGTACTGCAGTGAGAAGAAAAATGAGCTCAGAAGTATGTTCTCTGATTACAGTGAAATTAGACTGGAAATAAGTAACAGAAAGATTTTCTAAATGAAAATCCCAACGTGTTTAAAAATTAAGAAATACACTTCTAAATAACTTTTGAGTCAAAGAGGATACTAGAAAATAGTTCAAACTGACTAATAATGAAAATGAAAAATATCAAAATCTGCTCTGTAAGACCTACCCTGCAAGAAATGCCAAGGGTGTCCTTCAGGCTGCAAAGAAAGATATAAACAGGTAGCTTGTAGCCATACAAAGAAATAGCAGTGATACAGGTACCTATATTGATAAGCATAAAGACCTGTTGAATTATATTATGGTTTGTAACTTCTCTTCTTTCCCCATATGATTTAAAAGACAAACACATAAAACAATAATTATAAATCTAAGTTAATGAGCACACAAGGTATGAAGATGTAATTTGTGACAATGACAACATAAAGAAGGAGGACAGAGCTGGATAGAAGCAGGGTTTTTGTACGCTATTGAAGCTAAGTTGGTAGTAATTAAAACTAAATTGTCATAAGTTTAACGTGTTAATTTTAATCCTCAAGGTAACCACTAAGAAAGTAACTAAAAAATATACAGAAATGGAACTGAGAAGGGAATCAGAACAGTTTGGTAGAAAAACTCAAACAAAAAAGAAGGCAGTAATGGAGGAATTGAGGAACAAAAAAGATATAAGACATATAGAAAATAAATAGCAAAATGATAGAAGTAAGTCCTTCCTTATCAGTAATTATTTTAAATGTAAATTGATTAAACTCTCCAATTAAAAGTCAGAGACTGGAAGAATGGTTACAAAAACAAAAACAAAAGTATGATCCATCCATATGCTATCTAGAAGAGATTCACTTTAGATACAAAGACACAAATAAGTTGAAAGTGAAAGAATGGAAAAAGATATTTTATGCAAATATTAACCAACAAAGAGCTGAAGTGGCTTTAAAGACAAATTAGGCTTCAAGTAAAAAATGTTATAAGAGACAGAGAAAGACATTATATATTGAAAGAAGTCCCAGTCCATTAAGAAGATACAACAATTATAAACATATATACACCTAACAAGAGTGATCTTGTTAGGTGTATATATGAGGCAAAAATTGACCGAATTGAAGGGACAAATAGACAGTTCTACAAGAATAGCTGAAGACTTTATGCTGCACTTTCAATGATGGATACAACAACAGACAAAAGATCAATAAGGACATAGAAGATTTGAACAACACTGTAGATCAACTAGACCTAACAAACCTAAACTCAAGCTAGCAGAAGTAATGGACTCAAGCTAGCAGAAGTAAATATTAGAACAGAAATAGAGAATAGAAAAATAGAGAAAATCAATGAAATGAGAAGTTGGTTCTTTGAAAATATCACGAAAATTGACAAACCTTTAGCTAGACTTGACCAAGAAAAAAGGATAGAAAACTCAAATTGCTAAAAATTAGTAAGTGGGGACATTACTAACGACTTTACAGAAATAAGATTGTAAGAGAATGCTATGCCAACAAATTAGATAACCTAAGTGAAATGGACCAATTCCTAGAAACACACAAACTACCAAAACAGCCTCAAGAAGAAATAAGAAATCTGAATAGATATATAACAAGTCAAGAGATTGAATCAATAAGTAAAACCCCTCCAACAAAGAAAAGCTGAGGACTAAGTGGCTTCAGTGATGGATTCTATCAAACATTTAAAGAAGAATTAACATCGATCCTCCTCAAACTCTTCCAAAAATTAGAAGAGAAGGGAACACTCCCTAATTCATTCCATGAGCCCAGTATTATCCTGATGCCAAAGCCAGACAAAGACACCACAAGAAAACTAAAAACAAACAATATCTCTTATGAATATAGGTATAAACATTCTAAGTAAAATGCTAGTAAAAATGAATCCAACAGAATATTAAAAGTATTATACACATCAACTATACTTCAATTAAAAAATAACTTTAAAAAAAGTATTGTATACCATGACCAAGTAGGATTCATTCCAGAAATCCAAGGATGGGTCAACTAACAAAAATTAATCAATGTAAAACACCATATTAATAGAATAAAGGGAAAACACACATATCCATCTGAAATAATGAAAAAAAAGCATTTGACAAGGTCCAGCATTATTTCATTTATAAAATAACATTCAATAAACTAGGAATAGAAGGGAACTTCCTCAAAATGATAAAAGGCCTATGTGAAAAACCCACAGCTAACAGCATACTCAGTAATGAGAGACCGATGAGTTTCCCCTGAGATTAGGACAAGACAAGGATGTCTGCTTTCCCCACTGCTATTCCACAGTGTATTGGAAGTCCTAGTCAGAGCAACTAGACAAGAAAAGGAAATAACAGCCATCCAAATTGGAAAGAAGAAGTGAAACTATATCTATTCTCAGATGGCATGGTTTTATATAAAGAAAATTTAAAGAAGCCACACACACAAAAAATCAGACCTAATAAGTGAATTCAGCAAAGTTGCAAGATACAAAATCAACACACAAAAACCAGTGTATTTGTATACACTAGCAATGAACAATCTGAAAATAAAATTAAGAAATCAATTCCACTTATAATAACATCTAAAATAATAACATACTTACCAAGAATACTCACCAAGGAAGCACAAATTTGTACATTGGAAACTCAAAACATTGTTGAAAAAAATTGGAGACCTAAATACATGGAAATGCATCCTATGTTCATGGATTGAAAGACTTAACATTGTCAAAATGGCAATACTCCCCAAAGTGATCTAAATGAAATGCCTATCAAAACCCTAACGTACTTTTTGCAGAAGTGGGCATGCTAGAATATGTCAGTTATATGAAACCAGAAACCACCAGCTGCTGCATTCCACAGGAGGACCTCGAAAACACTGCATGTCTCAAGGGCATATGGTGTGCCCCAGAGAGCTGTCCTCTGTGGGCAGAGCCAAATGTAGGAGATGCTGTTCCCAAACTAGGCTCCCTGGTAACTGCGGGGATGTTGGGCTCTGGAATAATGGAGGTCAGGGCCATGCATGACTATCAGAAGCAAGATGAGCAATTACCATAGTGGGCAGCAAGGTCAGAATGGCAGCCAGGGGAATCTGACCCTCAGGCGTCTATAGAGATGAAATTGATAAGAACTTGGTGTTTCTGAGGTAATATAGATCGGCAGCTAATACACAAAAATATCAGAATGAGAATCCACTGGACCCACCACCTCTCCCAGCAGTTGGAAGCTGCCTTTGATTGGCCTCTGGAAGGTGTAGATTAGGCACCAGCTTAGAGGTAAAACCCTACAAGGTTGGGGCACTATGTCTCAGAATGTGGCATGCACTTTAAATCAATGGCTGCTATATGGTGTAGAGATCTTGGTTCTGAAAAAGAGAGAACTCTACCAGGGAGTGCAGTAAGAGTCCCACCAGACTTCAAGTGATAGCTTCCACCTGATTGAGCACCTCTGCTGGCAGGGTTAATGGGCCTTGATCATCATGAGGAGTTGGGCTGGAGCCATAAAATGGAGGCAGGGGCAGAAAGAATATGTTTTGGACCCAGGCAATCCCTGGGGGTGTCTCTCGCTGTTCCCACGCTCAGTTGTGACTGTTAAGTGGCAAATGAAGTCACTATGGCCTGAGAAGTGTCTCAAATTCCTCAGAGATGAGGACCTGGGTTACCCCTGCCCCAGGTAAGCCACCAAGGCCAGCAAAGGGCAGTGGGAAGTAGAATGGAGAGGGGGAGGGTGATGAGTATCATCGGGCTCAGGACCTACTGCAGCAGCAGGATCATGGTCTATCCCCCTGACTGTCCTCTTCAACATTTTCTAAGAAAGTGTGACCAACAAAATCTCAAGGAAGCTAGCCAGACAGAGTGGATTTAATAAGAGAAGTGAGGATGTGGTGGATGCCCTTGGTTTTTCTCCCAGATCCTCTGTAGCAGCCGGTGTGCCCACAGCCAGCTGCTGTGAGTGTTGGCTGGAGCAGCTCACAGCTGCTCTTCTCAAGAGGGTTATACTTGTCCAAGTGGGAGTGCCTGGTCTGGGAAGCTAGCACCACCCCTCTGCAGGGCAGACCTGAGCCTGGGACCATGAAAGATCTGACAGGATGGCCAGCCCTTTGCCTTAAGGCTGCAAAAACTCTGCCACCAGCTCTTGTGCAAGAGCTTTCCTCTGGGCTTCAGTGCAGACCATATCCTGGCTTAGCTTCCTCTTCCGCCTGCACTGCTGCACCACGCCTCTTCTCCTGAGACCACTCCCTCCCTCCCTGAGTCTGCTTTAACACATTCAATAAACTCAGCCTAAGACAGGTCACCATTTACAACAGAATAAAAAAAAATCATCTACCTAGGAATAAATCTAGCAGAATATGTGCAAGATCTCTACCCAAAAAACTACAGGCGGTGTTGTAAGAAACTAAAGAACCCCTAAATTAAATGAGAGCTATGTCATGGCCATGAATTGGAGCACCCAATGCAGTAAGGTATCAATTCTTTCCAAACTGGACTACAAAGTCAATGCTATTGCAATAAAAATTCCATTGTATGAATTTACAAGCTGATTCTAAAATTTATATAAAAGTACAAATGTACTTAAAACATACAAAAGCACACTATCTTAATTACTATGATAAAGCTATAGTAATTAAGATAGTGAGGTACTGTTATACAGATAAACAAATGGGCCAAGGGAATGGAATACAGAGCTGAGAAGTAGACATATCTCCATGTGGATACTTGCTACAAGACAAAATAACTTCAGAGTGGTAGAGAAGGGGTGGTGCTTTCAATATCTACCTGGAAAAGTAACGAAACTCAACTCTTACCTCTCTCATTGTCAACTGCAGGTGCATGTAGATCCAATTGTGAAAGACAAAGCTGCTAGAATGTCTTCACAACCTGGTATATACGCAAAAGAAATACGTGCATATGTACACCAAGAAATACAAATAAATTATGTTCATAGCCTCATTATTCACAATTGTCCCAAACAGGGAATAAAACCAAATATCCAGCAACAGAAGAAGGTATTTTTAAAAGTGGCATATTCATACAATGGAATACTATACAGCAATGAAAATAAACAGATTACAACAAGCAACAACATGCATGAATCTCACAGCTCTAATATAGAGTAAAAGAAGGTGAACACAGCAAAACACATAGTGTGTAGTTCTATTTATATAAAGTTCAAAAAACAGGCAAGGCTAAACTATGGTGTTTAAGAATATAGGTGTTAAGAAAAGCAAATAAATTGTTATTATAAAGTTGGGACACTGGTTGCCTAGAGGAAGTTACAAGGAGGAGGAAAGAGAGAGTTATTAGAAGGAGCACACGGATGCTTCTGGGCTGCTAGATGCATTCTATTTCTTGATCTGGGTAGTGTTCCCACCATAAAGGCATTTCCTTCATGATAACTTGCAGCTGCACAATCTTGTTTTGTGAAATTTTATGTATGGATGTTATTTTTTAAATGAAATGTTTTTAAAAATGAAAAACAAAGGATGCAATTACACAGCTAGCTTATAAAAGCGAACCTTCAGGAATTAGCAGGATTTTTTAAATGTAAAAATGTAAAATATTATCACTGAAATTTTAAAGAGACATGCACATAGTGGATGGGTTCAGCAGCAGATTAAACATAGTTGAAGAGAGAAGTCGTGAAGCAGAAGGTGTATCCAGTGAATTTATCCAGAATGCAACAGAGAAGATGGAAAATATGAAAAAGAGATTAAGAGGCACAAGGGGATACAATGAGAGGCTCTAGTCTGTGTCTGGAATCTCTGAAGAAGAAAGTGGTAAGAATTTATTTGGGAATGGCCACAAACATTAAGAGAGCTATATATTAAGAGAATTTCCCAGAAGTGATGAAAAATATAAATTCACAGGTGTAGGAAGCACAACATATCCGACACCTAGACATATTATAGTAAAATTGAAGGATATCAACAACAAAGAGAATATCTGGCAAGAACCCAGAGAGAGAGAGGATAAATCACCTATAAAGGAAAGACATATAGACTTCTAAACAACAACAACTGAAGCTATTGTTGTAGCCTCCAAAATGGCCTCCAGTAACCCTCACCTCATTTGTGCCTTTTTGTAGTCCCCTCCCACACTGAATAGGGTTGGCCCTGTGTAACCAACAGGATACTGAGGAAGTGATGATGTATGACTTCCAAAGCTAAAACATGAACAGCATTCATGCTTCCACCTTGGTCTCTTGGACTGAAAGTTCTGGAGAAAGTCAATGACCATGGAAGGGGAACACTCCGTAGACCTGTGGAGAGGTCCTCGTGGAGAGAAACTGAGGCCTTTAATCAACAGCTACGTGACTGACCTACCCTGGAAGCAGATCTCCATGCCTTCAGACAGTATCCAACCTCACAATAGATCTTGAGGCAGAACAGAACAGCCAAGCCACTCCCAAATTCCTGATCCACAGAAACCATGGAAAATTATTTTTGTGTTAAGCCGCTAAGTTTTGATGCAATTTGTTTCGCAGCAATAGATTCAATTCATTAGAATAACAGCTACAAAGTTTTGAGAGAAAATGAATGCCAACATAGAATCGTATACTGAGCAAAAATCTATTCCTCAAGGACAAAGGCAAAATAAAATCATTTCATGATGAACAGAAATGGAGGGAATTTAACATCAGAGCCTGCTCTCAAGGAATTCTCAAGTAGGTGCTTTGAGAAGAAGGAAAATAATCCTAGAAGGACAGTCCAGTGTGTAAGAAGAAATGATCAACAAACAAAACAGTAATATGTGGATGAATCCAAACAGCCATTGTCCATAAGACAACAAAACAACATCTAATTTATGAGGTTAAAGAAAGAACTAAAACACTCAACAATACTAAGTTGGAAAGTGATGATTGGAGCTAAAACGTTCTAAAGTACTTTTATTCCCTTGGAGGTAATCAAATATTATTTAAGTCTCTGTTAACTTAAATAGTCAGGTAACAGCTCAAGAGGCAGCACTGAAAGACTAGAATCAGCAAGTATAAATTTCAAGCCTGTATAGAGAAAAATCAATAAGTGTGGGGGGGGGAATATTAAAACAAAACTCTCCATTAAGGCAAGAAAATAGAAGAAAAAGAAATATTGGTTAAAGTGGAAACAAAAAATAAAATGAAAGAAACAAGTCCAAATATATCAATAATCACAGTAAATACTGGGCTATTCTTACCACTTAAAACACAGGATCATATTGGGTTTGTTTTTTTTTAAAGCTACAATTCCCAGTTCTATGCTGTTTTCAGGCAACACAGTATAACAATGGAATGCAGGGAAGTTGAAAGCAAGAACACAGGGACAGATACATCAGGCAAATATTGGCCAAAAGAAAGATGATATAGTTATAGGAATATCTGACTCTGAGAGAACACATGGCAGAGAGGACCAATACTGATGGGGAAAAGGCCTCACATGAGCTTGCTCTGGGGCACAGGACCTCCTGCTGCAGCAATAGCAACACAACTTCCCAGGTGCTGGCAGCCCCCATAAAAATTCCCCATCTCTTAAGCCATTGCACAGTTTCCAACACCATGTGTCATATATCAATGTCTCTCACTGCAAAACAATTCAGTTAGAAGTTAATACCACAGGACTTCTCTGGTGGCACAGTGGTTAAGAATCTGCCTGCCAGTGCAGGGGACACGGGTTCGAGCCCCGGTCCGGGAAGATCCCACATGCCGCGGAGCAACTAAGCCTGTGTGCCACAACTACTGAGCCGGCGCTCTAGAGGCCGCAAGCCACAACTACTGAACCCGCATGCCACAACTACTGAAGCCCGCGCGCCTAGAGCCTGTGCTCTGAGACAAGAGAAGCCACCGCAATGAGAAGCCACCGCCATGAGAAGCCCGCGCACCGCAACGAAGAGCAGTAGCTCCCACTTGCCGCTACTAGAGAAAGCCCACGCTCAGCAATAAAGACACGATGCAGCCAAACATAAATAAATAAATTTATAGAAAGAAAAAGAGTTAATACCACAAGATAATTTTTTCAATCCCCATATATTTGGAAAGAGAGTTTCTAAAGAAGTTTAGCAAGGTGCATGGATTTGAGACCAATATAAGAAGACATTTGATCTTTCTACAGCAGCAGGCATTAGAAAATACTATAGAAACACCATTTACAGTAGCAACTGCAACCATTAGCAAAAAAAGGTAGCTGGGAATCAGTCTAGAAAACGTGCAAAGCCTGCATATCATAAAATCATGTCGTACATCATCACACACTGCCTAGAGAGTTAGGACCCACGACCGGAGCCTTCCCAGGAGCAGCAGCCCCTCGAGGACCCCTCTCACATGGCGGCCAGGCACAGGACCGTCGTCCTGGGTGTGAGCAGCCATTGGGCCCCTGCTCCGTCTCTGCAGCTGCCTGCTGGTGAGCTCCCTATTTCCACACCCTGTCCATCTGACGCACCGTCCTCCCACCCCCGCCAGCCTAGGAACCCCCAGGCGGTGGGCAGCTGTCCTGGAGGCTCCAATGGGCTCGGCAAGCAAGTGTAAGAGGAGCAGGTGCAGCCTGTCCAGCATGTCATGCCCTCCGCCTCCTTGCCGACCACAGTGAGAACAGGAGCGCACAGGTCTCTGAAGACCTGGGGTGTGGAGGACGCTGAGGTCTCTTTATAAGGTGGACATTCATGAATGCCGCATGCTTGTGAAGGATGCCTCCCCTACCCCAGCCCCGCCCCAAACCAGCGTCAGATGTGCCCCACAGACGCAAGGCAAGGTCATCAAGGCAGTACCTGGGCCACCACACCTGCTACATACAGCATCACCATCCTCACCCACAGCTGGTGCTCACAATACCCACTGCTGCTGCTAGTGAGTCTACAGTGAGTCTGCAGGGCTAGGCTAGGGTGGCTGGGGACAGGCTCTCCATGGGTGGGCCAGGCTGGGGTGGGGCCAGGCCAAGGGTGGGGTCCTGATGGGCGGGGTCATGTTGGGTGGGCTCTCTGAGTGGAGGTAGGGCTAGGCCTGAGGTGGGGCTCTCCATTAGTGTGGTCAGGGCCTAACTGAAGCAGAGCCAGGTCACCCTGTGCACGTGTGGCCCTTCCGAATCACAAGGGTGGAGGTGGTCTGGCAGGCCTGTGTCCAGGAGCGAGGGGAGAGGGCAGGACCCCTGTCAGTGGGCGCCATGGGGGGGTGGAGTTGCCCCTCGGGGAGGCAGCACAGGGGCCGGATCCCAGAGCGGACTCAGCGTGGAGAGAAATAGAGGATCATGAAGCGGACAGATGTCACGTGGCCTTTAAACACTGACAAACACCCATTTTCCTGGACATTTTCAAAACGTATCGCGTATACAGTAGTTTCATTAGCCAACGATTCTGAGGGCTACCCAAGGATGAGCCATGGAAGTCGATTTGTTCCCAGTCTCCAAGGGACATGAGCATCTGGGCCGGGAGTGGCCCATCCTCCCCTGCTTGGAGGTTCTGGGATGAGGGACATCCCCGAGGCTCCCACATCAGTTTGCTTGCCTCAGTAGCAGGCATCTGTGCACCCCGTGTGTAGGTATGCAGTAAGAATTAGGGTAGGTGGGGGCACTCCACAGTGACGGTGAGGGACTCTGTTGTCTGAGCCCCAAAACATGCAAGAATGTCCTGGGCCCTGGGCCAGAGCAGGAGAAGGGCACAGGAGATAGGACAGGAGGAGAAGGGAGAAGGAGGGAGATGGGGAAGGAGACAGGAGGAAAACGAGGGCCGGAGAGAAAAGGTGGGAAGAGGGAAAAGTGGGGGAGAAGGGGACAGAGAGAGGAAGAAACGGGGAGACGAGGAGAAAGGAGGGCATAGAAGAGAGAGCGGGGCGGGCGGAGGGTCCTCAGAACCAGCTCCCACCCCTGTGCGGTCTGTCTCTAGGGACCAGGGGAAGCAGAGGCTGCCCAGGTACAGAGAAAAGAGAGTCACAAAAAGGGTAGAGGTCAGGGACCTGCTCAGGGTTGGGAGCTGCTGGGGCAGCATGGGGGGGTGGGGTGGGGTGCAGGCCCAAGTCTCAAAGTGGAGCGACACAGGTCCCTCCAGGACTTTCCGGCCCCTGATGGCTAAGTTAAGCTACTTCTTCCCCTCAGGTCCATCAGAATCAAGGATCTGAAAAAAAGTCATGAAGAACCTAGGGGTAAAACAGGAATAAAGACACAGACCTACTAGAGAATGGACTTGAGGATATGGGGAGGGGGAAGGGTAAGCTGTGACAAAGCGAGAGAGAGGCATGGACATATATACACTACCAAACGTAAGGTAGATAGCTAGTGGGAAGCAGCCGCAGAGCACAGGGAGATCAGCTCGGTGCTTTGTGACTGCCTGGAGGGGTGGGATAGGGAGGGTGGGAGGGAGGGAGACACAAGAGGGAAGAGATATGGGGACATATGTATATGTATAACTGATTCACTTTGTTATAAAGCAGAAACTAATAAAAAAAAATTTTTTAAAAAGAATCAAGCATTTGAGTCCTCGTGGTGTATCACCAACCCCAAAAAGCAAAGCTGGACAAGCCAGAGGACCAGATAAAGTCTTGTGTCCTGCCCGTACTTACTGAGCAAGTCGAGGGTCCTGGTCACGTTACAGCCAGAGTGCTTCTTGACCACCATCCTCACACTTTCCAGACATGGCCACTGGGAAAGTTCTGGGTCCCAGACCAGGCCAGGGGCCAAGCTGTGGGCAGGTGGGCCACCTGGGTGTGGCAGGGAGCTTGTCCAATTCTAGCTGAACACATAGTGTCTAAGTGTTCAATGACCATGCAGGTGCCGGGACAAAAACAGCCTTCCCCTGCACACAGATGGGGTGGGAGAATTGCAGGCTGAAGGCTCCTCTGCAAGGCTGCACATGATGCAGAGAGGGGAGTGGAGACATGGGGGCGCAACAAGGTGCGAGAAAGTGGAGGGGATCTGAGACCACCCCTCCCTCTCTCTCCAGCACCACCTCCGCTGTGGCCCAGGCCGACAGCTTGGCCTCTGAGCCTGTTATCCACGTGTCTGGTGGGGACGTGTGGAGACCATCTGGTGTCAGGAGCCTGGGGTGGTGATAGCTGCTGACCCTTTGCTCCCCTCCCAGGTTCTGCATCTCACACAGTAGTGTCGAGGTTTTGGAGGGGGCGCAGTCAGCAAGACTCTTGTTCCTCAGAAGTTCTCACAGCTCAACAGAAGAGATGCTCTCAGGCCCTCAAATCCCAAAAGTCAGACAGCCCTCCCATCCCCCAACAAAGACCTAGCATTCAACTAGACGAACGACACAGCCCCACATGCCAGCCTTGCCTGCACACACCTGCATCCTCACAGCCATGGCTCTGCAGGCCACCTGCCCATACTTCACAGGTGAGGAGACCCCACAGGGAGCCTGAACCTGGTTTTGTCCCTACCTGGATGTAATGAGCTATTTTAACCTTTCTGAGATTGTTTTCTCACCTGTGAGATGGATCACAACAGGCTGCCCTCCTGAACAGCATTCAGAGCCAGTGTCCATGAGTGGCGCCCCTCCCCAGCCCCCGCCTGCTGAGCCCCGAACCAGGAAGGGCCTGGAAGTTACCTGGGACAGATGTGTCCTTCCTGGAGGGCCAATGCCCAGATGGACAAGCAGGTGAGGGGACAGAGAAGGAGACAAGAACAGGAGGTCTACTCTGGCCCAGCACAGCCCCTCTCCACAGAATAGCCTGTGAAGACCCTCCGTCAGGCCCAAGGGTCCAGCAAGGACAATACCTGCAGCTGTACCCGCATCAGGGACAAGGCTGCGCCCCACGAACCTCAGGGTCAAGGCTATGACCTCATGGGGAGACATCACCCCTTCCCCGCCTGCTCAGGGATAAGTGTCCAGGCCAGGCCTGTTCCTGCCCCTGGCTGGAGACAGGAGGCTCATACAGACCTTGTGCCAACCCAGACCCCAGTCTGTCCCTTTCGTTGTGCTGCCTGTCTAGGATTCCATCTTGGCGGTCCCCTCCTGGAGTCATTCCTGAGACAAGGGTCATTTGATCTCCTGCAGGGCCCGTCACTTCGGAGTGGATGGCTCCTCAGGCCAGTTCAACTGCGGTTCCTGGCAGGGGCCGAGGTCTCTGGCACCCCCACCCGGGCGGGATCTGGGGCATGGGATGGCAGCCCCTGCGAGGAGCGCTCCAGGGCGCAGAAGCCCTTTCCCCTCTGGGTTAAGCAGGACATTTGTTGTTGGGTCTGGGAGACGACCTCCCAGCCCCACCTCAAGCCCCTCCTCTTCCAGGGTCTCCAGGGGCCCCTGATCTGCGAGGCAAAGGACCCCTGCCCTGCAGCTCAGCGCTGAACTGGCAGGCTGGGCCGGGCTGTGGCCCCACCCCTACACCGCGTCCCAAAGTACCGCAGAGAACATCTGAACCCTGGCAGCCAGTCCCACTCGTCCCACTCCCGCCCCTGTCCCAGCTGCTGTTGCCCCCGCTGCTGCTCAGGCCACCTCCGGGCTTGCGGGAGCCCCCACCCCTCCCCCTTCTGGGAACCTACCCGCCTCCCCCCTGAAATCCCCTCTTCGCGCCCAGCCCCCTTCCCAGGACTCTCCCCCAAGCCCCTCCCCTTGTCCTACCCCTCCCTCTTCTAGGGACTTCTCCCCTCTGACAGCACCTCGTCTCGCCCCGCCCCCTCCGGGGGACTCCCCCCCCCCCGACCAAAGGTTTTTCCCTTTCTACTTCCCTTTCAGGCTCTCCCAGGCCAGTTCCGTTGTGAGCTGCCTGCTCCCTGCTCCAGGGATGTGGGACAAAGAGGATGCGGTTGCTGTGAGCAGGGCAGGCCTGGAGCGGCAGGTTTAAATGTAATGTATGTCTCTGTGCAAACCGCAGGTGGAGTGCCTGCTGCCGTGGTCGCGAGGAACTCTGTCCCAGAGAGGCGCCTGTACACTCCAAGGCGTGCACCCTCTCCCCGTCTGTAAGTGAGTAACAAGCGGGCATGCAAGCCAGGACCTCTTCCACTTCTCCTTCCTCGCCCTCTTCATCACTGGCTGCTGCGTACTGTCAGCGCTTAATAAGTGCTGGGGACTGACACCCCACGGTGGCCTCCGGAGGGGTGGGAGTAAAGATCTTCACCCCAGGAAACGGGTGGAGGGGCCAGCAGGGTCCTCTCACCTACCCACTGCGCCTGGACTCCCCCCACCGCCGACCCCTTCTACCCTTGACTATCCCGGAGCTTCAAGAGAGAGGCCCACTTTAAGTGCTGCACCCCCAGGCCATGTCCTGGGCAGGCCGGCCCCCTGATCCACAGCCCAAGGTCTCGCTGACCACTGAGTCCTCAGGAACCCCAGGGAGGGCGGGGCGGTTGAACCACCCCCTAATCCCCCAGCCCCAACCCTAGCTGCCCTCTACCCTTCTGCCTGGCCCACATCCCCCAGAGCCGAAGAGAAGACCCAAGTGGACAGGCACTGTGGGGGTCATGGGAATGTGGGCTGCTCTGAGCTCCCACCCCACCCACCCAGGCCTCACGGTCAGGGGACCCTCTCAGGCTCCTCTTCCCCAGTGGCCCAGGCACACACAGGCCCTGGTGATCACGAAAACAGCACTTCACCCGCCCCGTGCTCCCCACCCCACCGCTACAACTCTCCACATAGCTTAATGCCCAAAACAGACTGAGGCCACAGGCGCTTGGAGGCTGGGGCCACGACAGAACCCAAGAGTGGCTCACACAGTGTTCCTTCCCTCCATCTCCATCTCAGAGAGCTGTGAGTCAGCTGGGGTGGCCCTGACGGAGGTGGGGGGCTGTTCTCATGTGCCACCATCTCCCCAGCCCTGGCCAGAGCTGGCAAAAATGCATACGTACATTCAATCTTTAAGAAAGCGGCCGATATTTCTGTATGGAATTACAGCATCAGCTCCCAGCTCCGCCCACCCCACGAAGATCTCTGGGATGCTCTCCCAGGACAGAATGAGCCCAGCGCCTCTCCCTCCAGGAACAGGAGAGAACTTCTCTCCCGTGAAGGCCTGGGAAGGGAGGGGACTAGGGAGGGGTGTTCTGCAGCAGCAGGGAGCATGTGCAGGATGGGAAGAAGCGGGGTGGAGGCCAGTGGATATCCAGATCTGAGGAGGGGCTGACTGGATCCCCTACAGGACCCTTCTCCCCAGGAAGCCCTTCCCCAGAACCTCCCTCCCCCAGGGCACCCCTCCCCTAGGACCCCCTCCCCCAGAAGTCCTGCCTAAGCCTCCCTCTGCCTGACTGGGGAGCCAGCCCAGCTCTCAGCTCCTAAGTGGGGCTCCTGGTTCTTTATGAGTCTCCTACCCCATAAAAGGATCACCGCTGTGCACAGTCCAGAACCTCTGGAAATAGCTGACAGCAGCCCTGCAGGCCCTGCCAGGCCCCTGGCAGCCCTGGGTTGGGCGGGTGGGACAGGGGCTGCTCTGAGCGTGGGAAGCATGGGCTCATGACCCACAGAAGCACTACGGTTGCTCCGTCTCAGGTCTCGGTCTCTCAGTGGGCCTGGTTCTGGTCTCTGTGGCCTGGGGAGCTGCAGCCAACCTGGCCTTGAATGTGGGACAGCTGCAGCCCTGCCCTGCCTCAAGCCCTCCCACTGACCGAGGCCCAGGCCCCTCCCAGGAATGTCCGGAGGGACCAGGTGGGGACTAACAGCAAACGCCTCCGATTAATAAAAGGTTTGATGGGAATTTCATATGTTGATGCGGATCCTAAACATTTTCCAGGAACATCTGGCAGAGGTGGAGGCCTGTTTATGCTCTCAATGAGTGTTTTTTTCCAGGTCCTCAGCCTGTCTCCTTCCCTGGGCCCCAGTGGGGTCTCTGGGTTGCCACCCACCGCCTCGGCCTGAGCCCACCCCTTACCCGGGAGCAAAGAGTCACTGGAATGGGAGCCAGCCTCCAGGCCCACCCCTGGGAGGGGCCTCAAATCTGATTCTTCTCACTCACCTCTGCCTGCCTCCTTCCTCCTCCTACCAGTACAGGAGAAGAGTCCTTCCTGGACGCCATCAGCCCTGCAGGTGCACAACCTGGGGAGGGGGGCAGCCGGGAGGGGGCTCCAAGCCTCTGCAATATGGGTTGGGTTGGGCTGTGGCCCCCTCTGGCCTTTACCCACGGTGGCTGCCTCCAGCCTACACACACACACACACACACACACACACACACAAACGCACGCAGACACACTCACACCAGGGCCTGGGGCTTCTGCGGTCCCTGTGGGTAGGCTCCAGAAAAGACAGGGCAAAGCAAACCAGGGTCTGTCTGAGGTGGTGACAGGAGAGAGCTGGACTCCAGGGGTAGGTTGGGCCCAGGGTAGACCTGGAGATGAGAGGTGGGGTGAGGGGTACCCAGGGCAGATCTGGAGGTGACAGGTCAGGGGCGGGTCCCTGGAGGGGTCAGCACCACCCCAACGCCGCTGTTTGACAGGCCCCGTGGTTGCTGGCGTCCTCAGCAAAGACCTCATTTGAGGCTATGTGGGGCTCAAACAGATCTCGTGACACGTCAGGCTCCAACCAGAACTATGCCAAGGGGGTAAGGGCCAGGCGAGACTCATCCCCCGAGCTCCCTCAGCCTTAGTCCCTAATCCCAGGGCAGCAGGTAGACAGTGAGCGTGGAGTCCTGGACTGAGGCCAGTGGGACTCATTAGTACTAATCCCACCCCTAGGCCCCCCGTGGGGGCGGGGCTCCTGTCAGCGGGGCACAGCCTGTGCCCGCCGTTCCCCCAGCTGCCTCATGCCATCTGTGTGGCCCTTGTAGGAGCCACTGTTTATTTGTTTTCGTCTCTTTTTTTCTAATAAAATGCAGCGGAGTGGTGGCAGACGCCACATCCTATCTCCTTATAAAATGCATGTATTTGTGCTGGGGGCCCGTGGGCAGCTCCAGCCCAGCAAACTGTCCCCACTGCCCTGGGTCCCAGTGGATCTCAGGGCCGGCCTTGGAGACCCCCAGACACTTGCACATGGAGGCTGGGTCGGCTGGAGAGCAGACCTGACTAGGAGGGTATGGGTGGCAAGGTCCCCCTCCACTTTGGGCAGCCTGAAGGACATCCCCGGGCACCCAAAAGCAAGATGGGGCCCACCGTCATGGGTCCTGACAAGGTGCCCCTGGGGCCTGGGAGCACAGGGCCCCGCTTTGGCACTGGGGCTCAGGGATTATTCCTGCGTCCCGTTGGAGTGACTAGATGGGGAAGGGGACTGTTCTCTATCCCCTACTGCTGGGCTTGCGGTGTGGAGTGAGAGCGGCATGTGTGGGCCTGTGTGAGGGTGCCCGGCTGCTGTGGGGTGTGGTGGGAGCGTGAGGGCTCCCTCAGGTTGGGGCGGGACCCCATCTAAGTCTCAGCACCAAACATTTGCTCCAAATTACAGCCAGTGTGTCTCTTAATGTTTTATGCTTTTCCTACAGAGCTAATCTCTGCTGCCTGCAACACCCATCAGACAGACATCCTCAGCCAATCCTGTGTGAATAGGCCCAGCCCAGCCCTCCCGGTCAGGGCTCAGGGGACATGCCACCCCCACCAAACCACAGTGGTGCCTGGACTAGGTAAATGCACGAGATCGCCTTAGGTCCAGGTGTACAAGGCCCCAGGTGTCCGCAACCCAGATGGCCATGACCCAGATGATGCCCACAGCCCAAAGAACAGGAGGGTGGAGGGTCTGGGGCCAGCTCTTCACCTCCACCTCATCCCAGCAGCAGGGCTGCGTTATCAGGTGTCACCTTCGGCTGCCTGCCCCTATCTACCCGGGAGCCTTCTGCCAGCACTCATAGGACCTCCTCTCCAGCACTCGGCACAGATAGCTTACCTGTCAGCCCGGTGCCCCCCACCCGCCCGCATGGCCCCACATGCCAAGGAGCCTGGGAAGGTGGGGCCTGCCCTCAGCACCTCGTGTGGGGGAACTGCCTCCATCACCTCCTCTCTGTACCCACCCACCCTGGGGCCCAGCCAAGCTGCCCCTGAGGTCGGCTGTGTCCTGGCCACTCTCCTGCCAGCTGGGCCAGAAGCCACTTCTCTCCCCACTTTCCCCTCAGCCATCAACCCTCAGGACCAGCACCTGTCAAAGAGGCCCCTCCCAGGAACCCCACTCAGGAAAGGCCCCTCCCAGCTTCCAGCTCCCACGCCAGAACTGTCCAGCCCCACACCCCACAGCCTCCCTCCAGCCGGCAAGCCCCCTACAGTCCCCGCCTGGGCCTGCCTTTTAGGTCTCAGAATCCCCACCTCCATCCTGCTCTGTTTACCTCTAGACTCCCCTCCCCAAGGGCACTGGAAGTTGCCCTCCTTCTATGACCTCCAAGCTTAGCAAGCTCCTACCCTGCCCCAGGTTCAGCCACACTCACCTAAGGTTTCCTAGAAATGTCATCCCAACCACTCTGCTGCCCCCTGGGTGGAGGTAGAGGGAGTTAGCCGTTTCTGCTACCCAGAATGGCTTCTGTCTACTTCCTTCTTGTCCTCAGGAAGGACCTCTGACCCCACCCCTATCCTTTGGAGAGTATCTGGGAGTGGGCTGTCCCTGGGCCCTCCCCCAAGCCCCTCAGCATCTCTCAGAGGCATTGGTCAGCGCCTCTTGGCAAGAATCCTCCAAGGACACCTTAATCCGCGGCCTGGTTTCCAAGGCCAAAGGCCCCAAAGTGCCTCCCTTGCATTCCAGATGAAGGTCAGTGACCCCAGGCAGGAGGGATGGTAGGGAAAGGAAGGACCCACAAAGGGTGGGGGCACAGAGGGGATGCAGCTGGACCCCGCACCCTACGATGCAGCTGGGGGTTCTCTCCATAGGGAGGTATCTTCAACATTTCCTTCCCTGGGTCCCAGCTACTCCATGTCTGTCCATCAGTCTGTCCTCTGTACTGGGCCTGGGGCTTCCAACTGTCCTGCCTGGGGTCAGGGTCAGGACTGGGAAGAAATGAAACCTTTTCTAGGAGACTGCAGCTTACCTGGCCCTGAGTCACAGACCCTGCTCAGCATCCCCTTGGTGTCAGTTGCCTGCTATTTTCACTAAGCAATCTATAACGAACCTTCTCCCGTGTGAAAGCAGCCATTTTCAAGATGGACCTCCGGGCCTTCATGCCCTTGGGGGTCATTTTAACTGTGAGCTAAGGGTAGCCACGCAACCAAGCAACTCCTAAGTGAGGTGAGCACTGCTGAGGCCCCTGGACCACCTGCTCTGGGGACAACCACTTCTGTGTCACTCAGTCAGCACTCTGGAGAGACCCTCATGAGAGACACTGAGGCCTTGGCCACACCAGCCTTCTCCAGCCCAGCAGTCACGAGAAAGCCCTCTTGGAGGACAGCTGCTAGTGAGCGGCCTCAAGGCAGAATGGCCGGGCAGACTCCAAAAAGAGGCAGTAGATGATTGTTGATAATTACGTTGGTCACTGAGTTTGGGGCTATTTCTTACGCAACCAGAACACATTCCCCCTGAAGCCACTGCCGGGTGGTTTTCCAGGTGTCCACGTGTGTGATCTGCCATCCTGAGGGTGAGTCATGCCAGGCCCACCAAGGCATGCAGCACATGTGTGCCCACAGAGCTGCTAGGTCCCGGTATTGTACCCAATCACCCCCCTGACTGTCAGTAGGGATATCTATCCACATGTATCATAGCCAGGGTGTGACATGAGGGCCCCTAAAGGGTGCAAGAGAGCTGTTTCCCAGGCAGAGGGAAGAGGGAGGATGAGGATGCACCCACTGGGGCAGGAGACCTAGGACCCAACACTGGATGCCATGGCTCCTGACCCCCAGGAGCCCATAGAACCTGCAGAGGCAGGCAGGGCCATGGCAGTCAGCTGCCCTGCCCTGGGGCCTCGGCCTGATGCAGTGGATCCCCGGGCAACCTACAAAGTCTACAGTTGGGGGGCAGGTAAGGAAGGCCCGAGGCCCCGACCTGTCATGTGCACCACCCGTGAGGAAGGCCCAGTCATTCTCAGGGCCCCTCCCCTGACAAAGCTGCACATCCATCCCTGTCTACCTCTCCAGCATGGCTTCTCCAGGCTCCTGGTTCAGAAACGGGGCATTATTCCCTACCCATCCCCCCTTACCTCACCCACCCAATGCCAGAGCCAGTCCTGTGTGCAGATAGAGAGACTGAGGCCCAGAGGCCTAGTGAGGAGAGCCTGACTCAGTATGCTCCCCTGGGACCAGAAGTCACCCCAGAGCTTTGGGGAGCTTCCGTCCATCTGTCTGTGCAGGGGAAAGCCTGTGGCCATGACCCTGGGAGCTGGGGGCTACCCTGAGGGTCTGGGGGCTTTGTCCAGGTGGGCCAGGAGGAGGAGGCCAGTCCTGGCCCATACAGGCAGAAGGCAATGCGTGCAGAGCTGTGAAGGCTGGCCTGGAGTGAATGGAGGAGCCAGGCCTTTGTTCAATCACACTTGCACACTCACACACTCGTGCTCACATATGCACACAGCCCCAGGAGAATGCACACACACTCATGCACACACAGAGTGTACACTCATACTGATATATGCATGCACAAACTCCCAGAAGAATACACAACCCCCAGGAAAACACACACACTCACATACACACCCAGGAGCATGCACACTGGCACACGCAGGCGTGCATGGCTGCCAAGTGCACCATGGGCGTTCCCTCAATTTCTGGCCTGGAGCTGGTGAAGGCTGTCACCAGCTGGCCCCCCCTCCCTGCTCCTGTACTCAGGGAAGCTTTATAGGAGGCAAGGTGGAGGCAGCCATCAGCTGGACCCTACACCAGGCCCAAGGATCTCAAGTGCCAGCCCAAAGGCCTGGTTCCCGGGAGGCGGCCGCCGGGTCAGAGCACATGTGAGAGGTGTGGGTGGCGCCCTGCGTGTGCACATGATGGACCCAGGGGCTTGGTTTACGATGGGGCTCCCGCACATAAAGGCGCCGTGTTAAGCAACGGCATAAAAATAATATATAGGTTACCGCAACATTTTTATGACCTTCTCCGGCCCTGCCCTGGAATGCTGGGATCCAGCAGGTGAAATAACACACGTGTCAGCGGCTATGCGGAGCTGAGTGCATGGGGAGCCTGGACAGCCAGGATGCTGAATCTGGGCCCTAGTCCTCCTGGGGAGGCAGAACCAGGATGGTGTCGGGCACGCCTCTGAACCCCAGAGAGCCCGCAGCTTGGACCAGGGTGGGGCAGGGGCATGCTACAAGAGGGGATGCTCTTCATGTACTGTGGACAGGCTGCAGAGGAAGACTGCACGAGAAGAGCCTGTAAGGGCTTGCAGCCACTGTGGGGACCAGAGAAGGCTGAACCAATGCAGGTAGCCTTGTGACAGGGAAACAGGACCCTTGCATTCATGACAACCTCTGGCTGCAAAAGGGACAGAGAGCGATGTGGGTGGTAGGGCAGCTGCAGACATCCCCCCCCCATAGGGGAGGGGCATCCCCCTGGGGACACTTTCCTTGTCTGTGGGACAGGAAGTTACAGAGTCTGTGAGCAAAGCCCTGTAAAACACCTGGTCCTGCACGAATCTCACAACGTCGTCTGCCTTGGTGTGCAGGCCAGCCCAGGTCTTGGAGCCAACAGGAGTTACCCTTTCCCTCTAGGCCCAGGAGAGCCTGAAGACCTGAACTGACAGTTGATGGGGTAACCAGCCCATGTGCCCACAGCCCATGCTCCCGAGTCCACTCACCCACCTGCACAGGTACCTCTCTGGGTGTGGGGGCCCCTCCTCTGAAGCCTTCCTGAGCTGACCACATAGATGCCAGGCTGCAGCCTCTGCGGCCACAAGCCGACTCTGGTCAGCTTCAGCCAGTTGTCCTGAGCTCCCAATGGCCAGCGGAACCTGAATTTGGAGACCTGCCAGGCTGGCAGGAGAATGTGGCCAGCAGGGGCAGGTGGGCTCAAGAGGCTGCCCCTCACCCTGCCCCAGGTCCTCTAGCACCCCAAGCCTCCCCACTGGCGCTGGTTGCAGATGGGCAGAGTCCAGGCTCAGGCCTCTAGCTGGGAGGGCCCTGGCTTGGCGTGGCCCTGGGGACTGGAGACTGATCCTGGAGAGCCGTCCATGAGACGTCCATGACACGAGTCCTGTCCCTGGGGCCGTGGCAGCCTGGGGCCACACACTACAAGGCCCCAGAATTGCCCTGGTGTCCTTCAACCCTGGTATCCTTCAACCTCTGTCTGTTGAGGGGCTCCAGGTGGGGGAGACCTCTCGGAGTGTGAGGTACCATTAAGGAGGCTGGGAAAGGAGGTGGGGTCAGCCTGCCCCAGGCCACAATGGACTTTTTGAGGGGGGCTCCATGGGGCTCCCGAGCACCTCAGGGCCCAGGTGACCAGGAGTGGGGGGACCTGTGGGCAAGGCAGGCATAGTCCAGGAGTCTGCACACCAGGACAGGGGTCCATAAAAGTGGCTATGGGAGGGCCTTGGAGGGAGTCCACAGAAACACACATGTCCCTGCAAGAAGCAGAAAATGCCATCCGCCATCCCCCCAGGGAGGGCCCCTCACTTGGGCAACCTGGGCCACCGTGGGCCCCACAGCTGCTCTCCAACCCCTCATCCATGCCAGACTTGTTGGGCTCCTGGGACTGCAGTGGTGACAAAGCCAACTGGAACTTCAGCCAAGGTGGGGTGGGACCGGCCGGGCCAGTGGGGGGTCAAACAGCAGACAAATATGGAATTTTTATAGTACATCCAATAAATGCCAAGAAGAAAAAACCAGGACCCCGACAGAAGATACTGGGGCAGTACCCTCCAAGGGTGGGTTGGCTGGGACAGGACCCTCCAAGGACAAAAGAACAGAACTGCCTACGAGTCCCCTGCTACAGACTGGGACAGAAAAGACACGTATGAAGGGCATAAAGGCCAAGGAAGCCCAGCAGAGCTCACCCTGGGAGCAGGGTCTCTACCCCAAGAGGAGGTACAGGCAACAGGATTTTGTGGTGTGGAAACCGAGAGGCCGGGTGCGGTGTGTCTTTGCACCCACTTTGCCCATTGAGTTTTCCACAAATACCACCGCAATATTTTAAGCTCTACACACTGTGCTAGACCCTTGCACAACCCTGCCAGGAAATGGGAGCTCTCCCGTCAGAGCTGGGGACTGTGTGATCGCTTGCACATGGATGTGGGTGCTCGGAGTGACCTCCAAGGTCAGGCACTGAAGGGGACACAGCCTCCACCTGGAGCCTGTTCTCTCTCACTCTCCCTCTGCCAGGACCCCAACCCCACCCACGCCATGCTGTGAGGAAGCCCAGGAGTGGATGCACCCCACAGGTCCCAGCCTGGCCTTCCAGTCCCTGTGGCCGAAGGAAGCAGGGATTAGCTGTCCACCATCTCCTGCCCAGTCGAGAACCCGGAGTATGACAAGTGCTGCTGCTGGGAGCAGCTGCGTCTCGGGGTGGGGGTCATGTAGCCCCCACCCTGGACCGGATGGCCAGCAACAGGTGCTGGGCTCTGAGAAGACTATGGGCACCACTTAGGGAGCTGGTCTGGACCTGAGCCTGGAGGCCACAGGGCAAGGACTCAGAGAGAAGTGCTGTGGTTCTGGATCACACCCAGCCAAAAAGGAGATGGAGAAGGAATTCTGGGAATTCACGGGGAGATGGGGATGAAAGGGAGTGGGGGGAAAAGGAGGCAGAGGGCGCCATAGGACTCTGGCGTGGGTTTTCTGGGTACTCCAGACTCCCCAAGGAGGCCGTACAGGACTTACCTTTTTCTGCTTTCCTGAAGTCCACAAGAGCTTGCGTCACACTTATGAGCAGAAAAAAATTATTAACCCCCCAATGGCTCCCTGCCCTCTGGCTGAGGCCAGACTCCTGGTCTGCTCCCAGAGCACTGTGGCTGCTGCCACCCCCAGGCTTCCTCTCTGTCTTGTCTCTCCTCCCCAAGGCCTCCCCGCACTGGCCTCCAGGCAGTGCCCCCACCCAGGTCCACAGGGAGGCAGGAGAATGGGGTAGGGCCCTCACAGAGGCCTGGGGAGGGAGAAGTCTTGCCCGAGAAGACATGAGACTCAAGCATCAGGCATATAGCCAGCATCCAGGTGCAAAGATGAGACAGGACAGGCCAACCAAGGCCACATCTCAGGGTCCAAGGGCAAGTCTGTGGGGCCAGGACCCACATCCTGGGTCAGGGATGCTCTCGGTGGCTAGCTCAACAAGTTACAGCACAGAATCTGGAGAGGGCAGTGGGCCCAAGGGCCATCAGAAGTCTCAGGGCTGTGCCCTGGAACCGAGGAAGGACCTCCGTGACTCTTAGGTCCTGAGCATGGCTTCTGGGTAGCTGTGTGGCCCCAGGACCCTCGGGGCCCAGCAAGGAGAGAGTGATGTCCAGGAGACACACAGCTGGGGGGCGGGGGCTGGGGGTATCCCTCCCTGCAGAGACCAAGTGGTTGCAAAGCCAAGACCTCACTCAGCACGCATGTGCCATCACGAGGGAGACCAGGCCCCTCTGGGGTTTGACACCACGGGAGGAAGGTGGGTGTGCAGGGCGTGCTCTCAGACCTGAGAGGACAGAACAGGGCGGGCATTGCCCCCCACCCAAAAGGCCATGGGCTGCCTCCCAGTGGTCCTGTCCTCCCAGGTTGGTGGGCAGTGGTTAGGCTTCAGCCCTGCCAGGTAGTGAGCCCATAAAGCTAGGAGAAGGGAGGAAGCCATATCCTGGCCTTGCTGCCCTTTCCCCCAGGTGAGGCTCCCTGAGCACATGCAGGTTCAGGGTGAAAGCCTGAGCAGTGGTGACCCTGGCCAGAGCTCACACTCCGGCCTCAGCCACGAAAACCTCCACAGGAGGAGGAGATCCCATCAGCACGGGAGCCCCGAGGAAGGTGTGTGAAGAGCCTGTGGAGAGTAACGCAGGGGCAGCAGTGGGGGAGCCTTCAGCCTCCCCGTCTGGCATTTGGGGCTTTCCAAGGATCGCTGCTCTCGGCCATGCTCACCTCCACCAACCCGGGGGCATTGTCCCAGCCCAGCCAGCACCTCCCCCTGCGGGAACTTCCCTGGCCACTCACTTCTTCCTTAGAGCAGTCACCCAGAGGTGGGGAGACATCACTGGGGGTGCAGGGAGATTGTACAATATAGAGCCCTGGGGGTGGGGTGAGGCCAACCTAGGAGCCAGTCCATGTTGGGGCATGTAGGGGGTCCCCAAATGCCCACCCTTCCAGCCACAGTCCAGGGGTCCTCCAGCATCAGGGGAGCTGGTGCTGGTCCCCCCCGCCAGCCTCTGCACCCCACCCCACTCCCACCCCCCCACCCCACCCAGGTCTCAAACATTCACAATCTGGAAACAGCAAAGACAAAACAGACAAAGCACAAAAACAAGGCGAAAGAAACCACTCATCCCCTGGAGCATCTTGGACATGTTTCTCCTGGACATTAATAAAATCTATGCCTTTGAAACACGGCTTGGGGAGTGAAATTTTTCCCTGTAAGACGGGGAGAAAGGGGCTTCCCTGGTGGCGCAGTGGTTGAGAGTCCGCCTGCCGATGCTGGGGACACGGGTTCGTGCCCCGGTCCGGGAAGATCCCACATGCCGTGGAGCGGCTGGGCCCGTGAGCCATGGCTGCTGAGCCTGCGCATCCGGAGCCTGGGAGAGGCCACAACAGTGAGAGGCCCACGTACCGCAAAAAAAAAAAAAAAAAAAAAAGAAGGGGAGAAAGTGGTTAGGGTTAGTCAGAGCAGCTACAGCCTAGAGGCTCAGGACAGAGCACGAGCCAGAGAGCCTGGGAGCACAGACACCGGTGCCAGCACACAGGACGCATCCAGGGTGCATGGCGCCCACGATCCACTCAGGATACACTGCACCCACATGCACACATCTGCTCCCATGGGTTGCAGAGCCTGCAGCTGCGTGCACACATATGAGGCCCTTCTCTTTGCTAATTGGGAAGGGAGCACACTCCCCTGCTCATGACACATGGGCACACAGAAGTCCTCCAGGAGCCCACGCCAGCCACTTCAGCGACATGGGGGACCCCAGGAGCCTGGAGGGCAGGAGAACCTTGGGGACCCCTGGACCACTCTCAGGTCCAAGGGCAGTAGACCGGGCCGCAAAGCACTCCAAGCAGGGTCTGAGGCTCACCCCCATAGCCCCTTGGATTCCTGGATCTCAACTTTCTCCAGTCTCAGCTGCCTTTCCCGGGAGGGACTCTGTGGGCAGTGGTGGGCACATGGGGCCTGTAAGGAGAACCAGCCCAGGACTCCAAGCCTCTGGCCCCTGGGCAGTCTCAGCTCTGGAGTATGGCTGGCCGGGAGGGCAAATTCCAGCTGGGTCCCCAAGCCCTCATTTCTTACATTCTATGCAAGGGCCAGATCTGATAGGCAGGATTCTTCTCACTGAGTGCCCCTGGGCCAGCCACCAGTCCTTGCTGGGAGTCTCACTGGGCAAAGGAACTTGGTGTCTAGCTGCCCCCCTCAGCCAAGTACCCCAGGAACAGTGTCTGAGCTGTCAGCCATCAGAAAGAAAAGGACAAAATATGTTTGTCTGTGAGTTGAGGTGAGAGGAAGGGCCTCAGCCTGCTCCCTCCCCTGTCAAAGCCTCCGTTTCCCCACCTGGATGTCCTCCTGGCATCCATCGGCTCAGTGATTCGTTCATTCACTGAATGGTTCATTCACTCACCCCCTGCCAGGCCCTTGGGGCTGGGACCCCAGCCGGCCCTGGAGGACCCATAGTCAGGCCAACCAGCAGGGAGGAGTGGGGGCAGACCAGGAGAGAGCAGCATCCAGGGACCTATCAGCATCCAGGGGTGAGAGTCTGCCCCCGCTCCAGGAAGTGTAGTCCGGGCAGGTAGCCCAGGCAATGCATCTCAAAATGTATTTGAGATGGGCTTTGCAGTGCAAATAGGAGTTCACAAAGCTGGAGGGGTGCTCTGGGCAGAGGGGGACTTGAAGGAGGGGGGTGCCTGCGGGTCGGGGGCTCTAGGTTCCTATGGCTGAAATCTGAGCCTGGGAAAAATGAGCAGGGCAGAATGAGGGCCGGAAGAGTTTGGGCAGGTCCTGAGGGTGGTGAGAAGCGCAGGGAATTTAAGAAAAAAAAATGTCATGAAGAACATAGGGGTAAGACAGGAATAAAGACACAGACCTACTAGAGAATGGACTTGAGGATATGGGGAAGGGGAAGGGTAAGCTGTGACAAAGCGAAAGAGAGGCATGGACATAAATACACTACCAAACGTAAGGTAGATAGATAGTGGGAAGCAGCCGCAGAGCACAGGGAGATCAGCTCGGTGCTTTGTGACCGCCTGGAGGGGTGGGATGGGGAGGGTGGGAGGGAGGGAGACGCAAGAGAGAAGGGATGTGGGAACAGATGTATATGTATGACTGATTCACTTTGTTATAAAGAAGAAACTAATTTAAAAAAAAAAAAGAAATAATCCTTCCTCCTCCTCCAAAGCCGTGGCCCCTGTTGCACCCACCCATACACCCCACGTGGGCCAGCCCTCACCGTAGCCCACGGGGGACACAGAGATGCTGCCCGGTGTCTTGACCCTGCCCCACACAACCTGTGCCAGGGTGTCCTACCACATCACCCCTTCAAGAGGAAGAGGGCTTCTGCTCAAGGACGGGCCTGGGGACCACTGGAGTTCAAATGGTCCTTCTTGGCCTTTGGGAAAGCTTCAGGGATCCCAGCTGCTCACAGAGTCCCCCACTGCACTCAAGGGAGGCCAAGCAGAGTTCTGAGACCCACCTGCACAACCTGTCCCTTGGAGCCTCCCTCACCCTGCAAGCTTCAATGTCCGCACTCAGGAAATGGGTAAATGAAGGCCACCACACAGGACTGCAGCAAGGGCAACATGAGGTGCTGGGTGTGAGGTCCACGCCCGTCCCATGTCCACCCTCCTTCCAGGGGCCCGTGCCCTCCCGGGAGGGCGGATGCACACGCGAGGGCCCTCAACTGTTCAAAGTCCAGAGGAAGCAGAGCCTGCTCCGAGCTCACACTCCTTTTTCATTTATTCCCTTTGGATTCATGTTAGCACTTAGAACAACTCCAATTCTCAAGTATTAATGAACTACATTAATTTTTTTCTTTAAAAAGTACTGGAATTTGATTCTTAAAGTCTCCCTTACACAGTGGGACTATAGAAGGAAGGAGAAAGTCCTGATTCACAGGGCAGCACATCCCCTGTGAAGGATCTTCAATAGAGCACCCATCCGCCACAGGTTAGGAATGATGCAGAAGACAGAACACCCCCACCCTGGGCCTTTGCCAAAAGACAGATTCTGACCCACCAGGTGTGGGGGGCGGTGCTGAGAGCCTGGTGAGGGTGATGTGCACCCACACTCTCAGCAGCAGGGGCCACAGCAACACACATCCAGTCTCGCTAGAGAGGATAGAGGTGGCTATGCCAGGCCAGGCAGGGCCCAAGTCAATGCAGTAGTTTAGCCCTCTCCTCATGGTCCAAAGATGGCTGCTGCCCTCTGAGTCTCACGTCTCTATCCCAGGCCATAAGAAGGGAATGAGGACAAGAGCCAGAATGGACCACAGAGCCTTTCTTCTCTCAGAGAAGTCTCACCCAGGCAGGTGAGCAGGCCTCCTCCCAACACCTGCCTTCATCTCTTTGGCCACAGGGACTCCACCAGGGGCCTCATGGCTCAAGATGGGGTGGATGGGACAGTGCCACTCCTCAGTGAGGCCCAGGGCAGACCAGGGCCAGGACTCAGAATGACACTGGGGTTTGGGAAAATGTCCCTGAGAAGGTGATACCTGAGGGAAGGATCAAAGTGGGTGCTCAGGGGGAATCGAACCAGGCGTCATCCTAGGGAGTCTTTGGGGTCAGAGACCTGGCGGAGTACTGTAGAGTCCCAGGTGGGAGCTGTGGGAGGGCATGATGACCTGGATTTGAATGGTGCAAGAGCTGGGGGTGGGGGCGGCTTCATCAAGTGGCCAAGAGGAAGGGGCATTCCAGGGTGGGCAGGTGGGGTCCACCTGAACAAGAGTTTGGCCAAACCACCCATGGGGTGCCTGAGGCCATGACAGACACCCTAGTTGTAACATGTGCTTTTTCTGCCAATATGCTGCACAGGAAGCTGGACCTCAGGCTCCAAGGGCGGACAGGCCGCAGGAAGCCGGGCCCTGTCCAGGCCCTGAGGCACCCACTGAGGTCCCAAGTGGCTGGAGCCAGGACCTGGGAGGAGTGAAGGAAGCAGGCCAGGATCTGACCGTGCAGGGCCAATGCTAGTGCAGACACCCTTCTGCAGGCTCAGAGGCCCAAGGCTGGGGCAGACGGGCCAGGGGTCAGAGCAGCAGATGCCCACAGGGTCCTCATCCCAATGTGCTGAGGAGAGAGGGTCACAGTGCTGGGCCCTGCTCTGAGCACACAGCCGTGCGGTTTGAAGAGGGAGCCCTGGCCGCACATATCCCCTCCACAGGTTTCCCCAGCCAGGCTTGGCGGCCAAGGGTGATGCAAGCCTGCCCTGGCAGGTCCCCGTGCTGCCACTCAGGGCCAGCCAGATGCTGGGGATGAGGGCCTGCCAGCTACTGATAGGTTAGAAACCATCTGCCGTGCAATGGGAAATCCCTTATTTCCTGGGCTCAGGAGTGAGGGGCTGAGAGCAGGGAGAGGAAGTGGGGGCCCTTGGGTGGGGACACACAGATGGATTGGGGTGTGGGCTCAGCCTAGGACTCTGTGTCCAGCTGACCCTACCCAGAGATCCCTGCAGTGTCCTCAGCCATGGGGAGCTCCTTACTTCCCAGAGCAGCCCACGGTTCTGGGGGAACCATCTCCCACTTCAGCTCTGCCAGGACTAGACCCACACAGTGAGCCTCAGATGGAAACAGGGCCATGTTCTTCCTCCAGGCTGAGTGGCCCCCACCCTGGCTGTTCCCTCAGTGTCAGCCTCATAGCAATCTAGAGTATGAACAAATAAGTAGACGAATAAATGAGTGGGTGAACAAATGAATGAATGAAAGAATGGATCCATGGATGGATGGACGAATGAACAAATGAGTAGATGAATGAATGACTGAATGAACAAATGAATGAAGAAATGAAGCACCTGCTCAGTGGAGAATGAAACATCTGTTCCTTAGCAAATACCTCCTGGGACAAGGGGTCAGGGTGGCTAACAGGTGCGGGCCAGGAGGAAGCCCACCTTCTTTTCTCAGGAGCACCCAGGGACACATCCTGCAGGAAATCTGAGGCCCCATCTGCAGCCCAGCCCACCCTCCTCCCAGCCCTGGATGCTCATGCATGCCCATGGGTCTCCTTCTTCACCTGTTAACCCTGAAGTGGATGGGGTGGCAGGAGGTAGCAGAGCCAGCCATCACCACCCCTGGGACCTCATGCATCACAAACCTCCTGGTGCCTTAGTTTCCCCACCTGTGAAGTGGGTCCAAGTAACTGTCCTCCTCTGGGGTCACCTAAAGGGGGTAGTATACACACACAGCCATGCAGCCACACATAGAATCATGAAACTATACACAGAACTACAGATCCACACATGGAACCACAAAGCCACACACGGAAACATGAAGCCACACACAGAAACCACACATGGAACCAGGAAGCCACATACAAAACCATAACACTGCACACAATCACACCTTTTGTCAGTCGTGAGAACCTTGCACACAAACCACACTCTCACATGCACACACATCAGAGAACTCAGGGTTTCTTCTGCAGCTCCCAGAGCAGGGACCCAACAAGTCCCAAATAGTGTGGTCAAGCCTCCCACGGTGTCCTCAAATCTAGCCTGACCCAGCCAGTTCCCTCTGCCACGCCTTTCTGGGGCTCACCCCTCTGTGAAGCTGTTCCCTCCTCCAGGAAGCACTCTCTGAAGGCCCAAGAGGAAGTGAGATCTGGGCCTCCCAGATATAGATGGTGGCAGTCAGTAGCAAGGGGACTGGGGCAATGAACACGCCCCTCTGAGCTTCCTTGTCCTGGGTGCACAATGGACTGTGCAAGCATTCACCGAGGTTCCCTGCCACCCACAGCTCCGCGGCTCTGCCCCAGGTGTGCAGAACTGCCTTGTGCCCTCGTGCAAGGTGGGCGAGCGAGGGTCCCAGGGACCAGGATGCGGGACCAAGCAGCGTGTGGCCGCTTGCTCTCTGAAGCAGACTGAGATCTCAGACTTCATGGCCTGTTCCCCCAGAATCTTGGGATTTGAACCCCTTCAAAGAGCCCTCCCCAACATCTAGGCCCACAGCCAAGACAGGGCATCCCAAGTTTCTAGCCTCTCCCAGGACCTCTCCTCTCTCTAGCACCCTCCCCCAGGAGCATCATAGGAGGCCACCAGGCCAAGGGGGATACTGGTTAAGCAGAGGCCCAGCTTATCTGGGGAGCCTATCATCGGAGGGAGGGAGAGCCCTGAGGTGACAGGAGAGACACTGAGGCAGCCACACTGGGGGAAAAAGTGTCCTTGAACAGGAGGAGGTGGGCCCAATGAAAACATTAGGAGCAAGACCCTTACAGCACGGAGCACCAGCCTGCATGGAACCTGTGACAGAGGCCTCTCTGTCTGCAGTCAGCCCAGATCCACTGACCACATCCTGGGTCCCACAGCGAGCCAGGCCTGGGCGCTGAACAGAAGATAGATGGACTGTCAGATGGACTAGTGGGTGATGAAGGCTTAGCTTCTGTATGGCCAAGTGTAGATGAGTAGGGTGGGTGGAGGTGTGGACTGGTGGTGTGGGAGCTGGGTACGGGGGTGGGGGTGAGGATGGGGAGTGGGGATGGACAGATGGGAAATGGACGGATGCGGACTGTTGGAGGTTCCCACTATCTAGGAGACCGCAGAGCATCAAAGCTTCCACAGGGGGCTGGCTGGGTGGCAGGGGCACAGCGGCCCCTCCTTGTCCTCCCCACGGGCACAGGCGTGCTTTGCCGTCTCCCGCTTTGTTTGCCTCCAGCTCCCTTCAAAGCTTTTGGTCCCATAGCAGTATTTGACTCACTGTTGCGTGTGTGTCGGCTCCTGTAGCACATGCACATGTTCACACACACACATGCCCCCAGTCCATCTCAGCTCACCACACTGCTCCCAGACCCAGCCTCTTCGTCTGTCACCCCCTCTGCCTGCCTTGGGCACCCCCCACCCCGCCTGCCCAGCAAACTCTATGAGCATCTATTAAGCTAACTTCTGTGCCAGTTCTCCTTTCACTGACTCTGGTGGGATGGGGGTGGGAGAGCAGGAGAAGGGGACACAGAGACTCACAGGGGAGGGACCAGGCAGGGGAGGCTGCCGGTCTTCACCTCCCACATGCTGCATGAACAGCTGGATCACAGGACAGCACCACCCCCGCCTGAGCTGCTGTTGCAGGGAGACAGGTTGGGGGATACAAGGACCCAGTCCTGGTGGGAAGAGCACAGGCCCCAGGTCTCCCAGACACCCCTCTACACACAGCAGCTCCCACTAGGCCCATGAGTGACGGACACACCCTCACCCGACTCAACTCTCCCGAGCCGACCTCCTCGGGGCCCCTCCTCAGATCTCGATGAGGACCAGGCCATTGTCACCACCCTGTCACCTCAGCTTCCCCTGGTTATGCTTCCTGGGTCAGCAACACCTGACACATTGCCTGCTTGCTAGGTCTGTCTGACCCTATCTCTCTGTCCCTCCCTCTCTCTCTGTCCGTCTCCCAAAATTCTTCTCCCCTCCGAGGGTATGGGGAGGGGTGACGAGTTGTAGCCAGCAGCTCCCACAGATGATGCTCTGTTGTTGCAAACTTCCCTTCGGGCAGGGCCCAGATGCCAGGGGTTCAGCACAGGAGCAAGGCACAGTCTGCTACCCATCATGCCCTGGACATGAGGAACCCAAGTTCCACTCTGGGGTGGGGGGAGCGGCAACAATCCACCCACGGCTGTGGAGAGGAGAGCCCCTCTGTGGTTCCCCCACACAGAGGCCACCCTATCCGACTGTGGGCTCCAAGCCACCTGAAAGCACGAACCTCACAGCCATATACATGGAGTGCTCATGGGGTGACCACATGTCCCCGATTCCCCCATCCCAAGTGATCTCGTGCATGTGAGGTGACCAGCCTTCTCCATTCTTGACATTTTTCTCGGATTACTTATTCCTTTGCTCCTGGGTCCCAGTCACTGTCTAGAACATTCTCCCCTGAGGTTGGTTGGTATCCATGGCTGGGGCTGGCATGAGGTTAGTTATCTGGTCTCCCCTCTACTGAGTTGCCCTCAGCTGACCACTGTGGTCTTTATCCAGCCGCGAGCCTATGTGGCGTTGGGCCTCAGTTTTCACCTCTACAAAATGGGAACAGAAACTTCTGATCTGCAGCCTTGAAAAGGCCCGTCAGCAGCCAGGCAGTAAGAAACGTGTGCCCTGGTGGGTGTGGCCAAGTCATGGGTGGCCTCAGGCCCCAGGCCCCCCTGGCCCCTTCCCAGCACCAGAGTCTCGTTACTCGCACCACCAGCCTTCCCGCTGCATCAGCATTGAGGTCCCTCACTAGTTCGCTCACTCATTCATCCTTGTGCAGTTATGGAGCACCAACAACATGCAGGTCCCCCCCTCTGGGCTCACAGTCTCCTAGAAAAGAACCAAATCACACAGGAGGCTGACTGAGCCCGGGGCGGGCAACAGGGCCTCGGCCACCCTGGTGAGAGACCCTCTCTCCTACAGGCTGTGGGAGAAGGTCTGGGGCCAGGGAGGGGGCAGGTAGAGACTCCCACCCTCCTGGTCCCTCTCTGTCCTGATGCCCCCGTTTCAGGCCGCCTCGGTGTGTTTTCTTCTCTAGTTCTGCCTCTGGCACTCCAGGTGCACCAATGCTTCCCTTGCTGGACCCCATTCAGGGTGAGCCTGGTCCAATCCCGGCCCCTCCCCAGCCCTACTGGCCAGCTCTGCTTCCCCCAGCTATAGGAGGATGACTTCACCCTGCCAGAATCCAGCAGCACGCAGTATTTACATAAACAGTCCCCCACCCCTGGACCTGGAGTGCGGCAAGGCAGGCGGGCGATCTGTGGGGCTGCTCAGCACCCCCCACACTCTGAGCTCCAGGCAGCCAGCCCAAACTTCTGTCCCTCTCTGAAGCTGCTTCTCAGGCTGCACATGGGGCCAACGAGGCTTCCCCCATGCACAGGCCCAACTGGAGAGGCACCTTGATGGGCAGGAAGCCAGGATTCCCGTCACCCGCCTCTCCTCCAAGGCCAGCTCACCCTGAACCCAGAAAGTCCCCTTCTCCCTGTAGGCTTGAAGGACAGACCCATCCCACTAAGAAAAGAAACATTCTCACTCAGAGGGGCACCTTGGTCTGGGGCAGGCAGTTCAGGAAGACTGTCTGTTGGAAGTAGCGGCAGCCTTGAGTCTTAATTGATGAGAGGCAGGTGAGAGGGTGAGGAAGGTCCAGGCAGAGTTCAGAAGCCTTGAAGAGGAAGCCCACAGGAAAAGAGGGGACACTGGCCACTAGAACCAGGCAATCAGGGCAGGCCTTACAATCCAGCCGGGTGTGGCCCCAGGCTGACCCACAGGGGAAGTGGCAGCCCCTAGCTTTCTGCATTTGGGGCCTTGAGAAGAAGACTGGGTGGGGAGAGATGGTGGGAACTAGCCTCACAGATGCGGACGGCCAGGGAGACGGTGGCATGGAAGGGGTTGCCCAGGAGAGAAGCCCAGTGGGGGCTGCAGATGAGGGCACGCAGCTGCCTCTGGGCCTAGCTGACTGAGCCCTCTTTCCAGCATCCCCAAGAAAAGGAAGAAGAGAGTCCTGGTGGGAGGAAGCCCCTGCTCGGTGGCTGCTCCCCTCTGTTGACCCTTCCCGGCCACCATCCGGATCAGGACCCCTCTCAGATCTCAGAGCATGTTTCGCATCAGTTCCAAGCTGGTTCCTCTGTCCGCTGGTTGCCATGACAATTGATGTGGATGCTGGAGTGGGCAGCTCTGAGTGTTCCTTGTTGACAGTGCTCACCCGGGGTTGGGGGCGCTGAGGGCCTGTCTAGGCCTGGGGCCCAAAGGGCTGAGGCACCCCGGTCTTAAGCTTGGGAGGGCTCCAACCCTCCAGCCCTCTGGGCCTGAGTGTCTCTACCCATATGCACTGAGAAGCTTTGGAAGGCCCCTCCTGCAGGTCCAAGGCCAGGTACGTGGACAGAGGGCTCTCTTTGTCCTGGAACCCACAGAACTGCTCCAAGACAAGGGTCTTGGGCCAAAACGGAAGAGAGGCCATCACTGCAGCCCCTGCCCCCCAACAACTTGAGGGGGCAAGAGTCCCCCCCAGGGCCCTCAGAGATCAAGGCAGCTGTGGTCACTGGACGGAGATAAGGTGGGAGAAAGAGGAGCAAGGGGGCTCAGGCGGCCTCAAGTGTTCACTGCCAAGTACTCCCAGGGGGTAGAGGCTGCCAGCAGCAGGGGCTGTCCTGGACCCTACCCAGAACCCCTTGCTGCAGCTACTTGGGCCGAGACAGTAATGCCAATGTGCCTGGGACACCTTGCTGCCCCAGGTGAGCAAGAAAATCCTCCCCCACTCCTCACAGCTGTACCAGTCTGAGGCTGGGGGCCTAGGAGACCCGAGACATTGTGGAGTGAGGGGAGGTCCGTCTACTCCACCCACCCTCCACCTCCCTAAGACCTCTGGGGTCTCAGACACCACCTGGGAGAGCTGCAGATTCAGGAAAAGCTAGCCTCAGAGAATATAGAACCTGTCCTTAGGTCTGGGGATGTGGGAGGTGTAGCTGTTCCTTGGGGACTGGTCTAGGGGACACAGCACTGCCCTGGGTCTGGGGGATATAGCCCTCCTTGCACTGGGGTCTGGTCTGGGGTCCCGCCTATGATCATAATGGCAGACTGGTCCAGATACCCAGCTGAGCCAGAAGCCAAGCCCTTTCCTGGCCACGACCTGGGCGGCTACCACCCTCGGGGCCTGGAGAGGGGCAGGATTCAGCCAGTGTACAGCTGGCTGGTCTGCAGGCCCTGCATTCCCAGCACCCACTGGAGCATGTCCCTGCTGCAGTCCAAGCTTCAGCTATTCAAGAAATTTCCACTCAAGGCTGGGACCCACCCTCCCGACATCCTGGACCCCAAAGTCTGCAGGGCTGAGCCCTCGCCTGACCTGCTGCTCTGGAGGGCCCTGCCACCTGGGCCCATAGCACAAAGCGGGGGGGGACTATGGGGGACTGTCCCTACCAGCACACCTCTGCACAGGCCCAGCCTGGGAAGGTGTGCCACTGCCATCAGATGTGGCCCCAGAATTCCACCCAGCCATGTGGGCAGGGCAATCCAGGCACCTCAGGGGGCCCTCGAAAGACACCTCTCATGGTGCACTCCAGCTGCATTCAGTTCTCCCTTTTAGGAGCATACAGGGGGTCAGGGGGCTGAGGGACTCTCACAGCTGCCTCCCAACAGGAGGGCCAGCTTCCATGGGGCCTGCCTGTCTTCTCTGAGTCTATTCTATTTAGGGTTTGAGCACGCACTCACCACCACTGTTACCAGCTCTGTCAGCCCCTCTCAGCAGGGTCAGGGAGAGCAGAGGTATGGCCCCGGCTCCCTCCTGGCCCTGAGGGGGTACAGGACTCCCACCCAACCTCAGCCACTGAGACATTCCCCTACACGACAAATCACATACTTGCTAGAAATCAGGCCCAGGCTGCAGTGGAAGACCACGCGAGCCCAGATGCCCGGTAATAAAACGTTTACAGCCTCCATGTCGTCCTCGGTGTCATGTGTTCATCACATGTGGCCGCGGTGAGCTATTTGGCATGGAAATCGCCCTTCCCCTCGGGGCCACAGAAATGTCACTGGCTGTGGTCACCATCACCAATGACAGTGACCAATGTCCTTCCTGGCTAGGGCAGGGGCTTCTCCACTCCACCCATCTGCTCTGTGACCTTTGGGGCGCTCTCTCACCATCTGCCCACACCCCAGAAGTGAGCTCTGAGACACACGCAGGGTGGGTAGGGAGCAAACACTGTAGGAGCACCAGGATTGTGGATCTGATGCTAAATCGTGGCCACAAAGAAAAACCAGTCAGGGTGACACTCAAGGCCCCGCCCCTCCAGGACCACCGCCCTACCCTGGGCAGGAGGCTTCGTGGGTTGAGTGCCAGGACTCTGAGCTGGTGGGGCTGGGTCTTCATTGCTTCCCATGCTGGTCCACACCAGCCAGCCCCTGGGTAACCCTGAGCGTGTACCCACAGGAGAGAGGTTCCCCAGCTCCACATACCGGAAGCTTCCAGGCCCAGAACCCATGATCTGCTAAGAAGCATTGACTTAACAGTAGCCCTGGCCCCGTGTCCCCTGTCCCTCTCAGCCCCACGTCCCCGTGTCTCCGTGTCCCAGGTCCCTCTCAGCAATCTCAGCTCACTCACACACAGTCACACGCACACAGTCGCACATATTCTTATACACACTTACATAGGCACACATGTTCACAGGCTCAGACATCAGCCCTCTTCGCCTCGCCTCGTCCTCGGCTTCCCTCTCCCGCCCTCTCCCCCTCCGACAGTGGGTTCCCACTGCCCCTCCCCTCCTCCTCGCCCGCTTCGCCCTCTCCCCACGGCTGGGCCTGCGGGAAAGCCCTCTCTCCTCACCATCAGTTGCTCTCTCTTGCCCTCTCGTTCCCTCTCATCCAGAGCATGGTACGGGGGTGGGGGCACCCTCTCCCTGTGCTCTTGTCTCTAGGATGCTCTTACGCTGTGTTTGCCCCCACACATGGCCATGGACATGGTTATCCTGTACCCGTTTGTGTATTGCAGTTCAGACCTTGCTCTGAACCTGAACTTTTCCTCCAGATGGGGCTACCGGGCTCCGTGGAGCAGGCTCTCTGAGGACCTGCTTGGCAAAGCACAGACCAGAGAGGCAACAACACCATTCACTCTCTGCCCCTGCAACTCCTTGCTCGCCTGAGTTGTGACCAGTATTCAGGTGTGAGTCCTGCCCTACGGTGAGCAGCAATGGGGAGGTCACTCTGCCAGGCACCCTGAGCAGCTCTACGCCTGACACTGCAAGCCCATTTCCTGCTGGGGGTGTGTTTCCTCAGGCACTGGCTGGGGCTCCTTTGTGGGCAGAAAGTGGAAACGTCTTTTCCCCTTACTCTCTTCGCGGTGGCCAGCAGAAATACTTCTCCAAATGTAATCAACATCAGTGGTCTGGTTTTTCCTTACGGTCTGTGCTCTTACGGTGTGTTCATTAAGTTTTTCACATATATATTTTCCTCCATTAAGCTGATAGTTTCAGTTCTAAAGTTTACGTCCTTAATTTCAGCATCTGCATATATCAGGTGCTCAACAGGTGTTTGTAAAATGAGGGAATGAATGATTCTTTAAAGAAAAGGTCTCTGGACTGCACAACCCCTCTCTGCCCCGTCCCAGCCTGGTTCCCCAAGGGGTCTACATTCCTGCCCCACTGGTCCTCAACCTCCCCCAGGAAGCCCTCTGTGGCCTGGCCACTGACTTGCTGGGGCCAAATCCACCTGCTTGTCCTTGCTTCTTTCTCTTGGTCACCTCAGAGCATTGGTGACATTGTCCGCACTTCCTTCACTTTCAGAATGACTTTTTAAAGAGGTGAAATTGATTAAACCTATTTATAGTTTTAAATCAAGCAAAACTAAAATGTACCATGAGAGTAAATCATTACCCCAGACTCCTGCAGTCAGAAGGAAACCTTGTTTACAGGAACTGAATTTTAATTCAGGTCTTTTCCAGGCATCACACATGGTCCAGGGATCAACACATGGGCCGAAGGAAGGAGAGAGCAGGCGGGAGGGAGGAAGGAGGGAGGGAAAGAGGGAGGAGCCAAGTGAGGCGATGAGATTCAAAGGTTTACTCGCTGAACTTGGGATAAATGTCTCTGCAACACATGAGATACGTGCATGTTTCTGAATAATCCTTCTAGGATTAAAAGAGAGAGAATATGTGAAATGAGGACATTGGACTGGTCTCCATTCCGCCAGCGCTGGTATCTGAGAATGGATCTGGCCCTCTCCTCCCCCGAATCCAGGTGTGCCCTCCTCAGCCTCCTGACTTGGCAAGCTTTCTACAATTTGCTACAATTCCTTGTCTTTATTGCAGTGGGCTCAAAACTCACTCCTTCCCCTCCACCCATGCTTTCTACCGAAAACTTCCCCATTTTAAGCTCTGTACTTTGATTCGTCTTTCCAGTGGCTGGATCTAACCACAGGGAGAGGACCTGTTTTGTATTGTTTTTCATGAGGACCCACACATCCTGAATTTCATCAATCCTGGGACATATGCCATCTTCCTTGCACCCCACCCTATTCACACCCTTGGGGTGCCCCCGCCCCTGCCCCAGCCATCCCAAGGTTTCCTCCCCACTCTCTGGGTGGAGCCTTGTTCTCTGCATCCCCTGAATTGCTCTGTGCAGCACTTCAAATAGTTTACTAGAAAGGGTGTGTAACAGAAGTGAACTTTCTGAGAACTTGCCTGCCCAGAATGCCTCTGTTCTGGTTTTTTTATGCAAGCTTGGCTAGGCATGGACTTCTAGGTTGGAGACGACTTGGAAGGCATGGTTCCATTTTAGTCTAGCACCCTCCCATTGCTGATGATGTCCAGTATCTGTTCAATCCTCAGGGCTCTATGTGCACATGAGTTAGGAATGATCTGGGTATCAGATAACAAAACCCAACCAGTGGAGCCTAAGCAAACAGACGTTCATTTGTTTTATTTTATTTAATTTATTTATTTTTACTTTTTATTTATTTATTTTTGGCCGTGCCGCGCGACATGCGGTATCTTAGTTCCCTGACCAGGGATTGAACCCATGCCCCCTGCAGTGGAAGTGCAGAGTCCTAACCACTGGACCTCCAGGGAATTCCCATGTTCATTTGTTTTAAATCACATGCGCAGAACAGAAACAGAAGAGGAAGAGTGGGATTAGAGCAAGAACTCTACAGGGTCACAGGGGACCTAAGCCTCTTCTATTTGTGTCCCTTCATTCTTCACGTGTGGCTTCTGTACTCATGATCCCAGGATGGCTGCTGCAACTCCTCCATCACAGCCTGTGTTTGAGGTAGGAAAAGGATGGAAGGGTATACAAGTGATGAACAAAATGGGCATTCTCTTAGCAAGCTTTACCTTTTTATTAGAGAAAGGACACTCTCCACAGGAATTTATCACCATATCTCCTTGGCCAAAACTGTTAGGTGACCACCATAGCTGGAAGATAGCCAAGAAGAAGTTGGCCTATTTTTTTCTCACTAGATTTCTTGGGCTTTATCTTTCATTTTTTAATTTAAAAACAATTCTTATTCCACCAGCCATATTTTCATTTCCAATAGTTCACTTTTGTTTTTAGTGTTCATTTCCCACAGATTCTACACTTGTTTTATGTAATTCCTCCACAAATCTTTCTAATGACACTGATGAGTTTATCTAAGACTCCTTTCTGTGCCCTGAATTGTTTCTATTTCTTCCGATATCATTTTTTGGGAATATCTCTTTAGAGTCCCCAGAGTGACTCCCTGAACACTTTCATTCTGTCTAAAAACCCTAGAATCCAGAAAGCAAGGAAATCTGCGTAGACTGATGGGACGGAAAAGCCAACTTGGTGGGGGCGGAGGGCGGGGTTCCTCCTGGCCAAATTTGGAAACATGTGAACACTTGAAGAGGAACAACGTCATTGCATTGTAACCTTTTGAATTAAAAAAAGAATCTGTGTGTCCTTGGAAATGGGAAAAAGCAAACAAAAGTTGGGGAGGGACATTTTCTTCATAGAACAATGACATGTAATACATGTAGCAGAAAGGATAGAATTTGGAAATTGCCCCTTCACAGGCACCAGTGCAATCACTGCTTGGAGCAGAGTATCCATGAGTCCCAGGACCACCGATGGAGTAGATTTCTCACCAGTCACAGGAAGACCACATGCCTGCCCGGCACAGAGAAAGGGCAGTTACCACTTCGCCCATGACCTGCCTCGGTATCCCTGAAGGGGCAAACAGGTACATCCTTGATTGGCCCTGGATCAGAAAACAAAAACCAGAAACAGCTACACAGTGATGTTGTTCCACTGATGTTGAATAGTCAGTGTGAAGACAGTAGGGAGTTATGTGGATGAATGCTCGCGGTACTGGAAGATACACTGGAGAATTACGGGGCTGACGTGTCAGGATGTCACTAACATACTCTCAAAAGGTAAACATAGATGTGTATGTGTTTAGAGAGTAAACAAAGCAAACGTGACTAAATTAACAACTGTTGAATCAGTACAGGATACATGGGAGTGTGGCAGGTAGACTACCAGATGTCCCCGGGACCCCTGGCCCTGTGGCTTTAAACCACAACTCTTGATAATCTGTTATGCAACAGTACATGACTGATGCTCTTCGTAGGATGGTCACAAATTCTCTTTCAAAGTTGGGGAGAAAACCATGTGGATGTGCACAGTTGCCCCTGTGATAAAATCCACACCGAGGTCTTGTCGGCTGGTCCCGGCCCGCCCTGCCCCCAGGACCTCACCCCACTCTAGGCCTTGACCCTGCCAGTCCAGGTTTGGGACATCCCAGCACTTCCCACACAGGCTATGAGGGCTGTCCCACCTGCCTGGGGTGCTGCTCCTGTCTTCCCATCCCCCGTGGCATCAGGGCCTCCCACTGTCCACCCCAGTATCATGACAGCCCAACTGCCCCCATGCTCCTCCTCTGCCCTCCCCCACCCCTCCCCACCCCTCCCCCACCTTCTCTGTCCCTTCCCCTCCCCCAGCCTTCTTCCTCCTCTGCCCTCCCCCACCTTCTCTGTCCCTTCCCCTCCCCCAGCCTTCTTCCTCCTCTGCCTTCCTCCCTCTTTCCCCTCCCCTTGCTTCCCACCCACCTCCTCTCCCCTCTCAGCTTCTCCTCTCCCTTCCTCTTCTTTCTCGTCTCTCTCCTCCCCTCTCTCCTCCTTTCTCCACTCCCCTTCTCTCCCCGCTCTGGAAGGTGGGCCTCTGGCTGCCCAGCTAATAACCACAGCAGGAGCCTCCCGGCTCCGCTCCCCAGCTCCAGCCGTTTCCATGGACGAGGGCCCACACAAACACAGGATGCTGCAGCTCCCCCTGCCAGCCCAGGACCCCCCGCAGCACAGGGTTGGTGGCAGATGAGGTCATTGCCACAGGGGCCCCACAGGCCTGTAGGGGGGGACTATTTGTTTGGCCTTGTTTCTGTGGCAACCTGCTAGACCCCTCCTTCGCTCCATCCGTGGGGGTGTTTGCTGGTGCAAGGGACGAAGCTGCCCCTGAGCCCCCAGCTCCACCTCCAAGGTATGCATAGGGAAACTGAGGCGCAAGAGCCAGGCAGAGGCAAGACCCTGCAGGGTCAGGACACTTGTCCCCAGACCGGGGTCTCCCTCTGCCCGGGAACTCAGGCAAACCTAGGCCAGGTGGGTCTGAGGCACACAGCCCGTCGCCCAGAGCAGGGGTCCTGGCTCTGCCCAGCATCTGTCCTGCCCAGGGATCAGGACACTGACCTATGTGCTGGACAGTGGGCCGAGAGGGTCATGTCCCAAGAGAGGAGGCCCTGGGCAGGGAGCGAGGAGGGGCTCAGAGGGCAGAGCAGTTTCCAGAAGAGGCACTGTGGCCAGGCACTGGGGAGGAAACCATGGGCAGCCCAGGTGGGGAGGAAAGAGGCACAGTCACAGGCTGGGGTGGCTCTAAGAAGAGGGGGGTGGAGACAGGAAGCTGGGGGAGGAGCTGAGAAGCAGGCAAGGCAAGGCAAGGTATGTCCAAGGCACCAGCACATCAGCCCACTGCATGCTGTTGCCACTGTCTCGTCCGTCCAGTGGCCTTGGCAGCAGCCAAGAGCCTCCTTAGATGGGGGCAGTCCCAGGAGGGGTGGCGTAGGCTCAGGCCAAGGGCATCAAGACCCCCAGAGCAGGGCCAGGAATGGGGGCTGTGTGCTCACAGTATTGGGGTCCAGGTGGGCCTGGCCCGCCCACAGCCTCCCAGCTTTCAGTACATCAATGCTCTGGGCCTTCAGCCCTCCTGGGCAGCCTCCTTCTCACATCCCTCATGCGCTGCCCCCTGAGCACCTGCTGTGCATGTCCTGGCCAGGCCCTGACAGAGCAGCAAGTGCCACTTCCTGTGGTTCCTATGGTCCCGGGGCCTGCAGGGTCTCACAGCAAGAGGCAACGGGGCCCCACCATGGCCTGTCTGAGCTCTCTGGCCATGGTGAATTGGCCTCACTGTTTCCACCCTTTCCCTCCCCCTTCATCTGCCTCTGCACCTCATCCTGTCTCTGAAGTCATCCTGGAAGGCAGGTGGGATCCAGCTGAATACCTTCCCGAAGTGCAGGCCCGTCGGAGACGTTACCTAACCGCACCTTCTTACCTAATCCCCCAGCCATCTCCTGCTTCCTGCGCCTGCCCCCACCCCAGCAGGGCCAACCTGGGCTCGAGCCCAGACTTGCCTCTGGCCACCTGTGGTCTTGGGCTGCCTCCCCAGGATGTGGTCCTACAGGGCAGGCCTTCCCCTGCCTCAGATTCTGGGCGGGCCAGCACGAGCTTGTCAGCTGGAGGAGGCCAGAGACAGGGGCAGGAGAGACTACAGTCACTGGGCAAAGCGGGTAGCAGGAGAGGAGAGTGACAGCCTGGCACTTTGTCCTCACAGTGCGCACATTCACGCATACACACGCACAGACACGTGGACCCAGCGCCCCCACGTTTGCACTCAGGCACACAGACACAGATACATGCAAGGTTAGCCAGGTGCACAGAGCTTATCCACCGCATATGGAACCCAGGATCGAGGGGAGACCTGGGTGCCCAGATAGGGACCCTCGGCAGGGGGCTGAGTGCCCAAGTAGGAGGAGGTTGGCCCTGGCAGGAGGCTGTGCATAGTGACCTATCCAGCCTGTCCCGGCTGGCTGGCCCCTTCTCCCCTCTGCAGCCCCCACCCGCCTGCAGCCCGCAGCCTGCACCTGGGTTGGTTTCAGCTACAGTTTCAGCCACCCGTCACCCAGGAAGAATGGCCACATTCAGGCTGCCTGCTCTCTAACCCAGGCAGCTCGCAACCCTCTCGCACCCAGGGCACAGAGGCCTGAGCCCTCTGCCTGTCCCTCCATAGCGGTGCCGGGGAGGAGGTCTCGGTTTTCCCAACGTGCGAAGACGGGGAGCTGCCCCCACAGGCCCCCCACGTGGCGAGAGGTCCCTCAGCCCCCCTCTGCCCTGTTGCCACCCACCCCCATCCCTCACCTGTGGATCCCGGTGCCTGGCTGAGGGGCCTCTTGGAGCTGCCAGGTCACCTTCGGCCTGGCAGAGGGTCTGGCCTCAGGAGGAACCATTCGGTCTCCAGTGGCAGTGTTCAGGAGGGCAGAGAGGGGGTACTGTAACCCTTCCGCCTGAGCACAGTGATTAGGCAGATAATTCCACATTCCTCGGGCAGCAGCTCCTCTCCTGGGTATCCAGGGGGACTTGGACAAGACCCGAGGTGTCAGGGAGGTGACCTCCCCGGAGAGGGGCCACCAGGGGTCCAGCAGGGCACATCACAGCTGTGGGGGAGGAGGACACACGAGATGGGCTCGAGGGAAGACAGAGGCCAGCAGGGAGGGCGGAAGGGCTAGGGACTGGGGACAAACTCGGTGGGAGGGGGTTTTGTTGCGCCCAGAGGACCCCAGACTCAGAGCAGGTGGACAGACAGATGGACAGGCTGTGTCAGGGACTCAGAGCTGGGATGAGGCACAAGGAACCTGCTTCTGGAAGAGGTTGCAGGCTTAGAGTGAGGGAGAGAAAGCTGGGGGTCCAGCAGGCATCCTGAGCGGAGGCAGGGGGCGCCCTCCGGCTAGCCAAGGGCCCCCCACACAATGGGGGGGTCACATGCCCACCTGGGATAGGGAGAAGGCGGCCAACACAGGGGCCTAACGCATGTACTGCAGGATGGGCTGAACCTCCAGCCGCTCTCTGAAGGACATAGGCCTTGAGGTGATGAGGGAAGAATTGCCAAGAAAGAGAAAGTCTTCTTTCCTAACTGGGCAAGAGAAGGAGATGTGCTCTGTCCTGTCCACCACAGCGCCTGGGCCCACCCTTGCTCCACACTCCTTTCCCCGCTCAGGGATCAGGTCCCAGGTCCCCTGGACTGCAGTGCTTGGGGTTCTGTCCCCCAAAGTTCACATCCACCTGAACTTCAGGATATGACTTTATTTGGGAAAGGGTCTTTGTAGATTATACTCAGTTACTTGAGTCAATGGTTTCAAGATCAGAGCATCCTGGACTGTCTAGGTGGGCCCTATGTTCCACGGCAGGTGTCCTCATAAGAGACAGAGGGGAGAAGACAAAGAAGACACGGAGATGGCCACATGAAGATGGAGGCAGAGACGGGAGTGATGTGGCCACAAGCCCGGGAATGCCTGGGGCACCAGGAATGCCTGGAAGAGGCAGGAAGGATCATCCTCTAGAGCCTCCCAAGAGCTCAGCCTGCCCACTTCTGGCCTCCACAGCTGGGAGAGAACAAATTCCTGTTGCTGTAAGCCATGTCCCTCACCCTGTTTGTGGTCATTTGTTACGATTGCCCCTTGACTAATACAGGGGACAAAGCCCCCCAGCAGTCCCCACACTCCTGCTCCAGAGGAGAGAGTGAAACAGGGCCTCAGCAGGCACTCTGGTAGAGACGAGGGTTTGGAGGCTCACTGAGAGCACTGTTTGAGGGCGTGCTGGGACAGAGGCCAAGCTAGAAGGAGCTGGGCACGTGGTCCTCCAGTGCCAGCCTCTGAGAGGATCCACGGGGCCACTCAGGGACGGGAGACCTGGGATATGGTCCCTGCACATGAGAGCTGCTGCATCTCCAGGTGCTAACAGGGAACTACTACCCCCTCCCACCTCTGGGGAGGGCTGGGCTGGACTTGGTCTGTGAGACACCTGTAAACCCCCTCATCTCCCTGGGCTCTCCTCCCTCAGGCCTCCTCCTCACACAGGCCCTTCTCCCCAGGACCACTGGAACCCCTCTAAAGGCAGCCAATGAGATGAGGCTATAATTTAAAAATACATTTATTTAGTGTTTCCATTTGTTTCTGTTCTGTTACACAAGGCCATTAAATAAATACATTCTCCAAGTCACTCGAGTACACAGCTACTCGCTATACAGATGAGGTAGAGAAATCAACAGGCTCACACAAGACTTCCCTCGTGTGTGAATGCCCCTCTCCTCCCGCCCGCCTGGACCTGGCCTAACCAAGCTCGGAGTCACGTCTGTGCAGGCTGAGCAGAGAGCAGGTGGCCGGGACCCGCCTGGCCCTCAGCACGGCTCTGCCCCTCCGGCCCTGGGGGGGCCGGGGGATCCGGACCCGCCACAGAACATGTTTTCTTTTAGAGACCCTCTGCTGCACAGAGAGAAGCATGTTAATGAGAGGCTCCGTCAGCGGGAGTTGTTTCTTTGCTTAGCAAGACATTCTGATATATATTTATGTATAAACAAACCAGCCAGCAGACGTTTTCAATCTGCCTTGTTTAAAAAAATACTTTTCTTAATATTTATGGCATAGAGCTAAATGTGGTATTTGATTAAAAAAAATCCTTCCTCTGACTTGCCGCCTTTCCAGACCCAGTAGTGACCGAGCTACAGTCTTGTCATAGAAGCATGGCCAGTTCTGCCTGCTCCAGGCCCCAGCAGGTGGGAATGCTTGGCGACAACTGGGATGCACCCCAGCCTATCCTCACCCTCTCCAGCCAGGCGTGAAGGAGACCGAGGGGCAGACCCACATCATCCACTGTCCCCTCCCAGGGGACATGCCTTGGCTGCACCACTCTGTCAGCATGCACTTATTCATGGGGATGTTCTCTGAACCACAGGAGAATAAACTTTACTATTTACACTATAAAACAGGGACAAAGAGACCCACATCCACATAAATAGGTTTTCTTTTAAAAACACAGTCCCCAGGGTTCCTGAAGCCCCCCCTGGACTCCGAGGAATCCCTTCACTCAGTAGTTCCCGTGTCCACGCTGCCACCCAGCTCTGTGCTTGCCCAAACCCCAGCGCACACCCTCGGAGCACAGTCATAGAGCTGAGCAGGATGGGCCCAGGGCTGGAGGCCCCACCAACATGGGAAGTAGAACTCCACACCTAGGAAGGGCACAGGGCAGAGGCCACAGCCCCGCCAACCACTGACCACAACCCAACACAGCGTGCATGAGCACACACACCACACACATGCACTGACATGCTTACGCACATGCGTGTACACACACGTATGCTCACACGTGCACAAAGCACAGACACCGCACATGCACAAACATGTGCACATGGTCACACACATACATGCATCCATGTACGTACATGCACACCCATGCACAAATGTGCTCACATTCTCATGCGTGAACACACACCACATGCAGATACACACACCTGCTCACACACAAGCACGCACGTGCACTTATGCATACACACATCACGTACTCACACACATGTACACTCATGCATGCACACAAAGATGCTCATGCTCACACGCTCATGCATGCATACACACATGCACACACGTGTGCGCACACCCTCAAACCAAATCAGGTCAGCGCTGGCCATCCTTCTCCCTTCCCCGCAAAATCAACAGCATGGCCAAGGAGAACAGCCTTCCATCTGCCACAACCTAACCTAGACTCTCTCCACCCATGTCTGTCCCCACGCTGCCTCCCCCGCAGTGACAGAGAGCAAGCCGTGCCTCCTCATGAAATGAACCTCCGAGGGGCTGGCACTGCCCCTCCCCATGTCCACCTCTGGGGGAGAACAGGCCACCTTCTGCCACCCCCAGCCCCAGAATCTGCACTGAGGAGGCTGGAGTGTGGAGCCATGTGCCCGCAGGGTTCAGAGCAGGGCCCGTCCACTTCCCAGGTCAGCCTTGCTATGGGTAGCCGACCGGGACCACGGGACCTGGCTTCCAGAAACCCTGAGGGTGGCGGCCAGACACAGCCTGCTTTACTCCTTCAAAAACGACGACAGCATGTCTCTCTGGATTTAGTGGTTTCAAACGACAAAGCAGATCAGGAGAACAGTTTAGGAGGGGGCGTGGAGGGAAGGGAGAAAGGGCCCCTCCAGGCCCGGCTCTGCTGAGAGGGGGAGGAGCCGCAGCCTGGGAGACTGCAGGGGTGGAGAGAAGAATAATTATATATTAGTTAAATAAAAATAACTTAAAAGTCACTGATATCACTCCAAAGAGAAGTACTCGATGTCAGAGGGGGCCGGCCGTACACCCCTCGCACCTGGGCAGCCAGGCATCTCCTCTCTCCCCTAGTGGTTTGACTCTAAGCCAGTGCTGGTGCAGGACAGGCCACAGGCAGCTCACACAGAGGCCGTGTGGTCACGAAGGTGTGCCCGCTGCTCCTCAGAGGGCACCCAGCGCAGGAGGGGCACCTGGTGATTTAGGGGGACACAGCTTGGAAAGCATCTGTGCAAAGCTCTCAGGTCATGGGGAGGGACAAACAGAGGGGATGCAGAGGTCAGACTGGGCCTTCGAGATGGGGAGACAAAAGGGCGGAGCTGGCCAACCCAGCCAACTCCCTGGCCCTGCCCCTGCCTTGTAACCAAGTATACTGGGGGCGCCCAGGTCAAGGACTCAGCCCCTGCAGGTCTAGACCCCTCACATGGCACACACCACCTGTACCCCTGCAACAGCCTGGCCAGGCCCAGGGGCTCAGCCCCTCCAGGTGTACACCTCTCACATTGCACACACTGCCTGCAGCCCTGCAGCAGCCTGGCCAGGCACAGGGGCTCAGCCCTTGCAGGTGTAGACCTCCTCACGCTGGGTGCACTGCCTGCACCCCTGCAGCAGCCTGGCCAGGCCCAGGGGCTCAGCCCTTGCAGGTGTAGACCTCCTCGCGCTGGGTGCACTGCCTGCACTCCACATAGCAGCACCAGCGCACCTGGCACTGGCAGGGCCGGGTCACCACCCGGCTCTGTGTGTTGTGGCCACGCCCGCAGCAGATGCTCTCGCAGTTCTTCTCACGGTGGCACCTGCGGCCGGCAGTGCCGGGGGAGAAGCGGCCGGCCAGGCAGAAGCTGGGTGAGTCGTCCAGGTGCACTAGCTCCGGTGTGCGGGGCAGTGGGTCGCCACCACCCGTCCCTGTGGCCCGGCCCCGCGGTGGTGGGATGGCGCCGGCCTCGCCGGTGGCCTCATTGGTGGTACTGCCCACCTTGAGCGCTGTCTCGTACTTGTGCTTCAGGCGCTTGCCCACCTCATGGAAAGGCGCCAGCTGCCGCCAGCACGTCCGCACGGTGCATGAGCCTGACACGCCGTGGCACTTGCATGTGGTCTCCACCCCGGCCTTGATCACCTGGGAGGGAGGTGGGCATGAGGGCCACTCTGAGCAGACTGGAGACCAGTCCCCAAGGACAACCCTCAGAGGGGCTGGAACTGCCATTCACCCCAGGGCCAGACCTCATGGCCCCCCAGACCCAGGCCCAGGCAAAGGGGGTCACCACTGCTCATCACCCAGGCTCCCTGGCACCCACACATGTCCCTCCCTCTCCAAGCCATGGACCACCCAGGACAGAAACCCCATAGCCAGCACCACACCTTCAGAGTGGCCACCGCAGCACCCCGAACCCACCTCCTGCACCATCGTGGCCCTCCCTTCCCATCCCTGCATCCCAGGCTGCCCTCTGCAAGGCAGGGCACACCTCCGCATTAGCCCCCCTGTCAGCAACCCCCGGGCCACACAGTCTGTCCTCAGCAGTCTGCTCCTTAAAAAAGCAAGGACAAGCAAGTTAGCTTGCCTAGTAGACAGAACTGGCCACTAGAGTCTACATTTGAGCTGACTATGCGCCTGCCTGAGCATAGGGATCAGATGCTACTGCATGTGCGGGCACCATCCCCCACCCTGCTAAGAGTAACTTGGAAAGTGGGAGAAAGCCTCCAGAGAGGTCCAGATGGGAGGGGGCTGCACCCACGGCACACATGCAGGCCGGAGCAGGCATGGCACAGCACCAACACTCCGCTTGGGATCTGGGAAGCTGCCTAAGACCCAGGCTGGGCCCTTCCCCTCCCAGGACTTGGGTCCAACCTGCAAAGCCGTGGAGTCAGCCCAGCTGTCCCACGGGGCCTCCTGCCTGACTTTCCACACTGGGGTCCCTAGAGGGACACAGGGAAGAAGAACGGCAGGGGAAGGGGAGGTCCCTCTCCCAGTGGGCCCCAAGCCAGGCCTGAGCTCCCACACTGCCCCCAGGGAGAGTCGGCTCAAGGGGGATTAAGAAACATAGCTGCCCTCCAGCCAGGCAACAGAAGAGTCACATTTAATGATACTTTGCTGAGACACCCGGACAAATTTAATTAAAACGAGGCTTACCCAGGACCAGTGGAGCTAATGGAGCACTTTCATATTCTGACTTTTCATTAATAGCTTACAAAAGGGCGAGTGCAGAGGAAAAGAAAGGGCCTCCCATGGGGGATTTAATCAGCCTGCACCCCTCCCCAGAGGGTGGAAGGAAAGGCAGGCAGAGCTCCTGTGGAAAAGGGGGAAATTGATTCTTTAATAAGCCCACACCTCAGAACTCTGGCTTCTCAATAAAGAGGGGCTCAGAGTGAGGCTGCCATTAATTACCTCACGCCCCACTCCAGCCCCCAGGCTGGGGCTCCATATCCCAAGGGCTGCCCAGCAAGCACGCAGATCCCCCTCCCAGCCCCTGACTATCCCACAGCTCAGGCTGAGCCTTGGGAGGCATTTGATTGTCCAGGTTGTGCAGGGACTAAGAGGGTGGGGTGTTCTGTCCACAGTGAAGGTGGCGGGACCTGATGCCTCCTCCAGTGGCGTGGAGCCAAGCGGCTGGCAGGTGGGTAGAGAGTGGTTGCAGAGCCAGGTCCCCCCAGGCCCAGCCATGCCTGCAGCAGCAGCTCCCAGAAGGGCCCAGCAAGAGAGGTGAAACAGTCCTTTTCACCTTGAGTCTTTTGTTTCAAGTTTCCTTGGAACAGTCCTGGCCACAGACAGTGCCCCTGAGGTAGAAGCAGCCTCCCCAGCTTGAGCCAGCCACACCCCCAGCTTTTCCCCGGGACCTCTGGACCACACACTTACCCGTTTGCTGTCCACCTAGGTCCCTGGTGACAGGACCACCCACCCCTCAGCCCTGGCAGGTAAGGACCAGTCCATTGTCCTCCTGGTTAGATGGTGCCCCGCAGGGAGACCCTCCCAGTGGCCCTGACCAGCCAGACCCACCTGCCTGCTCCCCAGCCAGCAGCAAGTAGGCCTTCTGGTTCCACCCAACCATGGGAGACCATGGGGCACCCCTCCATGGAGCTCCCCACCATGACAACTAGTATCCCTGCCCATCCGGTAAGTAATGAGCCTTATAAGCAGAAGGACTGGAGGCCCTGGCTGTCACCAGTGGCTGGAACAGAGCCCCAGAGGCAGCCGACTCCACCTCGTCCCAGCCCTCTCCCCCACCAATGCGCCTCCCTCAGCCCCTGCATCCCAGCCCTTCAACACATATGCGCCCTGCCCACCCCTCTGCACTGTCCCGCCCTGCTCCCCAACTCACGCCACCTGCAACCCCACACCCACCCCATGCCCTGCCCTGTGCCCTGTGCGCCCCCCACCCTGCACCGTTTCCCACTCCGCACCCCACCCCGCTTGCCTTCACACCCACGAGGTTGTTGTGGAAATCCACACGGGCTCGCAGATCCTTGCTAGACCGCCGACCCAGGAACTCCTTGACGAACTTGCTGCTGTACTTGAGATTGTCCCCGCAGCCACCCCACTGCCAGGCCTCTCGGTTCTCCAAGTCAGGGGCCTCATCACAAGTGCAGCGCTCCATGCGGCCTGCACTGCACGCCTTGGCCAGTGCATGCGTCAGGCCAGCAGAGGAGATGGCGTAAAGGAAGGCTGTCTCCTTGAAGCCTGGGGTGGTGGGGGCAGGGGCAGGTCAGCAGGCCACAGGGCCCCCGTCTCACTCGGGTGCAGCCAAATCATGGCATCCCCAGGCACACATTCCATATAGAGCAGGGTCTGCGGGAAGGCTCCTTCCTGGTGTTTTCCACACAGGGAGGGGCACACCTGCCTGGGCTGCCATGTGCACCTGGGGACAGGAGGTGCTCCCTTGTGCCCCAGACATAGGACTGGTCAGGGGCAGGAGAGAACCCAGAGTGTACTGGGCCACAGGTGTGCCCAGCAATCAGAGACCCTATCCATCTGGGTCTCCAACCTACTAGACTGGCCAGGGCCCTCTGTGAGCCTTGCCATGCCCTGGGCCTCAGGTCCCTAGTTTTGTTTTGTTTTTTAACATCTTTATTGGAGTATAATTGCTTTACAATGGTGTGTTAGTTTCTGCTTTATAACAAAGTGAATAAGCTATGCATATACATATATCCCCATATCTCCTCCTTCTTGGGTCTCCCTCCCACCCGTCAATTCCAACCTTTTAGGTGGTCACAAAGCACCGAGCTGATCTCCCTGTGCTATGCAGCTGCTTCCCACTAGCTATCTGTTTTACATTTGGGAGTGTATATATGTCCATGCCACTCTCTCACTTCGTCCCAGCTTACCCTTCCCCCGTGTCCCCTAGTTTTTAAAACAACGCTGTTGAGAGACTCAGATGAGAGTCCTCCTTGGCACACTCATGCAGAAGGAGACACAAGAGAGGAGGCTCCGTGCTCTGGGCTGGGGCAGCAGCTGGACACCTGCTCCTGTGCCCAGGCGCCTCAGCCATTGCCATGTGGCAAGAGCCATCAGAGCTGCCTCAGGCCCTGTCACAGCTGACCACGTGCGCCTTGTGCCACCAGCAACTGTTCCATGCAGGTGTGAGAAGGGACCGGGCGTGGGGGAGAGGGCAGGAGGAAGGGGAAGGGGGAAGCAGCGGGGTCAGTCCCACCCACCGCCCAGTCACCTGGAACTCAGCTGAGGTGATGCACTAGGGGCGCACACCAGGGCTAGGAGGTCCTGCCTCCCTGCTCTGGCCCAGTGTCCCAGCACACTCACCTCGCTTGAGCAGGCTGGCCCGGTAGCGACCCTCCAAGGTACAGTTCCAGCGCTCAAACCGGAACTGGTACTGGCACTCGAGAGCACTCATGCTGACCGCTTCCACCAGCGTCTCAGCCACACCGGGGTCCCGGCGGCACATGCGCCGCTGCTTGCGCTCCAGCTTCAGCCGGTCGCAGGCCTTGTAGTGTGCCTGGGCAGCTGCTTCCGGCTCCAGGGTCAGCGGGAGGATGGTCAGGGGCTCACTGCCCGTCAGCCTGGGCACAGAGAGGCCAGAGTGAGCCCTGCCCCAGAGGCAGAAGGTGGGCGCTGAGCGAGGGCTGCAGATGCTGGGGCAGCAGAAGAACCTGCTCGGCCGGAAAGCATGGCGGCAACTGGATAGGAGCCCCCGTGGGCCCACCTGGGGGGCAGGAGGGGCAGCGGGCCCAGGGACAGGGACACAAAGGCCACAGAGAACCCGGCGGGGGGGGGTAGTGAGAAGGCCGTGGGACCCGTGCCCACCAGGCATCCTCTCTACAACCGCTTGCCCGCATATCCACTCACGTCCTGCCCTGCCAACTGCTTGTGGACCCCTGCCTGGCCCCCTGCATGCCCTGGGTTCTCACACTGGCTGCCCAGTGAGCATGACTCAGGTACCCACATGGATGCTGACCCCTCCCCAACAAGTCCCTTCAGGGAGTCACACCCCAGCTGACACCAGCCTCACTTGCCCAGGTCGGATGACAGGGGAAGGAACATACAGCTAGAACCTCATATGCACACACCTGGGAAGACTGCCCAGCCCAGGGTATTGGCCAAGGGCAGACAACCAAGGCAGGGAGCGGGCACAGTTGCCTCAGGCCACATGAGACGTACATCTACTGTACCCTGCCCAACCCACTCCCATGTCTGCTCACCCAGCTTGCTCTAGGACCCCCACCCTCTGCCATCCCCAGCTGGGGGTGCCCCCCATGGCCCTGTGGTCCCTTGAGGATGGCCCTGGCTCACTCCCTGTCCTCCTGCAGCCTGTGCAGATGGCCCCCATGGTTCCATTGGGGTCTCCTGGAATATGTGCACCAGAAGGGGCCTCCCAGCCCAGGTCCCAGGTGCCACCCAGGAAGCGGGCTGCTGGTTCTTGTGCAACTCCACCCATTCTCTTGGCTGAGCCGAGGCCCTGGCCTGGGCCTGTCTTCCTCTGTCTGGCCTGCCTGCCCTAACTCCCTACCAGCTGCTCCATCCAGGGACTGACCGGCTCTGGCCTTCTGCCTGCTCTGTGCTCAGAACCATGGGCCTCAGTGTCCCCAGACAGACAACTGCACATCTGGGCTCCAGGAACGTCCAAGCCCAGCCCCACCCAGACCTTCAGCCCTCGGGAGGGAGAGGTGCCCACCTGGATGTGAATGGGGCTCAGAGCCCACCACTAGAGCATCTTTAGAAACAAGCCCCAGCCCCCACCTCTCACCTCAGCCAACCCCAGGAACCAGGGGTACCAGGAGTCCACAGATACTGGAGCCCCACACCGTGCCCCATCCCATTTCTTGTTGTCCTTCCAAAGCCCCTCAGGGGTACGGTGGCCACTGGGCTGATAAGAGAGCTGCAGCTTTCTGCAGGGGAAGGGATGTGGGCAGGGCCTTCTAGAACCCCACCCTCTAACAGACTCCAGCAGTAATGCTGCAGGTTGAGGTTCCCCTGGGGTACCACATTTTGTAGCTGCATGCACACACACCCCAGCATGCCCTGCCCTGCCTAGTGGAGAAGGGAGTCGCTGCATCCACCCTGGTAAGGGTGGGGCCCGTGCAAAGCAGAATCAGCCCTACCCTGAGGCCTCTGGACCCCGGTCCCTGAAGGAGTTGCCCCTGTTTCACCCTCGCTGATCAGCACCCTGAGAACAGCAAAGCAGGGCGCTGAGGCTCGGGAACCAGGCTGACAGGAGGCCCAGGCAGCGTTGGGCAAGGAGGCCACCAGAACACCAGAGCACACGGGTCAGGCCTAGGGGTGCAGAGTGGAAAGGACCACTACCCCCCACCTCTGCACACGTAGGTGCAGCATGAGTGAGGCCATGGTGGGCACCCTGAGAAGACCCACCCCAGGCCTTGGCCCTGCTCTCCACAGTGCTCAGAGCTAGTGTACCAGTGAGCTGTGGGAGAGCAGTGGCGGCAACTGCTCCCAACCCTGAGACCGAGGGTGTGGGTGAGCAGAGCCCACAGAGGCATCCCTGCCAGCTCAGGTCTGTGCAGACGTTGCTGAAGGACCCGTGCCCCTCTCCGTAAGCAACACTCTGGATCAGGGGGCCCCTGGGTGTGCAGTGGGAGGCCAGCATGGGTGCTGGCTAGAGGAGAAGCTCCAAAGGTCCCTGAGACACGGACAGATCCTTTGTGGGCCACTGAGCAGTGGGGATGCAGAGGCAGTAAGACCTTCGGGGAGAAGACACATGAGCTTGGAGCTGGGACGATGCATGGGAGGGGTAGCAGCACAGGCCAGCCCCAGTTACCTGCACCCCTTATCTAGCGTTAGGACTTCATGCCTAAGGACGTGGGGATGTGGCAGAGGCTGATGTCAGGGGGCAGTTTTGTGGACTTCCAGGCCCCTGCCTGAGGACAGCTGCTGTGCTGGGGCAGGGTGAGCAGGCAGGGGCCCGAGGACCCTGGGCTGGAGGCCGGAAGAGCCATACTCCTCACACAAAGACAGCTCACACAGTGGAGACTTGTCCCCAGACAGGAATGTCAACAGCTGTGCCCAGAACTGCGTGCCACATGGCTAAAGCACTGTAGCCTCCAACCAGCACATGCCCCAGGCAGGATTCAGATTAACCAAGCTCCCACCACTGCCAAAACATTCCGGCATCCAAGAAGACCCCTACTGTAAGGCCATCCTGGGGGGACCTGGGGCCGGGCTGGAAAGGGACAAGGAGAGGGAGACAAATGGCAGGTGATGCTGCCTTCCAGTCTTCCAGGAGGCAGCGGGGGTGCCTGTGTCCAAATTCTGCACATGGGCGCTGAGGACAGGGCCCCCTCCACCCGGTGCCAGCCTGTGCCCACACTGCACACGAGGAGCTAGCTCAGGGGTCCCTCACACTCAGGGCCAGCCTACATAGCTAGAGGTAGTTTCACTCCCACCTGGCCTCAGCATGTCCACCAGGGTATCAGAGGCAGCTCCATAAACACAGCCACAGGCAAGCTGACACTTTCCTGAGGCCAGGTGGGGTCTACATCTGTTCTGGGCAGAAGGATGTGGAGGAAGGGTCAGCTCAAGTCCAGGAATGGCCATCTGAAAATCGTGTGGCCAGACGGCTGGGGCCTGAGGCCTGAGGCCCAAGGGCAAGGCCTTTCCCCTGAGCCATCACCCAGCTCCCATGGTAGGCATGAGGCTGAAAACCAAGGGGGTAGCACTGCCCTACCCCCCGGCGTCCCTCATCCCAAGGTGGCACGTCCCCACCTCTCTTTTATGGGGGCCCAGCTGCCCCCTGTCCAGGCCCCCTTAACAGTCAGTGTGGACTCAGTGCAGCCAGCCTGTGAGCTTATGGCCTGGACTGCAGCGACAGAGGACAAACCCTCACGGAGGTGCCGGTGTGCGACAATGCATGGGGTACAGGGAAGAGGGTGGCCGTCAGGTGGGTCCGGGCTCAGTGGAGAAGGTCCCAGGGACAAGAGGCAGAAACGACAACACAAAGAGGAACCCACAGAAGTGCTGGAGGAAAGATGAGAGGTTCATAAGACATTCTTAGAATCAGGAAGGCTTTTGTCAGAGTGACTCAGAATCCAAAATGTCTTGAAAATTTAATAAATTAGACTATCTAAATGTACAAGAATCTCTGCACAGCAAAAAGTAGCATAGAGGGCTTCCCTGGTGGTGCAGTTGTTGGGAGTCCGCCTGCCGATGCAGGGGACACGGGCTCGTGCCCCGGTCCGGGAAGATCCCACATGCCGCGGAGCGGCTGGGCCCGTGAGCCATGGCCGCTGGGTCTGCGTGTCCGGAGCCTGTGCTCCACAATGGGAGAGGCCACAACAGTGAGAGGCCCCCATACCGCAAAAAAAAAAAAAAAAAAGTAGCATAGAATCCAAAGACCAACAGACAAAGATTAGAGGAAATGTTGCAATTCAGATCCCAGGCCAAGGACCAAGTTTCTTTGCTTGTGTGTGGGCATGCGCATGTGGGCACATGTGCATGTGTTGCATGTACATATGTGGACACAGGTGTATCTTTTCCTCTAGATCAGTAACAAAGGAATCAACTGTTAATTGGATACGGGATATGAACATACAGCTCAAGGGAAGGGAATATAGCTGGCTGTTAAAAACTTATTTGCAGGCTTCCCTGGTGGCGCAGTGGTTGAGGGTCCACCTGCCGATGCAGAGGACGTGGGTTCGTGCCCCGGTCCGGGAGGATCCCACATGCCGCGGAGCAGCTAGGCCCATGAGCCATGGCCGCTGCGCCTGCGCGTCCGGAGCCTATGCTCCGCAGCGGGAGAGGCCGCAACAGTGAGAGGCCTGTGTAACACCAAAAAAAACCAAACCAAACAAAACAAACTTATTTGCATTTCACTCAAAAAAATGCAAAATAAAACTATATTGATAGGTTATTTTTCATTCATCAGAGGAGTACAAATCAATGTCTCATAGGATTTTTGTCAAGGACACAGGGAAGGAGGTGTTCCTCCTTGGCTGGAATTCTGGACTGACATACCTATAAAAATTCACCCACCAAATCTCTTTCTAGAAATACAGACTACAGATATGTTATCTTAAAACATATAAGCAAAAAAAAAAATTTAATGTCAGCAAGAAAAAACGTACAAGCGTATGTCACTCACATGTTACCCAATGCAATGTTGTCATGCAAAAACACTGGAAGCACTGTTTGGTATTCAGAAAGACTGGAGATTGGCTGAATAAATGGGATCCATCCACTCCAGTATTCAGCAGGCCTCAGAAAATCCGCAGCCCACCTGCTGTGTACACTCAGTGTAAGGCACAGGCCTACCTCTGCAGAGTACCTGCATGCATACCTCTGGGTGCATGGGGCAACCCAGGATAAAGGCGGCCTGGAGCAGAGGAAACACGTTCTTCTCCCTTATAGCGTGTGAGCCACTCACACGTTGTCCCATGCACATGTGGCCCATTCAAAATGACAAAGTTCAACATACAGCCAGTGGCATGGAGAAACCCCTCACAGGCTCTCAGCCCTGTATGCCAGCCTGGAGCAATGAGCCTCTGCCCACACAGCCTATCTCCAGGGGCTGCGCCTTCCAGCCCAGAAAGTGCCCAGGCCACCTGGCACAGCACAGACCCTCCAACCGCCCAGCTGCCCACACCAGTGCACCTGCCACTGTGCTCAACACAGCTGCCCCTCCCTCTCCGAGGGCATCTGGTCTGAGACAGGCGGGTCGATGGGCACATGAGCCTGCCCAGGAAGCCCATGGAGGCCTCGAGTCCAGGTTGGCTGCCCTTGCTCCACCTGGCTGTCCTCTCCCAGTGCTGGACCCAGTTCCTGGGAAGAAATGAGATCTAAATGTTGGTCTGGCACTTTACAACACTCAGGTGTCTTCAAAAGATATAATACACACATGCAAGTGAGCAGCACAACTGGGAAACACAGCTCTCACCCAGCTCAAGAAACAGCCTTGTGCCCAGGGACTCTCAACTCCCACCACTAATGTCATAAACCTTCTCCTAAACATCCTCCAAAAGCTTCCCCATCTTGCTGTGCACATCCAGCTCTCCATCCAGCTGACACCAACATCTGCCCATGAAGTTTGGTGGGGCCAGCATCCCTCCCTCAGGATCCCAAAGGTTCCATCTCCTCGCTGCTCTGTGACGTCACAGCAGCCTCACATGTGGCTCATTTCCAGGCTCCACCCTGGGCTAGTGTCACGAGCTCCTGACGTTTTACTGGGATTCCGTCAGGAGCTGCTTCCAACAGATTCCAAGGGCACATGCTGGCCCTGCATTTGCACACACGTTTGCTGGGGTGGTCATGACTGCTCTGTGCAATTTTTTAAATAAATTTATTTATATATTTTTGGCTGCGTTGGGTCTTCTTTGCAGTGTGCAGGCTTTCTCTAGTTGCGGCGAGCGGGTCTACTCTTTGTTGCAGTGCACGGGCTTCTCATTGTGATGGCTTCTCTTGTGGCAGAGCACCAGCTCTGGGCGCGTGGGCTCAGTAGTTGTGGCGCACAGGCTTAGTTGCTCTGCAGCATGTGGGATCTTCCCAGACCAGGGATCGAACCCATGTCCCCTGCACTGGCAGGCAGATGTTTAACCACCGCGTCACCAGGGAGGTCCCCTGTATGTGCAATTTTGAATCTCTCCATTGGTGAGAACAGCACCTCTCTCCATTTACTCAGAATTCCTTCCTGCCTCTCTCTGAAGTCTTACACGTTCCCCCACTGAAGTCTGAAGTCTTACAGCCTCCCACAGGGCTGCCCTGTATTAGAGTCAGTCTGTGTTCCAGAGTGATAGTGTATAAAAATAAAATAACTTTATAAAGTCAGTCTTCCCTCTGTTGCTGACCTACAAAAGTCCAACTGACCCTATGCTGATGTAGTATTTGGTGACCTTGCTATGTGTTGCAATTCATCTCTGATGATTTTCAGATGCTCTGTGTACAATCATGCAGTCTGCAGAGACACCAGTCTATTTTCTGACTATGCGGTTCTTCCTGCCTTCCTACACTGGCTAGGGCCATCAGCATAATCGTGCAGAATCTGCCAGCTGCCCTCTGGGACCCAGCCTCCTGACCCCCAGCTCCATAGCCACCAGCCAGCACAGAGCTGTCCAGTGCCCTTGCCAGCACGTGTGGCCATGAAGTGAAGGAGAGAACTGTGGGCACCACCACCAGAAAGTGGGGACCCTCATCCTTGCTCATCTCTTGCTACCCAGACCCACCCCTCCAGATGCAAGGGCGCCCTAAAGACTGGCATTACAAGGCCAGAGACCAGGAGTCAATGCACTCACAGAGCCAGAGCATGATTGCTACACGAGAGAAACGACTCCCGTCATGCTTGAGGGTCTGTGAAGACAATTGGCATCACCCAGATTTAGACAACGGTGACGACAGGCATCCCTGTCTGACTCGTGGTCTTAAAAGGGAAGCTTTTGCCATTTCACCGTTAAGCACGAGGTTTGCTGTGTGTTTTTCTGGACACCCTGTATCAAGTAAAAGAAGTTCCCTTCTGCTTTTAGTTTGCTATGAATGTTTTTAAAATCACAAATGGATGTTGAACTTCATCAAATGTCATCCCTGCATCTTTTGATGTGTGATTTTTCTCCTTTAATCTGCTAAATTGAGGAATTTCACTAATTGATTTTTCTAATGTTAGACATTAAGCATTCCTGGAATAAACCCAGTTGGCCATGATGGGTTTTATCCTTTCTCTGTATTGCTGATGTAACTTGATGATGTTTTGTCTAGGATGTTTGCATCCATGCTTGTAATTTTCTTCTCCCATGCTCTTCCTGCTGAGTTTCAGTGCCTTAGCAAGAGTTTTTTTTTTTTTTTTTTTTTTCATTTCCTAGAAGAGTTGTGTCAGATTAGAATCGTGTCTTCTTGACTGTTTGGTGGAACTTGCCATGAAGCCACGCAGGCTGACATTTTCTTGGTGGAAACATTTCCTTTCTGATCCAATTTCTTTTTCTTTTTTTTTTAGAACACCTTTATACATTAAGACATAATTCACTTACCATAAAATTTGCCCATTTAAAGTATATAATTCAGCGTTTTGTAGTATATTTGCAGATATGTGCAAACACCACCACAGTCCATTTTAGGATATTTTCATCACTTCAGAAAGAAACTACATAGTGTACTCTTTAGCTATTACCTCCCTATGCCCCTCCCCCAACTCTTGGCAACCACTAATCTACCTTCTGCCTCTGTGGGTCTGCCTGATCTGGACATTTCCTATAAAAGGAATCAAACAACATGTGGCCTTTTCTGACTGGCTTCTTTCACTTAGCACATTGTTTTCAAGGTCCCTCCATGTGGTAGCACGTAATAATATCCCACTGTATGGATATACCACATTCTATTTTTCTACTCCTCAGGTGATGGACGTTTGAGCTGTTCCTTCTTTGTATTGATTTTACTTATTTAAATTATTTTTTGGCCGCGTCCTGTGGCATGAGGGATCTTAGTTCTCTGACCAGGGATGGAACCCGTACCCTTGGCATTGGGAGCGCAGAGTCTTAACCACTGGACTGCCAGGGGAGTCCTGAGTTGTTCACTCTTCAGCTATTGTTCATAATGCCACTATGACCACTCATGTACACATTTTTTTGTGAACGTATGTTTTCATTTCTCATGGGTATATACCCAGGAGTGGAACTGCTAGGCCATAGAGGAATTCCATATTTAATTGTTTGAGGAACTGTCAGATTGTTTGCCACAGTGGCCATGCCACTTTACATTCCCAATGACCCAATTTCTTTGCTTACTATAGTATTAGTCAGTATTTCTATATCTTGAATCTGTTTCTGTTACTTTTTTGGTTTTCTCCATTTCCTCTGAATTTGCAGATTTATCAGCATGGAACTGTACATGACATTCCCTTGTTTTTGTTTGCAGAATCTGTGACGATATTCCCCATAGCTGGACACTAGCACTCTGAGCCGCCTCTTCACTGGGTTAGTCTCCTCAGATGTTTCTAAGACCTTCCCAGAGAGGGATCTGTTCATCTCTAATGCACATTTTTTTTTGTTGATTTCTGCACTACTTCTACTTTCTTTCGGTTTACCTTACTTCTCTTCCTCACTTTTGTGATGGACACTTTCTGAGTGCTTTCAAGTGTCTCTCCACTTCTAAAATATGCATTTAAGCTACCACTGTGGCTGCTTCAGTCTCTCCGAAACTGCAGCCTCAGGGCACCAGACTGAGCCTGACACAGCCCAAGGTCACTGACTAAAAGAGTCACAGCTCAGATCACTGTGCTGAGTCTGAGTCTCTCTCTACTCTCATTTGCCTCTTTACCTTATGGCCCATTGAGCTGGTGTGTTCTTTCTCCATCCTCTTATGTTCTCTATCCTTACATCGTGTGTCTCTCACCCAGAGCCTATAACTAGACTCAGGACCTGACCACAACCCCCATCACCTCAGCCTTATGCCTGGAACATTTCATCCACTGGGGTCCTGGGGTCCAGTTTATCCTTTCTGCTGGCCATGCCTCTTTTTTTCTTTTCTCCTCTCCTGCCTTCTTTTGGGTTATTTTCATTATTCTGCTTTTCCTTCTGTTAATTTGAAGTCATATATTTCCATTATTTTCATGGTTACCCTCAAAATTACAACATGAGTCTATGAGTTACCCATGTTCAATGTTGGTCAATACCACCCCCTTCTCGGTAATATGAGGCCTGAGAACACAACCTTGCTGACTCCCTGGAATTATATGCTGTTGTGTATTTTAGTTCTACATTTAGGACCCAACAGGAAGTTGTTCAATGTTCCCTTATCCCCTCCTTCCCTGTGACCTTCTCTTTGCTGTTCACTCCTTTTTGTGTCTGGAACACAGCAGGACCATTTCCCATGCCTAAGCTGCGGCGTCAACATTTCCTTCAGAGCAACTCTCAATTTGTCTGAAAATGCCTTTATTTCACCCTCATTTTACAGTAATCTTCACCGAGCGTAGAGTTCTTGGCTGTCAGTTATTTTCTTTTCATGCACCAAGTGGATGGTCCCACCACCTCCTGGCTTTGCTCTCAGTTCTGAACTTAGCTGTCAGCCTGACAATCCTTGGAAGGTAATCTGTATTTTGTTTTTTGGGATTGCTTTGGTGTTTTGCAGTTGCAATCTGTCATGTTCTGGCATGAACTTTTTTTTTTTTTCTGCTTAGAAAGACACTGGGCCTCTTGAATCTGCTTGATTGTTCTGATCAGTTTCAGAAAAATTCTCAGCCATTCTCTCCATGTATCACCCCATCAGTTCCTCTTCTCTTCTACCTCTGGGCCTCTGGTGGAGCATGTGGGACCTCCTCACTGTGTCCCCAGGTTTCTCACCCTCTCTGCTTTCCGTGTATCTGCCTGCCCATGCCACACTCTGTGTAATTTCTCTTGACCCATCTTACAGTTTGCTAATTCTCTTCAACTGTTTATAACCTGCTTTCAAATCAGTCTACTACTTAAAATTTTTCCCAGTTCTATTTGGTTTTTCCAAACTTGCTGGGTCAGTTTTTGTGGCTTCTCATTCCTTACAGATATCCCAAGCTTATCTTGCTCCTGCAAGCACAGTGAGAGTTGTTTTATTCAGTGTGGGATGCTCTGTTTACTGGTCTGCTGCCATCATTTCTGCAAGTCCTTGGCTGCATTTCCTTGCACACGAAGTTATCTCTGACCATATGCTGGTTGCCGTATTTGAGAAACTGTTTGCAGGAATAATCTGAAGCACAGGATAAAGGTCCCCAAAATTCACAGCCACCTGGAACCTCAGAATGTGCCTTCTTTGGAATAAGGGTCTTTGCAGAAGTAATCAAGGTAAGGATCTTGAGACCAGATCATCCTGGATTAGGTCCCACGTTGCTGAGGGCTTACCCCCCTGACGAGCTCTGCAGAGAGCACACTCCAGCCCTGGGGCAGCAGGAAAGAACCTAGGACAGACAGGGCCGAGTCTGGGGATGCCCAACCCCCTCTGTGGACCAGGCCTGAGGCTGTCATGCCTGACTGCTTGGGGACTACTAGCGCAGCCCCTCTGAGCACCCAGCCAGTCACACATCCTCACATCTGCCCCAAGGACAGCCAGGTAGCAGGACGGGCATTGTCGGAAGAGGGTGGGTGCAGGTTTGGCCCACGCTGGTACTGGAGCCATCCCTGTCCCACATCACTCAGCCCCTAGAACACCTCACCCCTTCCCACTCACAGGTGGGGTAGGGGAACAGATTTCGATTGCCCTTCCTCCTGCCTACAGGCCCAGCCACCACAAGGGCCACCCTGCCCGCAAACCCAGCTCCCCGGGCATGGGGAGCTGAGACCCTGGGCTGGGCGGAAGGAGAAGAGGCCGGAGTTCCAGAAGCCACAGCGCCCTGCCAAGGAAACCTCAGCCCCACCAGACGGCGTTTAATTTCTGTGTGAATCAAATTCAAAACAAATTCCAGTGCTGAGAACTGGTTCTGAGATTAACCCTCCATCCTCCCGTGGCCTGCAGCCTCCCACCCAAGCAGGCGGGTGTGGGGTGTGCATAGACACCCCCAGAGCCTGGGGCTCCCCGAGAGCTCCACCATCACTTGGTGCCCTGCCACGCCAAGGAGGAGGTGAGGGCCAAGGGATGGGGATGAGCAGGGCAGGAGGGCAGCTCCCTGAGTACAGGTCACACTGCGGCAAAGACCTTGTGCCTATGACAGCTGTCACCTCCATCAGCTGTGAGAACCGCCAGGGCCCGACGTCCCCACCTCATGGGGCCCGAAGATTCCAGGGCATGAAGAGCTCTTGGTCAGTCCGCAGATCCATCACTGTCCAGGGGATTGCCTAGCTAAGGCCTGGCCACCCTGGGGGTCAGCTGGCAGACACATGACTCAGCAAACTCCACTACACTGGGACCCACAGCACTGCCCACCAGGCCTGGCACCCCCAAGCCTAAGAGAAAGGTCCTCGTCCACACTTGGCCCCTGAAGCGAGCAGAACTTGTGGGACCCCCAGACTCTGAGGGCCACCAGCCAACTGCCCCCTTTCCAGAGCAGGACGATGGAGCCCAGATTGGTCAGTGGCATGCCGAAAGCCCCCAGGAAGGTGGCTGAGGCTGCATGGGACCCCCAGATTCACTGACTTCCGCAAGGAGAAGACGGGCTGCGGTGGCTTCATGGAGGAACCAGAGTGACCAGGCCACCTCTGTGCCCTGGTCACCACACCCCCAGGCCTCAGAGGTGGCTGTGGACCCACGACGGGGCTGCCACAAAGGACAGGAAAGATGCAGGGCAGGTGCTCAGAGAGCCACCAGACCCCACCACCACCGCCGCCACTACCAGCATCACCTTGATATCTGGTTTCCTTCCTGGAGCTGGCCTTCCAGGGGCCTAGCACCATGCCAGACACAGATGGGGGTCACTGGGACAGCCTCAACCAACACCCCACCCTGGGGTGGCCTGAGGCAGCCACTGCTGCTCCCTCTGTCCAAGAGGGAGCCAGGTCTGGTGTGCTCTGGTCTGGGAGCCCCTGGCAGCCTCTACTCTCGGGCCAGACCACTTCCCTGGCCACGTCTACCTCAGGTATCGCTAAGAAAAACAAACGCAGCTTGAGGCTTGCCTTTTTCCATTCCCTCGTCCGGCTGCCGGTCTCGAGGTGCAGGGCCTGCCAGCTGGGCGGCCGGGTTTCCTCCTGTGGCTAGGGGCACCAGGCCAGCCAGGAACCTCACTGGGAGGAGCAGGGGACCGTGGCGGGCTGTGCCCGCAGGTCACAGAGCCAGATGGCCAGCACACCACCCAGGTTGACACTGTCCCGAGTGGGGCTGCCCTCCTCTGGAGACCCTGGCCCAGCCCGCAGATGTCCATTAATGATTAGCCCCTGCAGAAAAACAGGCTGGTCATCATCCAGCCCATGCTACCAAGCCCCACTCCAGAGGCCTGCTCAGACCTGCTATGCACCATGGGCAGCCACCTGCTCCCACCTCCCCGACCCTCGCTCAGTGGGGTCCTCAGCCCCCGCCTCCCACCTGCCCCCTGGGAGCTCCAGTGGAGCCCTCTGCCCTCAGCACGGCACCCACAGCAAAAATGCCCGCAAAGCCTCTGTCCAACATCCAGGCCCCATTGTCTTGTGTCTGCGACACCTGGCCCACCACCCGTGCGCTGGAAGGTGTAATGGCCCAGCCAGCAAGTGTGGGTGCAGCGTGGTGGAGGTCAGGGCCAGGGGTGAGCAGGGGGCTTGGCCACCTGGTGAACGAGCACCTCAGACCCCACACCAGGCTCCTGGGTGCAGAGCCAGGAAGCGGAGGGGAGACAGGGCCCCTCAAAGGCCTCGGAAGAGCCAGCCCAGTGCAGTTTGGAGGAGACACCACAAGGGAACCTCCTGGCTTCCCCAGAGGTGAGCTACAGGTAAGGAGCAATACTTCTGGGCTATGCTCTGGCTTCCTGGAAGAGGCAACAGCTGAGGCAGACCCAGGAGGATGGGTAGGCCCATGAGGACAGTGGCCCTGTTCCCCACCCACCAGAGGCTGACCTTCAAGCAGGAACCTGGCCTCACCCACTTCCCAGACAACTGCGCCTGCTCTGAAACCTCCTGCAGTCTGCTGAGCCAGGGTGGGCACTGCAGGGGCACCCCCACCTCTGGGACAATACACAAAGGGAGCCGGGTGCCCCCCAGGCTGGGATTAAGGGGGCTGAGTGCCGGCCCTGCTGACAGGTGTCATTTTTCTACAGCCAGGAAAGCCAAGCCAGGCCCCTTATCAGCTCATCGCTCCTCCCCGAATTCAGGGCCCACAGCCCCCCGGGAGGAATCGTGTGTGTGCATTCTTTTCCAGGAGAAAAAATACCCACACACTTCTATTGTCCTCTATATCACAAGGCCCCTGGGGTGGGTGGTGGGCGCCACCCTCAGTCTGGGGCCACCCTGGGAGCCTGGGCAGGATCATGCTAGTGCCCATGGCTCTGGAGTCGGGTCCTGGACCACAGTGGCAAGGACGGGGGTGAGATTAGGCCAGCTGTCCTCCCGTCCAGACGGCCGCCGGCTGTGGCAGAACATCTGCTCACACAGCTGAGGGGAGCCAGATGGCGGCGGCTTCCTCCTCACCTCAGACCCCACCAGGAGGCCACCGGACTCCACGGCCTGTGTGCACGAGGTTCCCAGCCCAGAGGCCCGGTCCTGGCCTGACGCTGCCACCTGCCTCTCTCTGGTCTCTGTATGAGGGGGCCGGGGCAAGGCCCCCCCAGGAGCCTATGGAAGGGGACAATAGGCCAGGCAGGGGCCAACGGTTTGGGAGTCCACAGCCCCCCAGAGAAGACTGGCCAGGAGGGCGGGGGAGGCAGGAGGGACTCTGGAGACGAGATGTAAGGGGCAGTGAGCTCCCCGGGGGATCCCCTCTGCCTCCCCCGCCTGCTCTTTCCAGCCGCCTCCCCACGTCTGCCCTGGACCCACAGGCTGGGAACCTGGAACACCTAGGTCCCTCTGCTGGCCACAGAGGTCCTGGACCAGGAGTCCAACAAGAATCCCCCCTCCTTGGCAGGCAGGAAGCCCAGGCCCCTCCACACACCACCCCACTGTCCTCTCCTGTCCCTGGAGCTCCCTCCCCTGACCTGAAGCCCTCCCCGCACCCCCAGGCACCTTCCCGCAGCCTGCTGGGCATCCCTCGTCACCTGCTGTTCTGAGGTCTCCCCTCGGGGCTTCCAAGGGGCCTCAGCAATCTCCCTGCCAGCCCCTCAGCTGCCCTGGACACTGTGGATAGGGCCCCATCGCCTGGGCCCTCCCCCAGCTCAGCTGCCAGTGCAGGCCTACCCTCTCCTGACCCTCCGAAGCACACTGCTCTCCAAGGCCTCTCCCTCAAACACCAGATCTGAGGCTTTGCAGGACCGTTGCGGGCTTGTCTGTCCGGAGGTGGGTCTCCATGGGTAGCACCTGCCCTGTTGCCCAAACCCACGTGACTCCCTAAGCTCCTGCCTGCTTAGCTCACAGCACCACCACCCCTGGCCGGGGAATCCCCTGGGACACCTCCCACTCTGTCAGCCCCTCCCTAGCCCCAGTGGACTCTGGGTCTCCCCAGCCTCTCTGTGAAAGGCTGACCTCCCCTACAGGTGAGCCCCAGCCCTCAGCCCCATACACAAGCCCCCCAAGCCCCTGTCAGAGCTGTCTCATTCTCTTAGCAGGGCTCCATCTTATCCCTTGCCCACTCACAGGCTCACCGTACAGCCTTGTCATTCTACCATTAGGCTCGCTCCTGCTGCCCAGGGAACGTTCCCTCCTTCTTTCTACTCTAGGGACCAGCTGGGAGCCCCTCCTCCAAGCAGCCAGCAGGCACGTGGCCACATAGGACCGCCAGCTGAGCCCCAGGCTCAGTATTCAGAGAAGCAGAGGACATGCCCTCACCTCCTGGCGCTGGGCAGTCGACCCTCCCTGACCCACACTCAGAGTCCACCCTCACCCCAGTGACAGCAGCCCCTCTGGGGCAGACCTCGAGCACAGTGCCAGGGCCCCCAGCTAGCCCCAGCCCCAGACCAGGCTCCAGCAAATGAACAGCCACCTGCACCCTGGCCCCCCACATAGTCCACTGGGGGCCAAGCAGGGGGAAGATCTGTTGTGAAGACCCATGGGTGCAGCCCCTGTATGAAGGGGTGAGAGCATGCCAGCTCACAGGTCAAGAAAACAGGTTCTCCTCAGTCCAAGAATAGATCTAGAACATTTAAAGAGCTCTTACAACTCAACAGAAAGACAAACCACTGAGCCAAAAAGTAGGTAAAGAAACTGAATAGACATTTCCCCAAAATAAGACATTATAAATAGCCACTGTGCACATGAAAAGATGCTCAACATCACTAGTCATCAGGGAAATGCAAATCAAAACTACAATGAGATGCCACCTCAAATCTACCAGGGTGGCCAGAATTTAAAAACAAACAAAAAAATATGTTTTCTTTAAAATCAGAGAATTAACAAGCATTGGCGGAGAGTGGAGAAATTGGAACCCTCGTGCATTACTGACGGGAATGTAAAATGATGCTGTGGAAAACAGTTTGGTGGCTTCTCAAAAGGTTAAACGTAGCATTACTATATGATCCAACAATTCTGCTTCTAGGTATGTACCGAGAAAAACTGAAAACATATAGCCCAAAAAAAACTTGTACACCAATTTTCACAGGAGCATTATCCACAATAGCCAAAAGGTTGAAACTACCCAAGTGTCTATCAACAGATGAATAGGTGGAAGGAAACTGCCATATGTCCAGCTAGTCACATATTATTTAGTCACAAAAAGGAATGATGTACTGATTCTTGCTACAAAGGTGAATAAATCGTGAAAACAGCATGCTCGGTGAAAAGAGCCAGATGCGAAAGGCCACATATGGTATGATTCCATTTATATGAAATGTCCAGAATAGGCAAATCCACAGAAACAGAAAGTGGATTAGTGGTTGCCAGGGGCTGGGGGAGGGGGTCGGGATATGAGGTTTCTGGGGTGATGAAAATGTTCTGGAATTAGATAGCGGTGCTGCCTGCACAGCCTTGTGGATGTATTAGAAACCACTGAACGGTATACTTCAACTAAGTAAATTTACAGGATGTGAGTTACGTTTCAATAACAAAAAGACCTTTGGCCCCAAGGCCAATTGCCCCCCACCCCCCAATTTGCAATGGTCCAGAGCACCTCAGCTGCCTTTCGAACCGGCTCCCAGCACCCCTCATGGGCTAGGGAAGCCCTTAGTCTCACGCTTGGTGCTGCCTCTTCCATGCAGGCCTCCAGGCCACTTGGACCAGAGAGTTGGGACGAGCCCAGACCTCACAGCAGTGCCCCACTCCCCCACATCACCCTGCAAACGTTTCCTGTATAAGGTGGAGTGCTGAAGCCAACACCATGAAAGAGCCTCAGGGCTCACCGTGCCCCTTCTTATTCTCCAGAAGATTAATCACGTTGGAAGCCTCAGGCCTCCGCTGGCCTGTGCAGCCCCTGGATGCCTGTCTAGCCGTTTTCCCAGGGGCCTCTGCTGGGGGCTGGCTCAGCACACACACGGAACCTCTAAGAAAAAGGCAGCAAGGTGCTGGGGAGCCCAGACCCTGCTCTGGCAAGCACAGATGCCCCAAATCCCCAGATCCAGCCCCTGGCTCCAGGCTCAGAGGAGCACAAGGGTGGCTTGCGCCAGGGCCTGGGGCATCCCTTCCTGAGCAGGTTTCAGCACACAAGGCCCACCCTTTAGCTCTATATTCTCACCTGAGGATAACGCCAAGAGAGGAGCAAAGTATGGGAGAGCCCACCCAGATCTATGGGGTGGGGCAGCGGGCTGGTGGTTGGCAGCAGGGAGGGGTGTCCAAGTTTGTATCTCAAACTTGCCACAAGACCTTGGGACAGTCTCTTCCTGCTTAGAGTCAGGCTCCACTTCCTTCCAAGAGAGCATCAGGCCAGCTGTCTAGGCCCCCAGAGCACAGACATCTCTGTAGCCCCAGGAGAACCAGATGGAAACACCACCTGCTAATCACACCAGAAAGAACGGTCAGGCCAGGGAGGAAGAGAGGAGAGCCCCTTTCCCATGGCCGGCAGGTGACCTGCAGGGCCCTGCCTGGTGGCCAGAGGCTGAGCAGGACAGCGGGAGCAGGGCGGTTTGGGTTGCAGCCTGGGGGGGGTGGGGGGGCGGGGCAAGGAGGGCTCCCACCACCCACGTGATCCTCCCCCAGGCCAGCCTCTCTGGGTTTCTGGGCTGTAACTGGAGCTGCCCTGCCTGTGAGCCTCTGTGCCAGGCAGAGCTTTCAGAGTGGGGGAAGGGAGAGGAGGGCTGGATCCCAGCTCCTTCCCCCTGTTCCCTCTGTACTTGGGGTGGGGAGGGAAGCCCCAGCGCAAGGCGCAGAGAGGCCCCCTGGCTCTGGCCCAGCCCTGCCTGGCCATGCCTGCCTTGGGCCATCTCCTCCTCCCCCTCCCCTCTGGCTCCTGCCCCTTTACTAAGCCAGGAGAAAGGGCCCCAGACCCAGGCTCAGCCAGTCACTGCTAGCCAGAGGCTGGGCCTCCATGGCTGGTGCTCTCCTGAGTGGACTCCAGCACCAGGTCCCTTACCTTCTCTGCCCGTGGGGCTGGCACAGAGTCTGCCATCCTCCAGGACCTCCGTCCACCAAGCTGAGTCCTGTCTCTCTTGTCTGGTGGCAGGGGGAAGTGGCGTGTACCCCCAGCAGAGGCAGCGGAACTGCTTTCTATGCTACCCACGGGGCAGGACTTGGGAAGCCTCACTTGAGGGGGCCTTTGGGATTAAAGGGCAGGGCCAGAAGGGCTAGCTGGAGAAGCCACAGGGGCTCCAAGCCCTCCTGACTTGCCACACAGCCACTGGCCACACTTCCCCGAAGGTACAAAGTGCAGAGAAAACATGGAGAAAAAGAGGGATGCTACAGGGGTTGGGATGGAGGGCGGGAGCCAGGACCCTGAACGCCACCCTGTGGGTCTGATCTTCCCAGAGAAAAGGCCAGCAGCAGGGAGACTCCGAGCAGAGCACAGCGTGGCGCAGACAAGCCTAGGGTGTGTCTGAAGCCTGGTGAGCAGACCCATGGCTGAGCCCGGACAGCGAGAAGGCACAGCTGGCTGACAGGCCATCGTGACTCACCGTGGACCTGCAGCCAGACAGCCAGCCTCTGACCCTCCCTCTGCCCGAGAGGGTGAGGCAAAGGCTGCACAGATGGCATGCAGGGGCGTGCCAGCCTCTGCACAGCCTGGGCCCCAGGCGGGCCAAACCCACAGCCGCAGCTCTGGCTGCGGGGTGGGGTCTCCAGGGTAAGGAGACAGGGAGCTGACCCTGGAAGACAACCCAGGAAAAAAGAACAGGAGAAGGGGGAGGGGGGAGAAAAACACAAAGGGAAAGTTTCCCATGAAAATATTTTATTTTCTTTGAGAACAGGATACACCTGCAGGGCTTCTCGCCCAGTCGGCCTCTCCCCGCCCTGGCAGTGCCACATTTCTGGACCAACGGGGCCCTCTGCCGGCCAGGACGCTGCGCGCCGACGCCTGGTCCAGGGGAGAGGGAACAGGTGACGACGGGTGGAGGGCGGCAGCCCGGGAACGGCCGCAGGGCACGCAGGACAGGGACTGGGCAGGACGCGGGGGTGGCCTCGGCTCCAGGAGTGGCACGGGGTAAGGAGGCGGGGAGACTGGGGAGATCCGGAGGGCTGCCCACACGATGCCACCCAGACCCCGGTGTGCCCATCTGCAGAGTACAGCGAGGGTGCCCAAAGCTCGCCCGGCTGGACATCCCAGATCTGGGAGCGAGGAACGAGGAAGGGCAGGAAGGAACGTCGGAGAGAGACGAGCCCAAACCACACTAACTGCTGCTGCGGAGAAGCGCGCAGGACAGCGACCCTGGAGGCGGCGGGAGGCAGCATTCACGGCTGGGCTGGGCCCTGCGCACCGGAGAGGTCCCACAGACGCGCTCCCGCGGGCCGGGGCCCGAGCGAACGTCAGAAGCAAAGCTCAAGAAAAATAAAATTCCTCCAGTCTGGAGGTTTTTTTTTCCCTTTGGGGCTCAGAGCAAGGAACATCTGGATTTTGTACGTATTTTTTTGTTGTTGTTAAATTAACTTCTCGAGGAGAGAAAGGAGGGGGAAACTGCAGGGGGGGGTGGGTTTGCAGGGGCCAGGGAGGCTCCAGACGTTTGGCAAGAAATCCTGGCCTAAGGGAGCCGATAACCAGAGCTTGGTCCCGGAGTTCCAGGGAGCCTCACGCACGGCCGCGGGTGCGGCCGCAGCGACTACGGCTCCGGGGTCACGGAGGACCGGGGCCTCACGCCAGCCCGTCGGGTACGCCGGCCCCTCTCCGCGCTCCGCGCCACGGGGACACGGACTCGCGGACCCAGCGACGCGGGCTCCGCAAACAAACAGCTCCAGGCAACCCGGGGGCCCTCGCTAGCCCGGGCACCGCGCCCCGCGCACCTGGGTCGCCCCCGCCCTCGCGCCCGCGCCGGCCTCGGGCCCGGCCCGCCCGCCCCGCCCCGCCCCGCCCGCCGGGCTGCCGAGGCACCTACCCGAAGTAGGCGGCCGAGGGGCGCAGCGCGGCGAGCAGCAGCGTCAGCGCGAAGGCCGCGGCCAGCCAGCGCGCCAGCAGGGGCCCATCCAGCATCTTGCCGCGCCGCGGCGGCTGACCATCGCGCTCCCGGCCCCGCGCTGGGCGCCCCGCGGCCGCCGCCCTCTTATAGCGCCCGGAGCGCCAGGCCGGGGGCGGGGCGCCGGCCAGCTGGCCCGGCCCCGCCCGCGCCCGGGGAGGGGTCACGCCGGCGCCGGGGGCGGGCCGAAACCCGAGCCAGCGCCCCGCCCCGCCTCGTTGCTGCCCGGCCACTCGGGTCTCAGGGCGCGCCTCGCGCGTGGGAAGGGAGGCACGCGAGGGGGCAAGTGGGAACCGGGGCGGCCGGAAGGGGCGGGAGCGTGGCGGGGGCCGGGGGAAGGGAACGAGCCCCAGGGCGGCTGTGGGGGTGGAGCCAAGACAGAGCGTTGGTGGCCTGGGGCAAGACGGCGGGGCGGGCGTTGGGCGGCTAGCCGGGTGGGAGCAAGCGGGTGGGAGCATTGGGGGACCTGGGGGTGGGGGACTTGGGGCGGCCGCGGGGCGGGGTGTGGCCTGGGGCGGGGCTAAGGCGGAGCTCTTGGCCGCGACGCAAGGGGTGGTGCCGCAGGGGACTCCGGTGTCAGTCCGGAGCTGGAGCGCGCGCGTCGGCTCCCGGAGGAGTTTGCGTGAAAGGGGAGACAAGCCAGCAGGTGATGCCCCTGCCTTTTGCGAAGACTGACAGTTCAGGAAGCGAGGCCAGAGGGGCGCTGCTCCCTGGTTTGTTGTCCTGGGAACGAGGCGACCTGGTGAGGGGTGGTGCGGGCCGGGTCGCTCAACATTTTGGGACCTCTCTCTTCCTATCCTTAAATCCAGGGAGGTGAGCTAGAGGCTGAGGTCACTGCCAGCGCTGATCCTCGGGTGACCTCCTTCTCAGAACCTCTGTACTGTGAGAACTGGACAAAGGGGTCTTGGCGCTGCTAGAGGCAAGAGGAGTTGCCAGGGACGCGGAGGAGAGATGACGCAGAGCCACTGCTAAAGCAAGTCAGTGTCCGAGAACCCAAAACCAAAATTAAAACAGGTAACACGAATTACCAGACACAGGATGGGGTCAAGGAGCATCCTTAGAAACCCCTGAGCCAAGGGTTCTCCATGTCAACAGCCACAGACCAGGGAGAGCACTGCTCTGGGGTCCAGGCTGTGGGATAAGTGTCCACGAAATGCCAGCCTTCAGATGACACTAGAGGCTCCATGGGCCCACTAGGCCAGGGCTGCCAGAGCCCTCAAGTCCTGGGCCTGAAGGGGAGAGCCCAGCTCCCTATCAGACATGTGTACTCAGAGTTGCTGCTTCTGGGCACAATGACCCAGGGTCTGGGGGTCTGAGCACCCCCCAAAGGCTGGGCTAGTGGGCTCTGAGGATCTACTGCTTTGTGACCTGTGTCAGGACAGTGCTGCGAGGCAAAACAGGAGGGCAAAAGATGTACCCTGACAGTGGCCCGTAGAGCAGGACATATCCTTGGGCTCTCACCTCTCTTAGAAGGCCACCCAGGTGAGCATACCCCATCCTGCCTGGGGACCTGGGTGCTTGGCTGGGTGAGAAGAGAGTGGGGAGAAGATGGGGCCTGAGCAAATGACTTCCTCTCTGGGCCTCAGTTTCCCCATCTGAGACCCATCCAATTGGACCCATCCAATTCCAGGGAGTCGTGAGGGACTCAACACAGCCCCCAGGGCCTCCACCTGAAGGGCTGGCTCCCACACCCGGGAAGTGTGAGGCATGGCGTGAGGGGACGCAAGGTGATGACATATTTAAAGGCGCAGAGATTACGTCCAAAAAAAATGAAGTGTGAGATTGTAAATGTGTGTCTGGAAGGTGCTGTAGGCCTTATAGAGTTCCATTCTGTGGGGAGTGGAGGGTTCTCTTCTGGCCACCCAGAAAGTCCCAAGGAAAGAGGTGGCCAGCTGAGGTTCCAGCCATCGACTGGCAGGGCTATAGTTGGCAAAAAGGGGACTGGAGAGATGAGCACCATCTGTGGAAGGGGAAGGAGGGCTGGGATTCTGCTTTCATCGGGGGCAGCTTGGGGGGCTATCCCAGCCAGACTGAGTGGCCCTATGGCACCTGATTTTGAATGCTAAGCCTCCGCCAGGTATCAGCAGGGGAGGGATTCTGAGAGACCCCTTCAGTCCAGGGAGTGAGAACCAAGGTCTATAGGAGGACCAGGCTTTGCCAGGCCATGCAACATGGGAGTGGAGTGGAGTTGGTGGGGGGGCGCAGTGCCCGGTGCACAGTGACGTTGGGAATACACCTGAGGGTCTGGGAGAGGCTGCCCCTGCCCCCTATGCCTGGGGTGAGGGCAGCAACTGAGGTGGTGCCACCATCTACCCCCACCCCAGCTGGACCTGGGGACACAGGTTCCCTCACCCAGGAGTCTCCCAGGACTCATACCTCCCCATCAGGTCTGACCTCCTCGCCCCACCCCTGCCTGCATTCCCATCTCCTCCATGGCCAAGGTGGCCCTATTGCCTACAGACCTCCAGGTGCCCATGCAGTCTGGACCTCTTCGGAGGCGGCCAGGTGCTTCCCACCTCTGTGTCCACAACTCCTGCCTCCCCCACACCCAGCCCCAGCCCACTTTTGCAGCTTCTGGTCACCTGCAACACCTCCCATGGCCATCCCGCGTTGGCCTGGCCTCACTGTGTCTGCCCAGCATAGAGAAGGAAAGTAAATTAACATGGAACAGCCACTGACAGACCAGCACCTGGTTCAGTTGACCCTGGATGGTAAACTGAGGCCTAGAGAACTCAGCAAATTAGCTCAAAGGACACAAAGCAAGTGGGGATGGGGCAGTGGCAAACACATGATCCCAGTCTCCTGCTTTCACCAGCTAAGCCACCTCCAGATAATCTTGCCGGCCTCAGCACAGCGTGAGGAGGGTGTGTTACCCAAGGCGGTCAGAGCTTTTCTTCCAGCGTAGCCTGTGCTCTGGCCAATGGCAACGTGGCCCCGTGTTTCTGTTAGAGAAGCCTCGGCTTGGGGCTTTTTATATTCCCCCTGCCATGGCCACCCAAGCCTGCTTGGCACAGGCCAGCTTTCTGGGAAAGGACATCCAGAGTATGAGGCAGGACAAGCTGTCACTAGTGCGGGGGCTGCAGCCACCCTGTGCAGCATGAGGGAAAGCAAGGAGTGGTCCAGGCTGGGCTGCGTCTCTACCCTGTACCTGTTCCTAACCAGAGTTATGACAGTGCTCTCCCAGGGGCTGATGGGCACAGCTCCAAGAGGACCTCATCAGCGCCAGGGAGGGGTGTGTGCCGTGAAACAAAGCCCACCCCGAGACAGGAAAGACAAGGGTGGTAGGCTCTGCAGGCTCACCGGCCCTTTTGCAAACATCCAACTTCACGGAGACCTTGGCCCTGTGAACTGCCAGAATCATGCACAGCAGTGGGTCCTGAGCATGTTGACACCCAGCCATGCAGAGGGGGCTACCCAGGTCTCAGCAGAACAGCAAACTCCTGCAAAGCTGGGGGTGCCCACCATGACCCCAAGGTAGGCAAGGGCAGCCCACCTCCCTGGGCCAGGCCCACCCGACATCTTTAAGGCCTAGTTTGGATGCAGAAGCAAGGCCTCAATCGCCAATTCAGTGACTTTCTCAGTCGCCTCCTCCCAGGGCCAGAGACAGAGACAGAGAAGACACAGAGGACCACCTTCCCAGCTGATGCCCACCCGCTCCTCAGCCACTCAGGCCTCAGTTGCCCAGCCAACAGCATGATGGGAATGAGGTGTGGGGAGGATCCAGGAGGGCCAGGCTGCGGGGCTTGCACTGCCCAGGTGCTGCCCAGAACAGGGAGTGGTTCTCAGGTGGTCTGGAAGGAATGGGTGAGCAGCTGCTTATCAGAAAACATTGCCTAATTGGTGCCTAATTGGGAAGGTTTATGGGGCCAGGAAGAGGGGCTCCTTGGGGAGATGGTGAAAGCCACTCATGAGTCATTTGAAACTGAGCCGGACAAAGAGCTCAAGGAGAAATGATCCCACCCCGCCTGCCAGCCATGGGTAGAATGAGCTCATGAGCGCTGGGACGCACATGCGTGCATGTGTGTGCACATGCGTGTGTGTGTGAGAGAGAGAGAGAGAGAGAGAGAGAGAAAGAAAGGGAGGGGAGGGGAGGAGAAGAGAGGAGCTGGTACTCACACAGCTGGTACTCAGAAGCTGAGCCCTGCAGAGCCTCCACTGCGGGCCCCATCACTGCGTGGTCAGACTGCCCCCTGCAGATCGGGGAGGGAAGGGTCCAGTATCTCAGCCAGCATCCTGGCTTAGCATCCTCACCCAGCATCCCAGCCAGCTTCCCGGCCAGCATCCAGTTCAGTATCCCAACCAGCATCCAGGCCAGCATAAACACACCTTCTCTGCAGTGCCCAGCACAGGACCTGTCCTGGGACAGATGCCAAATGGACACGGAGCTTATTCTTCACAGTGGGACACCATCTGTTCCCACCACTTCATCCTCTGTGAGATGTGTGTTGGAGACTTGGATGCATAATAAACATTTTAACATGCTTATTCAAATGTTTAAAACGTGTTTTGAAAGAAATGTAGATTCACATGCAATTGTGAAAAATAATAAGAGACTCCTTGTACCCTTCACCGGGCTTCTCCCAATGGACAATATATGACAGCCAGGAAACTGACATTGACAAAATGCATCGACCTTGCTACATGCACTCATCTGTGTGCATGTGTGTTTAGTTCTATGCACTTTTATCACACATGGAAGTTCATTTGTCCACCACAGTCACACTGAACATCTCCATCACTCATGGAGACCCCTTATGCTGCCCTTTTATAGCCACATACCCCTGGCATCTACTAATCCACTCTCCATCTATCATTTTGTCAGTTCAGGAATGCTATATACATGGAATCATACAGTAACCTTTGGGGATTGGCTTTTGCACTAAGCAAAATTTCCTGGAGATCCATCCAGGTTGTCAAGTGTATCAATAGCCCCTTCCTTTTGATTGCTTCATAGGATTCTACTATATGGATATACCATTCACACATTGAGGGACATCTGGGCTGTGTCCAGTTTCCGGTTATTGTGAATAAAACTGCTGTTAACATTTGTGTACAGGTTTTATGTGAACATAAGTTTTATTCATCTGAGATAAATGCTCGGGAGAGCAATGGCTGGGTCATATGGTAGTTGCATGTTTAGTTTTGTAAGAAACCGCCAAACTGTTTTCCAGAGTGGCTGCACTGTTTTACATTCCTACCAACAATGTACAAGAGATCTAGTTTCTCCACATTCTCACCAATATTTGGGGTTGTCACTGTCTTTTTATTTTAGTTGTTCTTATAAGCATGCAGTGGTATCTCATTGTGGCTTTAATTTGCATCTCCCTAATGGCTAATAATGTTGAACATTAATGGATTTTATTGCCTCTTTGGTGAAATGTCTATTCATCTTTTGCCCATTTTCTAATTGAATTTTTTAACATTGAGGGGTTTTTTTGTTTTGTGTGTGTGTGGTACAGCAGGCCTCTCACTGTTGTGGCCTCTCCCGTTGCGGAGCACAGGCTCCCGACGCGCAGGCTCAGTGGCCATGGCTCACGGGACCAGCCGCTCTCGGCATGTGGGATCTTCCCAGACTGGGGCACGAACCCGCGTCCCCTGCATCAGCAGGCGGACTCTCAACCACTGTGCCACCAGGGAAGCCCCTAACATTGTTTTGAATGTTCTTTATATGTTGTAGGTATGGTTTCTTTTGTCAGATGTTGGTTTGAAAATATTTTCTCCCAGTCTGTAGTTTGTCTCTTCATCCTCCTCACCTGGGCTTTTTCAGAGCAAAACTTTAATTTAGTATTTCCTTTTATGGTCATGCTTTTGGAGTTATGCCTAAACTCTTTGCCTAAGCCAAGATTCTGAAGATTTCTTCTATTTTATAAATAAAAGTTTTATAGTTTTACAGTTTACCTTTAAGTCCATGATCCATTTTGAGTTTTTATATAAAGTGTGAGGTTTAGGTTGAGGTTCATTTTTTTGTCTATGGACATCCAGTTGCTTCAGCACCGTTAGTTATAAAGGCTTCTTCCTCCATTGAACTGCTTTTGTGCCTTTATTTTTAAAAAAATCAGTTGTGCATATTTGTGTGGAGCTAGTTCTGGATTCACTGTTCTGTTCTGTTCATGTATGTGTCTAACCCTCTGCTGATACCACACTGTCTTGATTTCTGGAACTATACAAGTCTTAACGTTGGATAGGGTGATTCTTCCACTTTGTTCTTCTTTTTCAAGACTGTTTTAGGTATTCTAAGGCCTGCACCTTTCCATATAAGTTTTAGAATAAGCTTGTCTGTGCCTACCAAAAAAAAAAAAAAAACCTTACTGGGATTCTGATAAGAATTACATTAAACCTATAGACCATTTTGGAGAGAATTGGCCTATTTGCTATGTTGGGTCTTCTAATCCATGAATACAAAATGTGTATTTATTTAGGTTTTCTTTGACTCCTTAAAATCATCATTTTGTAATTTCAGCATAAAGATCCTGCACATTTTGTCAAGTTTATAACTGAGTATTTCATTTTCTTCGGAGTGATTATAAACAATATTGTGTTTTACATTTCAGTTTCCACACGTTTGTTGTAAGTATATGGAAATGTGATTGACTTTTGTGTGTTCATCTTACACACAACCATACAGAGCTTAGTGCTAGAAGGTTTGGCTTTTTTCTTTTGAAAGGTTCATTGGGACTTCCTACATACAATAGATAATCATGTCATCTGCCAATAGAACTTCCAATACTATGTTGAAAAAGAATGGTAAGAGCAGACATCATTGTTCTCGAACATTAGGGGGAAAGCTTTCATCTTTCACCTTTAAGTATGATGTTAGGTGTAGGGGGTTCTTAGGTGTTATTTATCAGTAGGGAAAATTCTCCTCACTTCCTAGTTTGATGAGAGTTTTTTCATAAATTGATGGGTTTTTTCAAATGCTTTTTCTATATCAGTATAAGCATATGATTTTTCTTCTTTAGCCTGTTGATGTAATGGATTACATTGATTGGTTTTCAATGGTTGACCAAGACTTACATATCTGGAATGAATCCCACTTGGCCATAGTATTTAGTTCTTTTTATACATTGCTAAGTTCATTTTGTTAATATTTTGCCGAGAATTTTTATTTCTAAGTTCATAAGTGATATTAGTCTGTAGTTCTCTCTGACTCTGGCTCTATCTCTGCCTCCCTGTCTCTATCTCTCTCTCTTCGGTACTGTCTTTGCCTGGTTTGGGTATTACACAGGGTAATACTAACTTCCCAACATCAGTTGGGATCTATTCCCATCTCTTCTATTTCCTAGAAGAAATTGTATAAAATTGGTGTAATTTCTTCTTGCCATGGGGATTTCTTTGGGGGGGGTGCTTTTTATTTACACCAATTTTTGAAATGTTATAGGACTATTCAGGTAGTTTATTTCATCTTGGTTGAGCCTTGGTAGTTTATAGTTTGTGAGGAATTGATTCATCTCTTCTAAGTTGTTGGATTTATAAGTATAAAGTTGTTCATAGCTTACTGTATTATCTTTGTAATGTCCCAGGATCTGTAGTGATGTCCCCTGTTTCATCCTGATTTTGGTGATTTGTGTCTTCTCTCTTTTTACATTATTCAGTCCTGCTAGAGTTTATAAACAATTTTAAAGACTAGCTTTTAAAAATTGATTCCTCTATTGTTTTCTGTTTTTTATTTCTTCCTTCTTGCTTTGGTTTTATGTTGCTTCTCTTTCTAGTCTCTTGAGAGAGGAACTTAGAATATTGACTTGAGACCTGCCCCCTTTTCTAATGTAAGCATTCAGTGTTATAAATTTTCCTCTCAGCACTGTTTAGCTGCATTCCACATATTGTGACATGTCGCACTTTCATTTTAATTTTCAAATATGTACACAACAAACAACAGAGCCTCAAAATCCATGAATTGAAAACTGATAGATCTGAAAGGAGATGTAGACAAATCCACAATTTTAGTTGGAGACATCAACACCCCTGTCAGCAATTGATAGAACTACTAGACAGAAAATTAGCAAAGACATTTAAGAACTCAACAACACATTGACCAAGAGGGTCTGATAGACACCACCCAAAGTACATTCTTTACAAACATCCATGGAACATTTGCCAAGATGGACCATACCTCATGGTGTGAAATAAACCCCAACAAGTTTAAAAGAATTGAAATCATACAGGGTGTGTTCTCTGACCACAGTGGCATCAAACTAGAAATCAATGCCACAAAAGACATCTGAAAATCCTCTAAACACTCTGAAACTAGACAACACACTTCTAAATAATCTATGGGTCAAAGAGAGTCTCAATGGAAATCTTTAAATATGTTTTTCAAACTTAAAATTTTAAATTAAAGCAGAAATAATCTACCCCCTATTTGGAGAAAAGATTTCATTTCTATAATCTACTCCAAACCAGTTTTCTGAATGGTCTCTTTTCCTCCCTTGGTTTATCCACAGCCAACAGGAACAGTGCCACTCCAGAGACACTCCCACATCTGTAGGGCCAGCAGAGAAAAGGGGAAGGCACTCAGACTGAGACACCATTCCACCTGGACCACAGGTTGGGACTCGGTGGAAGGGGAGCTATTTGCACTTAGGGATTATACTGGAGTATGCCAGGTGCAGGTCCAGTGTCCCATTTTTGAAGTCCCATCCTCATGGCTGGGACTCCCGTCCAGGCTGCAGTCTCCCTGTTGGGGCTAGGGAGCACGAATCCTGCATCCAGGCTCTTCCTGGCTCCTTGCGCCCATGCATTCCTATCCCCCCAGGGAATAGCCTCACTCTCCCATCCAGGCCTGGCTGGAGTTCTGATACCAAGACCACCGTACTCAGTCAGGTGCCCAGATAAGACGCCCTGAAAAGTGCTCCTGTTCCATGGGGCTCACTGGCCTCCCCGGTGGTCAGCATGTTCCCCAGTGTCTGGCCCCAGAATTAGGAACTCACCCTAACATTTTCAGGTTCCTTTGAGGCCGCAGGGATGGCTGTTAGGCTCAGCAACAGGTTCCAGACTCTGCTAGCTGCCGCTTCATCTCTTGGAGCCCTGACTGCCAAATATCACCATTTGCCAGGTTGGACCTGCATTTCCCATGGCTTCTTCCTGAAGATTCAGGCAGTCTGGACTCCCCAGGAACATTTTGTGTGGGATTTGGAATGAGTAAGTGGAGGAGAGCTATGTGCTTTTGTGCTCAAGGGGTGGGTGCCAGGCCTGAGTGCTCCCCTGTGGTCAGTGAGGCCCTCCAGCTCATGCTAGACCTCCTGGATTGGCCAGGGTGTGCTTACCACAGTACAAAGGGAAATAGCACATCCTGCTAAGACACCTCCATCTGTCTCCATTCCCTCCTGCCTACATGGACTTTCAAATGAACAGCTTCATAGAGACTGTGTAACCATCTCCAAAACTGCATGAGGTCAAATCTTTGTCATGAATATGAACGCATCTCTGAACAGTTTACGTCTCTGCTCAGACCCTACAGTTTGATGACAAAGACTTCCTGAGATGCCAGTTAACTTGGTGGCTGGTAAAGGTGCTATTTCAGTGTCAGTGAGGGAGGCTGCTGGTGTCATAGTAAGGCTGCCAGGAAACAGCAGTCATCCTTGAGAGTCCAGGCCCAGAATCTGGTCCCACCCTGTCTGTGTCCCTCCCAAATGCCAGGGCCAGCCCTAAGCCCAGTGTGAGGAGGGAAGGAAGCACAAATGTCCAGCAGGGCTGAAAACTGATTTAACAAGAACTAATGAACTATTTGAAAAAGAAAAAGAAAGTCACACCCTAGCTTTGCCATAAACAATTTTCAGAGGGTCAAAGAGACTTTAAAATAATGAAAATATAGGACACCTTTCCTATAGGTGAAGGGTTAGAATGATTTTTGTAAGCATCAGTAGAAAACATTGGTAAAATGATGCACATTTTTAGGCCACCTGGCAATATATCTGAAAAGTTTTAACATTGTCAAAACTTTGACCCAGTCTCTGGGCTTTTATGCTAGAAAAGGAACAGAGATGCACAAACATTCTGGGAAGGGATAGGGATCAAAGCATCATTTTTAATAATACAAAATTACAAACATTATAAATGTCTTCCAGAGGAGATCTGTTTCCAGGAATTTTTAACTGCTTAAAGATACAAGAAATTTTCTGGTTAAAGATGGCTGTTGGATGGTTTTTCAAAATGGCGGAGGAATAGGAGGATGTGGAGTTTATCTCTCTTCACAAATACATCAGGAATACACCTACAGATGGAACAATTCACACAGAGCACTGGCTGAACACTAGCAGAAGACCGTGGACACTGGAAAGGACAGGAAAGAGCCCTTCGTAACCGGATAGGATGAAAGAAAGAAGAAGGGGAAAAGAAGAGGAGAGGAAGCGGGATGGGACCTGTGCCCCTGGTGGGGAGCTGAGGAAGAGGAGAGGTCCCCCCATCCGGGGAAGCCCCCTCATCAACAGGGAAATCAGTTGGGACAGAAGGAGCATCTGAGGCTGTCAGAGGAGGGTGAAACAGCTGGTCTGTGGCAGACAGGACAGAGTGTGACCTACACAGATGGTTCATGCCACAACCCCGTGGGCCCCAGACTGGGATGTGTGTCTGCCAGTGTATGAGGGCTGGGAGCTGGAATGTGGAGATTGGAGAGCAAAGCCGGGGAGAAGACTGCCATTGGCTGCGAGGAGACAGCCTGAGGGGACAGGAGGGAGGTAATCCAGAAATGGGAATGCTTATGGAGGAAATCCAGACTGCCACAGAAGCAAGGTGACACTGCTGAGTGATGTGCAGGGAGTGGAGCCACCATTGCAGCCTCTCTCTTCCCACGTGCCAGCCTCTGCCCCCACCAGGCACTAAGAAAGGGCCCCCGCCAAGGCTGGCACACACGTGCCTGCCTCCAGGTGCTAGGAAAAGCCTCTTCCAGGGCTGGCCTTCCCATGCCTGCTGCTGGGCAATAGGAAAGGCCTCCACCAAGGCTGGCACACATATGCCTGCTGCCAGGCACTAGGAAAAACCCCTACTAGGGCTGGCCTTCTTGCACCTGCTCCTGGGCACTAGGAAATGTCCCTGAAAAGGCTGGCACACACACGCCTGCTGTCAGACGCCAGGAAAAGCCCCTACCAGGGCTGGCCTTCTCGTGCCTGCTGTCAGGCATTAGGTAAGGCTCCCGCCAGGGCTGATCCTCTCACAACAGCTGCCGAGCGTTAGGAAGGTTTCCCACCAGGGCTGGATCTCTCGCACCCGTAGCTACCAGTTTCCCTACAGACCTCCTCACCGTCCGGATGGATCTCTCCCAGCCGCCAACCCCCCACCACCCACCAATGCACCTGTTGCCACTGGGGCTCCTGTGACCCCAGGAGTCATGACACCTCTGTGTCCTGTCCTCACCAGGGCAGACCCACACACAGAAGTGGGGCTAAAACCACAGCTGAGCTCCACGGGTGGGGCAGCTAAGGAAGAGGAACAAAAATCTTTCTGTGCAGCTGCACAAGCCGTGGATTAAATTCCCGTGATCAGCTTGGTAAACCCTGCATTTATGGAATATCTGAATGGACAACCAGTGTTCCCACAACAGAGACCGGTCTATGGGGGTAAGTACATGCAAGAGTTGGGCCAGGTCAGAGTCTGAGCTGCCCCCACAGTGCCCACAGTGGGCTGAGGATTTTTGCATTTATATTCATCAGTGATATTGGCCTTTAATTCTCTTTTTTTGTGATATTTTGGTTTTGGCATCAGTGTAATGGTGGCCTCGTAGAATGAGTTGGAAGTGTTCCTCCCTCTGCAGTTTTTTGGAAGAGTTGAAATGGATAGGTGTTAACTCTTCTGTAAATGTTTGATAGAATATGTCTGTGAAGCCATCTGGTCCTGGACTTTTGTTTGTTGGAAGATTTTTTCTTTTTTCTTTTCTTTCCTTTTTTTTTTTTTTTTTCTTTGCGGTACACGGGCTTCTCACTGCTGTGGCCTCTCTCATTTTGGAGCACAGCCTCCGGATGCGCAGGCCCAGCGTCCATGGCTCACGGGCCCAGCTGCTCCATGGCCTGTGGGATCTTCCCTGACTGGGGCACGAACCTGTGTCCCCTGCATCGGCAGGAAGACTCTCAACCACTGCGCCACCAGGGAAGCCCAGGTGGAAGATTTTTAATCACAGTTTCAGTTTCATTACTTGTGATTGGTCTGTTCATATTTTCTATTCTTTCCCAGTTCAGTCTTGGAAGGTTGTACTTTACTAAGAATTTGTCCATTTTGTCCAGGTTATCCATTTTATTGGCATATAGTTGCTTGTAGTAGTCTCTTATGATCCTTTGTATTTCTGTGGTGTCTCTTTTAACTTCTCCTCTATCATTTCTAATTTTATTGATTTGAGTCATCTCAAGGCTGGCACACACATGCCTGCTGCCAGGCACTAGGAAAAACCCCTACTAGGGCTGGCCTTCTTGCACGTGCTCCTGGGCACTAGGAAATGTCCCTGAAAAGGCTGGCACACACACGCCTGCTGCCAGACGCCAGGAAAAGCCCCTACCAGGGCTGGCCTTCTTGTGCCTAGGACACTTCGAGACTCCCCTTGTCATGAGGCCTCCCTGGCAAGTCAATGCACTCAATGTGGCTTCATTACAAGGGTGCCCCTGGTGGTCTTTACCTACCAGGCTTTATCAGCAGGTGGGAGGAGCACTTTAAATGTTCTGATCTTGCTTTCTCCCACCACCTAAATCTGTCCCTTGGACACAGAGATCAGTCATGGATCCTGTTCCTTGGTTCTTCTGTCCATAGATAAACTAATCTCAGGGCCATGCAAAAGCCCTGCGGGGGGTGGTGGGGGAGGATTAAAACCAGATTACATCTCTAGGCAGGTAGAGGCAGCTTCTTCAAGTCCTGTGTTTCCCTGAGTGTCAGGTGCCTTCCATGCCACCAGAGCATGGAATGACAGCAAGTGCAAATGGTTCACAGTGGCTTTTGGGGGTCTGGACCCTTTGTTCTGAAGCTCATCCTATGCCATCTTCTTAAAATCATGAATTGACCCAGACCACATCTGCCTCTGGCTCTTCTCAACTCACACTACTCGGCAGAAAGCTGGAACCACCAGAGGACAAAGAGCTGAAAATGCCAGTGATCTCAGGATAAAGGTCACTGGACACCATTCACCATCTGAAGCAGAAGTAGCATGATGCCATTACCTAAGGAGATAACATGAATCATGAACAGGAAATTAGTTCCAAAAGAATCAAGTGAGACAAGAAGACTTGAGAGGTGGAGAGAAGACAGCCCACCTGTGGCCTTGGGATCTGAGAAAAGATGCAAAAGTGGGTCTCATGGTTTTCTTTTTGCCCCCCAGATCCGGGCCTGGGTGCTGGAGAAGCCAGAAACCCAGACACAACAAGGGGTGCATACCAAAAAAACCCTAAGAAAATCTGCTTATCTCTAGCAAGAGGACCAAGAAAAGACACCTTAACAAGATAAGACATTTTAGATGGTAATTGCCCAATCCCAGCCAGACACCATGGGAGAAAACAAGCCCACCACACTCCTGCCATCAACGTGGGACCCTTGACCTCCTCCTCACCCAGACATAGTGACACTCTTTCCCACTCACCAGGGTGGTGTGAGAGAAGGCCCTCGATGGGAAGCCAGGTGAACACCACCTTCCAGGGGTTACAGGCTCCTACCTCATCCTTATGGTGTTGGTGGAAGTCTGATGAGGAGCCATACACTGGCAGTAATAAAGCGGTGCCTCTCCTTCTCCACTGATCAGTATCAGAGGAGGCCTGCTAAAACAGACTTAAATGTAATACCTTACATTCATGGTACCAACACCCAGTAAAACCTCAACCTGAATGACAGAGACAATAAACAGATACTGACACCAAGATGACACAGATGTTGAATTTATCTGACAAGGAATTTAAAGAAGCCATCAGAAAAATTCTTCAACAAGCAATTACAAATGTACTTGAAATAAATGAAAATATAGAAATTCTCAGCAGAGAAACAGAAGATATAAAAAATAACCAGGGACTTCCATGATGGTGCAGTGGTTAAGAATCCACCTGCCAATGCAGGGGACACGGGTTCCATCCCTGGTCCAGGAAGCTCCCATGGAGCAACTAAGCCCATGCGCCACAACTACTGAGCTGAGCCTACTCTCTAGAGCCTGCAAGCCACAACTACTGAGACCTCATGCCACAACAACTGAAGCCTGCATGCCTAGAGCTCATGCTCCACAACAAGAGAAGCCACCGCAATGAGAAGCCTGCACACCTCAATGAAGAGTAGCCCCCACGGACTTCCCTGGTGGCACAGTGGTTGAGAGTCCGCCTGCCGATGCAGGAGACACGGGTTCGTGTCCTGGTCCAGGAAGATCCCACATGCCACGGAGCGGCTGGGCCCGTGAGCCATGGCTGCTGAGCCTGCGCGTCTGGAGCCTGTGCTCTGCAACAGGAGGGGCCACAACAGTGAGAGGCCCACATACCGCAAGAAAAAAAAATGAGTAGTTCCCACTCTCCACAACTAGAGAAAGTCCACATGTGGCAATGAAGAACCAACAGAGCCAAAAATAATTAATTAAGAAAAAGAATAACCAAATGGAAATTTTAGAACTAAAAATGCAATTTAAAAAACTCAATAGGGCTTCCCTGGTGGCGCAGTGGTTGAGAGTCCGCCTGCTGATGCAGGGGACACGGGTTCGTGCCCCAGTCCGGGAAGATCCCACATGCCGCGGAGCGGCTGGGCCCGTGAGCCATGGCTGCTGAGCCTGCGCATCCGGAGCCTGTGCTCCTCAACGGGAGAGGCCACAACAGTGAGGGGCCCGCGTACTGCAAAAAAAAAAAAAAAAAAAAAAAAAACTCAATGGATGGGCTCAACCACAATTCTAAGTGAAAAGAATTAGTGAACTTGAAGACAGAATATTAGAAACCGCCCAATCTGAACAACAGAAAGAAAACAGACTGTGAAAAATATGAGCAGAACCAAGGAAACTGTGGGACTATAACAAAAGATCTATTTGTGTCATTGGGTTCCTGGAAGGAGAGGAGAAAGAGGGCAAAGCTGAGAAAAATTTCCCAAAGTTGGTAAACGACATAAACCTACAGATTTGAAAAGCTGAGAAAATCCCAAGCATGATCAACCCAAAGAAGGCACTCCAGGACACATCATAGTAAAACTTCTGAAAACATAAAGACAAGGGAAAAGTCTTGAAAGCAGCAGGAGAAAAGTGAATCCTTACTGATAAGGGGAAAACCATCTAATTATAATGTATTTCTCATCAGAAACCATGGATGCCAGGAGGGAGCGGCACAACATTTTTCAAGTGCTGAGAGAAAAGAATTGTCAACCCAGAATTCCATATCTAGCAAAAAAAAAAAAATCCTTCAATAATTAAGGGGAAATAAAAACATTCTCAGAAAAAAGAACATGAGAATTTGTCCCCAATAGACCTACCCTAAAAGGGTGGTTAAATCATGAAACAGAAAGGAAATGGTGAAAGAATGAACCATGGAACATTAAGAAAGAAGAAAGAGTGAAAATATGGATCCTATAATAGGATTTTCTCCCCTTCTTGAGTTGTCTAAATTGTGTTGATAGCTTAAGTGAAAATTATAACATTGTTTGGTGTGGTTCTAAAAGTTTAGAGAGGAACTGTTTAAGACAATTGTATTATAAATGAAGGATGTAAAGGGAAGTAAGTTTCTAGACTGTACTTGAATTGATAAAAACATCATATCACCGTCTACATCAGCGGACTATGATGTCGTATAAAATATAATACCTAAACCAACCATTTAAAAAGCTAGACAAAGAGATATACTGAAAAGCACAGTGGAAAAACCAAAATGGAACTCTAAAAAAATTTTCAGGTAACCAACAGGAATGTATTAAAAAGAAAACAGAGGAAACAAACAGAAAACAAAAAATAAAATGGCAGACATAGCCACAACATATCAATAATTACTCTAAATGGAAATGGCCTACTTTATTTGTAATAGCCAAAAATCCCAAACAACCAAAATATCCCTCAGTAGATGAATGGTTAAACAAACTTTAGTACAACCATTTATTGTAATACTTAAAAAAACTATTGATCCACACAACAACTTAAATGGAGCTCGAGGACAGTGAAAAAGCCAATTTCAGAGGTCACATGCTGTATGATTCCATGTATGTAACATTCTTGAAATGACAAAGTTATAGAGATAGAGAACAGATTAGTGGTATGAGGGTAGGAGTTTGGGGGGAGGGGTAGATGGGACTATAAATAGGCCACACAAGGGAGAGTTGTGGGGTAATGGAAGAGCTCTGTATCTTGATTGCAGCAGTAGTTCCAGGAATCTACACAGGTAGATGAAATGGAAAACTACACACAAACATCATATCAATGTCAATTCCCTGCCTTTGATACTGTACTATAATTATGTAAAAATAACCATGGAGAGAAACAGAAAAAAAGGGCACACTTTATGTACTATTTTTGTGAATCTATGATTATTTTTAAATAAAAACATTTTTTAAGTGGTAAGAGATTTGAACTGACACATCACCAGAGAGGATGTATAGAAGCCAAACTGGTCCATGAAAAGATACTCACTAGTATTAGCCTTAGGAAATGTACATGAAAACCACAGTGAACTGTCATTACACACCTCTTAAAATGGCTAAAATAAAAAACAGTGACGATAAAATGCAAAATGCTAGCAAGAATGTGGAGCAACTGGAACTCATGTTGCTGGTGGAATGCAAAATAGTGCAGTCACTCTGGAAAACAGTTTGGCGATTTCTTATAAAGTCAAATGTACACTTATCCCTGTTCCTAGGTATTTACTACTAAGAGAAATAAATCTTTGTTCACACAAAAATGTGTACAATTTACCCTAGATAAATGAAACACTAATGCTTATAGCAGTTGTATTCATGATTACCAAATACTGCAAAGGACCCAAATGTCCCTTGGGACAGGAGAGCAGGCAAACAAACCATGATGTCTCCATGCAGTGGAATACTCCTCAGTGATAAAAAAGGAAGGAACTATTGTAAATTTAACAACTTGGATGAAGCTCAAAAGCAATATGCTGAGTGAAAGAAGACAGTCTCAAAGGTTCACATACCATATGATTCCATTTATACGATATTCTCCAAATGACATTATGGAGATGGAGAAGACATCAGTGGTTGCCACGGGTTATGGGTGAAAGGAGATACATAAGGAGTTGTTTGTGGTGATGGAGTAATCCCATATGATTGTGATGATGGTTCTATACACGTGGTAAACTTTCATAAAAACACACGTGCATGTGCGCATGCACACACACACACACACAAAGTGAGTGCCTGTAAAACCTGGTAGAATCCAGATAAGGTCTGCAGCCTAGGAAACTGAATTATGCCGGTATCCTGGTTTTGATAATGATATATATCATTATATATTTATATAACAGATTATCACTAGAGGAAGTTTGGTGAAGGGTACGTGAGAACCCTTTGTACTATTTCTGCAACTTCTGCTGGAACATGGGGTGTTTGCAGAGCGGACCCAGGGAGGGGACAGCTGTTGGCTGTGAAGAGACAGCCTGAAGGGACAAGAGTAAGGAGCTCCATAACTGGAAAAGTTTGCAGAAGCCTGGGCCACCATAGAAGCAAGGCACCATTGTTGCGTGGTGTGCAAGGGGTGGGGCCACCATTGCAGCCCCCTTCCCCACCTGCCAGCCCCTGCCTCCACAGGCCCTAGGAGAGGAGCCCACCTGAGTGGGCTTGCCCACCCCTCAAGCTAAAGCCTCCTCCAGCAGCGCAGGCCCAGGAGGACCCAAGCATAGTCCCTGACAAAGCCTCCTTGGGCCACGCTGGTCCCAGTGACCCCTACACAGCCCCCACCAAAGCCTCCTCCGGCCTGCCCCAGTGGCCACACCCATCAACACCTCCACTGCTGCTGATCTGCTCGGGCACTCCGGGGCAGCCCTCAGGAGCAGACACTGGTGGGAGGAACACACACAGAGGGGGGAATGAAACCACAGCTGAGCCCCAGGGGCTGTGCAGCTAAGGAAGAAGAGCTGAAATCTCTCCTCATGGCTATGTGAACCACGGAGTTACACCTCCGCTGATGGCTTCCTAAATTCAGTGCCAGTGGAACATCCGAACAGACAACGGATGCTCATGCAGCTGAGACGGATCTGGCTTTAGCAGCAATGGGCTTTGTGGGCCCATGTGAGGGTTGGGCCAGGCCAAAGTCTGAGCTGCCTCCATAGTTCCCAAAGCAGGTCCAGGTGCATGACTACTGCAGTCCTGGGACCAGACCTCAGGGGATCTGCACCAGTGGCCTGGTGAAAACAACACCTGAGAGTCACCAGGGCCATTTGCCAGCATACCCATGGTTAAGGTGGGACCAAGAGCAGTGCCAACACCAGTGTACTTTGTGAGCTCACATAACAGGCAAAAGGGGACACAACAGAACACACTCACAGGTGAACAGCCCCAGACAAGGAATACTCAGAGGCTTCTCTCCCAGTGAGAGTGCTCCAATCCCACCCACCTCACACCACAGATCAGAAACACAGCTAAGAAACAGATCTCAGTGTCTCTACTTCCACAACTAGGGAACACACAATGCCCGTGATAGGTCAGTAACAACCACAGAACAAAGGGGAGGCCCCTCTCAATATCCACCTCACCCACCAGGGGCAGAGAGGAGCCCCCACCAGAAGCAAGAGGAACTATGATCCTGCAGCCTGCAGAAGGGAAACCACAAACACAATAAGACAGACAAAATGAGAAGACAGAGAAATCTGCTGCAGATGAAGGAGCAAGATAAAAACCTACAAGAACAACTAAATGAAGAGGAGACAGGCAATCTACCTGAAAAGGAAATCAGAGTAATGATAGTAAGGATGATCCAAGAACTTGGAAAAAGAATGAAGGCACAGATTGAGAAGTTGCAAGAAGTGTTTAACAAAGACCTAGAAGAACTAAAGAACAAACAAACAGAGATGAACAATACAATAACTGAAATGAAGAATACTCTAGAAGGAATCAATAGCAGAATAACTGAGGCAGAAAAATGAATAAGCGAGCTGGCAGATAGAATGGTGGAAATAACTGCCACAGAGCAGAATAAAGAAAAAAGAAAGAAAAGAAAGGAGGACAGACTCAGAGACCTCTGGGACAACATTAAATGCACCAACATCGAATTATAGGGGTCCCAGAAGAAGAAGAGAAAGAGAAAGGGCCTGAGAAAATATTTGAAGAGATTATAGTCAAAAACTTCCCTAACATGGGAAAGGAAATAATCAGCCAAGTCCCAGAAGCACAGAGAGTCCCATACAGAATAAAACCAAGGAGGAACACACTGAGATACATATTAATCAAACTAAAAAATTAAATACAAAGAAAAACTAGTAAAAACAGCAAGGGAAAAGCAACAAATAACATACAAGGGAATCCCCATAAAGTTATCAGCTGATTTTTCAGCAGAAACTCTGCAGGTCAGAAGGGAGTGGCAAGATATATTTCAAGTGATGAAAGGGAAAAATCTACAACCAAGAATACTCTACCCAGCAAGGATCTCCTTCAGACTCGACAGAGAAATCAAAACCTTTACAGACAAGCAAAAGCTAAAAGAATTCAGCATCACTAAACCAATGTTATAAAAAATGCTAAAGGAACTTCTCTAGTCAGGAAACACAAGAGAAGAGAATAAAAGAGGAAGTGAAGAAAAAATATCTACATAAACAAACGCAAAATAATTAAGAAAATGGTAATAGGAACATACATATTGATAATTACCTTAAATGTAAATGGATTAAATGCTCCAACCAAAAGACATGGACTGTTGAATGGACACAAAAACAAGACCCATATATATGCTGTCTACAGGAGACCTACTTCAGACCTAGGGACACATACAGACTGAAAGTGAGGGGATGGAAAAAGATATTCCATGCGAAGGGAAATCAAAACAAAACTGGAGCAACAATAGTCATTTCAGACAAAATAGACTTTACAATAAAGACTTCAAAGAGACAAGGAAGGTCACTACATAATGATCAAGGGATCAATCCAAGAAGAAGATATAACAGTTGTAAATATATATGCACCCAACATAGGAACACCTCAATGTATAAGGCAAATGCTAACAGCCATCAAAGGGGAAGTTGACAGTAACACCATAATAGTGGGGGACTTTAACATCCCACTTATACCAACAGAGAGATCATCCAGACAGAAAGTTAATAAGGAAACCCAAGCCTTAAATGACACATTAGACCAGAGAGACTTAGTTGATATTTATAGGATATTCCATCCGAAATCAGCAGAATACACTTTCTTCTCAAGTGCACATGGAACATTCTCAAGGATAGATCACATCTTGGATCACAAATCAAGCCTTGGTAAATTTAAGAAAACTGAAATCATATCAAGCATCTTTTTCAAACACAATGCTATGAGATTAGAAATCAATTACAGGGGGACTTCCCTGGTGGTACAATGGTTAAGAATCCACCTGCCAATGCAGGGGACATGGGTTCGATCCCTGGTCCAGGAAGATCCCACATGCCATGGAGAAACTAAGCCCATGCACCACAGCTACTGAACCTGCGCTCTAGAGCCTGTGAGCTCTACAGCCCATGCACCACAACTACTGAGCCTTCAGGCTTCAACTACTGAAGCCTGCACTCCTAGAGCTCATGCTCCGTAACAAGGGAAGCCACCATGATGAGAAGCCCATGCGCTGCACTGAAGAGTAGCCTCTGCTCACCACAGCTAGAGAAAGCCCACATGTAGCAACAAAGACCCAAAGCAGCCCCAAAAAATCAAATAAAATAATAATTTTAAAAATTAAAAAATAAAAACAAAACCTGTGGAATGCAGCAAAAGCAATTCTAAGAGGGAAGTTTATAGCAATACAATCTTACCTCAAGAAACAAGAAAAATCTCAAATAAACAACCTAGTCTTACACCTAAAACAACTAGAGAAAAAAGAACAAACAAAACCCAAACTTAGTAGAAGGAAAAAAATAAAAACCAGAGCAGAAATAAATGAAATAGAGATGAAGAAAACATTAGCAAAGATCAATGAAACTAAAATCTGGTCCTTTGAGAAGATAAAAAAAATTGATAAACATTTAGCCAGACTCATCAAGAAAAAAAGAGAGAGAATGCAAAGCAGTAAAATTAAAATGAAAAAGGAGAAGTTACAATGGACACCACAGAAATACAAAGGATCATAAGAGACTACTATAAGCAACTATAAACCAATAAAATGGATAACCTAGAAGAAATGGACAAATTCCTAGAAAGGTATAACCTTCCAATACTGAACCATGAAGAAACAGAAAAAATGAACAGACCAATCAAAGGTACTGAAATTGAAACTGTGATTTAAAAACTCCCAACAAACAAAAGTCCAGGACTAGATGCCTTCACAGGAGATGTCTATCAAATATTTACAGAAGAGATAACACCTATCCTTCTGAAACTCTTCCAAAAAATTGCAGAGGAAGGAACACTCTCAAGCTCATTCTATGAAGCCAGCATCACCCTGATACAAAAACCAGACAAAGACATCACAAAAAAAGAAAATTACAGGCCAATATCACTGATGAACATGCAAAAATTCTCAATAAAATACTAGCAAACTGAGTCCAACAACACATTAAAAGGATCATACACCCTGATCAAGTGGGATTTATCCCAAGGATGCAAGGATTCTTCAATATACACAAATCAATCAATGTGATTCACCACATTAACAAACTGAATAATAAAAAACATCTGATCATCTCAATAGATGCTGAAAAAGCTTTGGACAAAATTCAACACCGATTTATGATAAAAACTCTCCAGAAAGTCGGCTTAGAGGGAAACGACCTCAAAATAATAAAGGCCAGGGCTTCCCTAGTGGCGCAGTGGTTGGGAGTCCGCCTGCCGATGCAGGGGACACGGGTTCGTGCCCCGGTCCGGGAAGGTCCCACATGCCACGGAGCGGCTAGGTCCGTGAGCCATGGCCGCTGAGCCTGAGCGTCTGGAGCCTGTGCTCTGCAACGGGAGAGGCCACAACAGTGAGAGGCCCACGTACTGCAAAAAAAAAAAAATAATAATAATAATAATAATAAAGGCCATATACGACAAACCCACAGCTAACATCATACTCAATGGTGAAAAGCTGAAAGCATTTCCTCTAAGATGAGGAACAAGATGAGGATATGCATTCTTGTCACTTTTATTCAACATACTTTTGGAAGTCCTAGCCACGGCTGTCAGAGAAGAAAAAGAAATAAAAGGAATCCAAACTGGAAAAGAAGAAGTAAAACTGTCACAGTTTTCAGATGACATGATGTTATACATAAAAAATCCTAAAGATGCTACCAGAAACCTACTAGAGCTCATCAGTGAATTTGGTAAAGTTGCAGGATACAACATTAATGCACAGAAATCTCTTGCATTTCTATACACTAACAATGAAAGATCAGAAAGAGAAATTAAAGAAACAGTCCCATTTACCATATCATCAAAAAGAATAAAATACCTAGGAATAAACCTACCTAAGGAGGCAAAAGCCCTGTACTCAGAAAACCATAAGATACTGATGAAAGAAATCAAAAATGACACAAACAGATGGAGAGATATACAATGTTCTTGGATTAGAAGAACCAATATACTTCCCAAAGCAATCTACAGATTCAGTGCAATTCCTATCAAATTACAAATGGCATTTTTCACAGAAGTAGAACAAAAAATTTTACAATCTGTATGAAAACACAAATGACCCCGAGTAGCCAAAGCAATCCTGAGAAAGAAGAACAGAGCTGGAGGAATTAGGCTCCCTTGTTCAGATGACACTACAAAGTGACAGTAATCAAAACAGTATGGTACAAGCACAAAAACAGAAATATAGACCAAAGGAACAGGATAGGAAGCCCAGAGATAAGCCTATGCACATATGGCCACCTAATCTATGACAAAGGTGGCAAGAATATACAATGGAGAAAAGTCAGTCTCTTCGATAAGCAGTGCTGGGAAAACTGGACAGCTACATGTAAAAGAATGAAATTAGAACACTCCCTAACACCATACAAAAAAATAAACTCAAAATGGATTAAAGACCTACGTGTAAGGCCAGATACTGTAAAACTCTTAAAGAAAACATAAGCAGAACACTCTTTGACATAAATTGCAGCAATATCTTTTTCAATCCACCTCCTAGAGTAATGAAAATAAAAACAAAAATAAACAAATGGGACCTAATTAAACTTAAAAGCATTTGCACAGCAAAGGAGACCATAAACAAGACAAAAAGACAACACTCAGAATGGGAAAAAATATTTGCAAATGAAGCAACTGATAAAGAATTAATCTCCAAATTATACAAACAGCCCATGCAGCTCAATATCAAAAAACAACGAACAACCCAATTGAAAAATGGGTGGAAGACCTAAATAGACATTTCTCCAAAGAAGACATACAGATGGCCATCAAACACATGCAAAGATTCTCAACATCACTAACTATTAAAGAAATGTAAATCAAAACTACAATGAGGTATCACCTCACACTGCTCAGAATGGCCATCTTCAAAAAATCTACAAACAACAAATATTGGAGAGGATGTGGAGAAAAGTGTACCCTCCTACACTGTTCATGGGAATGTAAATTGGTACAGCCACTATGGAGAACAGTATGGACTTTCCGTAAAAAGCTAAAAATAGAGCTACCATATGATCCAGCAATTCCACTCCTGGGCATATATCTGGAGAAAACCATAATTCAAAAGGATGCACGGATCCCAGTGTTTACTGCAGCGCTCTTTACAATAGCCAGGACATGGAAACAACCTAAATGTCCATCAACAGAGGAATGGATAAAGAAGATGTAGTACATGTATACTCAGCCATAAAAAGGAAAGAAATAATGCCATTTGCAGCAATACGGATGGATCTAGAGATTGACATACAGAGTGAAATAAGTCAGAAAGAAAAAAACAAATATCATATAATATCGCGTATATGTGGAATCTAGAAAAATGGTACAGATGAACTTATTTGCAAACCAGAAATGGAGTCACAGAGGTAGAAAACAAAGTTATGGTTAGCAAGGGGGGAAGGGGGTGGGATAAATTGGGAGATTGGGATTGACATATATACATTACTATATATAAAATAGATACCTAATGATTACCTACTGTATAGCACAGGGAATTCTACTCAGTGCTCTGTGGTGACCTAAATGGGAAGGGAACCTAAAAAAGAGTGGAGACATATATATATTTATTTATTTATATATCTGTCACTTTGCTGTACAGAAGAAACAAACACAACATTGTAAAGCAACTACACTCCAATAAAAATTAATTTTAAAAAATTAAAACTTCTGTTCATCTAAAGACAATGTTGAGATAATAAAAAGGCAAAGTATCAGACTGAGAGAAAAAATGTTCACAATATACGTATGTGACAAAGGTCTTGCATCCAGGCTGTATAAAGAACACCTACAAATCAAAAGTAAAAAGGCAACATAATAGGGGCTTCCCTGGTGGTGCAGCAGTTGAGAATCTGCCTGCTAATGCAGGGGACACGGGTTCGAGCCCTGGTCTTGGAGGATCCCACATGCCGCGGAGCAACTAGTCCCGTGAGCCACAACTACTGAGCCTGCGCGTCTGGAGCCTGTGCTCCACAACAAGAGAGGCCACGATGGTGCGAGGACCACGCACCGTGATGAAGAGTGGCCCCCACTTGCCACAACTAGAGAAAGCCCTTGCACAGAAGCGAAGACCCAACACAGCAAAAATAAATTAATTAATTAAAAAAGAAAAAGCGAAATGGTCATATAATTACCATTAAAAAAAAGACAACATAATAAAACAGTGTGTTAAACACTCAAACAGATACTTCAAAATAAGAAGCTATACAAATGTTATTAGCAAAATGCGAAGTAAAACCACGGTGAGCTACCAGTTCACACCCACTAGCAGAACAAAAATTTAAATGAATGAATAACATCAGGATTTTTACTTCCATGGAGTAACAGGGAATGGATTTACCTTCCTATCTAAAACAACAGCAATAAAGAATAAAAAAGAAAAGAAATGGTCAAAATACATAAAACAACAGACAGTGAGTGTGAAAACAGTGCTGGACAGTGATCCCTAAAAGAGGGAAAGCAAGCAAGGTCAGCTCTACAATTGCTCAGTTGACTGTCTGGGGAGAGTCCACGTTGAGGTAGGGAGAAGGACCCAGAAGGAGCCTGGGCTCTTCCTGAGCTGAGGATACAGAGTCGGCGGTCTAAGAATTCAGACTGGATGGAGTTCACAACACAGAGCACTGGAGAGGAGAGAGCTGCATGGAGAGTGTTCTTGAGAGTTGCAGGGGGCTCCCTCAAGTCATCCATGACTGCTGATCAGCACATACACGTGATGAAACTACTCAAAGCCAGAGAAGGAACCACCTGAAAGAATCAGAGAAATAATCTCCATAGCTCACACAGGTCAGCAACAGTTTATGTTCCCAACAGCCAGACTGGAAAAGCCTCATAATTCAGAGGACATCAAATAGAGTCATCAGAAGTACACTGCCTCAGTGCTAGGGAAAAGTTAGCCCTAGACTAAATCCTGCTCAGGTCCTGACAAACAATACTTTAAAAAAAGCCTCAGAAGAAGTTTTCAAGTAACTTAACTGTATTCAGAATAAAGCTGAAGAATTTTTATAATAATACAAAAGTATTCAGCGAAATAAGCTACAATTCACAATGTCTGACTCTCAATTGAAAATTACCAAACCTGCAAGTAAGCAGAAAAGTGACCCATAATGAAGAGAAAAAGCAATCAAGCAATAGAAATAGACACAGATGAGACAGATGAGAAAAATTGTAGACAAGCACATCAACACAATGACTGTAGGGATTTCACATATTTGTGAAGGTAGAGGAAAAACTGAACAGGTTATGTAGAGACAAGGAACATAGGAAGGTAATCACACTTCTAAAGTTGAAGACTACAATATTTGAGATGACACATACACTGGATGGGACTGATGGCAGATCAGACATGGCAGAAAAGAGTATTAGTGAACTAGAAGACATAGCATAGAAGAAAAGGCTGAAAATACGAACAGTGAATCAGTGAGTCGTGGGAGAACTTCAGGCAGTCTAATAATTGTATGATTGGAGTCCCTGAAGTTAGGACACAGATTTATTTATTATTTATTATCAGAATTGCCTTATACATTTGTGGAGGCGAAACAAATCCAAAACCCACTGAAATTTAGGAAGAGATCACAGGTAGGTTCAAACCATGGGCTCTTTGAAAAGATCACTCTAGCCAGACTTATAAGGAAAAAGAGAGAGAAATTAATAATACCAAGAATTAGAAAGGTTACATCTCTACAGATACTACAGACATTAAAAATAAAAAATATTAACATCTATACGCCAATAAATTTAACAACTTCTATGAAATGAACAAATTCCTTAAAAGACAGACTATCAAAGCTCACTCAACAAGAAATAAATAACCAAAATAGCCCTACATTTATTATAGAAATTAAATGGATAGTTACAAACCTTCCTATAGAAAACTTTTCTTCCTGAGAGCACTTTAGGCACAGAAGGCTTCATTGGTGAATTCTACCAAACATTCAAGAAAGAAATAATAGCAATATTCCACAAATTCTTCTAGATAATAGATTTGGGAACACTCATGAGTAGTCTATGAGGCCAGCATTATCCTGATGGCAAAATCAGAAGAAGATACTATAAAAAAAGAAAATATCAGACCAATATCCCTCATGTACATAAATGCAAAAATTCTTAATTAAGTTTTAGCATATCCAGTTGAACAATATGTAAAGAGGACAATACATCATGACCAAGTGAGATTTATCCCAGAAATGCAAGATTGGTTTGACATTTGAACATCAATTAATATAACTCAGTAAAATAACAGACTGAAAAATAAAAACCATATAATTGTCTCAATAGATGCAGAAAAATCAATTGACAAATTCTGACATTTGGATAAAAACTTTCAGCAAAGTAGGAACACAAGGGAACTTCCGCAACCTGATAAAGGACATCTATGAAAAACCTACCATTAACATCATACTTAAATGAAACACTGTGGGCCTGTTCCCCATTATCAAGAACAAAGCAAGGATATCTACTCTCACCACTTTTATTCAAAATTGTCTTAGAGTTTCTAGCCAACACAACAAGGCAAGCAAGAGCTGAAAGGTATCCAGAATTGAAAGGAAGAAGTAAAAATGTCTTTATTCACAAACAACACCATTGTCTGTGGAGAAAATCCTACAGAATCTATGAAAAAAAACCACACTAGAACTAACAAGTGAGTTTAGGAAGGGTACAAGATCAATGTACTCAAACCAATGGTATTTCTATGTACTAGCAACAAATAATGGAAATAGAAATTGAAAGAAACAATATCATTTAAAATAGCATCTATCTCCTAGACTAAGAGGAAAGAGCTGGTCTAGAGGGCAGGTGGAGGATTTAAGAGAGAGAAGAGCCTGAAGACAACGAGAACAAATGTCTGCTGAATCTTCTGGACGAACTGGCCTGGTGGAAATTTCATCCTCTGAGGCAGCAGAGATGGAAGCCCCACAGCAGGTCATATGGGGAACGCTGATGTTCTTGATTTCCCAGTACAACCCTCTGGACAACATGAGAGAGGAGGGATACCTATTGAGGGCAGGCAGAAGGAGCTGCACTGGTAGGGGGAGGTGGGGATGCTAGGTAGAAAGGCTCTGCAAAGCAGGGAGGTAGGGAAAAGGCACACCAAGAGGCTGATGGCCTCATAGGAAACACATTGTCAAGGCTCATTGGAGCCAGAGAACAGCAAGAGGGGAAGGGAGTGGTCAGAGAAGACCTTGGACAGCCTCAGCCCCCCGGCCCCTCCCTCCCATGATCATGCCTCACCTTTCCTGACCCACTGACCACGACCTGGAGGTGTGGGAAGGTAACACCCCAGCCTCGCTCACCCCAGGGAGATGGCAGCCGATGGTGCATATTCTTCCCCCACCATCACTGATGGAGGCACCGAAGGTTATACTGAGGGTTCAGTGCACCAAAGGAGAGGGCAATCGAGTGCAGAGGGAGCTGCAGACTGTGGGCCTGGGCGACAGGGAGGTAGGAAGGATGCTGCATAGGAGGTGCCCAGTCCCTAACCCTAACCCTCTGAATGCCAGCCCCATGGATCTTGTGCTCATCTCCTCCAGGCCTCAGCTCTGACTCATGTCCTGAGGATGGTAACACCGCTTCTCAAGTGGTTCTGGGACCAAGTGATCACCCAGCTTGCCTGATGCAGACCAGCCGGGACTGTGGTCACTGCCATTACCAGGAGAAGGATTATCTGCACTCAAGACTTGGGAATGCCAAAAAGGCTGGGGAGGTGCTGAGGCTTGTTCCACCCACAGCTGAGCCCAGCTGGGCACTGACTGCAGGTGAGGGACCTAGGAGTGGCCCCAGGTGTCCCATCCGTGCCACCTCATTCAACATCTCCACATGGTGGCAGTATTGTCCTAGAAGCGGAATTTTGGCAGGTGGCCCCTCAAACACTAATGGCACCACGGGGAGGCTGTCACAACAAAACGTAGCACGTTAGAATGGCTGGGATAGGACTTCCCTGGTGGCGAAGTGGTTAAGAATCCACCTGCCAATGCAATCTTCCTGGTCCGGGAAGATCCCACATTCCACAGAGCAACTAAGCCCATGTGCCACAACTACTGAGCCTGAACTCTAGAGCCTGCGAGCCACAACTGCTGAAGCCCACACGCCCTAGAGTCCGTGCTCCACAACAAAAGAAGCCACCACAATGAGAAGCCCGCGCACTGCAACGAAGAATAGCCCCCATTCTCCGCAGCGAGAGAAAGCCCTCGCGCAGCAAAGGAGATCCAACACAGCCAAACATAAATATAAAAATAAAAATAAATTAAAAAAACAAAAAGAATGGCTGGGTTAATATAACACCCTCATTTTACAGGTGAGCGAGGCCTCAGAGTCAGGATTCTAGGCCCCACAGGAAGCCAAGATTCTGGGACAATTAATCTATAGATCCTAATTGTTGTGATGAGAGTCTAGGATTCCAGAAATTCCACAATGTTGATTTTAAAATTCTTTTTTCTTATGGTTCTAAGACTCTATCTGTGGCTTCCTGCTTTGAGAATCAAATGATGCCAAGATCTGACAGCTCTACTTATTCAGCTGCTCTGGGCCCCATGATTCTATGACTGAGTGGTGCCAGCATTTAGAGAGTTCATTCATTCCTTTAAGCAGAATTCACCACGTGGCTACTTAGGAAGTTAGAAAACTCAGTAGTCCTACTTCCATGGCTCTTGGATTCCTTCGCTCCCCACACAGAAATCCACAATTCCCACAACATCAGGCCACCTCTGTCCATCTGAGGAGAGCAGGCTCAAGAATCATGCAGCCTGGGAATTCCCTGGCGGTCCAATGGTTAGGACTTGACGCTTTCACTGAAGTGGCTCAGTTTCAATCCCTGGTGGGGGAACTTAGATCTCACAAGCTGCATGGTGTGGCCAAAAAAACCCCCAAAAGAATAATGCAACCTGCAACCAGAATAGGGCCAGCCATGTCTCTTGTGCTCCAATTCCTAAGTGGAGGGGATGGAATGTTAGGGTGCTAACACAGAAAGACACATGAGGTAGGTCTGCACACTGGAGACTGGACTATGGGGGATGTTTGCCCCACAAGCCTTTGATGATAGCTTCCCATATGACATCCAGAGGCTGGGTGCTTGGTGATCCAGGAGCAGATTCGTGAAAGGTGTGAAGAATCCCTGGGATATGAGATCTAGAAACCAGGGTGCATTCATCCTCACTCTCTGCTGCTCACCCTGAGCCTACTTTCTCTGTGCAAAGACGGGGCTGACCTAAGGTTCCAGTCATTTCCATAAATCAGACCCTCTGATCAAAATCAAAATGGAACTCTCAGGGGAACTTAGAAGAGGTAGCCATGTGAGGGGAGAGCCAGCTATGGGATGGTATCTTGAGACAGATGGATTTTTTCTCAAAGGGACTTCCCCAAAACTCTACAGATGCTCTCTCCAGGGACTCCAGAGGGCAGGTAACCCAGCCCACCAGGTACCTCACCCTTCATCCACAGGAGTCAGCTCAGAAAGATGAGCAGACACAGACCAAGTTTGCTCTCCTGTGGACACATGCCTCCCTGCATGCCCTCTCCATCCCAGCCATAAGCTTTTCAGGCTCCTGTCACACAGCCTTCAGAATTATGAGTCCCGACACCAGTATTCAAATCTTGGAGGGACTTACTCTTGTGAGGAACACATTATCTCCAGATACACAAGTCTCAGAGAGACTGAGACCCCAATCCTGCCTTGACTCCCTCTGGGGACCCAGGGAGAGTTGTATCACAACCCTCACTGAGCCTCCTTGCCAAGAATGCAGAGACAGATGCTTCTAGGGGGTGCTGGCCCCATGGCCCCACAGCACTGGGCAGAGCCCTGGGCACCCAGAGCATGTGGTGTTGTCACCATCTCAAAGAGCACTGGGGAAGTCATCTGATCCAACAGCCTGTCTTTACAAAGAGAACCTTCCAGAGAGACAAGAGGAGGTGAAAATTTCACCAGGGATCTGAACTCAAGAGGAGAGGCTCTTAGAGCACTAAGAAAACTACAGACTAAGATGGAAAGATGTGGACAATAGTAAGAGCCAATGAACACACAGCAGGATTAGACACAAGGTAGGACACATGAAGAGGTGCACCTGAAGCAAAGAAAGGGATGGGGGAGGCAGAAAAGCCAAGATGACCCATGCATCTCAGGCCCACCCAAGAATCATGGTTCCCAAACTTTGTGCCAAGGCACCCTGGGGTGCCACAGCAAATTCCCAGGGTACTGCAGGATATTTTAAATGTTCAAGGAACACATGGCGATATGGTCCTCTCTGTGGGACAGACACCTACTGGCTCCAGGCAGTTCTGTTTCAGCTTGGACAGTGGCACATTCCTCTGTGAAGCTGAGTTTCTGGCTTTTGCTGTGATTAAAAAACAAGTACCGGGCTTCCCTGGTGGCGCAGTGGTTGAGAGTCCGCCTGCCGATGCACAGCACACAGGTTCGTGCCCGGGTCCGGGAAGATCCCACATGCTGCAGAGCAGCTGGGCCCGTGAGCCATGGCCGCTGAGCCTACGCGTCTGGAGCCTGTGGTCCGCAACGGGAGAGGCCACAACAGTGAGAGGCCCGTGTACTGGGGGGGGAAAAAAAAAACAAGTACCAAGTGAAAACCGCTGAAGAACAGAAAGTAAGCTGTCCTCCCTGGGGCTGCAGGCACACACTTCCCATTGGTAAGTAACTGCAGTTATGTGAGAATGAAACAAAAATAGTATTTTTTCTTTTAACTTATAAAAATTTCTTTTCCCAGGAGCTACTAATTAATACATTATTTGGACCTAATTTTTTGCTAAACAAAACTATTGGGCATTTCTTTTGGCCTGGGGCACTGTGAAAAAAATGACGGAGCACGGACAGAAAGTCTGCCTCTGAGTTCAGGCACCCCACCCCTGAAGAACAGGTGTTCCAGGAAGGACAGCCCCCAAGGCAGGTCAGGGAAGCTTCCAGAAGGGGCTTAGAACCAAACGGGCCTGGAGGTAAGAAGAGCACCCGCTCTTCTGACCCTAGACCTTCATCCTGTCTGCTTGTGGCCCCTCTGAGGTGACAGCTGCAGGGCTCCTCGGCTTCCAGCCACTGGCTACCCAGAGCCTTTCCTGCCTCCCCCCAACTTTTTAGAAAAGAAGGGAGTGAATGAATAATTAGGCAGTGAGTGTCTGAAAGTCTGGCTCCCTTCTCTCCAGTACAGCAAGGACCACTACCTAATACTTACCAGGCAGGGATTCAAATGCTACCACAGATGATAGTTCACTACCTCGGAAAGCAAAGTGCCCTCTCATCTGGCCTTGCCCTCCCGCACCAGGTCCTTGACCTTCCTCCCCCACCTCCCAGCAGGGGCCTCCAAAGCTCCTGGGACCATACCTTCCTTCCCCTCCAGGACTATTCTGGAAGGAACACAGCCCCAAAGGGGCCTCTGGAAGACCTATGGTGAGGCAAAAAAAAAAAAAAAAAAAAAAAAAAGATCTTTTCTCCAGGGGCATCCATAAATTCTTCAGAATGTTGAATTAGACCTGTGACCGTGGGTCCGTCATGGAAGCTCCCTCTGTGTGACAGCAGAGGGCGCTGCCAGGAAGGCATCCTCCCCGTCACCTTCAGGGAGGGAGCCCAGACTCCACGGCCAGGGTGAGCAGCTGCGTGGAGCAAAGGCATGCCACACCACAAGGTTGACTCTGTCCTGAAGGCAGGTTGCAGAATCTCCAGCTGAACATCAGGGAGCAGGAAAGAATCCCACTCACTCAAGTTATGATAGAAACATCCGCCTCCTGCACCTGCATTCTCTCTACCCCAGCCTGGGGATGGCCTCCATCCCCATGCTCCTGGGCTTCTGGGAAACAGACTTAGGGAGCTTCTATTATGCCCAGAAAATGGGTTGGGACCCCCGTTCCCCCATGCCGTAACCTCTATGTAAGTCTCACAGGGTCTGTGGAGGGCTGGAGGCCCCTGCCATCCAGACTCAGGTGGCAGCACTCTCCAGCCTTCTCTCCGAGGTGCTGCCACCTGTCTGGAGATCCCTGCTCCCCCTCTTCTGTGCACTCTCATGGGTTGTTGGAGGTCAAAGCTTTCAAAAAGACCACAGGATGGGGGCAAAGGAAGAGCGCCCTGCAAGATCACCATGTGGGAAGGGCCAGCACTGGAAGCTTCCAGACCAGTGCCATCATGCAGCTTGCCCTGATTGCAGCTCTCCCAGAGGAACGCTGTGATGCACATTTTTCAAGGAACTCTAAAGAACTGGGAGTCTTCACGTGGGAGGGGGATCGGGGCAGTTCTCAGCTCTCTCTCTCTCTCCCTGCACCATGGGAGGCTCCCCCAAGCTCAGGGTGCCCAGCTTACTCTCCCTCCCTACCACCTAGTGTAGGCAGAGGGCAGGGACCAAATGAGGGAGAAGCAAAAGGAAGAAAGAAGGGGCCTGGCAAGTGAGGTGGCAGGAGGCAGGACTGGGGAGGCAGCGCCTACCTGCTCCGTTCTCTGCAGAGCCCATCACAGCGGGACAGCCGGTCCTTTGGTCCTTCAGTAGGGCACAGCCACCCCCCTTTGTGTGTGAGGAGCCAGCAGCCTCTTGGGGGCTCCTCATAACAGCTCTAATCCCAGGGCCCCACAGTTGGGAGCCTGCTGCACTGGGATTGGCCCCCACCCCACTCCCACAGCCCAGGTCCCCAGTAATGCGATAATTGGGTGGGATTTTCACTGAGAGAGAGGGGAAGTCCAGAGGAAGGCGAGCTAACTACCCACCCCGCCTCATTCCAGAATTCTTCCGTCCTTCCCTCTTCGGCTGAGGGGGCACAGTGACTCAGAGGACGGGTAGAAGGACCAGGCGTGTGTAGACTCAACTGGATCCCACTGGCAGTGCAGAGAAAAAGGGAACATTCCTTGAAAGAGAGTGGCTTTCGCTCCACATCTGGGAAGGAGCCCCTGATGCAGTCACCGAGGTGACCCCTGGTCCAGAGTCCACAGGACCCCACAGGCTCCCTTTACAGATGGGAAAACCAAGATGGATGGGGGCAGCATGCCGTGGGGTACGGCCTGCCTCTTGTTCTCCAGCCACTGCTAAACCTGGAGGGTTGCTGAGTCACTCCCTGCCCCGAGAAGCAGCCACATGCCGACCAGTGGTCTCTCCATCGGGCCCCCACATTCTGCAGGTCACATGGTAAGGCAAGGCTCAGGCGCTGTGGAGGAGCAGATGTCCACTTGAAAAGAGACATCATAGAAGAGCCTGGAGTTGGGATTTTTATTCACGGTTCTCTTCCCCTCAGTTGCGAAACGGTGACGTGGATTCCTGCTACCCTTTCTTCACAATCACTGAGACTGACCGGGTCTCCTGCTAATGCACAAGGTTGGGGAGGGAAGGGAAGTTGGGAAGACATCTCGACTTGGATCTTCCTCTCCCCCAAATAACCCTGGCTCCTTTCTCCCTGGGCTGCAGGTGAATATGCAAACAGAGCTTTGCGTTGGACTGGGAGCTGGAGAACTGGCTAGCCACTCTTTGTGATCTTGGATAAGTCACTTTCCCTCTCTGGTCTTCCCTTTCCCCATCAGCAAAAATCATAAGGCTTACCTAAGTTGTCAGAAATCCCTTCTGGCTGAAGAGGCCAGCAGCCCTGGGCAGACTCGGCGGTCAGTGGTCCCAGAGCCAGGGCGCTAACCGGCTACACTGTCCTTGGGGACCGGAAGCACCAGGACTGCCGTTCTCTTCCCTGGTGGGGTGTGGGGGAGAAAGAGGAGCTGTTAACACCTGGGCCCTAAACAGAGCTGGACTGTTTCCCAATAGTGACTTTCAGAAACGTGGCTGCACCCTAGATGCCCACCCAGCAGCTGTCCCCAGACAGGCCGCCCCCATTCTGGTCGCTCGCCATCGGCCCAGCTCCCAGCGGACCAGAAAGGGGCCGTTCGAGGAGACAAGCCTCGGACGAACGGGCCCCCAGCAAGGAGATGGACTAAAGGGAGGCGCAGCCCGACCACCTAGAGGGCAAGGGACAGAGCGCGCGACAGAGCAGGGGCAGGAGCGAGAGCTGGACAGCGCGTCGCACGGTGAGCGCAGGGCGCGCGGGGCTCCACACCTAAGGAGCCGCCCATGAGCCCCGAGGGGGCGCGGCCCGGGAGCTCGGAGGGGATACCTGCGGACCATGCAGTTCCGGGTGCCGGCCGGCCGCCAGGCCAGCTGCCCATCTGGCACAGTGCAAAGCTTGGAGCCGGCGCACCCGCGCACCCCCGCGCACCCCGCGGCCACGGGAGGGGCCCGCGCTGCAGCCGTCACCGAGCTAGCTCCCAGGGCCCCGCCCGCCCCCTGCCTGCCCCGCCCCGGCCCAGGCCCCGGCGGGCGCCCCCCGCGGCGCTGCCCCGCCCCCGCCGTCCCGCGCCGCCCCGGGCCCCGGCCCGCCGCCCGGCCGCCGTCCCACCTGGCGCAGCGCCGCCCTCGGAGTCCGCGCACCCGCGCACACCCGCGCACACCCGCGCACCCCGCGGCCGCAGGAGGGCCCAGCGCCGCCGCCCGCGAGCTCCCAGGGCCCGGCCCGCTCCGGCGCCCGCGCTCTCGGGGCGGACTCCTGGCCCTCCGAGATCTCCCGCCCGGCGATGGCCCCGCTCGGATATTTCATATTCCTTTACGGCCTGAAGCAAGCGCTGGGCAACTACCCGATCTGGTGGTGAGTGAGCCTTCCTCACGTTCTCCCCGGCCTCTGTGCGTCCCCCAGCCGCCGTCCCCTCGGGCAGGGCCCCGCGGTGGCCCAGAGCCCGCGCTCTGCCCAGCCCTCCTGTTCCGAGGGTGGTTTGTTTTCCTTGGCGGCCACTTTCGACCTGTTCGGGCCGGGGCTGGGACGCGGGTGGCGGAGTTTCCGCGGACATTGATCCCTCGGGCATAGAGGGGCTCCCGGCGTCGGACGGGGCGAGCAGTGAGCTGGGGAGAGGCAGGAAGTGGGACAGCACAGATGGCATGAAAGCTCGGGCAGCCAGAGGCCAAGAGAAGCCAGGAGGGCGAGCTGGGAGAGGGAGATCCGCCTGAGACTTTCCTTAAGGACATGTCTTACACACACACACACACACACACACCTTAAAACAAAGTCAGTGAGACAAGACCGAACAGCTCGGAGCAGCGCAGTTACGTAAAGACTGCGGGGACCCGGCCGGGAGTGGCGGGCGCATTGGGGCCAGCACCCGGCCCTCCTGCGCCTTCCTGCCGCTGTCCCGACCGCGATGCTAAGGAGGGGCTTCTGGAGAGGTAAAGAGGGAGAAAGTATCGCGTTTGAAGCCTCCTTAGTGAGAGGCTCCGCGAACCCACATCTGAGAGGGCTGGGGCGTTCCGTCTTCCACCCCAGACAAGACACATTCCCGTGAGACCCTCCTAAATCTGGCGATGGAAGTGCAGATAAACCAAGGGAAGGGTCCTGAGGGTCTACAGCACATATCATGAGGGGAGGAGGGAAGCGAATTTGGTTGAGCCCCCACAGGCAAGGGCCACCCCAGCTCCTCAGTGGAGAGGGGAGGGGCGCTTTGAGATGCCCAACATTTGACGAACACAACTTGGGGGAATGCGGGAGCCGAGCGGCCTGGGCGCGCCGCTGGAGGAGACCCAGATCGGAGACAAGCCTTCACACACACACGCGCGCGCGCGCGCGCACACACACACACACACACACACACACACACACACACGGCCAGGAACTCTCTCCGACGGCTTGCCTGGAATTATAATAATTACGCCGAGGGGAAGTTGGGGCGGGGGGAGACTGAGTGAGCCGAAGTACATCTAATCCGATAATAATTTTTCTCTTCGAGATTGTTCAGGAGCGGGGGCGCCCTAGGTGTGGGGCGCGCGTCCAGGCGCAGCCTGGCGGGACGGGGCGGGGCAAGAAGGAGGCACCGGCGGGTACGAGGGCCTGGGAGAGGTGGCGGGGCGGCGGGGACTTGCTTCGGGGACCCCCGCGCGTCCCGCACCCGCGCGGCACCTGCAGCGCCCGGTCGTCTTCTGGAGCACAGGATGCAGCGGGCGTGTCTCCCGACGCGGGGACACTGACGCCGGGGGAACCAAGGGTGCGCGTCTGAGAGAGCCCCGCGGCCGCCCGCTCCCGCGCAGGCTTCTAATTAGAACCCGCCGCCGCCGCCGCATTCCTGGGCGCTAGTGGAAGCGCCTTCGCCCCTGCGCTTCTTCCATAAACAAGGGCCCTGTCACCAGCCTCTGGCCATCCTACGCGGTGGAATCTCTGTCCTTTTGGCCCTGAGTGTCCCTGGCCTTGTTCCCCTCAACACACGTATGTCACCCTTTCCACCTGGGCCGTATGTGTTCCATCTGAAAGGATCCTGGGACAGGCTTGGTGCATCCGGCACTCTCCAGATCCGTGGGGAGGGGCGTCCTCTCCCCACCGCCTCCCGGTCAGTGACCCACCCAATCAAGAGTCTAGAGCAGCCTTTTGGCCCCAGAGGGAAGACGGCGCCATGGAACCCCCACTTTGGTCTCCATGGGATTCTCACATTCAGTGATTCTCTTGTTTCCTGGGAAGAAGCATCTTCGGTGGCCACAACCTCAGGGCTTACTGGGGACCAGCGGTTTCCTCTCCTCCTCCCCTCTGCCCCCAAGCTGGACACAGGAAGGACGTGGTGTCTCCACAGCGAACATGAGCATAATGAAAGGGAGGGCTCACAAAGAAAGAAATGGAGTTTCATAGCAGGCGGAAGCCTTTCTATCTTCATCCCCTACCTGATGCAGTTTCCCACAGGTGGCTCCTCCTTTCTCTTGCCAACCCCGTCTCCCACTTCCCTCCCTTCCCCAAGTGAGGCCTTGGAGGGAGACCCTCTCTTTGTAACTTCTCACCTTCACACTCAGCCTCCCTAACTGGTATTCTGTTTCACCTTCCCTCCCCAAAATAAAGCCACTGTTCTCATCACTTCTCTCCACCCCACCCCCAGCTCCTCGCATATGAAAGTGAAAGTGACAGGGACTTCCTCACCTGGAGAAACAAGGAAACAGCCCAAATTGGGAGTAATTAGGCTTTGAAGTTGGTGTGGTCTTGGTGGGAGGGTGGAAGGAGAGGAGGAGGTGGTGCTGCATCCTGTGGGAATTTAAAGAGCCAACTGCCTCCCCAGGACCATCTCGGAAGTGTCCTTCACCCTAGATGCTCAAGGTCCAAAGGCAGGTCCCAACAGAGGCACAGAGAGACAGCCCTAAGACCAGAACGTTGAAAGCTACAGAGACCTCCAAGAGGTCTGTGCTCCTTGTGTGACGGACAACGGGATGGGGGGTGGGATCCAGAGAAGGGACCTGGGAGGTGACAGGACAGAGGCCTGGGCACCTGACCCCAGAGGCATAGCGTGGCGAGACGCCGGCTCCTCCCAGGGCCATGTACTGCAAAGCTACAGGGAGGCCCTAGCCCCCTCCCCCTCCCTCCAGACTGAATTCTTGTTTAATGAGAATTGCTCAGAAGGATCCACGTGAACACAGAACAGGCATCATGGTCAAGGGGAACACGTGGAACCCTTGAAGAGCAATACCCAGTGTGCACCTGTGCTCCATGATGCGCTTTGGGCACCTGCCTCCTACTTCCCGTGTCTGGGCTGATGGCATCTTGTGATCCCCCTGTGGCCTAGCCGGGGCCCTGGAGTTCAGCCTGTTTTCTCCCCTGCCCCGTCACCACGGGGCCAGGCCCCTTCCTTTGCCCCACCAGGTTGCAGTGCTCCATTCCCACCATCTTCTGCCTCTGTTCTCACTGCCCTCCCACCCTCCGCTCTAAGCCCATAGCCTCACTGCCCCCCGGGCTCCAGCAGCAGTGCTTTTACCTGCCCAGAGAGCCCGGGCCCCTTTCCCTATGGGGCCCCCCTTCCTGCCACCCAGCTCCTCACGTTTCCCCAGCACTGAGTGGCACCTGGAGTGGACATCACCCCAGCTGGCCCGGGAAGTTCCCATGTTCACGTCCCATCTTCTCCCACCCCTGGGCCAGCTCAGTAGCCTGAGACATGCTCCCAGGGCAGCATTCTCTGGTTCTCCCCCCTCTCACTGCCTCTTCACCCTCCTCCCTAGCCCCCGGCACCCCACACTCATGTGCACGCAGACACCCTGCTCTGAGAATGTGTCCAGACCCCGAGGAAGGCCAGCTCAGCTGTCACCTGCCCCCCACCTTCTAGAACCTCCTCTCTGCACAGCCTTCCCTGGCGCCAGCCCCACTGGTTCTTCAGGCCCAGGGGTCTTCTCAGTCCCGGTGGGACATAGGCTTCCCTCAGTGGGACCCACTATTTGGGGTTGAAGGTGCACGAGGAGTTCAGGGAGAGTGAACAAGGGCTCTGGAGGCACTGCCCAGGTCCCACAGCTTCAAAGGGTGGGTGAGGTGGGGGCTGAGGAGGAGGAGGGATGAGCAGCCACACAAGGGGAGAGGTTGCCTGTGTCGGATGACACGGGACCTGGTAGGGCTGAGCAAGGCTCTGAGGCTTCTCAGGCAGGCAGGGCCCAAGCACGCGAGACCTCCTGAGCTGCCCTGCCTCTGTGAGCCTGCACCACTGCGAGTCCCTCCCCGGGGCAGCCCTGTCCCTCCGTCCAGTCCTTCCTCCTCACTCTGCCCTGTCTGTCTATCCCTCTCTCTCTCTGTCTCTCTCTCTCTCTCTCTGTCTCTCTACCTCTCTGTCTCTCTCTCTCTCTCTGTCTCTCTGTGTGTCTGTCTGTCCCTGTCTGTCTATCCCTCTCTCTCTCTGTCTCTCTCTCTCTCTGTCTCTCTCTCTCTCTCTGTCTCTCTGTGTGTCTGTCTGTCCCTGTCTGTCTCTCTCTCTCTCTCTGTCTCTCTACCTCTCTGTCTCTGTCTATCTCTCTGTCTCTCTGTGTGTCTGTCTGTCCCTGTCTGTCTCTCTCTCTCTCTCTGTCTCTCTACCTCTCTGTCTCTGTCTATCTCTCTGTCTCTCTGTGTGTCTGTCTGTCCCTGTCTGTCTCTGTCTCTCTGTCTGTATTTATCCCTCTCTCTCTCTGTCTCTCTCTCTCTGTGTCTCTGTCTCTATCTCTCTCTGCTTCTCTCTGCAGCTCTGAGGCTAGTGATGGTAGTGGCTAGCTTATGAAACTAGAGAAATCCAGACACCAGTTCGACACCCCCAGCGTTGTAGGATCTCAGGGTGCTGGGAACGATGTTCCTCCACAGAACCACCAATGCACATCCTTTTCTTGAGGAGCAATGGTAGAAACAACCATAGGTAAAATATATGTGGTCAGATAACTTGTTTTCTACCACCAAGTTCAATACCCATCATCTTGATTCCTTGACAGCCCACCACGGCACACGCTCCTTCCAGAGCACAAAAGCATCACTCACCTCACACATCCAGCTCTCTCTGACTTGGCCACCTAAACACTTGGGACTCTGTCTGGGGCTCAGGTGTGGCAGCTTCTCCCAAGCTGGCTAACTCTGCATTTTACTGGGCTTCTTGTCATTTTTTAAAAAAATGATTTTGTTTTATTTGCACAAGCTTGCTGGAATTCTTTGTGACGGGGAAGAGGGTGAATAAATACTGTTGAGGAGGAATACAGTCTGCAGGGGTTGTAAAACCACACTTTCCACGGTGGGTCCCAATTACAAATCTCCAGCCTGCAGGAATAGGAATCGCCTTGTTCCAGAGGGGCTCTGCCACCATCCTGCAGGTGTGGCCCAGGACAGGGAAAGCAGGGCTTGGATGTACCACCTGCCCATGAAAGTATCAGTTATACTCAAAATGTAGTCCACAGACCAGAGCCCATCCATGAATGGCTGTCCATGAAGAAATAAGAACGGAAGTTGAAAATAGGTGTTTGGGAACAGTCATGGCGGTTTTTTAAATGTCTTATGTATTATTTTGTGCAGCATTTTAATATAATCTATAAGAATGGGTTAGAAATTAAAAAAAAAAACCCAAACCAAGTTCTCTAGCTACTTTGAGAAGCCAAAGCCCCCCACGGTAGGCAACCCCTGCTATGCCCAAGTCTGGGATCATCCATGTGGACCACATCCCCTCAAGGCTTTGCCACCCAGCACTTGCCATTTGCGCTTTGGAACCAAATGCCAGAGTTTGTATTTGCCCCTTAATTTGAAGTGTAGTTGAAGGACTGGAGCCACCCATTGTTGAGAAGTGTCAGGGGAAGACCCCCCCACTGCTGTTCAGTGTGTGAGAGGCTCTTGGGGACGGAGGACTGGACTTCTGTGTGGCTCCAGCAAATGCTGAGAGCAGAGGCTACAGGTGACCAAGAGGCAGATTTTGGCTCAGGATAGGACAGGCTTCCTGGGTCTGAGAGTGGCGGTGGTGAGCTGCCCATCCCTGGAGGGGTAGAAGCAGAGGCTGAGGAAGGAGCAGCCTGCTTTGGGTGGAGGGTTCCCATGGACACATCAGCGGCTGGGAATCCGAGGTTTACAAGGCCCACATCCTCCCCCCACCCCCACCGTGGTCAGCACTGCAGCTAATAGTCTTCCTGGTCAGTCCCCTAGACTCCACCAGGCACAGTTGGGGTAGTTTGGTTCACAGTTACACAGCAATCGATGACCCCATCCTGGCATGCCTTTACCCGCCACCCCCCAGCAGCATGCCCTCCCCACCTAGTGCACCTGCGTCACATCACACTTCCCCCTAGCCTCGCTCAGCTGGTCCTGGATCTGACTATACCCACCTCTCACTCCTCACCTGGCTGGGCTGGACGCTGTGGGGTGACATGAAGAGATGGAGAATAAGGCTTTGACTCCGGCCAGGCTGCCTGATCCCAGGGGAACCTGTCCTTCCCTTTGTAGAATTGTCACAAGGACGGCCCCTATATCACCAGGCTGTGAAAGCCCATGGGGTATTTGTTCTCCTTCCTCCCCTCTTGACCCTTCACCCCTTGTAGCTCCTAGATAAGATTTGGTTGAAAAAATGAATGAAGGAATGAATGGATGGAATCTTTCCTGTGAAAAACAGAAACTATCAGGTGGCCTGTGCTTGGGGACATGAGGACACAGCTGACTGTTTTTACAATCCCCCTGACTGAACCCCGGCTCTGGGGCTGGGTCCCCACCATGCACTAGAGCACCTCTGCCTCGGTCTCCCTCCCAGCCTCTCCAGGTGACACCCTGGAGGTGTCTCACACTTTGGTGCTTCCACATTCCATCCCCGACAAAACGTGCCGCTGCCGCCCAGGGAAGCGGGCAAATGCATGGCCGCGGGCACGGGAGCCTCTGCCCGCCTGCTGGGACTTGCGCAAAGTATGTGTCAGTAATCCCGGCTCGGCCCGCTGGGGCAGCAGGAGGTGCTGGGAGGGCTGCAGGCAGGGCCATGCAGCCCAGGGGCTGGGAAGAGGTGGCCCCCAACACCAGGGACCCAGGTCTTGGGACCCCTCCCCATGGGCCCTCGCATCGCCAAAGGTGCTCCAGCTCCTGGGGAGGGGTCTTCCAGGCCGGAGAGAGAGAGAGCATGGAGGCATGTGGGCTTTTCTCAGAGACGCCATAGTGGGTAGACAGAGAAGGCAGAACCCGGAGGGCTTCAGGGCAGGTGAGCACCCTTGGGGGAGTCTGGGTCCTGTAAGCCTCCTGGACAGCTCCAGCCAGAAAGGACAGAGCCTGCCCATCAAGCTGGGCAGCCGTCAACCCGCCGGGCAACCAGCCGCACTCAAGGCCTCTGGTCTCAGGACAGCAACTTGGTCCAGCTGTGGAGAGGCCCTGACCTTAGAAAACAGCAATTTGGGACAGGACAGGCACTCTGGAATCCTCATGTGTCACCAAGGGGAAGACCCATGAGACCAACCAGGGTTCTCCTCAGCAGAGGCCCTGCAGGCAGAGTGCAGAACAGGGGCCCCCAGATGAGGACTGAGCAGAGATCTGTGCCTTCGAAGGACAAGAGAAGATGTGGCCTTGCTCTCTGGGAGTGGCCCCTCATGGCCCAGACATGGGAGGCTGTGCATGAGGAGTGGCAGGGTCCAGAGAGGGCGGCTAGCGGGGCTGGGAACACAGAGCACTTCCTGGAGAGGTGGCCCCGGATGACGTATGGACAGAAGGTGCCCCAGCCCCGCCAAGGTGTGAAGGAACCTGCCCTCCCCATTGTTCACTTCCCCTCCAGGAGCCTCCGATAGAATGTGGTCCACCACCTCCTTGGACAGATGGAGAAACTGAGGCCCAGGAAGGAAAGGGCAAAAACAGTTAATTCAGTGAATAATACAGCTGGTGACCACACCCTGCCCTCCAGGCCCAGCCAAGCTGTCCTCTCCCCAGAACCCCTCTCTCTTTGAGAATTGCTGTGAAGTCCCAGCTCTCCCTCCAAGATGCGCACAGCCATAGGCAAGGGCAGAGCTGTGCCCACAGTGCACAGGCACCCTGTGTTTGCTGGTCTTGCAAAAAGAAATCAAACCAGGACTCAAGAAAACTAAGAGCCTATGACTCCGTTAAGATCTGCCAGGTAACGGTGCACAGGCACTTAGCCTCTCCGACTGAGGATCCACCCCCAGAGGAGCCAGGCAGGGGCGGGCAGAGAGGGGGCCTGCTCCAAGTCCTGCCTTTGCCCCCAGCCTCTGTCCACGAGAAGAGGCTTCTGTCCTCTGGTTTAGCGGCACATTTACGGTAAAATCCGCTTGAGTGAAGGCCATCAGCTCAGGTTGGGGCAAAGCTGGCCCAGGCTGGGTCCTGAGTGGCCTCCTTCCCCTGCATGTCACAGCCAGCGCCTTTGCTCTATCTTGAGTAAGCCTGTCTGGCAAGGCGCCTGGCCTTTCAACAGTGCAACAGTGCAGTCCTCAACAGGAGCGAACGAGGGAGGAGGGAGAAAAACCATTAGTGCTTTCAGGAGGCAGGCGTGGCTCACGTGGCCCCAGCCTCAGGCTGGAACCGGAGTCTAGGAGCCACTTTGCAAACTGCACATGTGGTTGCTTTGGGTTGAAAATGATACCCCCACCCAGAAAAAAATTATTACTAAAAAATTAACCAACAATAGAATTCACAAAAACCTGGGGAAAAAACAGTTCATCATCTTACCAACTTAATACAGGCATTTTCCTCACTTTAGGTTCTTATTTCATTCACACATTTTTCATAATCATAATAACAGTGCTCAGAGAAGATCGTGGTCTGTTTTTTAAGGTATACCATCTCCTGTTAAACATTTTGCATTTGTGGGACCTTCTTGGCGATGGTGCTCGCAGTTACTCAGGCCTGTGGTGTGAGTGTGCTGTCATCTGCTTGCCTGACCATTGGCCCTTTCTGCTGTATGGATGGCCCTGCAAGGAGGATCTCTCCGGAGTTGGAATTTGGGGTAAAGGCTCAGGGCTCAGAGGGGGTCCTCCCATATCTGCGCAGGGAAGTGTGCGTTCAGTTTGGGACGATCTGGTTCTTAGGGGCCTTCGGGACATCGGATGTGACATCCACTTGAGCATTTAAAATTCTAGCCCCCAGCCCGGGGGCTGCTGAGGGTGGGGGTGGGGGTTTTTCTTGGGCTGCCATCCTGCACTTCAGGGTTGGCAGCAACAAGGGAAATGGAACAAATTCCTCGTAGGGTGAATTGTGGTGGCCAAGTGCAGGGTGAAGGAAATGGGTGCAGTGAGGGCAGGCTGGCCTTTTGGCCTCTGCCCGCAGGCTGGGCAGGGCCTTCATGCCCCTGTGGCTCCCAGGCCCCCAGGACCACCGCCCCAAGGCAAGGGCAGCACACCCCCCTCCTGCCTGGCTTTCCCTGAGGCCACAGGACACAGCTTATGCCCATTAGGGCAGGGCCAGCGACCCCTGAGGTTATTGTTGGTAGAACATCCTGCATTGGCGATGGCCGTGAGGAGGAGGAGATGCATGGTGATCGAGAGGCAAGGTCAGGACCTCACGATGACCCAATACATGGGCCTGAGGGTAAAGGAGGGGTGACTGATGATGGGGTTCCCACACCCAGTGCTCACCTGAACACCACCATCCCTCCTGTGAGTGGCCCTAAGTCAGGCCCATCTCCATCTGGTCCCCAGTTTGCACACTTGTCAAGCATGTGAGAGGCTGAGGGGGAGATTGGAAAATTAACCTGAAGCCCCAGACACCCAGATGAGAGCTCAGAGTGGGTTCCTGGGAGGTTAATGAGGCCTGGTCCACGCTTGTTACCCCCTCCGGAGAACCCCTCTCAGCAACACTGGACAGAAGACCATGAGTTTGCCTCCTCAGGGTTTGGAAACGGGTGGTCCATGCCCTGCCTCAACAGCCCCCTTCCCACCACAACACTTCTGGAATGTTCACTATTGCTGCTTCCTTCGTCTGTCACCACCTTGCTCTTTTTAGGATCTTCACCACCTCCGGAAGAGAGATGTGGGGTCCGGCCCCTGCTTATTGCTGGCTCTGGGACACTGGGCTGGAGGGAAGCAAGTGGCCAGCCCCATGCAGACAGATGGGGCTGTGGAGGGCGGGGGCTCACGTCCTGGCCCCACTCCTGAGCCTGGCTGAGCACGCTCTCCCCTGCCTCTATAATGCACTGCGTGTTCTCAGAGAGCAGCACTGGAAGTTTCTGGAAACCTTGAGATTCAGAAGCAGAAACCAAAGGAAAACCTTGACTGCCAGACCAAAGGGTTTGGACTTGAAGCCTTGGGAGGCTCCCTGGACTCAAAGTCCCAGGACTCAAAGCTTGGCTTACCTTCAGTGATCCCAGAATTGGTGGTTTTCAAACACCAGCAAGCATCAGAACCCCCTGAAGGGCCTGTCAAAACAGGGCACTAGCCCCGAGTTTCTGATTCAGCAGGTCTCGGGGGGCACCGCCTTGGAACTTGCATTTCTGACAGGTTCTGTGGTGCACCTGTTGCCTGCCCAGGGGCCACCTTAAGACGACCCACCTCTCACCCAGCTACCTGGTATGATAGCTGGGGAAACCAAGGTGCTAAGGGTCCAAAGCAACAGGCAAAGCTGACCAGCCAGGGGACAGATTGGGGCCACCACACACATCGCCCTTCAGTGATAGTTCTGTGTTGGAAACAGGGTCATATTGAATCAGGGAGACCAATAGTGTTCTGTGTCTTTGGGTTTAGTGGTGTCTGTGTGGGATTTGTTTATTAATATGATGTTTATCTACTCTCTGTCATGGATTGCATGTTCATGTTCCCCCAGATTTATATGTTGAACCCCTGACACCCAATGTGATGGTGTTAGGAGGTGGGGCCTTTGGGAGGGGATTAGGGTCAGATGAGGTCATGAAGGTGGAGCCCCCAGGTTGGAAATAGTGTCCTTAACAGAAGAGGAGAAGGGCTTCCCTGGTGGCGCAGTGGTTGAGCGTCCGCCTGCCGATGCAGGGGACGCGGGTTCGTGCCCTGGTCCAGGAAGATCCCACATGCCGCAGAGCGGCTGGGCCCGTGAGCCATGGCCACTGGGCCTGCGTGTCCGGAGCCTGTGCTCTGCAATGAGAGAGGCCACAACAGTAAGAGGCCTGCGTACCACAAAAAAAAAAAAAAAAAAAAGAAAAGAAAAGGAGAAGACATTAGAGTTCTCTGCCATGTGAGGACACAGCGAGAAGGAGGCCATCTGTGAACCAGGAACCCTTCGCCAGAACCCCACCATGCCTGCACCCTCACCTCAGACTTCCAGCCTCCAGGGCCGAGAGAAATGAATGTGTGTTGTTTCAGCCATCCTATCTGTACTCTTTGCTGTGGTGGCCCACACTGACCAAGATAATTGTTCATAAATGTTATCTTGTAGGTACTGGTATTTAATACATTTTAAGAGCATAATAGCATATTAGAAAGGGGGAGCCTTGGGAAGCCAACCTGCCAAAACCCCATCCTGCCATGTTAACTCGTTGACGTTGGTCAGGTGTCTTCCTCTAGCCCCAACTTCTTGGTCCAAGAGATTCCCCAGGGTTCCACCTACCAGGTTGTGTAGGTTGGAGAGAGTCATATAGTGGGGCATGGCCAGAGCCAGGACCACACAGGTGATAGTGATGGAGCAGGTAGGCCAGTTAAGTAGCTAGGCAGTGGCTAATGGCAGGTGGTGGCAGAAGTGATGTCAGGGGCTTTGAAGGAGGAAGTAACCAGCCTCCAAGAGAGAGGCACTGGTCCCTGAGGAGGGGTGGTGCTGGGGACACAAGCAGAGGAGGGGGAGGGAGGGAAGAGCTGTCTAAAGGCTGCGGTAACCAGCCCTTGAAGGTGACAGACCCTTGGGCTACACATGGAGGGGCCACCTCCTTGCAAGGTTCAGTTCCTTCTGGCCCGAGCAGCTTGGAGTGTGAGAGAAAAGAGGCAGCATGAGCAGAGGAGGGAGATGGGGAATATTCAGTCTTCGCTGCATGACAAATGACCAGAGTTATGGCTTCAAACATTACCTGTGCATTCACAGAGTTCACAGCTCTGCAGGTCGGAAGTCTGCGCAGCTTGTGTGGGTTCCCTGTTCAGGGTCTCTAGAGGCCAAAATCAAAGTGTTGACCAGTCTGGGGAAGAATGTGCTCCCAACCTCACCCAGCTGCCAAATTCTGGTCCTTGCAGTCCGCATGTACTTGCGGCTATCTGCCAAGGGTGGTTCTCAGCTCCTCGAGGCCACTTTCTGGTCCTAGAACGCAGCCCCTTCATCTCAGAGCCAGCACCAGCTTCAGACGCTGCTGATGTCTCCAACTTCTGCTACCAGCTGGAGGCTTTGCTTTGAAAGCATGCGTGTGGATAGATTAACTCAGCTTGGCGGCCCTGATTTATGTCTGCTGTCCACTGCAGGTCCTGCACACATAGCAAGTGTGATCTGTCTATATGAAGAGCTCTGGACAGGAAGGTGGGCACTCTTGATGCCACATCAGCATCTGGGCTTGGTGGGTGGGAGAGCAGCCACCTCCTTCCAGGGGTGCATAGCCGCCCTCGGTCCCATCCCCTCAAACCACATTCCCTCCCAAATGCTCCTTAGATGTCCCCCTCTGGATGCCAGGCCCCTGGGACAAGAAAATGACATCTTTATTTGTACCCACCACTGACAGCAGTTGAACTCACCTTCAATTATGAATGGAGATGACAAACTGCAGCAGCATTTGTGGCTTCTGAGATGCTATCACCAGGAGAAAGCAGATACTTTCGTCTCAGGTGACAGTTTGTTCAGAGATTACAGAATGCCATTGAGCTCTCGGCCCATCATGTAGGCTCAGTAAAGAAACACACAGCCCTGAATCACCAGCTTGTTCCCTGTTGTAACCCTATGTCAGTCTGCTTGTTTTTTTGTAACTGTTTCTTTCTTCTCCACTTGGTCTGGGATGATGACTTGACTGTAGTGCAGAGTTTGTGTCAGCCAAACCTACTTCCCCTAGTGGTCACATCTTACATAATTATCAGGATGGAGACCACGCTCGTGCACAGCCAAACACAGGCTGACTTCACCAGTCTCTCCATGGATGCCCTTTCTCTGTTCCAGGATCTGACTCGGGAGCCCAGGTCGCATTTGGTGTCATTGCATTTTATGCGCTCTGAGAACTTGGGGAGGCATAGAACACCAAGATGGTGGTGCCCTGTAGTCGCAGCACTTTCCAGTTTACAACATTCCTCTCCCACTAAGCTGTCTCTGGCGAGACCCTTAGACAGGACAGTACGTGGTTATCCCTGGCGTCTGGGGCCCAGAGTCCTGGTGGATGCTGCTCCCCACCATCCTGTCCAGCCCCCAGCCCCAAGCCAGTGTACCCTCCACTTCCTCCTGGAAGGGCATGGGAGGAAGGAGTTACAGATCTTGGTTTTCCAAGTATTAATTGCCTGGGGGCAACTACCTTCTTCTCAGATTAGAAATTTGAATGCTGGGGGTGGTAAGGAGATACCATATGTCCAGTTTGGAATTTTTTCCAGCTTTATGGAGATATAATTGACATAGAACATCGTGTAAGGTTAAGGTGTACAATGTAATTATTTGATGTATTTACATGTAATAGTGATGTATGTGTTGCAAAATGATTACCACAATAAGGTTAGTGAACACAATTTGGATCTTTAATATGAACTTTTTATGAACCAATTTATCCTTCAAGGCCCAGCAAGGTTCAGTGACCTGAGTTGGGCCCCCTTGAACCTTCCCTGCCCACTTTCTCCCACACACTGGGCCCTCCTGTGTCTGACAGGACCCCCCCAACTTTCTGCCCTCCTTGGGCAGGGTCTGCATCACCCAGGTCCTCTTCGTTGCCCAGCTCTGGAACAGAGGAAACTTTCTGGAAATAATTCAAGGAACTAAAGGGGCCATCAGGTCCAGAGGGGGTGGGAGAAGGATCCCGTCAGGCTTGGTGGAGGCCAGACCAGCTGGAGTGGCATCTGGGCTGGGAGCCGGCTGCCAGTACTCTGGCCTTGCTCACGGAGGTGGTCATACGGGGCCTGACTGGGAGGAGACAGGGGAGCTGGGGAGCTGACTCAGCACCCCAACCTTGGAATGAGCCTGGGGAGAAGCTGTGAACTTGAGAGTCCCACTCTGCTTTCCCTGGAGCTGCGGCGCGGCGGCGTGAAGAGAAGTGGGGAGGGGCCGAGGTGGGAGCAGGCTCTATGCTTTCTGTGGGTGGTGGTGGGGTTCTGGCGATGGGCAACTCAACCCCCACTCAGAATGGGTCCTGGCCTCTGGCGTCTGGCAGGGGGACCAGCACCTCGGGACTGGTGCGGACCGAGGGAGACTGAGTCTTCTTTCTCTTTCTGTCTGAATTGAGTGACCCCTTCTTTTTCCACTTGTTCTGAGTCTCCGAGTACCTTCAGCCAGTATAAAGGCATCAACTGAGTGGATTTGCCTTCTGACGGACCCTCTTCGTCCCGTCTCCAGTTCGAGCCAGGCTGCCGGCAACAGAAGAGAAGGAGGGAACCCCCATGAACCTCAGGAGCCAGCCTCTTCAGAAAGGCTCCATGACCAGAGCCATGAAGGTCAAACCTTACCCTAATGTTCCATCAGGAAATGTTCAAACCTCCAGAAAAGATGCAGGATGTCAACAGAGAACATCTATGTACCCACAGCTCCCATTTTACCTGACCCCGTGGATTCCACACCTAAGCATCCCCCTGTCCACCCACTTATTCATCTCATGTTGTATGTGCCCTCAATCCACTCTGGCCCTGAACACTTCGGCTGGCTCATCGTTAACTAGAGTTCAACATTTGTTTACAAATCACATCCCACGCGGGGCATCAAAATGTGGCACAGATCGACGTGAAGTGCCCTGGCTCATGGAGTGGAAGAGCCACAGTCTGTCAGGGCAGCCTCGCCTGGAGTGACAGCTCATCCCTGCTTCCAAATGGAAACGCCTAGTCGCAGGCAAACTGGGACAGTTGGTCCCAGCCCCACCTCACCTGCCAGCCTCTGAGGCACCTCTGCTGGGGCTCCTGTGTGCTCCAGGGAACATAGGTTGAAAACCACTAGCCTGGCCTCCACAGTCACGTCTCTGGCCTGGCACTCCATCGAGGCCTCCAGGACTGGCCACAGCAGCCCTTGGCTTGCCTGAGGCAGAAGGAGCCTGGTGAGTGACCAACCAAGCTAGCCAGAGATGGACTCTGAGCTATGGGCGGTGCCATAGAAGCTGCTGAAGGATCCTGAGCCAGAGTCCTGATTCTCCCCCAATCCAGCTCCTGCCCTGTGTTCCACCTGCTGTCTTCACAAGGCTACTCAGTTCCCATGAGCCTCTCCACTCTTTACAGAAGATGTCATCCCAAACTCTTGTGCTGCCAGTTCCACGTTACATCCTGTTAATGCCGAGTGGAGTGAGGGAATAATGCTGGGCAAAGGTGGGAGGTGGGGAAATTCAGGGTCACTGTGAGGGGTACCACATGGTGGAAACAGATAGCTGACCTCAGCCAAGGGCAGTCGGAGGCCAGCCACATGTGCCGATATAGGCAGAGTGGTCACTGGGGCCGGGATGGGATGTCTCAGTGGGTGGAGGGGTGTAGAAACTGGCTGGAGTAAGTTGGGTAGGAAGTGGAGGTGATGCTTTCTGAAGGGGGACTGGGGCCCAGGGAGTTTTGCCTGATTTACAGGTGGGAGGTTCTCCACGAAAGTATGGGCTGAGAGTGGCACCGGGCACACAAGTTAGACACAGCCTACCTCCCCCGCTGCCCACCACCAACCCGACCTGGACATCTGACCTCAGACTGCAGTGGGCAGAGCTGGCCCATCTTTTCCACCCTGAAATCCTCACCCTGCCCACTGGGTGCCTCCAAGAGCAGACTGCTGACCTTGGCCTGCATGCCACCACTCGGTCCAAGGGCCAGCTTCCCTCCCATCCTCCCATCCTCCCATCCGTGCATTCAGCCTGTGCTGGTCCATCAGGAAGCTAAGCACCTAGGCCAGCCCAGGGGTCCCGGAGAAGCAGCAGAGCAGCCCCTGTGGTCTCCACTCAGAGCCATCTGTGCAGGACAAGGTGCGGGAGAGCAAGGCTCAGGTCACAAAATACTTCCTAGAGAGGAAAGACCTCACAGCTGGGTGAAAGCAGAGGGCTGGCCTTTCTGAAAACCTTGGGGTCCCAGACTGTGGGGTGGGTGTGAGAGAGAGCTGGGGAGGGTCAGGCCTGGCCGGGCACCCAGCACCCAATAGGCTCTGCAGGTAGTGAAGGAACAAGCAAGGGAATGAGCCAGCCCCACAGTTGAATGCCACTCGGGAATACAGACTCAGGCAGCGGCATGGGGACGTCCGTGATATCTGGCATGAGGACGTCCGTGATATCTGGCATGAGGTCATGGCTGGTTTTTGGCTCATCAAGTCATGAGGATGGACAGGATGGGGAGTGTGCCAGGGAGAGGGGTCAGATATTGGAGCATGGATGTGGGAGGGACCCAGGAGGCCAGGACTCTCTAGTCTGGAGGCTTTGGGCCTTCCCCAGGAACGGGGACTCTAGGGCTGGCCACCCATTAAAAGAAGGCTCACCTCCACTTGAACACCTGACTTCAAGTTGTCATGGACAGTCCCTGGGGAAAGACAGGTTTTAATTCTTGAGAGATGCACTTGATCAGGAAGGGAGAGCAAGCAGAGGACGAGGGCTGCATGGTTGCCCAGAAATGGTGGGCAGGAGGGCACGGGATGAGAGGATACCATACATGGAAACCCTGTGTTCAGGACTTCAAGGAGAAGTCGCCCCCTCCCAACCAGCTAACTGAATACAGAACTACTTAAATGCTGCCGAGGCGAGGCGTAGAGGGTGGTCCTCACACAGAAGGGCAGGGGGACTGTGGGGGATACCACGGACTCCCTGTGGCCATGGAGATGCACGGGACGCAGCCCCACGTCAGCTGAGAGATGGGTGGAGACAGGAAGTGTGCGGGGACGCTGGTGTGACAGGAGCAGGGAGCTCACAGGGTGTGAGAGGAGCGAGCTGGACTGATCCAGATTCTAACAGGACTGTGCAGTGAGGAAATGTTCTCCCTGGGTCATCCAATGAGGCATCTCCAGGTACGGAAGGGCGTGGGTTTTGTGCCTTAAGGCAAGGCAGCCTCTGAAGATTTTGAAGACGAGGAGGGAAAGATGTTAGGATATGATGTGTATTTCCAGAGGGTAGGTTTGTTTCTCTGAGAGACAGTGATCCTGTTTCCTACCATTCTCACCACAGCTGAATGGAACTGGGTTAGACTCAGAGTAGGACTTACCGAAAGTCAGCATCATAGTGCAGGTGTGTGGCTTGCTGAGGGACACAGAAACCTTTGTCTCACCTTCTCAGGGGTGCTTAGCCCTCCCAGGGGAGAGGAGGTGCCAAACAAGAGGAACCTCTGGGGGGGCAGCTGAAACGTTTATAAAGCTGCCATTGCCTTGGTTTCCCCACCAAACAAAGGAAGGGGAAACAGACATTTCCACCTGGATCCCACCAGAGAAAGCTACCAGATAAGCAGGAAGCATCCTGGCAGGCAGAGGGGCCACTCTGGGACACACCATACCAGACACCCCATAGGGAGGAGGAGACACGGCTCCCTGAGGAGGAGGAGAGAGCACAGAGGCCAAAGACCTGGGTGAGCATGGGCAGCATCTGCACCTCTCTGTGCCCAGAGAGTCCACAGATCTCTGGGGACTAGGTAAGAAGGCACAGAATGCTGTTTCCCTGGAACCACACCACTCCCAGTCGCCCTCCTAGATCCGTGGAGCCTCCCATGCTTTGGTCTTCTCCTCTCACCCTACGGGTCTTCATAGCCCCTTCCAAGAGCTGAAGAGCCTTTGCGATACCAGCGGTTGATGGGGGGCAGACTTCCACAGCCGGCCCTGAAGAGTAGCACTGGCCGCACAGTCACTCACATGGAACATCCACCCAGGGGTGAAGGAAGCACTGAGACGCAGAGGAATCAAGCAGAGCTCTGCCAGCAAGAGCCCATCAACCCACTACAAAGACAGATGCATCCACAGGTGACAGGACTGTGGGTCCTCCGTCGGGATGGGCAGATATAACAACATGTCACCATGGGATTGGAGAAGCTCTTTCCCCTCTGCCCCAAAAAGGACCTGGTGGTTCTTCCTCTTAAATCAAAGTGTAATCACATATAGTAAAATGACCCCATTTCAATCAGTTCTGACACATAAACACATGTGTAACCAACACCTCCATCAAACACAGAGCGCTTCCTTCACCCTAGACCAGTACGGTCCAGTAGAACTTTCCACAGTGACTGAAATTTCTAACCATCCAATGTGGTAGCCACAGGCCATGTGTAGCTGGTGTGACCGAGAAACCAAATTTTTCTCGCATTTATTGTCATTTTGCTTCATTTAAATTATATAGGCATGTGTGGTGAGTGGGGACAATTTTGCAAAGCACAGACTGAGAAACATTCTCTCACGCTGCCTTCAGGTCAGGCCAGTCTTCCCTATGAATGAGGAAACTACCCTGATTTCTGTCCCCATCCACAGTGTTGTCTGGCCTTGGTCTCCATCAGAGGAATCGTGGTCACCCACACTGTGTCAGGCCTCTCTTCAACAACCTGCCAGGGAGATCCCTGCCCTTTGCATCAGTAGTCCACTCCTCTCTGTTTCCAAGGAGAATTCCACTGCAAGAGTAAACACTGTCTGTTCATCCATGCTTCTATGGATGCCTATTTGGGTGGTTTCCAAGTTTTTCTCTGATGATCACAGCCCTGCAAATATTCTTGAGCACATCTTATTGTGGACATATGCTTTTATATCTGTTGGGTAAATAGCCAAAAGCCAGCTGGCATGGTCGGTATGAGTTCAGTGGTGATTTTCACACATATGATTTAGCCACGGCTGTACCCCGTCTCACCGCTGCTCCGGAAGTGGTCCTCCTCCTACTGCAGACCCAGCCGCTCCTCCCTGTGCTGACCCAGCATCACACTGTATCCCCTAGTTCTGTCCCCGGCGCTCCTGAACAGTTTCAGGGCGCTACTGTCTCCACCCCAACAGAACGGGGGACGCCTGCAGTTGCGCAGAGAAGCAGGCAGGCCTCCACTACTTCCTTGATTTACTTTCTGTCAGTCCATGTGCCCATCGTGATGTTTTGTGCTAAGTCTCAGGTACAGGATGGGGACAGGCTTCCTGCATGGTAGAAGCACACCTTGCCCTGGAATGCACAAGTGTTCGGAAGGAAAGGGCCTGTGTGCATCCTCCAAAGAAGGTTCACACTAAGGCAAGCCTGGCTCCTGCTCCTGTTTCATGGGCCAGCAGCGCACCCCCCTTACTAACCAGGCCCCCTTGTCCTCCTCCCCCAGGTCCCTGGCTGTCGGGCCCCAGTACTCATCCCTGGGGACACAGCCCATCCTCTGTGCCAGCATCCCAGGCCTGGTACCCAAGCAGCTGCGTTTCTGCCGGAACTACGTGGAGATCATGCCCAGTGTGGCAGAGGGCATCAAGATCAGCATCCAGGAGTGCCAACACCAGTTCCGTGGCCGCCGGTGGAATTGCACCACTGTCAACAACAGCCTGGCCATCTTTGGCCCTGTGCTGGACAAAGGTACACGTGGCACCCGTCATGGCTTTTCAGGCAGAGGTGGCAGCCCAGGGATGTGCGTGCAGCAGGGTCCAAGCCAGCTTCCCCCTCAGTGAGGGTGGGCACAAGCCACTACATTTCCCTCTGCCTTCGTGTCTCACCTATGCTCAAGTGTGGGAACAGCACTTCCAGCAGGGGGGCAGTGCTGCACAGACCTCATTACTGTAAGCATCTCCCATGTGGGTCCTTTCCAACGCTCACCCACTCTGGAGGGTGCTCCTGACACTGGGAAGGATATAAGATCATGCAGAGTTTCCTCCTGCTTCCCCCTTCCCAAAAGCAATTACGTAGCTCCACAGGGACAAGATTAACCATTGCAGGTTTCCTGCAGGAGCCAGGACTTCAAGCAGGTCTTAGAGAGAAAATACAAAAACAAACAAAAAACACAGAAAGGGAGAGGGTTGGAGATCACAGAGGCACACAGCAGAAGTTATTCAGGGTCATGGAGCCAGGGGTTTATTTTGGGAAGGAGAGGAAGATCAGGAGCACTGGGTATTGGTTAACTTACGGTGAAGAGCAAACTTTCACAAAACCTAGTAGTTTAAACAATAATAATCATGTGTTATATGTCCCAACATCTGCAGATGTAGGCAGATGCAGTAGGCAGGGCTGGTCTCTGCACCTCTGCTGGTCCTCATTTCTCTTACATATCTGGTGGCCAGTGCTGAGGTCAGCAGGAACACCCACAAGTAGCCTCTTCACGTGACCTGGGTTCCCTTAAATATAGTGGAGAGGCCCTCCAGCAAGTGGGGGGAGAGGGAGGGAGAGAGAAGAAGAGAGAAGAGGGAGAAAAGCTTCTTTCACTGAGCAAAATGTTTTCAAGATTTACCCACCTGTAGCATGTTTCAGCACTTTATTCCTTTTTATGGCTGAATTATATTCTCTTGTGTGGATGGATCACCTTCTGTTTATCCATTCATCTGTTGATGGACACTTGGGTTGTTTCCAACCTTTTTTGGTTATTGTGAATAATGTTGATATGAGCACTTTTTACAAGTATCTGTTTGAATACCTGTTTTCAATTCTTCTGGGTATACTCCTAGAAGTTGAATTGCTCAGTCATATAGTAATTCTGTGTTTTGAGGAATTACCAAACTGTTTTCCACAGCAGCTGCACCATTTTATATCCCCACCAGCAGCACATGAGGGTTCCAGTTTCTCCACATCTTTGGCAATGTTTGTTATTCTTTGTCTGTTTTTTCCTTTAGCCCTCCCAGTGGAAGCGAAGTGATGTCTCATTGTAATTTTTATTTGCACATCCCTGATGGCTAATGATGTTGAGCATCTTTTCATGGGCTTGTTGGACATCTGAATGTCTTCTTTGGAGAAATGTCTCTGCAAGTCCTTTGCCCAGTTTTTAATTGGGTTGTTTGTCTTTTTGTTGTTGAGTTGTCAGAGTCCTTTATATATTCTAGACACTAGATACTTATCAGAAATACAATTTGCAAATATTTTCTCCCTTGTATAGATTGTCTTTTCAGTTTTGTGACAGTGTCCTTTGATGCACAGAAGTTATAAATTTTGGTGAGATTCAATTTACCTATTTAGATGTCATATCAAAGTAAGCATTGCCTAATCTAAGGTTACTAAGACTTACACCTGTGTTTTCTTCTAAGAGTTTTACAGTTTTACTTCTTACACTTAGGTCTTTGATCTGTTTTTAGTTATTTTTTGTATATGGTGAGAGGTAAGGGTCCAGCTTCATTCTTTTGCACATGGGAAACCAGTTATTTCAGCACCATCTGTTCCAAAGACTAGTCTTTCCCCCACTGAATGGTCCTGGCACTCTTGTCAAAAATCAATTGTCCATAGATGTCTGGGTTTATTTCTGGACTTTCAATTCCATTCCATTTGTCGATATGCCTGTCATTCTGCCAATATCACACTATTATGTTTTCTGTAGTTTTGTAGCATGTTTTAGAGTTGGGAAGTATAAGTCCTCCAACTTAATTTTTGTTTTACAAGATTGTTTTGGCTTTTTTGGGATCCCTCGTAATTCCATATGAATTTTAGGATGTTTTTTCCATTTCTGAAAAAAAGGCCCTGGGAATTTGTTTTTTAACATCTTTATTGGAGTATAATTGCTTTACAATGGTGTGTTAGTTTCTGCTTTATAACAAAGTGAATCAGCTGTACATATACATATGTCCCCATATCTCTTCCCTCTTGCATCTCCCTCCCTCCCATCCTCCCTATCCCACCCCTCTAGGTGGTCACAAAGCACTGAGCTGATCTCCCTGTGCTATGCAGCTGCTTCCCACTAGCTATCAGTTTTACATTTGGTAGTGTATATATGTCCACACCACTCTCTCACTTTTTTATGGAGATTGCATTGAATCTTTGAGAAGAATTACCATCTTAACAGTATTAAGTCCTCTAATCCATGAACATGGGATGTCTTCCACTTATTTAGGTCTTCCTTAATTTTTCAGCAGTATTTTGTAGTTTTTAGTGAACAAGTCTTGTACATCTTTGGTTAATGCATTCCTAAGCATTTTTATTCTTTTTGATGCTATTATAAATGAAATATTGTTTTATTAATTTCCTTTTCACATTTTTCACTGATTATGTATAGAAGTACAATTGATTTTTGTGTTTTGATCCTGTATTCTGCAAATTTGCTTAATTTTTTCATTAGCTCTAAGAGTTTTGTGTGGATTCTTTAGGATCTCATGATGACATCATGAGATCATGTCATCTGTGAATAGAAACATTTTTGCTTCTTGCTTTCCAATTTGGAATCCTTTTATTTCTTTTTCTTGCCTAATTGCTCTGGCTAGCACTTTCAGTACTATGTTGAATAGGAGCGGTGAGAGTGGGCACCCCTTGTCTTCTTCCTGATATCAGGGGGAAAGCTTTCAGTCTCTCATCATTGAATATATGATGTTAGCTGTGGGATTTTCATAACTGCCCTTTATCAGGTTGAGGAAATTCCCTTCTATTCCTAATCTGTTGAGTGTTTGTATCATGAAAAGGGTGTTAGATTACATCAACTGCTTTTTCTGAATCAATTAAGATGATCACGTGGTTTCACCTTCATTCTATTAATGTGGCATATTATTACTGGTTGATTTTCATCCATTGCATTCTTGGGATAAACCCCTCTTGGTCATAGTATATAATCCTTCTAATATGCTGGAGGATTTAGTTTGCAAGTATTTTTTTGAGGACTTTTGCATCAATATTCATAAGGAATATTAGCCCGTAGTTTCTTTTCTTGTAGTGCCTTTGTCTGGTTTTGGTATCAGGATGATGCTGACCTCATAGAATGAGGTAGGAAGTGTCCCCTCCTTTTCCATTTTTTGGTAACAGTTTGAGAATGATTGGTGTTGACTCCTCTTTAAATGTTTGGTACAATTCACCAGTGAAGTTCTTCTTTGCTGGGAGGTTTTTCATTTCTAATTCAATCTCTTTACTTGTTATAGGTCTGTTCAGATTTTCTATTTCTTCTTGAGTCAGTTTTGCTGGTTTGTGTATTTCTAGGACTTTCTCCATTTCATCTAGGTTAGTCCTTCATTTTTGAAAGATAGTTTTGCCAGATGTAGAATTCTTGGTTGACAGTGTTTTTCTTTCATCACTTTAAATATATCATCCCACTGCCTTCTGGCCTCATTGGTCTCTGATGAGAAATTGACTGTTAGTCTTATTGAGGATCCTTTTTACATGATGAATAACTTCTTTCTTGCTGCTTTCAAGATTCTCTCTTTGTCTCTACCATTTGATAGTTTGATTAAAATGTCTCAGTGTGAAGCTCTCTATGTTTATCCAACTTGAAGTTTGTTGAGCTTCTTGGGAGTATCTTGAGTGTTCGAGGCTTTTTTTAAATCAAATTTAGAACTTTTGACCATTATTTCTTTAAATATATTCTTTCTGCTCCTTTCTCTCTATCGTCTTCTTCTGGGACTCCCACAATGTGTTTGTTGCTACATTTGATGTTGTCCCACAGGTCTGTTCATTTTTCTTCATTCTTTTTTCTTCCTTCTCCTCAGACTGTATAATTTCAGTTAAACTATCTTCAAGTTCACTGATTCTTTCTTTTGCCTGCTCAACTCTGTTGAAAACTTCAAGTGAACATTTCATTTCAGTTATTGTACTTTTCAGCTCCACAAATTTTATTTGGATTCTGTTTATAATTTCTGGCTCTTTATTGACAGTCTCTCTTTGTTGAGACATTTTCCTCCTGGTTTCCTTTATCTCTTTGAGAACATTTAGGACAGTTGATTTAGAGTCATTTTCTAGTATGCTCAGTATTTGTGCTTCCTCAGAGATAGTTTCTGTTAATTTAATTTTCTTTTTCCTATGGATGGGCCATACTTTCTTGTTTCTTTGCATGCCTAGTAATGTTTTGTTGCAATGTGTAGTTTTTGAATATTATAATATGGTAACTCAGGAAATTAGATTCTTCTTCCTCTTCAGGGTCGGTTGTTGTTGTTACTATGGGTTGTTGTTGCTTGATTGTTTAGTGCCTTTTCTAAACTATTTTTAATTACTGCATTCTATGTCTTGTGTGGTTCTCTGAAGTCTGTTTCTTTAGCTTAGAGTCAGCTAGTGGTTTCACAGAGATTTCCTTAATATCCTGGGATAACAACAGCAACAAGAAAAAGGCCCCCACTCTGCCATTTTGCTGATGCCACTTTGTATCATCTTTTGAGACCTAGCCTCAAAGGCTGAGCAGTGCCACATTCTGTCAGTCAAGGCAGTTACAAAGGCCCACCCAAATTTTAGGGTAGGGGACACAGACTCCACCCTGATAGCATGTTAAGGTCACCTTGGGAAATGAGCATTAAGGATGGGACATTCATTGGTATGGCCACCTATGGAACTGCCATCCAATCTAGGATGGGCCAATAGAGATTTGATGGCTGAGGTGGGTCTCCAGGGGCCACAGCTGAACATGCTGTCAGTAGCGAGAGTAGGCCATAGAAGACATAAGAAGAGAGGATGCCAAAGGAAGGCTACTAGGACAGAGGTAGGGCGGGTCACATCAGCAAAGATCTGCTGGGGGCCCTGTAGTCCCAAGGGGCACTGGTGACAGGATGGCCAAGGCCATGTACCACCTCTTCCACACACCTGATTTCCTATGTTGTAAAGGGCAGCCCCATCCTTCTGTTACTTGGAGTCACCCATGATTCCTCTCCGTTGCAAGTCCCATCAGCAGTACCTTCAGAGTCATTCCTGAATCCAACCATTTACCACCAAGCCCAGCCACCCTGACACCCTGCATGATCAAAGTGGCTCCTATACAACCGCTCAGTCCCATTCCCAATGTCCCTGAGGCCAAAAGAGCTGTGTCAACCACACCCCTCCTTCACTTGGGCCCTCCAGGGCTCCCAGCTCTCTCGAATCCTCTGGCCCAGCTGCCTCTTCTCCCTCCTCCTCTTCATCCTCGCTGTGCCCCTCTCCAGCCCCACTGGCCTCTTGACTGCCTCCCAAACACTGAGTACAGTTCTATCTCCACCTTTGTTTTTGCATATCCCTCTGCCATTGCTCTTTTCTCTGCCTTGTGTGTGATTCCCTGCCCATTCCTCTCAGTCTCCTTCTAAATGCCACCTTGTCTCCTGTGTCATGTAGCATCCCCCATGCTGACCCTCTCTATCCCCATCACCCAATATCACATCTTGCTCCCCGTTGTCCTCAGTCCTTTACCATCACATCTATCAACCACCCCATGAGTACTGTGAGGTCCACCCCAGCTGCCCTGTCTGTCGTGCCAGCACGTGGCCTGTACGTATGGGAGGAACAAATGGCCTTGCTCAGACCTGGCAGCCAGAATGAAGAGGAAGGAAGAACAAAAGATGTCTGGGAGGAAGACATGCCAGGCCCTGAGACTGCTGGCATACTGTAGGCAGAGGCCCTGAGAGTGCAACTGAGCATTGCATTAAGGGCAGGTGGGGCCTGGTGGTGTTTGTTCAAGGGGTCGGGACTCTCCAACATCAGGCAGTCATGGTCATGCCCCTCAAGGTTGGTCTGTATTCTCTAGGGGCAGGAAGGGGCAGGGGAGAGTCATGCCATGTGACCTTGACCAGCAAGTCAGCTCACTTCCTGGAGCATTAGCGTCCCCATCTATAAAATGGGAGAATAATTGCCACTCGGCCAACTTCACAGAGCTACTGGCTGGAGTAATTACGCATCAGCTCCTGCGGGGATGGCCACTGACATGTGTGGGAGAAGTTAGGGCCACAGGTTGATGTGACACATTGAGTGTGGGGGCATGTGTGTGTGAGTGTGTGCAAGTGTGTGTGTGCATGCATATACATGTGCATGATTGTGTGTGTGGTGCCTGTGCACGTAGGGTCATCTGTGGGTTGTGTGTGTGCATGTGTATGCATGTGTACGAGTGTGTACCTGTGTGTTTGAACACGTATGTGTTCACGTTTGTGCATGTGCATATTTGTGTGTAGTACACGTGTGCATTTATGTACGTGTGTGTGTGGTGTGTAGTGTGTGTGTGGTGCAGGGTCCCATGCTGTGCCATGGTCAGGGAGGTATGCCCATCAATTTCACCGTGCCCGGGAGGGCCCAGACAGGATCATAGTGCCATCTGGGTTCCTGGCTCCAGAGCCTGATGGGGGTGTCTAGGGTTCCCACTTTCCTAAGTAAGAAGAAACGTCAGGGATTTCGGGAAAAAGGCAGAAGTCTGTACACCTAAAACGGCTGCCATCCTGGTGGTGGAGGAAGGCTGTGTCAGGTGGGGTCAGGCCCCACCTGGAACCAGAAAAGGAAATGTGGATTTATTTCTGGGCTCTCTTCTACCCCATTGGTTCACATGTCTGTCCTATGCCCAGGCCACACTGTCTTGACTTCTGTGGCCCTGCAGTAAGTTTGAAAACAGGGAAGTGTGAGTCCTCCAACTATGTTCTGCTTTTCCAAGCTTGTTTCAGCTTTTTGGGGCTCCTAATAGGGATTTTAGGATCAGCTCATCAATTTCTGCAAAAAAAAAAAAAAAAAACACTTGGTTTTTTAGAGATTGCATTGAATCTGCAGGTCACTTAGAGGAATATTGCCATCTTAACAATTTGAAGTCTTCTGATTCATAAACATGGAATGTCTTTCCATTGATTTAAGTCTTTAACATCTTTCAATGACATTTTGCAGTTTTTAGCATACAAATCTTCTATTTATTCCTAAGCATTTTTTTCTTTTTGATGCTATTATAAATAGAACTCTTTTCTTAATCTCATTTTTGCATTGTTCATTGCTAGTGTATAGCAACATGGTTGATTTTCAAATATTGATCTCATACTCTATAACCTTGCTGAAGGTTTATCAATTCTAATAGATGTTTCATGCATTCCTTAGAATTTTCATGTCATTTGCTAATAGAGACAGTTTTCTCCTGTCTGGACACTATTTATTTGTTTTTTTCTTGCTCAGTTGCCCTGGCTGGAGCCTCCAGGAAATGGTGAATAGCAGTGAGCAGAGCAGGTGCCCCTGATTTCTTCCTGATCTTAGAGGAACAGCTTTCGGGGCCCATTCTGTTCTTAAAATTTAAAGATCTAGGCATGAGGATCATCCTTCAGAAAAATAAACAGATAAAAGGGGAGAGTTTTGATATAATGTCTCTTGATTCTTTGAATTTTTTCTGAGTTACCTGTGCCAAAAATCTCACAGTGATATATTATCAAAAAGTTTTAAAAATTTGTCAGCTCATCATTCAATTGGGTCCTCTTTCATTCTGAAACAAGAAATTGGAAACACCTGATTTACACAGAGCTTGGTGTCCCAGTCTTTATAGATGGTGCCAGGGCTGCACATGTGCCAGGAAAACTGGGAGTCTCTTCATGGGTCAAGTGGGAGATGGGTGGTCCTAGAAGGGGAGGTGGGAGAAGAAGCAACAGTGCCAGCGAGGTTGCCTTGGAATCGCCCATGCTGACCTACGCACCCGTAGGGATATGTGAACCTGCCTTGGAGACCCCTGGGGCACAGCATCACCCTCACAGGCCCACAGGCTTCATCCCTTTTCTGCACGTTCAGACATAGGATCCTGCTCAGCTCCAAACCCGCAGTCTTCCAGCTATGGTCAAACACACAAGCACCTTAGTCAGGACAGCTGTGGAGGCCCTGAGGCCTGCCTCTTGACCCCTGCCCATACTCCCTTCTGGGTTACCCACAGCGGGGTGCCACAGCAGCCATGCTCCCTCCCAGGAGACTTTTCCAACATTGCCATTGTAGATGGACCTTCCCTGCCAGTCCAGAGCTGCCTGTACCTGCCCCTCACTGGACTCCATAGTCTGAAATGGGGTCAGTCTTTGTGGGCCCCATTTTTGCAATCCTCATCCTCTCCAGATCCTTCTTATCTTTGGCTCTCAGCCCACAGGAACTACCTGGGGGACAGCTCCTGGCCTCCAGAGCAGCTCCTAGTTTCCCGCCTCCAACCTCAACATCACTCTCCCGGGACAAAAGCTGAGCCCTGCAGGGTGATCTCAGGTCTGGTGTGGGGCCCCCTGCCATGTGCAGCAGGTTCACACAGCAGGCACACAGGGCAGTACCAAGGTTTGCTCTGGCACAGAATGGGTGCTTTATAAGGATGCGCTGAGTGAGTGACTGAAGGATGAGCACATATGCCTGAGGGTGCCCACATGGGCATGGGCAGGTTTCCCTGGGGAGGGGGGCATCTGAGCTGGATCTTAAAGGGTTTTCTCTCTTTCTTTAAAACATGTATACAGTGCTTTTGGAGCCATGTGTGAAGTGTTTTACACACAGCAGTAAACTGAATCCTAGCACCCATCTCATGAGCCAGCACTATGGTTACAAGTTAAAGAAACTGAGGCACAAAGAAGGGGCTGGGCCAGCCTGTGGTGGGGGGGAGGGTGTCTGTAGGGGCTCTCCAGGTGAGAACAGCCCCTGCAGGTACCCAGGGCCTGCCCCAAGGAACAGACAAGTCACTAGCTTCTGGGCTGGGGGCCAGGGAGTTCCCCCTCTTCCTCTGCACTCCCTCACTTCCTTGAAAGCCTCTCAAGGGGAACCAAGACTCCATCAGGCCTCTGGGACCCTCATGTGGCCTTGGTGTCCCAGTCCCTCTGCCCCCATATCCACCCTTCCCATGTCCACTCTCCCCTCTTGTCCTCTCTCCCCCGTGTCCACTCTCCCCCATGTTCTCCCCTGCGTGTCCACTCCTGTATGCCCATGCTCCTTCCTCTGCCATTTGCCCCCTCTGGTCCCCCCTCCCCCGACGTGATCTCTGCTCCTCCCTCCCTCCTCCATTTTCAGCTGGATGGAAGTCATCTCAGCTTCCGTACGCCCTCACCACTTGGTCTAATGGGAAAGAGGAAGCCTTCTCTCCCCCATCGCTTGCCACGGGGCTGAGAAATGGCCGGATTCATTGTGGCGCAGAGCTGAATGGCCCAGGAGGAAGGAGCCTGCCAGGAGCCCCAGAGAGAGGCCAGCTCTGGGAGGCCATTGTGGAGGCCCCCGCCTGGCCACCGGGCCACACTCACAGTAATCAATCTGATTGGATTAGGGTCAGGGCGACCCTAATCGTGTCAGAGGTCACTCAGGCTTTGTGGCAAGGTCCGTGGGGTGCTTGACCACCCCTGCTGAGGCGGCCTAGTTGAACAAAGCTTAACACTGTCAGCTGAGCAGAGGGCCCCAGCCCTGTGTGGAGGTGTGCGAGTGTGTGCGTGTGGGGTGAGGATAAGAGGGAAAGAGCGTGTGCTCATACCTACTGCTTCCAGCTCACACACACACACACACACACACAAACCACCATCTGCCTGGCCGGGGGCTGGGGGCTGGGGGCTGGGTGGGCCAGGTGGACCCCTGAGAAGCTGCCACCGAGGAATGTGGGGTTGGGTGACAGAGGTGAGCCCGGGCTCGGAAGAAGTACCCTCCACCCTCACTTTCCACAGCAGCAGAACCATGGAACCTGCATTAGCCAGAAAGTATTTGAAGAATTTTGAGTGCATGAAGGCTGGCACACGAGTGTGGCTTATCTGTCCCTCCAGGCAGGCCCCTGGACACCTGGAGCGCCTGCTTTCCCTGAGAGCTGCCTGACACCCACTCTTGACCCCCAGTGAGGTAAAGGAGTGGGGAGGCCCAAAGGCAGGGAAGGCAGGTCCCAGACCTCAGTGCCTTGGCGACACTCCTGGAGGAAGCCCAGCCAGGGCCATGCCCCTAGGGAAGCACAGTGGGTGCAGCCGGTCCAAGGTCCAGGCCAATGGGTTTGTGGGAGGCACGTGACTTTGGGGGGACCTGGGTCTCAGCTGGGTGGGGCATTTGCAACTTACAGAAATGGAAGGGGCCATAAAGAGGTGAGTCATCCACAGTGGGAAGCAGGACCCTTGATGCCTCTCCCACTGGTGTCCCAGCACGTCAGCACGAACAGGTGGGGCATGGTCCCCAGCTTCATCATCAATGACCTCTGGAAACTGGGCCTCAGCCTGTGTCCATCCACTAGTTTAGTGCCCTCGGTATAGTGCCCTTGGCAGTGGCCTTCCCAGGCACCCCCAAGCCTGGGCTACAATGGCTTCCCTAAAGAAGAGACTGGGGGAGCCACTCAACCCTGCCTCTGATTCCAGCATATGTGCCTCCAAAGCTCCCTTCGGGGGTCTCAGGACCTGGAGGACACAGGGCCTGCACATCTGCATTCCAGGTGGGGCATCCCCATTGGCAGAGGGAGCCTTGCTGCTGGTAGAAGTGGGCCGACTCTCACTGTGGGGTCTGCACTTGGACCTCATCCATTGGGCAGCTGAGTTGGGGGCCCTGGATGACCCCCTCAAAGCACATCATGTCAGAGTCCTGGTTAGTTACCTAGGGGCAGGGTCTGTGGGTGTCAATCAAGGTCTCCGCAAGTGTGTTCCGGGTGCCTGTTGCCTTCTCTGGCTTCCCAGACAGTGCTCATCCCCTTGCAACCCTCCGCCCGTGCCCTTGGACAGCCCTGGGACAAGCACCCATGTCTGCCTGCCTTCTTCCCCATTCTCCTTGGGGGTTGGGCTGGGGAGGATCAGGAGGGGGGACAGCACGGCCTGTCCCCTCCCCAGCAGAGCCCCTTCCCTTGGCCAGGCTCCAGGGGGTGGTCTGTCCACCTCCCTGTGTGTCCCGGCTTGATCTGCGGAGGGCCGGCGTGCAGGCACGGGGCCGGGGCAGGACAGCCAGGACGGCACAAGCCACAGGGCTCAGGAGGGGTCAGAGAGAAGAAGGGGCCCTTGAGGGAACCGGCATCCCTGAATCCAGGTTGCAACCCCTGACCCTCATCGGAAAGTGTTTCGGTTCACGGTGGCTGGGGAGCTCCGGCTGTCTCTGCGGCCTCCCCCGTATATCATTAACTCTCCCCAGTTGGGGGTGTGTGTAAAGGGGCCAGGAGAGACCCCGGCGACACCCTGCCGCGCCCGGCTCAGAAAACAATATCCCCACGACGACGACAAGATTAAGCACAAGAGAAAAGTGAAAATGCTGCTGGCGATTCACACGCCCTCGGGAGTGCTGTGTTAAAGCGTGTGAATAGCGAGCTCCCCTCACGCCCCAGGCCCCTGGGCTGCGCATACCTCCCGGTTGCTATGACTGGCTTGCTATGGCCTAATCGCCGACGAGGGGGGAAATTCATATAAAATATCGAGAGCCATTGTGGGCCTAACGCGGCGTGACAGTGGCTCACAAAGCCAGATTCATTAGCCCCAGCAGGTAATCAGGACGCCGGCCGTGCTGGCGGCCGGGCAGTGTCAGGGGCCGCAGCTCTAGCGGGGCGCAAGCTGCATTCCGCTCTCAGGTGGCTCCATGCTTTGTGCAGGACGGGCCAACGGGATTACCAAATGCCATTGCCCATTGCGACACCCCCTCCTGGCCGCCCCGCTAGCTCTGAGACCAAGGAAGGTGGGCTGTGTGGGAAGGGAGCAAACTGCCGGCTAGAGGCTCAGGCCAGTCTCCCATCTCTCCTTCCCTCATGTTGGGGCATTGTTAGGGGGAAGAGGTGCCAACCTCTGAATGCTCTAAAAGTGCCCTTGAGGCCTTCATGGGCCAGGGAGACAGACACAGAGCATTTGCTGACCTCTCTGCACTTGCACAGGCACTGCAGGACTTGCTCGTCTTTTGGAGGGTGGCCATCCCCGGACCTGCCTCTCTGCATCCTCCCGCTCCTACAGCCTCTCACCTGCCAGGTGTGCAGAGGCCCAGGCCTGGCCCAAGGAGGCTGAGTGGTGCCTGAGAGGGAGCCACAGTCGCTGCCCTTGAGTGTGTGCTAAGGATGCGGCATGAGTGAGAGCGCTGAGTTCTCTCTGTGTCCTGCCAGTGATGCTCTGTGGGCAGGTGGGAGCAGAGAGAGGCCCCCACAGAGGCTCCCATGGAGGCTCAGGGCCCACAGGAGCCATTTGCCCTGACCTGGCCTCTCTGTAGTCCTGTCCAACTGTGAGCACCGGCAGCTGCCACAAAGAACTCCTCCCCTGGAATGCCAGGGAAGACTCACAGAGGGCCCCCAGCTGAGTGGGGACAAGCCTGTAGGATGGGGGATTCTCCTCACATACCTGGCGAGAGAGAAGCTTCCCTGCAGGGCAGTAGAGTGTTGGGGCTGGGGTCCAGGACTCCCCACCCTGGGCAGGTGATTGTGGTTGCAGCCATGGTCCTGACAGGGGAGAGGGGTTCTCCATGGAGACAAGGGAGCCTGCCTTAGGGCTGCACCCTCTCTGCTGACCAACCCCAGCACCAAGGCAGGGAGTCTGACCCAAAAGTCAACACTGCCCAGGGAAGTAGTGGAGCCCCAGGTCTCCAGGGACCACGGGGCAGGCGCGCCCAGGAGAGAGAGGGCTGTGCCTCAGGCCAGAACTCAGCCAGGAGGAGGCTTTGACAGGCAGGTCCTACAGTTCCCAAGGAGGAGGTCACAGCCCACCCTGCCCCAGGCTGAATCCCCACCCAGCCACCAGATGATAGCAGCCAGGCCCCAGTGACCCAGGGCCTCACTTCACATAGGAGCCAGGCCAGAGATGCACAGCCCACTGCAGGAGCCCAGAGCAGGGAGAGTATGTGAGACCCTCCGTGTTAGCCACCTCCATGTCCCTCTAATGGGGGGGAGTGTGTCAGAGACACCCTTGCCACAGTAAACTCCTCCCCTCCCCCTGCAGAATCCTGTCCTGGGACCTCCCTCCTAAACACCTCCTGGGTCTGGCCAACTTCCAGAGGAGTGGGCTTAGGCATCTGAGACCATAATGGAGCCTGAGTTCAGCTCAGGGATGCATCAGAATCACCAGAGGACTCCTTACAGATATAGACACCCCCCACCCAGAACAGTGGGCCTGGGTCTACTGGTAGGTCTGCAGTGACCACTGCTGGGGCACCTGGTTACCTGCAGAGCTTCTCAAAGGGTCCACTGGGTGAACTCCACAGATAGAACACCCAGGAGCTTGATCTCATTGGTCAGCGGTCGAATTTGAACCACAATCCCCTTCCAGGAACTTTCACTGCCAGGAGTCACACTCTATCCTCCGAAAAGCGCTCCAGCGCCCCCTCAGGCCAACGGGCTTATCCCAGGAGCCCTCAGCCATCTCCTCCTTCTCATCTGGTATCAGGCCTCCATAGCCTTCCCCTTCCAGGAGAGGACAGGTGGGCCTCTCCTCACTCCCTGTGGCTGTGAAGTATGGAGCCCAGCAGGGAAGGTGGGCCCTTCACCTCCCGAAAGCTGCAGCTACTGAAACAGCCTGGTGATCATGGGACCCACTGCTGTGGGGTGCAGGACCCTCTTCTGCGACCCCTGTCTGGGCTCGTTACTCACTGTTGGGCAGCCTGGGACCGGGGCTGACCCATTTTAAGCCTTCACACATCATTGGGACTGAGAGGGCCTGCAGGGCCCATGGTGGTGGCTCAGCAGAGAGGAGCCCTCTCTTTCTGTCTGGACCAGTCTTCTCAGCAGTTATAAAAAGATGTGCAGGGCCCAGGGCAGGGAGGCCTCTGGGCGGTGCTTTCCTATCAATCCCTGATAAAAGGGCCTTCTGGGTAATCTCCCAGAGGGAAAATCAGCTCTGGGACAGAGGCTGCAACCTTCTTGTCCACTTAGAGCACAGTCAGTGCTCAATAAGTAGTTGCCAACCACCAGCTTCATGGTGAAATGTGAAAGGCGAGGCCCTTGGAATAATTTTTTTGAACTTTCTTCAGCATATAGGACTTTGGAACTGTATCCTTTTTTAATGTTAAAAGGTCCTTTTCTGAAATTATGACAGTCATTTCTTATGTGTCTTATTCTCTCAAAAAAGTAACAACATTTTGCAGTCCTATTTCAGTCCCCAAGTAATTTCTAGTACTTGCCAAGCCTATGGAATCCAAATCTGGAGACAGGATTTGTTAAAATCCCTCTAGTTCTAAAGTTCTGAGACCCAGGGAAGTGAAGTAACTGCCAAAGCCCATCTCACATGTGACACTCAACCCCCGTACCCAGGGCTGGGCTGGCCTCAGTGATGATGCAGCCCTGCCAGGCGACGCCCCCTGCCCTCCCCCAGACTCCCAGCTCTCGCCATATAGTACTCCTTCACCTGCCCCAGACTCTACCTCTACCCTTCCATCCATCCACAATTCATCCACCCTTCCATCAATCCATCATCCAGCCAACATCCACCCACTATCCTCTGTCCACCGCCACACATCCATCCAGCCACTCACCCACCCACCCACTCTCCACCATCCACCCATTCATTCATCCATTCACCCATCCACCATCCATCCATTCAGCCACCCATCCATCCCGGGCCTGCCCCAGAGCTCACATTGCCAAGCCTACTGTGTGTCCTTGTTCCCCTTACTCTCTTCATCATAAACTGTAAGCTCCCAAAGGCAGGTGACTCAGCACAGCCCAAAGCAAGGAACCTGACTTGCAATAGCAGGGCCTCCCACTAAAGGAATGCAAGGATTCCTCTGGTTCACCCTCCTCCTTCCCAGTGCAGGGATTCCCTCCACCTAACAGTGGGTCATCCAGTTTATGCTTGATTACCGCAAGAACAGGTAGCTCCTTCAACCTTTCAGAAAGCCTGGGTTGTTAGACATTTCATCAGATAGAGCAGCAATCCACTTTCTTGCAGACTTCTTACCTTGGTTCTTGAGAATGGGTACCTTGCATCTTACTTATTTTATATTCCTAGTGTATGGCTCATTATAGGGTCTCAGGTCCTGGATGGGTGGATGGATGGATGGATGGATGGTAGAAGAATAAATGGATGGATGGGTGGATTGTAGATGGATGGATGGCTAGATGGTGGTAGAAGAATGAAAGGAAGGGTATATCACTGATACTTTGCATGAACTCAATAAATAATTGCTAATGAGACAACATCAAGTTTCTGGGGAAGATGGTTTTCTCAATGGAAGACGCTTGTCTTACAGAAAGACTTTGTTACAAGATTCCCTTTCTTCTTCCTTCTCCCAAGCCCTAATTTCAGTGTGGGTTAAGAGTCCTGGGCTGGAACAGAGCAGGACTGAGAGAGCTCAAAAAGCTCATGCAGGCTCTACCGCAGCAACTTGGTAAATTGACAACATTGGTCCTTAAGCAGCCCCCTCTCAGAGCCCGTGTCCCCTCCTCCTCTCTTGACCTGCCATAGCCCATTCAAAAGAAGACATTTTACTGGTGACAGAGGTATTTCCAATCTCATCTTCAAGATGCAATTCTCTTCCCACAGGCAGGATGGTTCTCTCTCCCCCTCCCTAGCTGCCTGTGTTGTATAATCTCTGACAAGGCTGCTGTCTGTGGCTAAAAACTTTGCTGTAACTGGGGCAGCTGCTGGGCTTCAGACCCTGGTCTGAGCCCTGGTTGTGCCTGCCCACCCATGACCTTAGGGGAGCCCTGTCCCCCTTCCTCTGTAAACTCAGGCTACTCCAGCCAGTCAGTCATGACCTTCTTGGTTCAAACCCCTGTGGAAATCTGATAAAAGCAATCTATTCAGAAAAACACATGAGTTTTCAGACATGCCCTGGAATTCCAGCTCATGATTTTGGCAGGGTTCAGAACCCCCTAAAGCCTGCCCATGGATTCCTGGGTTAAAAGCCCCACCACTCTGGGATGCCATCTGGGCATTCAGGGGGTCTTCCTTCTGCACAGTCTCAGGATGTGTTTTAACTTTTTCTTTGGAAATAATTGTATACTTACAGAAATACTGCAGGAGTCCAGATCTCTTCCTAGGCCTCCCCAGTGCTGACATCACACAAACCCAGCCAGATCCATCAAAACTAAGATCCGTCCCTACTAACTAAACCCAGACTTTCCCCAGATTTCACCCAATTTTCCACCAATGTCCCTTATCTGTCCAGGATCCCATCCCAGGTCCCTAAGCCCAGCCCAGCCCAGCCCTACCCTTCATGCCCTTGAGACTGGGAGGAGCTTGGTTAGGCGTTTGGGTTTGGTTTGTCTGATGTTTCCTGGTAATTAGATGCAAGTTACGATTCTTTGGTTAGAATGTCTCAAAGGAGGTGGAATGTCCTGGTGGGGGCCTCGTCTTAGGAGGCACGTGGCATCCATCCGTCTTCTGTCCAGTTGCTGGTGACCGCAACCCCAATTTCTCTGGTAAGGCAGGGTCTGTCAGATTTCTCCAATGCAGAGTTTCAGTTTTTCCCTTTGTGATTGATCAGTATCTCGGGGAACTACTTAAAGACCCGTGTCTTCAATTTTAAAAGGAACTTTCTTTGCCAGAATGAACCACCTCAAGTTTTTCTGGCTCGTGGTCTTTGTAAAGGCTTCTTTTCCTCGTGAGCAATTTAAAGGCCGGCTCCAGGGTGTCCTTGGCCCCCGGGACTTTATTTGTGAGGAGGCACTCTCTTCATTTAGCAGAAGAGGAAATTGAGGCCCCCAAAGGAAAGAGAAGTGTGCAGGGTCACACAGCTAGTTGGTGACAGAGCAGGGCAGGAATGAGTTCTTTTTCCTCCAAGTTCAAGGGGGAACACCCCTCCCAACCCCCACACACCCTTCCCCTCAAGTGTGTCTGGCAGCCCTGGACTGTTTACCTGAGCTCGATAAGCAGAGATCTCTGAGCCCTGTTCAGGGCAGAGCAAAGCCCCAGGCCTGCTTTCTCTCCCCTTATCTCAGAAGCTGGAGAAGGGGAAGTTAGGAGGGGCACAGCGGAGGCAGAGACAGAGGCAGGATCCTCCTGTAGGAACCAGCCCTGGGCCCTCAGGGCGCAGACTCAGAGGGAGCTGGGGGAGCATATTCAAGGCTTGGAGAATCTGAGTCTTGAGAAGGGCCACCAGAGAGCGTGCAGTGGGTTCCAGGAATGCCCAGGACATACTGGCTCTACCCTGCCCTGGGAGGGGTGGTAAGGAACCCCCAGGCCACCAACTCACAGACCCTAACCCAGGGTCATTACATGGGCAGGAGGGCAGATACCAGGCCAGGGCCCTGGAAGGGTGAGAATCAGGATCTGAGCCCACCCTCTGAGGAGTTGGAGGTGGGGGACAACCTGAGTCCTTGAGAAGACAAAATAAGGGCAGGGGCTCTTCTGAGTGGAGGGACAAAAAGGAAAGGGGTCTGTGCCCATGCAGTTGTTTATTCATGGTGCTTGGAGTCAGCAGAAGGTGGCTCTAGGCTGGCCTGTGACTAATCAGTTGTATTATAAAAGGAAAACGGGGCAGGGGCTTCAAGTGTCTTGAGGAGGCAGCTGCCTGGCAGGCCTTTGGGAAAGGGAACAGTGAGGGGAGCTGTCTTGAATTCATTCAAGGAGAAGCTGAGTAGAGAGGGGCAGAGAGCCAAGTCCCATGGGGTAGTCCTTCCCAGGTGGGCTCAGACCCTCCTGGACTCCCTGCCCCAGCCCAGGGCCCAGGCCCTCTCCTCTGACCAGGCTCTCACTCCCCAACAACCATCTGTGGGATGGGCTGGGACTCCAGGTTAGAAACAAAAGGTGAACAGGACACAGCCCCCAGCTCAGGGAGCTTTCAGGCAGAATGGATGTAAGAGGGTGCTCCTGAAGTACCTGGGGAGCCCAAGGGCTCCAGGGCCAGGCGTGGACCGAACCCAGACTGCAGGGTCAGGACCCTGGCCTGTGCCTCAAAGAGCAGGGATGGGGACATGGCAGATGCACATGAGCAGAGAAGCAGTTGGGAAGAACCCAAGGGAAGGACGAGGGCTGAGTGTGGCTGGAGGCCAGGGAGCGGTAGACAGGGCTGAGAGGGCAGGAGGTGGGGAAGAGTCAGCCTGTGTGTGAGCCGAGCAAGGACACAGTGGCAAGAACTGGAGAAGGGCTGGGCAGGGCCAGGTGGGCGCTGGACAAAGCGCTCCTCCTACAGTATGTGTAAGTGTGTGTATGGACATGTGCGTGCATACCTGTGTAACAGTGTGTGCCTACGTGTGTGTCTGTGGGGGTGTGTGCATACATATATTGGTGAGAGAGTGAGAGTGTGTGTGTGTGTGTTACATGTGTGTGGATGGGTGGGGGAAGCTGGAAGCTGGAGGTGCCTGTCCCAACTAGGCACCTCTTCTGGTGCAACTGGGAAACACTGCGGGCTGGACTCATGGTGAAGAGCCAGGAGACGCAGGATGGGCCAGGGCCAATTCGGGAGGCCAGAGCAGCCTTCAGACTTGGGCAGTCCCCAACCAAGCTGTCAGTGGGAGGCTGACAGGGAAGAAATGGGGAGTCCCTTTCTGGGTTTGTGGCTGGGTGTTTACCACGTGGGAGTTTCCAGAAAGCAGCAAGAGTCCAGGTCTGCTCTGGGCAAAACATGGGGAGTACACAGGTTGGCCAGGGCCTGCAGAGGACCATCCCGAACTGTTGGCAAATCCACAGAGTCACCAAAAGCAGGGTGGGGCCTGACAGCTATCGGGAGGCTCGTGCAGAGGGCACTTCCTCAGACACATCTCACACTGTGTGTTCTTGGTATAGGAGTGAATGTGCTCTTTTCAGTGGCAGGTGTGTGTGGATGTGTGCAAAGCTGTGTGAATGAGTCTGAGTGTGTGCACATTGCCGGCTGGAACTCTATCTTACCATTTTCCTGCCTCTGCCACCTGAGCTTTGGGACACACTTGTTCAGATGCAAACCTGGAAGCAGGCGAGACCATGCAGCTGGAGGAAGTGTGGGGAGCAACCCGAACCTTCTACTCACTCCCCAGGGTGAAACCCACCTGTCCCTCCCCCTCCCAGGAAAAAAGCCTCCAGGGCACTGATGTGGGGTGAGGAGACAGCAGCCCCCTTTGATAACTCTCCTGTAGCCATTTGGAGCCCTAGCAGTGTCCAGGCCCGCAGTGGGGCCTCTGCCCACGAGGAGCTCAGGGACACAACAGGGCACACACCCCTTGCCTGGCACAGAAGGTCCTAGTTGGTCCTGTTCCTACATCTCTCCTGCTCACTCCACAGCCCATAGCATTTTTTTTAACCTAGGATTTTAAAATTCCTGCTAATCAGCAGGTAAGCTCCACGAGGTCATCTTGCTCCCTGATGTTTCTCCAGCAGGGCTTGGCAAACAGCAGCTACTCCCACACACACATGTGGAATGGCGAGTCGAGGAGTGAGTCCTATCAGCTCACACAGGACCCAGAGCACCCCCAGGCCCTTGTCCTCCACCTGGAGCGGATCGTGGCTTGGTGCCCTTGAAGAAATATTTACACACACTCAGGAGGCATGATGCATTCATTCATCCCGTCTGGGGAAGCCTGGCTGGAAGTCCAGCCTCTGCAAATTCCAGGCTGTCCCCTGCATGCCCTGTACTTCCCTCTGGTCCTGCCAGCCCAACCCCTCCCCACCTGAGGCCCTGCCCTTGTGGGCCTCCCCATGCAGAATACCCCTGCCCCCTGCTTTTCCTTTGTCGATTTCCTGCCTGCCCTTTGAGACCAGCTCCTTTAGGCTTCTGTCTACCAGGGTCAGGCTAGGCCTCCCACACCCAGCGACCCCCTGCAGCTGGCCTCGCCAAGGCAGGCCTCCCTTAACTCCCTCACATGCCTGTCTCACCCCGTTCGGCCCCACCAGCTTTTCCTTCCCAAGCTCCAGCCATCCCCCACTGGCATTCTGAAAACCAGTGCTACATCCCCTGACTCGTTTTCTCCATGTGTAGAAAGAGAAGGCTGCATGCAGGCAGCAGCTCCAATACCAGGTCAGAGGCAGCCTGGATGCAGTTCCTGGCAGGCATTCAGTTCCAGACCCAAGCATGTGGGGCCAGCAGGAGGCGAGGTGCAAATGGAGGCACTGACCTTCGGAAGGTTCCAGAAGAGGCAGCCCTTCAGCTGGGCCTCTCAGTACCTGGTGTCCGGAGTGGAAGAGGGGAAGGGTGTGCAGGCAGAAAAAGAGGCACAAGTGGGCAGCATGTGGACCAGGAGCCATGACCTGGGCAGGGCTGTGGGAAGCTTCCAACCAGGACATCCGGGCACGGGGGCTCCACCATGGGCTGGTGGGACACTAGAAGGACCCTTTTTTGTATGCTTTTTAATCAATCCGCATGATTGCTTTGAGATTCATCCATGCTCTCTTTCCTGGTATGCTAAATAGAATTCCATTTCATGGATGTGCCACAATTTTTAATTGAAATATAATTGGCATATAACATTATATTAGTTTAGGTGTACAGCATAATGATTCAATGTTTGTAAATATTGTGAAACGATCACCACAATAAGTTTAGTTAACATCTATTACCCCACACAGTTACAAGATTTTTTCTTATGAGAACTTTTAAGATCTACGCTCTTAACTTTCCAATATACAATATTATTAACTCTAGTCACCATCTGCACATCACATACCCACGACTTATTTATTTTATGCCACAAGTTTTCATCCATTCACCTGTTGATGGACATTTTGGAGCTGCCAGTTTGGGGCTATTACAAATAAAGCTGCAGTGGCATTTGCTTCCTGGTCTTTGCAGGGACACAGGTTTCCTCCAGGGTAAATACCTCAGAGGTGAATGACCAGGTCATAGGGTAGGTGTATGTTTTCAAGAAGCTGCCAAACCCATTTCCAAGGGGCAGCACCAGTTTCCTTCCAGCCAGCAGTGTACAGCGTTCTGATTTCTCCACATCCTCACCAGCACTGGTTATGATCTGACTTTCTGATTTCAGCCGTCATTGCTGTTCTCCATGACAAGTTATGTCCAGCATCTTGCCTCGGGCTCCTTAGCCCTCCGTATACTTTCTTTGGGGAAGCTCTCCCTCCTCCTTGGGTCCTCCCTCGGGGACGCGCGCTCCTGTCCCACCGCAACCCTACCTCCCCGACTCCGATGACTGTACCGCGGTTCCCGGGCTGCGAGTCTAGCACCCCACGCCCACTGTGAGTACCCAGGACCCAGCCCGGGAAGAGACAGCCACGCCCCCACGCCAGTCCCTCCACCTCAGCCCTGCCGGGTCCTGCCAACCACGTCGCCTCTTTCCGCAGCCACCCGGGAGTCCGCCTTCGTGCACGCCATCGCCTCCGCTGGCGTAGCCTTCGCTGTGACACGCTCGTGCGCCGAGGGCTCCGCTGCCATCTGCGGCTGCAGCAGCCGCCACCAGGGCTCTCCCGGTGAGGGCTGGAAGTGGGGCGGCTGCAGTGAGGACATCGAGTTCGGAGGGATGGTGTCTCGGGAGTTCGCAGACGCGCGGGAGAACCGACCAGACGCTCGCTCCGCCATGAACCGCCACAACAATGAAGCTGGGCGCCAGGTACGTCCGCGGCCCCCGCCCCCATCCTGGGTTGTGAACCCGAGAGCCCTGAGACCACACCCCTGCGGGTCCCTGGGAAATAGAAGCTTTCTGAGAAGGGTATGTGCCCTGGTCCCTTGAGGAGTATGGCATGGTGTAGGCAGGGTGGTGGGCTGTGGGAGGGATGTATATGGTGGCCAGGCTGGGGGTCTGCTCACCTCCTGCCCAGCGGTGTCTGAAACACAGGGCTGTCCAGTTGCTCCACGAGGTCTAGGGCATTCCCACAGTATGGCAGGTCCACCTGTGCACTGGGGTCACAAGGAAGGAGGGATGGGAGAAAGGCCTGCCCTGCAGGAGCTTCTGCACATCCAGGGAGGGAGACAGCCAGGCTGCTACACCACAGTGTGGTAAGTTCTATGATGAAGAAATGCACACACACAAGGTGATCTGGACATAGTGGAGAGGTCAGACCCAGGCTGGAGTCTCAAAAAAGACTTCTCGCAGAGGTGGTGAGTGGAGACAAGCAGAATAATTGGCAGTTATCTAGGTGAAGGGAAGCCAGGAGAGCCTCTGGGTAGCTCAGAGGTAAAAGAATGCATGTGAGTTAGTCCAGGTAGAATATGGAGAACAGAGGAAGAAAAAGATTTGGGGGGTGGAAAGGCTGGCAGAGACCAAGCTGTACAGGGCTTTGTGAGCCCTTCTGAAAACGGGGCTTAGTGAACTTAGTCAGAGGTTCACTGGGGGACTGCTGATAGGAAGTGATATGTGTAGGGACTGAAAAGTGTTCAGCAGAGTTGGCCCTGGCCTTGGCCAGTGGAACCAGGGCACTGCAGAGAGCTGAAGAGTGAACACTTAACTTCCAGCAACAGGGAACTAGGTGACTCACATTAATCTTCCGGCTAAAGACAGGTACAAATGTAGGAAGAAATGTAAAAAGTACCCTTTAAAAGTATAGAATACTCACCTGTATAAGTTACCTGATTTATCACAGGGAAGATAGTGCAGCAGAGGGGGAAATGGTCTTTTCAATAAATGGTGCTCAGTCAATTGGATAACAATGTGGAAAAAAATTAATCTTGACCCCTACCTCACATCATGTAAAAAAATCAATTGCCCATTTCCAAATGGGAAAGATTAAACAAAGAATGTTTAGAAGAAAACATAGAAGAACATCTCTGTGACCTTGGAGTAGGCAAAGATTTCCTAAACAGGCCAAAAAAGCACTCACAATGAAAGAAAAATGTAATAATGTGGACTATATTAAAATTTATAAAAAGACACCACCATGAAACTGAAAAGGCAATCCACACAGGAGGAGATGTTCACAATATATATACCCAACAAGTATATGAAAGATATAGTTTAAAAAGAACAAAAAGACTGATAACCCAATAGAAAAGTTGGCTGAAAAATGGAAAGCCACTTCACAGAAGAAAATCTAGAAATGTCCAATAAATATGTGAAAAGGTGATCAATATCATTAGTCATCAAGGAGATGCTATTAGAATATATGCCCTGGAGAGGGGAGAGTGTAACAACTGTAACAGAGCATGGTGGGAGTTTCTGAGGAGCTGGTGTTCTGAGGCTGGTAATTTATGAAATTTTGTCATATTCCATGCTTATGATATATAAACTTTTGCATGTATATTACACTTCCATAAAATAATTGTTAAGTGTCAAATAACTAACCATATAGTGAGGAATTAGCAGTCCAAAGTCCAGGAGAAGACAAGACTCTGAACCTGGTGCCTAGGGCAGCTTTTGTCCAGGGATCATTTGCTGGTCTGGGAAAAAAGTGCATATGCTGAGCTGCAATTCCAGCAGCCTCACAGAGCTAAAAGGGGCCCACCAAAGGTGCTATGTCTAGGAAAAAATTCCTCAGTTTAGGCTGGGATCCTGAGGAGTAAAGGAAGATCAGAAGTAGACAAGCCCTTATGCACATGTACAGGCTAGTAAAATCTCTAGACTGAATGGATTAAGGCGATCCCAAATTGCTTGTATCCCCATGTACCTGGAGAAAGCAGATAAATCCTCTTTGGAGGATGATAACCTTATGCTAGGCTGAATTTTTTTTCTACAAAAAACTTTTCAAACACAGTGTTCAACACATAATCAAAGATAACCTGTTAAATGAGTGATAATCAACAAAACAAAACAAAACAACAACAACAAAAAAAAACAGAAATGGGACTCAAATACTGGAATTATTAGACATAGATTATGAGAAAAAATATGCTTACTTATGTTCACAAAACTAAAATGTAAGATTTGGGAAAGAATCCCATAGAAATTGTAGACCTGAAGAATGAATGGGAGTTTCCAGTTAAAGATGACAAACAAAATACAAATATTTTCCTCTGCATTTTCCTAGAACTCCACTAAAGTGACAATGAATTAATTTTAAGATACATAAATAAACTACTGAGAACATGGAAAACAGAAAAGGTGACAATGGCAACAAAATTTTTAAAACAAAAAGCAGATAGATGAATACTCAATATCTTAGTACACTCAAGAAAGCTGAATCTTAAGCCAGTAGAGAACTCTGAGAATCAACCAAGAAATTTCTAGTATCAGATATCTTGAGAAGTAGAGATAGATATGGAGCTGAAAACAGAAAGACTGGTCATTTGCTGGTCTGGGGAAAAAGTGTGTATGCTGAGCTGCATTTTCATTTTAAAGTCTATTTTAAAAGCACTTTTTAACATACCAGCTCTTCTATCCAACCTCTTGCATCCAGACAGCACCCCTCCACCACCATGGCAGAAGTCTGGAGGCTTATTCCCTTAAAAGGGTAAAGCAGAAGGTGTCTGGACTGCTGAGGGTGAGGCTACCCAAGTGAAAGTAGTCTGTCTACATACACATTTGTCTTCCTAATATCCTAGTGCCACAGTGAAGCTTGATTATGCTCTAGGCAGGAAAATGGAAGATCCTCCCCTGAGAATCAGACCAACCCAAGCGAAGAAACTTGAAGATATTGAGGTGGGGGTTCCCCCAAAAGCAATGTGGCCAGATAACTCTACAGTGAGGGCCCAAGTAGATGAGTCCCTCCCATGTACAGGAGGTTCCAACAAGATTTTTGGCACCCCACTTTCAAATATGAGCAGGCAGCCAAGGATCACTGAACATCTGAGGAAGGCCTCCAGCAACCACAAAGGTAAAGACCAAAATAAAGAAAAAAAACCCCAAACTTATGGGAAACAGACATTATAAAGAGAGATGAAAACTTCAAAAAACCATCAGTATCCCCAGAGAGATAAAACGCTGAATCCATAAAACTGGAACAGGATGTTAATTTAAAAGAACATTCAGGGGAAAAAAGAAGCTCTTAGAGATTAAAAATAGGACAGCAAAAACAAAACTCTCAACAGAAAGGTTAGAAGATAGTTGAGACACCCTTCCCACAAAGTAGAGAAAAAAAGACAAGGAGGTGGAAAATAGGAAAGAATAGAACATATGGAGGATCTGTCCAAGAAAGACAATGATGAACATGAAGATGAGGAATTTGGTAAAGAAATAAGACAAGAAGGTTCCCAGGGCTGAAGAGCAGAAGTTCAGACAAAACAGGCCCCATAAGTGATTAGCACAAGAAAAGGGAAGACCCACATCAAAATTTGCTGTGAAATTCACAGCCTATGACACAGAAAAGCCTTCCAAGCTTCCCAGAAAACGCTTTGGTTTCATGCAAAGGATTAAGAATCAAAATGTCATCAGAGTTTCTAAGAACAACAGTGACAGCTAGAATAAAATAGAGTAATGCTTTCAGAATCCTGAGAGGGGGAAATATTTTAAGCCAAGACTTTTATACCCAGCTAAATCATCTTTTCAACTTTAAGTAGAAAAGATTTGTTTTCAGACATACACATTTCACAAAATTTACCAGAAGGCCTTTGAAAAAGATGTCTCCAAGAAGATGAAATCCATAGATCAGCTGGTGTGTTTGAAAGTCTTGAAGAGAATATTTAGACAACGAAAGGAGTTAGTGAGACTGAACCTGTGATAAGTACATTAAAAACAGCAACAACAAAACGTTTTGTAGAAAAGGAAAAGCTATCATGGCACGTGGCTCAACTAAGTATGACATTTACCACAGCCCCAATACTGTCAGCACTAAATTTTGATCTAACTGGAATTATGCTATAGATTTTAGTGTAGGAAGGGGGGTGGGAAAAGTGTGCATCAGAGTTGTGGAGTGAGGTCCCGTAGGACCTCCATGGTGAGAGGCCCATAGACAATGCCAAACACTGAAAAATCAAGAAGTAGCAAGACAAGCATCTTATCAGAGGTGTCGAGGTACAAGGTGCTGCCTCAAGTGGTCAGGAAAGTGCTGTGAATGAGAGTGTGGGGACAGAACTCCTGTTTTTCTGAATAGGTCTTAGGAACTCTTGGACTTTTCAAAGTATGTGCATATATAACTTTGATCAAAAGTAAAACTAAAACAAGAGACTGAGGAGGCAGAGATGGGAAGTGGCAGCTCCTCTCTGGAAAAGCTTGGTCACACAAGAGAAGAGAATGGCGATTAGACAGAACTGGACTGCGGTGGGGGAATGTAATGTACAGATGCTCCTTAAAAAGTGCCAGTGTGAGAGGGAAGGGTTGAAGAAAGAGCAGGCAGAGGGGGACAGGGTAGAGGCAGCATCTGGACACAGAGCCCACATGAAGCCTTAGATTTATCGATTTCTAGTAGACACATTTTAAAAGGAAACAGGTGAAATTTGTTTTAATAATGAATTTTATTTAACCCAATATAGCCAACATGTTATTGCAATAATGCAAAAATCAATATGAAAATTTTGAATGAGATATTTTACATCCTCTTCCTTTACGAAGTCTGGGGACTTAGTATGACCCAGCATGTGGTTTGCACTTAACAGCACTTCTCAATTTGGACCACCAGCCGCATCTCAGGACGTCCCATGTGGCCAGTGCCCATCAGAGTGGCCAGTTCAGCCTTAGTTCTGATTATGCCACAGGACCTTTCACCCCCAGCCCCACTCCTTCCCCCAAAGAGAGAAGGGAAGACAACCTGACGTTGGGATGCCCACAGGAGAAACACACAATCCTCAGCAACTCCCCTACAATCTGATAAAACCAGCTTCCTGGGCCCTGAAGGTACCCTGCTCAAGCCACTACCATTATCCGTGCTCAGGTCAGCCCCTAGCCTTGCCACCCAGCCCATGTACATCTCTTCTAGACGGAGGTCTTGGGTTTCCCCAGTCAGAATGAACGACTTCCCTCCTACACCCCGGCACTTACGTATCACACGTTACAGTCCCTTCTTTCCTTCACTCAACATAGATAGCCTAGAAGTGGACCCAGCCCAGGAGGGGGCCTCCCAGGCCCTGCCCTCCAGGGATCTTGGGTCTACCAGGGGAGCCACATGGCACAAGAAACTGCAGCACCACACGGAAGGGTGGTGCTGGGAGGGGGCATCTGCTCCACCTGGGAGTCCCGGAGCTTTATGGAGCACGTGGGGGGACTGGGTTTGCCAGGTGAGTGGAGGGGGACTACAGGCAAGGAGTACAGCCACCCTACGTACGGGGAGGTGGGGAGGCTGAGGGCCTGCCCTGACGCCCCTGCTCGTGCGCTCCTGCAGGCCATCGCCAGCCACATGCACCTCAAGTGCAAGTGCCATGGGCTCTCGGGCAGCTGTGAGGTGAAGACCTGCTGGTGGTCGCAGCCCGACTTCCGTGCCATTGGTGACTTCCTCAAGGACAAGTATGACAGCGCCTCGGAGATGGTGGTGGAGAAGCACCGCGAGTCGCGCGGCTGGGTGGAGACCCTGCGGCCACGCTACACCTACTTCAAGGTGCCCACAGAGCGCGACCTGGTCTACTACGAGGCCTCGCCCAACTTCTGTGAGCCCAACCCCGAGACGGGATCCTTCGGCACGCGCGACCGCACCTGCAACGTGAGCTCGCACGGCATAGACGGCTGCGACCTGCTGTGCTGCGGTCGCGGCCACAACGCGCGCACCGAGCGGCGCAGGGAGAAGTGCCACTGCGTTTTCCACTGGTGCTGCTACGTGAGCTGCCAGGAGTGCGCGCGCATCTACGACGTGCACACCTGCAAGTAGCGAGCGCCGCACCGGGCTGGGGGTCCTCCCTGCGGCGGCGGGGGGACTGCTCCATGGATGGGGCGGGGCTCTGGGATGGAGCTCCTGGAGGGTGGCGGGGTCCTCCGTGGTAGGGCAGGGGTGAGGCTCATGAGGGGGATGCAGTTCTTCCCGACAGGTGTGGGGCCCTTCCTGGGGTGAAACTCCAGGGATGGGGCTCCTGGAGGGTGGCGGGGTCCTCTCTGGGGGCGGGGCTCCAGGGGTGGGGATTTAGCCTGCCATTACCTTCCTCCGAAGACCACATGTTTCCCTCCACCTGACCTCGTCGTGTAGAGCAGTATCTCCTGGCAGAACGAGCTGTGGAGAACCTGTGGGGGGCATCTTGTCCCCTTACCCCTCCCACTAAGGTCTGAGGCCCATCCTACCACGATTCAGGTGCCTGGAGGCCTGTGGCACTCCTTCCTCAGTCTGATACCTACCAACGCTCTCAACCAGGAACCCTATCAGGGAGAGCCTTTGCTCTGCAGAACCGCAAGAACCACCTGGGCTTGGGTGAAGGAGACAGGGCCTGACGGCAGTAGGCTGAGAAAGGGCCTGGAACACGAGGCCTGGCTCTGTCCTGGCTGCCCTGTGCTGGGCATCAGACACCCAGGCCTTCTTTCCAGTGGCGTCCTACTGTCACCCAGGCCCCGGAAAGGTGCCACTCAGCCTGGTCTGCTGTGCCTTCTACTGTGCAGCAGACAGAAACTCCTGTGCCTGGCTCTCCCTCCGCCCTGTCTTCACATTCCCACTTGCACCCCATCGCATCCACAGAAGAGGAGCAAAACCTCCTGTTCCAGTCTTGCTGTTGCCTCCCTCTTGGCCTAGCACCTCTCTCCACCGCCCTCATTCACAGCCCCTTGTAAGGGGAAGGCAAGAAGGGAGCCACCGGCCTGTACTGCTGTCCAGGTCATACTCAGCTCCATACCCTGCCTTGGAGGCTCACTTTGGGTTGGATTGTTTGGGAGATTTGGAGTCGAGGCATGATTCCACACTGGTGCTACAGACAGAGGACCCAAAGACCCCAGAGGACTGATCTCCTTCCCAGCCCCTCGTAGCCAGGACGGACCATAGCTGTGGCTATGGTACACCAGACGTACCTGCCACTGGCCACTGTTGTGGAGCCTCTGGTTGGCCGCTTGACTTGGCCCTTCTCACGTCTGACTCATCCATCCTGTCTGGGAATGAGCGAGACTGATGGACCTCTCAACCAATGCCCACAGGGACTTCCTGCCAGGTGCTGCCATGCCAAGACCTCTCCTCCTCAACCTCTGCCACTGTGAAATGTTGCCCAGCCCCCTGTCCCCGAGGCCCTACCCTCCAGGCAGGGGGAAGAGACAGTTGGGGTGGGGGGTGGGGAGGACAAGCTGCACGGCTCGCTAGGGATATGACCTTCCTCTGCCTTGAATTTTGCATTTTTGGTTTTAATTTTATTTCGATGCTGCTATATCCACCATACATAGGAACTAGACAAACAGATGTGTTATTGTTGTTTTCTTTTTCTTTCTATGAAAGAAATTATTTTAGTCATAGCTTGTGAGTTTCAAACTATGGGGAAAGTAAAAACAAACAAACAAAAAACAAAAACGAAAAGAAGAAACAACCAAACAAACCTGTGGATTGTGCTGGATTTTTGGTGGTGGGTCAGCAAGGCATGGGGCCTGGATTGGTCGTGACCCTCTGGGAGGGGCCCCGATGGGAGGTGGGGTGGGCATGCTTAGCTCAGAGACTCCTGGGGCCTCTGCAATGGCCTCCAGAGCCAGAATTCCAGGGGCAGGAAGAAGGATGGCCACTCCAAAGAAAGGAGGAAACAGCCAGTGGTCTTGAAGTCTGGGGTGGAGTAGACTAGAGACCAGGGCAGAAGACCCCAGTGGAAGTGCAGAGAAAGGGAAAAGGAGGCCTGCCTGTTGCCGGGGGTGTACAGTGCAGTGAGCAGGGGACCATGGCAGCCCCAGGGGGGAGACCCCATGCAAGTCAGTGGTGCAGCAGGACGTCCACCAAGTCAGCTGAAAGCCACTTCTCCAGACATCCACAACATGCTTCATTCAGTTGACATTTGAGCACCAGCTACGTGGCCATGCTCCCTGGGCTTGGGGACATGGCCCCTGTGTGGGGTCCCCTTCTCAGCTCACCAGGGGGCATTCTAGGAGCCCAGTCTATTTGGGAGGCCAGACATGTTCCCTCAATTTGAGGCTCACCAGCCTGAAGCCTGGAAATCAGGCAGCCGCTTCTCTCTGGGCCTGGTCTCCTTCTACCTCCTGCAAAGGCCACTTTAGAAGTCCAGCTCATGCAGCTGGAATCCAGTTGGGAGGTCATGAGGGACATCCCTCGCTGGCAGAGAGCTGCTGCATGAACCCAAGAACTCCCAGGGGCTCCCTCCTGCTTCTGTCCATCCTCAGGCCAGAGGCTAGAGCTGATACTGGACCCCTGGCCTCCCCTCCACCACAGGGCACAGCTCAGGAGTGCAAGTCTTGGCAGGGGTTAGCAGTCTCTCAATGTATGGTTGGCCACATCCTGGCATCATGCTCAGAACCGTGGGGTGGGGATCTTTCCAAGGCAGACAGGGAGAGCCTCAAGGACAAACGAGGCATTCTGTTGGCAGAGTCCTCACGTTGTGCCTCCATGGCTATTGCCTGCATCCATCCATCCAGGGTATTCGGGGTATGCAGAGCTGGGTGGGCCTCTGAAAACTTAGGCTGCAGGAACCAGGGGGTGAAGGAGTGGCTTTCTCAAGGCCACACCTTCATCTCTCCAAGCCAGGAGCAGGGTCCTTGCTTCTCTCTGCATCCTTCCATGCCCCCTTCCCCACCACTACCACCACTTCTGAACCCTGCCCTGCTATCCAGCCAGACCCACAAGGAGGGAGAAAGCTGAGGAGGCACGGGCGGAGGCACAGGCTAGGACAGGTGGGGGCCAGGAGGAGGTGATGCTGGAGCTGAGCGGAGGAGGCCTAGCCCCACCCTCTCAAAGGTCAGGCCCAGCACAGCCACCCTGCATGAGCCATATGCTGGAAGGGAGGGGGCTGGGGACAGACAGAAGCCTCGTAATTGGGAGGCCCGTGCCTGTTGAGAGCAGAGGGAGGGAAGTCCAATTCGGCTGGCTCCGTGGCTAGACATCAGGGCCACGTGGTGTCCCTGAGAGCAGGGAATGAAGGGCCACCCTCTGCCAACAGAGAGTCATGGCTGGCTGGGCAGGAGTCCTGGACAGGGCTGTGCAGACCCATCGTGGGCAAGAATGTCCACTCCACACAGAGCCCTGCACTGGGAGAGAGCTGTGGTAAGGTATGGGGAGCTGCCTGGTGGATGGAGTGGGAACCCATCAAGGGAGGGAGGGAGGAGAGAAGGAAACATGGCTTCATCCCTCAAGACAGGACTCAGGGAACACCAACCCCACCACCTTACTGGCCACAGTGGTCTTTGCTGGAGGCTCCAAGCCACTGAAGACAGGGCCAGAAGAGGCCCAGTGAGGCTAAGGGACTAGAGACAGACACAGGGCTCTGGACCCCCAAAGCCCCTGCTTTCACACTCCAAATCACGCATCAGCTTCCCGGGCTGGCACACCAACGTCCCACCCCAAGCCCACGGCCTTGTTGGCTCGGGGTTCACTGCTCCCTCACCACCAGGCCCATTTCAGGCCAGGTCACCCACTGTTCCGGGACTGTAGCTGACCACTAGCAATTCCCAAATGGGGCCCCAAGGGGTTGGCTAGGTCCAGACAGACTGCAGGCAGACACTCTATAAAGAGGGAGACGGTGATTAAGCGCACAGGACAGTGTCCGAGACTGGAGTGCAGGTGGCCAATCTCACCCACGGGTGTGAGTCACCAGCAGGGAGGACCCCCAAGCCCTCACAGCCCACCAGGCAATAGAGCCAGGTCAGACACTCCACACGGGGGTTCGGCCCTGGAGGTGGGGGATGTCAGGTGCCCCACTCAAGCTGCCTATGGGCCACGTCCACAGTGCACAGAGAATACAAATGGTGCAGCACCTCTAAGTCAGGGTACGGGCAGGAGTTGCCCTAATTGGTACCTGTTGGGAGCCAGGGGCTCCTCAGATGAAAGGGCAGGGGAAACAGGTTGGGCAGGGGGTGGAGGCATAGCCACAAGGTCACAAGGGTGAGATGCCAAGAGAGGAAGCAGGGACAGACAGAGCCGGGCCTCCTAAGGGAACAGAGCCCAGATACCCAGAAACAAGAAAGGAGCCACCTTGGGGGCTGATGCAGAGGTAGGTTCTGCCTACCTGGTCTCAGCTCTCTACCAGGTGAGGCACCCGGCTCCCACTCCCCATCGCCACAGCTCCAGGGCAGAGAGGGGCAGAACCCCACCAGAAGAGGCCCATAGATCCACAGGACAGGCCCCAGTGAACCGGCGACGGGAGCTAACAAGAGCCTGCGTGAATGAGGAGGCAAAACTCTCAACTCTCTGCCGGCCAGGAGCAAGCCCCACCCGGGGCCTCAGTTTCCCTCCAGTGCCAGAGGAAGTGGGATGAGGGGGGCTCCCCAGGGCCTCTCTGCTCCTGCCTGTTGCTGACGTGCGATGTTCTATCCGGAGCCCCCTCTAGAGCCCAGCGGGTCCCCTCACCTGCCAAGATCAGCATGTCCCCATGAACCCTGGCCCAGCCCCTCAGCCCCTGGCCTTTACCCTCAACTCAGAGGGAGGGCAGAACACAGGGCAGCCTGCCTGGGCCTCAGAAGCACCTCTCCAGGGAGTTTACAGCCCCTCCCGCCAGCCCTGAAGAAGGAGGAAATGGGCCTGGTGGGCCTGTTCACAGGTAGTTGAGATAGGAGAGGAATAACCATATTAAAGGCCCGGAGGTAGTAGGGCCTCACCCCACCAGGGCCCCCCTGGGCCCAGCCCCCTGCAAAGCTCACACCCTCAGGGCAGCAGCTTTGAAGTCCTGGAGGGTGTGTGGCCAGCCCCCTCCGCCTGGGGCCCCCACAGGCCTTCCCCTCCCCCCTGCTCCCCATACTCCCACTTTCTGGGTCCCAGGACCTCAGTTTCCACACGCTTCAAGAATGCTCTGAAGCACCCCATCCCCCCACCCCTATGCTGGGCCAGAACATCCAGGGCTGGGACCCCCAGAGCAACAGGTGCGGGGCCAGCTCTGGATCACCAAGCCTGGTACAGAGGGCTGAGGACCCCTGGCCAGGTTCCCTGGTCCCGCACAGTGATGGTCCACACTGCCTACAGCAGAGCCTGGGCTGCATGGGCTTTAAGGTCCTGCTGGCCAGGCCTTTGCCCCTGTCCTGAGGGTCTGGTCTGAGGGACATGACACAGCCCATCCTGGGGTCTGGCCTGATGGCCTGGGGTTGCCTCAGTCCCTCAGCTCTCCCCTTCAGGGGCCTACCCCCACTCCAGTCCCCTGTCCCTCCCCAAGCTCTTTGGCCCTCTTGCCTGTGACTCATTTCCCTGTTAGAAACCTGTGTCCCTTCGTGAAACCCTCTGGTTGGGACACCAAAGGACAAGGCATCCTGGCAGTCAGCAGCTTCCTCTCCAGCAGCCCCTTGGCCTCCTGGCCTGAGCAGGAACAGGACACCTTACCCTCCCACACTGCCCTCCAGCCTCCAGCCTCCAGCCTCCAGCCCAGCTTCAGTCTGGACTGAACAGACTGAAGCTGGACTTGAGGCTTGAAGTTGTCCCTGTGGACAACCTCCCAGGGTGATGTCCAAGGCTTGGAGGAATGAGACAGCATCCCTGCAGGGGTGGGAGTGCTGCCAGCCCTTCTGTTCATAGGCACTGACAGGTAAACTGAGACCTACTGGGTGAGGTCTCTCTCCCCAGTGTGAGTTTATGAAGGCCAAACGACCCCATTTTCTCCCTCCCTCCCCCACCATAAAGTAGGGGGACGGGGAGCAGCTAACAGAGGGCGCTCCCACCTGCTACACCCCTCACCCCCCCTTAACCCCTCACCTTGGACCCAGAGATTTGGGTGATGGCCCCTTCGATATCTTCTGGGTCATCTGGGAGGGCTCCCAAGAGGAGGCGAGCGTGTGGTGCCGTTTCTATGGCTCTGACATCCTCAGTCTGGGCCCCTTAGGCATCCTATACTACTGAGAAGTCCGTCCCTACAGATGCCAGGACAAGGTGGTGGTGGGGGTGGTGCCCAGGGCACTGGGGAAGCCCTGGGGAGGGCCCCAGCCTGGGAGCCACCACCGCCTGGCCTGGCAGCTGGGACAGAAGCTAGTCAGAAGGTGCTAATTGATGTTTAGATCCAGGCTGGCTCCTCAATCACGTCTTTCTCTTTCTCTCTCCCTCTCTCTTTTTTTATTTGAGTCTCTGGAGCACACAGTAAACAGTCATTTGGCTCTCAGGGCCCTGCAAATTGGTGTTTATGGTATAAGGACCAAGAGTCGTCCACCCAAACACGGCAGGCTGGGAGGGAGGTGCTGGGCTGGTAGGGATGGCACGCCCTCCTGCCCATGGAGGCCCAGCGCTGGGAGGGCCTTCCCTCCACTCTTAAAGGAGGAGGCAGGCCTGCTTCCAGCAACCCCTGATGCCTGCATCCCAGCCTGAGGTGAGGAGCCAGCTAGTTCACCCACCGGCAGTGGGCCAGCACTGGCCAGAATCCTGCCAGCTGGGCACTTGTGTGGTTGGAGGTGGCCAACACTTGAGGAATTGCCATTAATCCAGGAGGGCTTCTAGGAGGAGGTGAGTTTCTGTGAAAGAGAGGACCCTCCAAGGGGAGCTCCAAAGGTTCACCAGCTCCCTCAGATTCCCCAGGGCTCTGTGTCCAATCACAGCTCCTGTCCAAGCTCCTCTCAGGCTTCCATCTCCTTCAACTTTCCCCAAGTCCCTATGGCAGATGTCAGGACCCTGTACACACACACACCCTCCCAACCCCAGAGGCCATCTGCAGAACTAAAGACAGGAATGTGGGGAGGCCCAGGCCTTAATGCAAGAGGTTGAATGGTGGAATTCCAGGACAGCAATGGGAAGGTCTTGGGAGAGAAGGGGAACTTCCCATCCTGTCTGCCCCTTGCCTAACAACCAGACTGCGGAGAAGCAGGCAGGCCCATGCAGAATCTCCAGCAGGGCTCAACAGCCCTCCCCGGCTCCTTAGCTCCCTGTGCTGCCTATAGGTTACAGGGGTTCATTTCACCTCAACTGGCTTGCCCAGCCTGTCAGCCTGCAACCTACCGAGAGGCAAAGCCGGGAGCCCTGGGGAAGGCTGTTTGATGTTTGGATTTTGGAAGGAGCCCCACAGATCACATGTGCTTCTTCCCTGAGTGTGCTTTCAGTTCCCAGGTCTGGGCCAGAGAACAGGAACCTCAGGAACAGAGGACAAGGGTTGCACATCCCCAAGCCAGCCCCCTCCTCTTCTCAAGAAACCTCCATGGCTCCCCAGTGCCCATGAGTTGGACTTGGAGTGCCTCAGCCTGCACCCATCACAAACGGGTTCCACTCTGAGCTAAAGGGGGACCTCTAATCCGTGGATGGAGAAACTGACCTGGGCAAGACATGACTTGCCCAAGGGCATTCAGCACGTTAGTCAGGACAGAGCCTTAAGGAAAACTGAGACCTCATATCATACCTTCTGGTCTCACCTACAGTTCACTCTCACCTTCCTTCACCCTTGTCTCCATCCCTCCAGTCTCAGGCATCCCCTGGCCTCTGCTGCAGCCTTCTCACCACCTCACTGCCATAACCTTTGTGGTTCCTGTATCACTGTCCCCTGGGGACATGGAAGGTCAGTGCCAGCCACACCTCAGGGGCCCATGCAAGGCAGAGGAGAAGCTGTGTATGTGTTGCATGTGGGGGTTGGTGGTGGGGGGATCTGATGCCAAGCTGGCCCGTCCCCAGGGCTACAGGCCTCTGCAGGGTCCCTGACCAGCTCCTAGGGCTCAGCTATCTCCCCAGCTCTAGACCCAGCTCCCAACAGATCCACCCTCCCCAGCTCCAGCCCTCACGCAGGCCAGTCTGAGTAAGCCAGATTATCAGAATGCCTGAGGGGAATGCCCCTTATCTGGGAGGACATTTGGGAGTGGTTGGGACACCTGCAATGGGCCACCCTTACAACATGTGGCATCAGTATCAGCTGTGTCTGCAGCGATACCAGGGGGTCCCTGTGCACATGCCCACCGTGGAGCCTCACCCCAGCTCCCATATCAGGGTCTCCAGGAGGTGGCCATGAGGAAAGGTGTTCCAGGTCTCAGGTCACATTGCAAACAGGGAAACTGAGGCCGGGAAAGAGGCAGGCCTTGTCCCAGCCTCTCAGAGTCAATGGCACATTGAGGACAGGCAGGACATACACTGGGTCACCCCTGCCCTGGAAGCCCACCAGGAAGGGGCTGCGTCCAGCGCAGGCAGCTACAGCTGGGCAAGTGTCCAGGAAGGACAGGTGCTGCTTGGGACAGGATCAGGGTCAGAGGTCAGAAGTCAGCCTGGCAGCTCAGAGCTGGGTCTGGGTCTGCCCCTTGCCTGTCTCCAGAGGGCTGGTTTTCGTGGATGTCCCCCACGGTATGCGGGATGGGTGGACTCACCCAGGCTCCTGGGCACTCCTGTGGGCGCAGCAACAGCTCCCTGGTCCCCAGCCCATGACTAAGCACCTCAGCTCCAAGTCTCCCACCCACTGGACCACTGGGGAGCTGCCCTGGCACTTCCCAGTGACCCACAGCCCTGCCAGTGCTTGTTTGGCAACTACTCCTGGGGGTTGTGGAGGTTGGAGAGTTCTAGCCTCTCAGACAGGGAGGATGGACACCCCAGCCCACAGCTGGTGTGAGGAAGCTGGTAGGGCTCCAACCCAGCACCCACCCACTCAGACTAGGAGGACAGTGTGGCCTCCTCCCCCAGACAGCTCAGCTCAGCTTGCCCCAGAGTAGCCGAGGATAACAGGTACGGTGGGGACTCAGGTGGGGGTAGTGCAGCTGGGGACACTGCAGGTGAGAAGGACACTGCAAGTGAAGAGGATGCAGGTGGGAAGGAGAGAGTGCAGGTAGGGAGGATACAAATGGGGACCCTGCTGGTGTGGATGCTGCAGGTGGGGACAACACGAGGGAGCACACTAGAGGCGGGGCTGCACACAGCACAGGTGGGATACCTCAGGCTAGGACACACTCACAGGTGGTTCAGACCCGCTCTCCGCCTCTCCCCGTCACAGGGCCTGCCCTCCGGTGGACAGAAAGAGAGGAGTTTTGTTCCTGACCACAGGTTTAGCCCCTCCCCTGGGCTGACCCACAGGGTCCAGCTCCTGCAACCCAGCCCAAGGCTGACATGACAAGTGAGACAGGCCACTATCCACTCTGATGTGCTTCCTCAGCCAGCAGGTTCAGAAACAGGTGCGACCACTTCCTATTTCCCCTGCCACAGGGACTGGGGTCCCTGAGCAGGCCCTTGGGTTGAGGGACCTGAGGACACACCTGGGCCCTGGAGTAGGACCAGAGGCCTCTCCAGGGCTCCCCCTGCAGCTCTCCAGCTGCAGCTCGAACCCAGCCTGGCCTGACAGGCTGGCAGGCAGCAGCATCGGCCCTGCTGATACCCCTGCATGGCCAGCAGTCTCCAGCTCTGGGTCTGTCCCAGTGTCAGGTGTTCTTTTTATATTTTCCTTGTTCAGTTATGAGGAATAATTTCTCTCCAGGCCCAGAAGCAATGCTGGGCGTCCTGACACCACCTGGCCCACCTGCTCAGGCTCCCCCAGCCCTCAACCTAGCTCTGCTGGGCCTCTGGGCCTGGACTCTGCCTGTTGCCCTGATGTTCAGGCTCTGGGCAGTGGTGAGACACTCAGGCCTTCTTTATTCCCGTCTATGGCAGAACAAGGCCTGCTCTTGTCAGGGTCTCGCCTTCCTCGGCCTATCCATGTCTCCCTCTCTAGAGCCAGGCCTTTGAAGGATCAGATCCCAGATCCTGATGTCCCTGGCTTCTCATCTGGCAGGTCTCTGACTGCCCACTGGCCTCCTTCACAGGGCACCCACCCCCTTGAGCACACCTGGGGAGCCAGGTGCCTTCCAGAGCGACTCTGGATTGTCCTTCACAGACAGTCCTAACAAGGGGTGGTAGGAGGTAGCGGCCTGTGCAGGAAAAGGCTTGAGACACCCTCCCAAGAAGGGGGCTCTCCAGGGCAGGTGCCCAGCTGGGCTTGCAGGTAGAGATGGGGTGCTGAAAAGGGCAGGGCCGGCCCACCATGACCTGGGAGCCAGAAGCAGCATCCAGCCCCCCCAGGCTGGAATCAGGACCTGGCACAAATAGGCTGGTGTCCCCAGAGCCAGGCTGCCCTCACTTGGTGGGGACAGCAAGCCACTTCAGAGCCTCAGGATCCCTGAGGGGTTTTCACACTCTTGGAGAGACCAGAGTGGGGATCATGGAGCTGCACCCCAAGGTGGGGTGACAGGTGTGAGGCCAGCCCTCTGGGGTATGAGGCAGGGTGCACGCAGGCAGACCCTGGCAGCAGATGCTGGGACACCGTGATGCCTTTGGCTGGGCTTTTTAATTAACCTTGGCCACTCTGAAGGGCCCCAATTAAATGGAGAATGTGATGGCAGAGTGGGGTCAGGCGGAGAGGTGAGTTTTAATTAAAGCACAGAAGGTTCCCAGCCAGGGTAGCAGTTGCCTAGGCAGGAGCGCCCCCACCTGACCGCCTTTGCTCCAATCTTGCTCCAGAGGATGATGGCACACCTCGGGTGGCAGGAGAGAGCACTGCCTGCCCTTGGCCAGGCGGGACTCAGCATGGTGCCTGCAGAGCCTGTGACCTCTTATCCAGTCTGTGTGGCCCAAGATCAGGCAGCTCCTCTCTGAGCCACTGTCCCCTGCTGGCTGCCTCCCTGCTCTCCTTCCCATCTTTGAGCATCTACGGTGTGTCCATTGCAAGGGCCCTGCTGGGTGGTGGAGGATAGACAAAATCAATGAAACAAATGTATTAAGTATGTTCGTGTGCGATGGAGGAGAGTGGAGTGAAGGGCTGAGAGAAGCAGGGGGTGCTGCTTCAAGGATAGGGGGTCCAGAGGAGCACCTCCTTCCTCGGAAGGAGGGAGGAAGGAGGGAGCGAGCTCACCTGGAAGGGAGCAGTCAGTGCAAAGGCCCTGGGACAGGACCCTGGGCACAGCTGAGCTGCCCGATACCTGCAAATTAGAACGAGAGGGGGCCAGATGGCAGAAGGCCGTGGGCATGGGGGGCTTTCAGCTTCACTCAGGGGGACAGGGACCACATGCAGCTTCTGAGCAGGGCCACTTTCTAGGTGCCAGGAACCAGGGTGCCTGAGCCCTCCATAACCCAGACCCCAATCTGCTTGTTGTCCAGGCTCCCTAGCCTTGCTCAGTGGGATGGCAAGCAAGATACTCATGAGTCCTTGAGAGATTCTGTGAAGCCTGACGCCTTCTTCTGAGGATAATCCACACCTGGGCCTGGGCCTGGAGCTGGCTGGGGGAGGCGGTGGCAGGCAGGCACATGAGTCCGCCCCCACAGCTGCCCATCTTTCTTCAGGGCAGTTTTGCAATAACTGCAGCTACAGGGCTGACATTCTCCACACCTGGCTTCCTCCAGACACGGGGCTTTGGGAGCGATGAGTGAAGGAAGCAGGGTGAGGGAGTGTCTTTCAGTGTCAGCACGGACTGCCTCCGGTCCTTCCCCTAGTCCTGCTGAGGGCTGCAGGACAGGGGGCACCTGGGAAGGGACTGGTCTGACCCAAGACCCAGAACCACTTCAAGGTGTGGCGGTCACAGCAGAGGACACATGCCCAGTGGGGGACACATACCCAGCTGGGCAGGTTAGGTGGCCACTTGCTAGAAGTTGGCCACCCTCAGGCTGATGTGTGCAGATACCACCCGGACAGGCAGGTGAAAGGAAAGAGGGGTGTCCAAGGGGCCCCCATCCTTTCAGCCCCAGGAACCAGCCCACATGAGGCCCTGGGGAGGCCATGACAAATTTCCACAAATGTGGTGGCTAAAAACTGAAATTTATTCTCTCCCAGGTTTGGAGGCCAGAACTCTGAGATCAATGTGTAGGTAGAGTGTGCACCCTCTAGAGACTCTAGGGGCAGATCCTTCCTGCTTCTTCCAGCTCCTGATGCCCCAGGCGTCTCTTGGCTTATGGCTTCATCACCCTAATCTCTGCCTCTGTTGTCACGTGGCCATCTCCCCTTGTCTGTGTCTCAAATCTCCTTATAAAGACACTTGTCATTGGATTCAGGGTCATCTCATCTCAAGATTCTCAACTAATTACAACTGCAAAGATACCATTTCCAGACAAGATCCCATTCGGAGATTCTGGATGGGTGTGATTTTGGGGGTTGCAATTCTAACCCCCTGCAAAGCCTGTGGTGTAAACCCAGGCACTGCCGCTGTCTGGCTGCACCTCATGCAAGACTTCATGCCAGTACATGTCACCAAGATGCCGCTAGGTCCTAACCCCCAAGAAGATGGCATATATAAGGACTGTCAGTTTAAGCCACTAAGGTTTGTGGAACTTGTGGAACTTGTCACCAGACCGCAGAATGGGTGGGGACCAACTTTTCCCTTTCCCAGGGTTTTTGGAACCCTGAATTCATTAGATGCCTCCCAGGCCAGGTGGGGTCCCTCCCTTCTGCTGTCCTCTGTCCGGGGATTGAAAGGGCAGAAGGGCCCCCAGAGAGAGGCACAGACACCAGCCCCCTCAAACCTAGGGGTGAGTCCCAAGAGAACAGGTCCAGGTGGAGACTAGTGTTGCATGCCCCCTCACAATCTGTGTCTCCCCACCCCCAGACCCATGAGGGCCCCACCCTTCCTCCCTCCCCTACCCACCACCTTGCTGGGTGCTGTGGCTCCACACCCTGGTCAGCCTGGTCCTGGTGGCCTCCTCCTGCTGGCTCCCTGGCCTCCAGCCCCTCCCTGGCCACACTGCAGGAACCACCAGGGAAAGCCCCTGAGTCACTGGGGGTCCTCCTGCCCCTCAAGTTCCAGTGCAGACACCTCTGCTGGCCCCCCGTGCTGCAGCCTGTCTTACATATCCCCAAGTGGGACCTCTCTCCCACCCCTACTGACCTCCTCCAGAGGTTAGAGCAGAGAGGCTATGTAGGCATCAGGGACCCTCTAGCAGGCTGGTGAAGCCCATGGGCTCCTTCTCAGAACAAGGTTTTATTACTGCCTAAAATAAATGATGCACCATCACAAAAGAAACAGATCCAGTTATCAAAAGCTTTAAGACTTTTGTGGTATGGGACTTCAGGGGCAACAGGCTTCCATTACCTTGACAAGGGTGATGGCTTCCAAGACGTACTAAGTGTGGTTAGAACTTTCCAGACCACACACCGCCAGTGTGTCCTTCTAACTGTGTTCACCTCCATAAAGCCAGAAGATATGGAAGTGAAGCGTTGTGCAGAAGGGGGCACGGCATGCAGCACTGTCACCAGCACCAGAGATGAAAAGGCTGGCTGCAGGCTGACAAGCTCTGTAATTTCAGTTGAGCAGGGAACAGAAACAAGATTTCATGGTTCCTGCAACAGCTATGACATGACATGAAAATGTCTTGAGGTTTCTGTTGCTGACGTCATAGGTCCAGCACGTACTGCTGTTTGGGAATGTCACCTATATTCAAAATGGGAGGAAAAGCTAAATGTTAGTCAGAGGGTCCTAAAAACAAAGATGTGCTTTTTGGCATCCCTGTGCGAGGCTCACTGAGCGGGGCTCCCCATACGCGCCTTACCTGTTGTCTGCCCAGGCATGGAGTGAGGCCGAGAACCTAGTGAGAAACATCCTTGCCCAGTGGAGCTGGCCTTCCAGGGAGGACCATGGTGCCCAGAAGAGCTGAGGTGAGCGTGCAGGAACCGCCCATTCCCAGACAGTGCCCCAGGCAAAGGGAGAAAGGCCCTGCGTGGGGAATGGTCCTGGCCTGTCCCTGTGAGCTGGGCCAGAGTGAGGGGGCCATAGTGAGGATGCAGGGAGGGAGGGGCCTGCATGAGATGGGGAAACTGAGGCAAGAGCAGGTATGCTCAAAGGGTCCAAAGGTGAGAGAGACCCCAGAGCCAGCCCTCTCACATGTGTGGAACTGGGCTATGGGGGTCCTCACACTGCCCCTTGACCACTGTGTGGCTCTGGGTGAGCCCACCCCTGTGCCAACCACAGGCTTCCCACATGACCTGGCAACCCCCAGACTCCAGCCCAGGCCCAAGACAAGGGGCAGAGTTGCCCAGGGGTGGGGTAGGAAAATGGGTACGGAGGGTGTGTAAGTCCCCTCCCGGGACCCACACCATCAGAAGAGCTGTAATAACCCCTGCACCTGCACCAGGAGGGACATGTAGGAGGGTGGGCTTGGAGAGTACGCCTAGAGAAGAAGGGATCTGAGCTGAGCAGAGGGAAGGGTGCGGCCCTCTCCACACCCTACCTCTATCTGGACAGAAGCCTATCTCAGGGTCCCCTCTGGGCTCAGGAATTCTATAGAGGCCAGCCCAACAGAGCCAGGAGTAGGTAGGGGAGTGCAAGTAGGCAGAGGACCCCCAGCCCCACCCCACCCCCATCCAGGGAACTCTTTAAGAGGATAAAGTTCTGCAGTTAGGTCCTGGATGTTGAGTGCCTTCACAAGTAGTGAGCTCCCCATCACTGGAGGAGTCCAAGATAATGTTGCAGCCTGCAGATGTACTGAAGCTCCAATGTCTCCAGAGGCAGGGTAGAGCCGGAGTAATAGTGAAGGTGCTGGCAACAGGCATGCTGGAGTCTGAGTTCCAGGGGCTCAATCCTAGCTGTGTGACCTTGGGTGGGCTTGCAACCTCTCTGACTGCAATAACCTGGCACAAATGCTGTCCACCTCACAGGTGTCACACACAGAAGCTGCATGAGGTAACTGCCAGGCCTGGGGTCTTGGCATTTCCTATTCCCGCTCTCTCCTGCCTCCGCCCCTTTGCTCTTGCTGGTACTTCTGTCCCTCTAGCCACCTTCCCCAGGGGGCCTTCTTATTCAGCATCCCTGTGTCTGATCTTGTATTTGGACTCAGGGACCCCCAGAGGGGAGGAACTTGACGCCAGACCCCAGCCAGGCCCCTGGCGTGGGTCAAGCTGAAGGTGAGGATCTGGGCTGGGGGCTTTGAGCCTGACAATGGAGGTGGCCATGGATGCTGGCAAGCCCTCTAGCCAGCTCACCTCGCCCCCTCCTGGCCAAAGCTGGGTAGGCACCCTGTTCTGTCCATCCCGTGTTTCCATCGCTTGGACTCCAGGGAAGGGGGCAGGGAGGTCCTGGTGGGCACTGGGGCCTCACTCTCCCTAGGCAACTGCCTGACACCTCCTGGCCCTCTAACAGGTCTCCGGCCAAGGGCAGGGATCCTTCCCCTGAGGTGCCCACCCTGGGCCTCCCATACCTGTCTGGCCTGAAGATGCCTCCTTTTCCCAAGGGGGGGGCACCAAACCAGGAGAACAGAATCAGGAGGAAGGTCAATTCAGTAACCTGGGGATTACACAGGAATCCATCTTATTTTTTTAAACTGTGCATGTATCTTTCACATGCTCCTTCCTGTCTATATTTTTTGTTTTTTTTTTAAAGGAAGCTCTGAGGACACAATAATCATTTGCAGACATCCAGCTGTGGGTCAGTTCTCTGGGGGTAGAGAGCCAGCACCACCAGAGGGTTCTGTGCCCCTCTCTGGAGATATAAACCCCTGAGGGCACTTTGAGTGAGCATTGTGATGTGTTTACAGCACTGGGGGGGCAGCAGCTGCGGTGCAGAACATAGGCTAGTTCTTCCATAGATTGTGAGGTCTGGGGGAGGCTGGGTCTTGAGACAGGGGAGTCGCGGGGCCTGGCTCACAGGGCCTAGGGCCCTCAGCCTCTCAGGAGAAGAGGTCATCGGTGTTCGGGGCAGGAGGGCTGCCTTGGGGGGGGTGGTGGCTGGGCAGCCCTGGGGAGGGCTGGGGAGGTCCTAGCCACCCCAGCCCAGTAAGGAGGCCCTGCCCAAGAGGAGTGGGTGGGTGGGTGGGGGCGCAGAGAAATGACAGGAGCCTGCCGGCATACTGCACAACACCTCAAGGCTTTTCTCTGCCAGGCAGGCCCCTGGGCCAAGACCCAGGTGATGGCCTGCTTTGCGCCCTCCACAACATGCAGGGCACTTGGGGAAGAGGCCCCCAGCAATCTCACCAATGACTCTTGATTTGGGGACCCTTCACAGCAGCAGGAGGGTAGTGGGGGAGAGAGTTCAAGTAGCACAGGGGTGGAGGGATGGTGCGGGACTGCGGGTTGGCGGGAGGCCACAGTCAGACCTCTAGCCGGGAGAACGCGGAGAGGGACTACGACAGGCCCCTTCTCCCTTCTGACCAGCTCAGGAGAGGGCTCCCCCGTCTGTCACCTGGAACCCGCCTCGGTGGCCACCTCGGGGGAGCGCTGCTCCCTGCCCAGCTTGGCTCCCTGCTCCGCCCGTGCTACTAGACGCCAGCTTTATTTGATCTTGGGTCTTGCTTCTTCAGGTCGGCTCCTCGGGCGCGCACGGGGCTGCGTGGGTCACTGCAGTCACCCGGGCTGAGGCTGGGGAGGGGACTTTGCACCTGGGCACCGCCCTCCCGGGACCGCAGGGCCCACCCGGGACTCAACCTCTGCATCTGCGAAACGGACGCGAGAGCTCCCCCCGGGGCCGACCACTGGAGGCGCGCGCAGGCGCAGCCGGACTCTGCCGGGGCTGGGGGCGGGGGGAAGGAGGGGTGCGCGCAAGCGCAGCGGTGAGAGAGGCGTCGTCCCTGAGCCCCGCGCCAGTCCGCGGTCCCGTCCCCACCGCCCGCCCGGAGTCTGCGTGTGCACGCCGCAGCGGGGGAGTGGGCGGGACTGCGGGCGGGACCGCCCCGTTCCCCAGCGTCCTCCGCGGCAGCAGGCACTGACGTGGCCGCCGTCAGAGCCGCCATCTTGTGGGAGCGAAACCAACGCCTGCCTCCGAGCAGCAGCTGCGCCGCGGCCGCCGAGGGTGAGGCTGGGCCCGGGCCGAGGGGGGGGCGGGGGCTGAGTTGAGGCCCGGCGTGAGGCTGGGCCGGGACGGTGAGAGCCAAGACGGGTCCGAGGTGAGGCCGGGCCGGGCGAGGGGCGAGGTGAGGCCGGGCCGTGGGTCGAGGCGGGGAGCCGAAGGTGAGGTAGGTAGAGGCGGGGAGCCGAGGCCCGGCAGGGGCCAGGGTCGAATAGAGGCCGGGGGCTGAGGAGAGGCTGGGCCGGTCTGGGGGTTGAGGCCGGACCTGGGACCGAGGCGGGGCGGGGCAGGGTGGGTGCTGTGTGCTGGGCCAGGGGTCTAGGCTGGGATGGGGGTCGAGTAGGGGCCGAGCTGGGTCGGGAGCCGAGTTGAGGCCGAGGAGGGGGTCGGTCGCGCAACCCTCTCCCCAAGCCCCCCAGAGCCTCCGGGGCGGGCGCCCGGAAGTCCGGCCCGCAACGCGGGCTCTTCAGGAAGCCTCGCTTCCTGCTCCGCCTGCGAGGCCTCCTGCCTCGGGGTCGCGAGGACCAGGAAACTGAGGCCCGCAGCCCGGGACGCGGCCAAGGTCACACGATGGCCAGGGTTTGAGCCCAGTTCCTGTCTGTTCCGAGCACGGAGCCGGCGAGGCGGGGCGGGGTTCGAGGTCCGGGTTCCAGGGCGGGTGCTGTGGAGCTGGGGTCTGAGTGGGGTGCCTGCGGCCCATGGAAGCCCCCGATGGACGCGCCGGCGGCACTGTAGGGCCCCCTTATCCAAGCTTGCTGCAACTCCGGGATTGCTTCCTGGGTGCCTTTGGCATGGATTAGAACACACTTCCGAGCTGGTGAATCTTTAACCTACGTTTGGAACGACCTGTCCAGGGTTGAGTCGGCCTCCCTAGCAGAGCGTCCTAAAGCTTTCTTGTTGCCCAGTCCAGGTGGTTACGGGAGGTAAAACGGTAGCTTTGTTAATAAGGCTTGGCAATTATGAAGTCCTTAAAATATTAGCTAATCAACTGAGCACTTTTGAGCTCCTCAAAACACCCAAGTTGCTGTTTTAAATGAATCGAGCAAAAAATGCACAAGAAATCATTGGCAGGAGACAGGCAATTCAGACGATTTGGGGAGGCCCCGGAAGTCACTGTTGAGAGCTGTGTAGTTGATGTAGTTGTAGCTGATGTAGTTGGCGTTGGAGTGGTCAGCTCTAGTTCTTGTTTCAGAACTAGTGGTCAGCGTTTTTTTCTGCTGGCTGTTTGCATGGTTGCTCCTGCATTTCTGGCAGTGTGTGTGTGTCTGAAGGAGTGTGACATGCCATGGCGCATGCTGTGTGTGGTGTTCTTGGAGTTTTCAGAAACTGTCAAGAGTAGCCCAAACTGGAAGAACTCTGGATGCATGGTGTTGTTAGCTGGGTCCAAAATTAGGAGGAATTGAGTGTGTATGTGTTTATCACAAATCTGGCCACTTTGTTAGAGTGTGCCATAAAGGTTTTCTCTAGTTAACGGGTAGAATGTAGTGTGCCTCTTCACCGGGCATGTCCTGTTGGAAACAAATCCTTGTCACTTGGGCATTAGAAACCTGCTGTTTCCCGTGAGGGCTAACTTCAGATACAGGTATTCAAAATTGCTACTTCAGAAAGATTTAAAATAGTTGGTTTAGATAATAGCTGACTCACATGCTGTCTGCTCATCATTGTAAGAAAGTTAGTAGAAAGCAAAAACTGGTTCTGTGCTTCTCACAGTTCTGGTTTTTAAATCATGTGGTTTAGCTATTTGCTTTGCCTCTTGCACAATGTGAAGAGGGCGTTCAGACCTGCTAAGCCACCTCTACTAAAGATCAGACAGGGTTTGAAACTACAGGAAGGTACACCTGGACTTTTCTGTTTACTTTAGTAGAATTCAGTATGGACCATCAGCCACTGACGTGATCTCCAGGGTCGAATGGCTGTAGGAATAAATCTAACATAGGGGAAAAACCCTTGTGCAAGTTCATAAATAGTATATTAACTTGGTTTGAGAGAGTTAAATCAGTTTCCTTCAAATTCTTCAAATTCAATGTTGCCTTGAGATATATGAATTTAAATCTGCTCTTGATCACAGTTCAGGCTCACCAAGCATTTCTGCAGCCTTCCTGAGGGTTGTGATCACTTACTGAGCTGGTGTTCAGACCCAGCTAGCCTGTGCTTGCCATAGCATTTACGGCTGGTCTCTGTACACGTTGTCACATAGATATTCTCCCCTTTGACCTTCCAACCTTTGTTAGGAGAATGAAGGAAATAAAATGCACGTCTGTCAGAGGTGGTTGAGAAAGAAACATGAAAAATTCCTTTCAGTTGGGATCTTAACATTAAATAAGAACTTACCTCTTTTGTGGTCTGTCTGCTCGTCATTGGTGTGGATGGTGTTAGAGATGTCCTCCTAGCACCATCTGAAGTGGTCTTTTGGAAACGTTTTTGACCTAATAGTGGGTTGGGTGTAACACTTCCTACTGGCAGGTAAAGGAGGGCTTGGGGACGTGTGAGTGTGAAAGAATAGGGGGTGGGGTTAACTTCAGAGTGTGAGCCAGGGTGGGGGGGTACTTCATCCTTAGGTTCTTATCCTTTCGTGATTGTTACAAAGTCTTCAAAATATAGCATCTGTTATAGCTGTACAGCTCTGTCACTATTCTGGAAGGTAGTTCAACATTCTCAGATGGATCAGATGGCCTGATTAGCTAGAAAAAATGTGGCAGAATTTAACACAAAAACATCAAAGCTCCTTATTCCTAGGAGAATCTGTTAGGCCCTCACCCAGTTCTTTCACCCAAGCTTCCTTGTATGAGTGGGAAGAAATGGTGAAGCTATCTGTTGCAGGGACTAACCTCCATATTCCTAACAAACCAGTGTTTCCTGGGTTTTGCATACATTGGAGGCAAGAGCTTGGCAGCCTGTCATCACATAGAAAGGGAAGAGTGGGACTTATCACTCACTGAAAAGGAAGAGACAGAAAAAAAGCATGCAGGACAGGCAGATTTTACACACATAGCAATCGGGAGCGATTCTCTTTAGGAGGCAAACATTTTTACACACCTGAGGCTACAGGGGTGACTGTTAGTATACAGCATAAATTAACAAGCCCCAGTTATGATCCATGCACATTTTCAGAAGTTAGAGATGTACAGTATATTTTAGAAACATTAATTAATGTTTAATCAGAATTTAGTAAGTTTTGCTCCTCAGAGGGATGCTAGCAAGTTAGAAGAGTTTGTCTCCAAAGAGCAAGTCATATGTGAAATAGCCAACATCTTTCAGTTTGTATTGTACATCAAATTATTTTTGCAGTGATGTATGTGGGAGCTAAACAGAAAGCTTAATACTACTAGGTCTCTGAGGTCCTGGAAATTTTTAACGTGAAGTTTTTAAGTGTCCGGTCAGTTTGACTTAGGGACAAATGGCCAAGAAAGCAGTTTCAAGATTCTGTCTAGACTTACATGTGAAGAGTAGGAATGAAGGCAAAGTTAGATGTGCCAGTGTTTTGATCACAGGTTTCAGAATAAAGGATGTCTTTAAAAATTGCTGTTAAGAGTGTGTTTTCCTGTGAAGTATTCTATCATCTGTAGATGAGCATGCAGTTCCTAACTGATTGAATCCATTAATTTATATTTAAAATACTGTATCTTTTGTCAATTTTGGTGATGTAACTTTGCTTAAAATAATTATAGCTTTTAGCATTTCTCTTTTGTCAAAGTGATATGAGATCTTGCAGATTCCTGGGGAGATCACTGAAAATATATTTTTAGTCACTGGTTGCAGGTACCTGAGGGCAGGTTTAGGAAGCAGATTGTGTACACACCTCTCCTGTGGTATTGAACTTTGCTGAGATGGACGTGTTTGCCCTGAGTAGTTAACTATGTCTCTGCAGCCCAGATTTCCTCCTCACTGGAATGTCAAAGAAATGTTCAGATTCCACCACACTCATGTATACTTTTAAACCAGTATGAAATTCATCATTGAGTTGATAGGGTTTTTTTTTCCCGACAAACTAATTTTTCAGAAAAGCATATGTGTATAATTAATCTTTCTACTTTTTCATACTTAAGGCTCTGATAAATATTCTTTTATGATTCTTTTCTCCTCTTCTTGACAGTGAATCTCTTGGGTGCCCAGGGAGGTGGCCAGTAGAGAAAGACAGGTGGAGATAGAGAGATGGGTGGAAGAAGGTGGGCGAGTTCTAGGCAGAGGAGTACTCACTGGCAGAGTATAAGGCTGGGTGGAGACACAGGGCCATGGCAGTGAATGGAATGGAAAAGCAGGCCAACAGGACACAGTAAAAGGAGTGGGCACTGAGTCAGACCTATCAGGAGGATAGGGGAGGAGGTGCCATTTGAGTAGAGGTATAAGGGAGTGAGCGTCCTGTGGGTCTTTGGGAGAAACAAGAAGCTTCTCCCAGGCAGGGGAACAGTAAGTGCAAAGGCCCTTAGATGGGAGTGCATTTAGTGGTTTTGGAGACCTGCCAGGAGCACAGGAGGGGAGAGAAGCCTGCTGGTGTGTACCAGTGGTCCTTGGAGGGATAGCCCCACAGAAAAGGTATTTTGGGAACATGTGGGAGGATTTGGGGCTCTGTCAATGGTGAGAGGCAATACTGATATTTAGTACGTTTAGCAGCAAGAATGCGTTCTGCATGACTTTCATATAGGTGAAAAATCTGTTTATATCTTAAACCTAATTCTGCTTATGTACAGAGTCAACGTGTGTGTGTGTGTGTGTGTGTTTGGTTTTAGTAGATGTTCTGAATTTTCCAGGAAAGAAACTACCTTGTAAATTAAGGGTGATTGTATTTTGTTCTTTGCAGAACTTTACCAAGAGTTGTTCTCTTTTTCCGGTGGTGGGGGGACATTTCATGGACACAGCAGGCCCTGAGTATCTGAGATGCTGATGTATTTGTGGCAGTCTTCATTAGGTGGTTCTCTGACTACCTCCCTTGAACTTGTAGTGTGGTCATGACCAATACTGAAGGTCACGTGTTATATCATGTGACACCATCTTTCATTTCCCTGTTACATTTTAGTTGGGGCAACGTGGGTTTTTTGCAGTCTGGTGTGTATGTTGGTTATATTGTCTGCTAGCTTCCTTTCTGGATGGCAGGGGTGGTGCTGCGAAATGCCATGGGGGTGTCGGCTCTGATCTTCTTAAGGAACCTGACTTAGTCTGACCTTTCCTAACAGGCCCCTCTTGCTGGCATTGAGAACACCTTGCAAGTGGAAGCTACAGGCTTTGGGAACGCCAGAGGAGAGATGAGGTGGCCGGGACCAGGTGGATAGTGATGGGGAAGCAACTTTCAAAGGGAGAGGTGATGGGACTTGCCAGTAAAGTAAACAGATTTGGGGATGAGAGGGACAGAGAGCGGAATTGTGAGTGTCTCCGGGCTTTGGGTCTGAAGAACTGGGAGGAAGTTGCAGAGGGTTAAAGTGGGAAAGAGTGGGTCCTTTAGATTTGAGGATGAGATTTTGATGGGAGACCCGTGTGTTAAGGGGGTAGTAGGAGGGAAGTCTGGAGGTGAGAGGAAGCTTCATCTGGGGTCCCGTGTAGGGGACTGCGTTCCTCTGGGAGTGAATGGCTGGATGGGGGCAGTACTAGGGAGTGAAAGTGCAAGACACCGAGTGCGATGGGACTGCTGGTCACCTGAGGGGGGTGACGGCGACTGCTGGGAGGTTTTAAGCAGAGGATGGCAGGAGCAGGTATATGAATGAAATTTCCCTGAGTCCAGGGCTGCCCAGGGTTTGAAATGTGAGCAGAGGTAGGAAGAGGCCTATTGAGAGGTTGCTGTGGCTGTTCAGGCCAAACACTGAGAAGTTCCCACAAGGACATTGGCCTCCCAGCCAAGACCAGCTGCTTGGAGAGTGAGGCGGAGGTTGCCCCGAGTACTCTGAGCTGGTGCACCTCTGGGTGCTCCTAACAAGGGTCTCAGGAGGGCAGATCTGTCAGGGGGCTTGCTTCAGAGGTAGGGGGATCTAACAGAGGCTTTCAACCACTGCTGCACTTCGCTATTCTGTGTCCTCTGGGAAGCCCATCACTGAGAAAAAGAGTTGGGGCTGTAATTTTTTTACGTTTTGTTTTCAAAATGAAAGTTCTCTGCAGGCAAAAATCACGTTTTAGAGATTGGTTTAATCATTTTAATCACTCACAAAGTCCCCTTGTGCTGAAAAAGCCTCAGGGGGCCGCCTGCCACTCTGAGAAGTTTGAGGAGGAAGAACTGGGCACTGACAGCTCATGGTTGGTTGCAGTTCCCTTTTTCTTCAAGGGTGTGGAAAGGGGTCTGAGCAACGCTGGCTTCTCCAGAGCCCCACCCTCGTGCCTGGAGAGGGTCCTATGTCTGCACCATGGGTGCAGGTGGCCTCCTTGAGAAGGCACCAGAACAGAAACCGTAGGGGCTTTAGCATGTTTGTGGTGATCATATAATTAAAGAAGTAGAGTGACAAAAACAAATTAATATGATGTACTTCACAACAGAAATCAGAATCCTGAATTGCCTTCTCTTCCTTGTTCTCACTACTGGAACTGAAACATAGGACTGTGTTATTTGACAGGTGTGCCTGCCCTTTCTGTCAGGATCATGGGGACTGAGACTTCAGCAGCTGGAGTTATGTGAGTGTGAGAGTGTGAGAGAGTGTGTGTGTGTGTGTGTGTGTGTGTGTGTGTGTGTGTGTGTGTGTGTGTGTGTGTGTGTCTGCGCTCATGTTGAAGCTTTTAGCTGCATTGAGAGGGCTATAGTGTAACTGTGGATCAGTCTTTGACATTGCTTGGCCCAGAGCCTCTAAGAACTAGTTTACCATTGAGGTGAGGTTGGAAGGTGAGCACTGTCGCTGTTCCACTTCTGTTTCACCATCTGTCAATTGGATTCATTGAGTACTGTTGAGCTTTTGTGTGCCCAGGGCTGTGCTCATCACACAGCTATTCCTTACATGAGTGTGGTGACTGTTAGTCCCACAGTGTGTCGAGGGTATGCTGAGAACAATAAAAAGGACTCTTCCCTGTGGAAGGTGGCATCTGAACTTGGCTTCAGAGGTTGAGTGGAGGGCTCGGTGGGCATGGCATAGAAAATCAGTATGGAGAGGGGACTGGGAGCACAGCCAAGGCCAGAATGTGGGCCTGAGTGACTTGCTGAGGAGTTCCAAACCAATGGTTCTCTGTTTGCCACTAGGATGGGTTGAAATACAATTCTAATTGGTTTCCAAAGGACCACTGATGTGCAGAATTAGTAAGGAGTTGGTGGTATGACACTTTTCAGGGTGTCTGGGTGGTTTAGAGTTGCCTGTAGTTTCTCTAATCCTGCTTTGCATTTTAGTCATAAATTGCTTTGTTTCCTCCATTTTCAGTTTAATTTGTTGTACATTTTAATGTTCTGAGGTTGATGCAAATTTGTTTTTGGTTTTGTTTTTTCGGTCTTTTGATTTCTTTTTCCAGTAACAATTTCTTTAGACTTGTGTGTTCGGAGTCAGATAGAGGGTATATATGCCCTGACTTCTGGAGTAGAAGTGCTCATTAGGGTCCATGGCACTGGCCCCACCACAGTGGGGGGCCCAGGCGCCCGCCACCAGGTCTGCAGGACCTGGAAGCCATTCCATTACTGTTGCCCCATCCCATGGGCTAGCATACTCAGATGGTCCTGCATAGCTACAGGGGGCCAGGAATGTAGGTTTACTCTGGAAGGCCTCGAGCCCAGGGACAAATCTGGGAGAAGAAAATACCAAGGAGCATCCAGCGTCTGCCACTAGGACAAATGCACAGAACTGTGAGAGATGCTCCTGATGTAGCATCCGAGTGAGGCCTCAACTTGTGGGTATCATCCACTCATTGTTTCACTCCAGTTGGAGGCCGCGTGACATTTGTGTTCAGAGGTCCTACATGGATATTGTTTTCATTTGGGGTAGACCTTCTGGTTATTTGCTCCCATCTGTAGATTTCACGTCAGTGTAAGTATCTTTGGTAATGGGCTTTGAGAACAGTTATGTTAAAAAATAGTAAGTAAAACTTTAAGACTATGAATAAGGGAGAATTGCAAAAGATAAATAAATATATTCATCAGTTAAATACTTTGGATTTTGTAGTTATTGGTAAGTAGGATTAATTGCAGTTTCACTGTTTCCACGCTCGCCTTGTGGTTGGTATGCTTGTTCCGTTAGACAATGGACAGTGACTCTTGGATGTTCATGTTAGTATAGACCAAGAGCTACATTCATGAATGAAACTCATTTCTTGTTGTCATTTTAAGGATTTCACCTTGAATCTTAAGCTGGCCAAGAGGGACCTAAATTGAATTTCACTGGTTGCTCCTCCTAAGAATCAGACCTGACCGGAAACCCCTTCCTTCAGCTTTGGGAGGCAACTTGCAGGGCATCTGGAGACCAGGGTTAGTGTACTAGTCTCTGGATTTCTGGCACTCATCCTCCTCTGGGGGGCGTGGTGTTGGGAACGGGACTGCTGCATAGAGCCCAGGTCTAGTACCTAATTGATTCCTGCAAAACATGCTAAAAGTTTCGATGTGAAAAACAGAAAACAGTCTCTCATTGGAATTCACCTTTAGAAGCAGACCAGAACTATACAGTTCTAGAATGTTTTTGCATGTTCTTTCATTTATTCTTTTTCTTTGTATTGAAAGTTCAGAGTCAGGGTAGATGAAATGGGTGGAGGTGGTCAAAAGGTACAAACTTCCGGTCATAATATAAATAAATTCTGTAATATGAGGTAAAGTATGGTGACTGTAGTTTACCGTACTGTATTTATATTTGAAAGTTGCTAAGAGAGGAAATCTTAAAAGTTCTCATCACAAGGAAAAAAAGGGTGACTGTGTGAGGTGATGGGAGTTAACTAGACTTTTTGTGGTGATCATTTCACAATATATACACATATCAAGTCATTCTTTTGTACAACTGAAAATAATACAGTATGTCAGTTATATCTGAATAAAACTGAAAGGAAAAAAAAAGTTCAGTCAGCTTAATTATATCCTTTGAGTGTCTCAGGCTGAATATTCTTCCTTCTGAGAGTGTTGTTGATTCTTCTTCATCACAATTGTGTTAGGCCTGTGAGGTGTATCTGCCTATCACTAGTATTGGCACGTTCAGTATTCTTATGCTAATTTTTATGAAAAAGTGACAAGTAACGCTCTACCCAATTGCAGAAAAATGTTAGAGCTACAGAAATGGAATGTTGGACTAATAGAGTAATGACTGAAGGCTTTATTTAGCTGATGGGGTGGAGCTACAAGTTGATGTACAAAAAGCAGTTTGTAGCAGATTATATTATGTGATCATATTGCCTATGAAAGTAGAGGACCCCCACCCCTTAAAATTAAATCCTACATGTCAGGGATGAATTAGGCTTTTGAGTGGTTGATAATCTAAGCACATATTTGACTGCTTGAAGAATGAATGAAACCCTTAAAGAAAATGTTTTATAATGTATATCAATTCCTCAGTAAGATCTTCACTTCGTTAATTTTTCTCAAATTAGATATTAAAATTGACATTACGAACTATTGAGCTGTACCTTTTACTATATGTAATTTACACCTAATAAACTTGACTTTTTTTTTAAAAAAAAGCAAAACGAAAAAAGTTCTGATGTCACCTAGCTGTTCATTTGAATAGGGGATTCATCCATGTGATCTCTCATTTACAGAGGGACCAGAACAACCCATCACATCTGAGGCACAGAATAGAATCCAAACCCTTGTTTTTTGCCTCCTTGGGTCACATTTTCGTTTCCCAAGACAAGCTCTAGGTTAGTGGTTTATTCTTTCTACTGATTCCCAGCAGTTTGGGTCATCTTGATATGGATACAGAGATTTTGTTAAGTAAACCAGCTCTAACAGTTTCAGAAAATGTGACAAACTTTCCTTCTGCAGAAGTAAGCTGCACAGCCCTGTAGGGGAGGGCTGTCCCTTGCTTATCTTGAATCCTCTGAGGCTTGTTAGGAGATGCAGCAGGCACAGGTAGAGGTCGTGGGTACATATACTTCTCTTCAGCAGCTAAACCAGTCACTCTGGATTCATTTACTGGAGTGGAACGGGTGTAAACTCACGCTACATTTTTTCCTCCCTGCACTGGCTTTCCCAGGGAGGCCTGTTGTTGGCCTTGGCCTGTAGCCTAGTAGGTCTTTGCATGCAGGAGTGTAGGCAGCCAGTTGTGTCCTGTTCTTTGCTATAATGTTGAACTGCCACCCTATCATTGTTTCTGGTCCTAACCAGAAAAAGGAAAAAACCGTCCTTAAGGGGCTGTGTCCACTCAGAGGTTTCTGTCTCAGGAAAGAGACGTGCTGTTGTTACTCTTGCATCTTCTTATGAGCCAGCTCAGAGGTGCAAACTCAGGCAGGTGCGGGGAAGTGCTCTTTTGAGAAAATCAGCGTCTTCACTGCTTAGAAACACTCACGGTCATTACCATGAACCTGAAAAACAGGTTTTGACCTTAGTGCTAGGGATCCTGGTGGAGGAAAGGGTGAAATAGGCCTAGGCTGGGCACCCTACAAGTTAGAACCTGTGTGGAGAGGCCATGGAACAACTCTCGTGGTCACTGTTGAACCTTTCCCCTGTGATACTGTGTTAGGTCAGGAGCTGCCAGGGTCCCTGGACCAGGTGCAGGGCGGGTATAGATAGATGCTTGTATAGTGGGAGAGACCAAGTGCTGTGTGTAGCATCTTAAACCCTAGAGTTTGTGCTCATCCCCATCCAGGTTCAGCCACCAAATATATGGCCCACTTCCCCTTTGGGGCTTCAGGACTTGAGTAGGTTAAAAAACTGTGTGTGGAAGGCAAGGACCACACTGATAATCAGGGCTCAGCAGACTGCACGGCCAAGGCTGGCCAGGGGTGAGTGGGCAGACACGCTGGGGTGGGGAGGGGAGGGGAGGAGGCTCTTGGACTGCCATGGCTGTGACTGACTGCATTTTGAGGCTGACATGCAGGTGTGGGCCTGCTGCTGGGCCCAGTTTACCTGGAATGTTCCATCAGTCCCCTGTGGGAGTTGGGAGAGTGCACTTAACCTTTTCACCCCTTAGTGCCCAGGTTTTTGTGTCAATTTGTAGGAATGTAACACTAAAACAAGTATAAAACAAGTATGAACAGCAGTCTTCCATCCTGCCTCCCAGGGATAGCCCCTTTCATGCCTCACTGTACTAAGTAGTGCGCTAATACTGTTTCTCAGTGTGTCAGCTTTGGACGGTGAGGGTTGGCCCTTGAGACCACAAGTTCCGGCCTCAGCTTTCCAATACCCAGCAATGACAGTCGAAGTATCATGACTGAGTAAATATTGTTCACTGCTGAGTCAAGTGGTGACTGGCTTATGGTTTTCCCTCAGGAAATCTTAAAATGACTTCTTTACATTTTCATCCTTGGGTTTCTTTCTGTGTACCTGTCATTAGTTTTTCCCAATTCCCCTAGAATTGCCAAACCCCACGTTTAAACCACATAGGTAACTGTTCCTCTTTTCCTGAACTCTCCTCCTTCCTGCTGCAGCCTGCGCTGGCTGCTGTTCAGGCCTGTGCTGGCTGCTGTTCAGGCCTGCCTCTGTGTCTCCCTCCATCACCCTGGGGGCTCCCTCTGCCTGTGGCAACCTGGAGAAGAAGGCATGTGTGAAGCCTTGCATTTCAGACCTCTGTTCTGCCCTTTGGCTGATACAGAATTACAGACTGAAAGTGCTGCTTATGTCTCTCTTTTGGGGGAACAGTTTGAGGTTCACCACATAATTGAGGGAAAGGCATGGAGATGTCCACCCACATGGCCTTCCTCACTACATCCCCCACTAGAGTGGTGCATTTGTTACAACTGATGAACCTACATTGATACATCATCATCCAGAGCCCATAGTTTACCTTAGGGTTCACTCTTGGTATTGTGTGTTCTGTAGGTTTGGAGAAATGCGTATTGACACGTATCTACATCGCAGTTTCACACAGAATAGTTTCACTATCCTAAAAATCCTCTGTGCTCCACCTATTCATCCCTCCCTTCCTCTTAACACCTCACAACCACTGAAAGGATCTTTTTACTGTCTCCACAGTTTTGCCTTTTCCAGAATGTCACATAGTTGGAATCATAGGTGTGTAGTATTCTTAGATTGGCTTCTTTCACTTAGTAGTGCACATGTATGCTCCTCCATGTCTTTTCATGTCTTGATAGCGCCTTTCTTTTTAGTGTTGAATAATATTGTTTGGATGTACCACAGCTTATCCATTCACCTACTGAAAGACATCATGGTTGCTTCCAAATTGTGGCAAAATTTGGAATGAATAAAATTTTTTGGAATGAATAAAACTTCTGTAAACATCAGTGTGCAGGTGTCTGTGTGGATGTTAGTTTTCAGCTCCTTTGGGAGCATGATTGCTGAATTATATGTTCAGAGTATGTTTTGTAAGAAACCTCCAAACTGTTTGCCGACAGCTGCACCATTTTGCATTCCCTCGGGGGATGGAGGAGAGTTCCTGTTGCGCCACATTCTTGCATTGCCAGCGTGTGTTCTGGGTTTTGGCTTTTGGTCATTTTAATAGGTGTGCAGTAATAGCTCATTGTTTTAATTTGCATTTCTCTGAGGACATATGATGAGCATCTTTTCATTGCTTACGTGCCTTCTGTAAACCTTTAATGAGGTTTTCATTAAGATCTTTGGCCCATTTTTTAAATTTTAAAATTAAATTTAAATTTGTTATTGTTGAGTTATAAGTGGTCTTTGTATATTTTGGATGACAGTCCTTTATCAGATGTATCTCTTGCAGATATATTCTCCCAGTCTGGTTTTGTCTTTCACAGAGCAGAAGTTTGTCATTTTAATGAAGTTCAGTTTATCAGTTACTTCTTTCATGGGATCATGTCTTTGGTGTTGTGTCTAAAAAGTCATCACCATACGCAAGGTAGATGTTGGTCTTTTAAATTGCTCCTAGTTTCCCCCTCCCTTTTTTTAAAAAAAATATTTATTTGGCCGCGTTGGGTCTTAGTTGCGGCACGCGGGACCCAGTTCTCTGATCAGGGATCGAACCCGGGCCCCCTGCATTGGAAGCTCGGGGCCCTAGCCACTGGACCACCAGGGAGCTCCCAGTTTCCTCTTTTTTAAATCTTGTGTGTGTGTGTGTGTGTGGATTTTTTTCACTTTGGTTGTGAGGTCTGCTGTTCTCTGTGTCCTAATGCCCTGTTCTTGTTTTGTGGGCACCAGGTCCCCACCATGTTGATGCCAAGGCTGTGTGTGGGTTGGGGATTTTGTTTGTTTTTTACTGTTTTTTTCTTTTTAAATGTCTTCTGTCTTCTCTCCAAGTTCTTTGTTTCAGTCACTTGCATTGGGGGCTCCTTAAAGGGAGATAGCGGCGTGGCTGTTTGAGGGCCTCCAGGTGCAAGAATCCATAGGTCCTTGCTTTGAGGCCTCTGGGTTACATGTGAGGGTCTGCAGGGCCGTGTGCCTCCCTGTTGATTTTGCCGTATCCGTCTGTTTCCAGTACAGTGCACCCCATGCCCTCCTCTGCCTGGATAGCGGAGTCAGGGCCCCTGGTTCAGTTGCTCCAAAAAGGTGCCTTGGCTTTCCTGCAGGGCTGAGGATGAGCACTCGGTCAGGGTCAGACCTCACCAAAATTTGCTGTCTTCTGTCACCTCTTTCCACCTCCCCCCACTTTTCTCTTTTGAGTCAGTCATCACTTATTTCTTTATTGGTAACGATTTCAGGAGTAAGCTGAGATAAATGTGTGTGTTCAGTTTATTCTATCTTCTATAATTTATCATTGTCTATAGGAAAAATGGCTGTCTGCAGAAAAGGAAATATAGTAAAGATATTTTTAAATTTTAATTTTATAACTAGGTAATATTATTCAAAACCAAAAAGAATTGAAAAGTGTTGAAAGTGCACTGAAGCCTGCTGGAAGGGCCTCCACGGGACACCTCTAGGACCATTGGAGCATCTAAGTCACAGTGGGTTGGTGATTCTGACCTACTGAGTAAACTAGGAATGCACAAGTTCACACTATATCAATATGTGGAGAAGTGGTTCCTTGCAGTAGAATGTTAACTAACTAATAGCTGGAAGGAATGACTCAATAGAAAATCACCATTTGACAGTCCTCATGGCAATAATTCAGCCAGGAAATGTCAGAGTGCTAAAACTAGAAGGTGGAAGTTGGATGAGGAGCGGGACATGGACTTAGTCACCAAATACTCACTGATGACTAAGGCAGAAAGTAACTTGTAGTGGAGGCCTGGCGACTCCACCTGAGCCTGTCATCAGAGGTGATAAGGAATGCTGGGGATCTGGGGCACGCCCCCCCCCAGGTGGAGTGCAGTGGGGCGTGCCTGTGGCAGGCCCATATCTGTGTCCTTAATGGGTCTGGCCTCTGACCCCAGCAGTGTCCATTCAAAGTCCAAAGACTGGGGAGCTCATTGTTACTTCTAGGGGGTCAGGTATGCAGGGAAAGACTCCTTCCAAGACTTGACAGTGCCTTCCACCAACACCCTCTCAGAGGTCAGGTGCAAGCAGCTCCTGCCTGCTTGGAACAAGTTCTCTGTGGTTCATTTGGTTTTCTGTCAACACTCATACAGTTCTTCCCAGTTGAAGGCTGCCCAGCTCTCCACAGCTTGGCTTTACCTTAGGTGCCAAAAGTCCAGATTCCTGGCTTCCCTGGTGGCACAGTGGTTAAGAATCTGCCTGCCAATGCAGGGGACACGGGTTCGAGTCCTGGTCCAGGAAGATCCCACATGCTGTGGAGCAGCTAAGCCTGTGCGCCATAACTACTGAGCCTGTGCTCTAGAGCCTGCGAGCCACAACTACTGAAGCCCACATGCCTAGAGCCCGTGCTCTGCAACAAGAGAAGCCACTGCAGTGAGAAGTCCGCGCACCGCAACAAAGACACACCTCAGCCATTAATTAACTAATTATTATTATTATTTTTTAAAGTCCAGATTCCTAAGCATTTGAGAAAATGACCGTTTTTTCCTAAGACCTTGTTTGGAAATAAAACAGTTGAAGGAGGAGAGTACTGAGCATGGAGAGGCCAGGCCTGGGCAGCTCTGGTGCCTTGGGCGCCTTTTGGGACAGGAGATGCCCTCCTCCGTGAGCCTCACTCTCCCACAGCTGTGGTCACTTGTCCCTTCCTATAGGTCTGGGTGTCTGGGCCTGGTCTCTGACCTTGGGTCCAGCCAGCTCAGTGGTATCCTAGTGTTTCTGCCCTGCTGAGTGAGGAGAGCCTGGCGGGAGCCCAAACACAGCACACGTGTTCTCGTACAAGCATGTTGCTGCACCACACAGGCCTTCTCCTCTCTGGGACAGCATTGACCACAGCTCTTGGGAAAGTGTCCCCTGGCAGGCTCCCCAGGGTCATTGCTGTGGGCTCACCCTTAGACTGAATGCCCTGGTGTGCTGCCCTAGAGCCCAGGTGTTCTCACTCCACCGGTCCTGCCTGCAGGGTGTGCTAAGCTCTCGGCATGTTGGGAAAGGTTGGCTTTTGGTCTCTGCCATGGGCCCTCCTAGCTTCTCGTGTGTTAGTTGCCTTAACATTGGACTGTTTTTCACTGAGACTTGGAGCAGTTGGGAGACATGGTAGGGCCTTGGAGTGGTTGTTTCTGGCCCCTTGAAAAGCTCTGTATTAGATTATGGAGAATCTCGCATTCATTTGAAAGCCACACCTCTCCACGCATGTTGGACATAGCATCGCACGGTGGGAGGTTGTAGGACTTAGAGGTAAGTTACCCTGAGGCCTTGGGTGTCACTTCCTGAGATAATGGCAGTAGCTGCTTCAAAATCCGGTCAGCCCTGTTCTAAGATTCCCATTCTCTCCCTTTTAAGGGTGATTTCAGGGCTCAAGAGGCAGGCGGGCAGGACTCTTTTTCTTCTGGATAGGAACCAGGATTTCATCAGCTTATGCCTTGTGAGTTTTTAGGAGAGATAGCAGGATGTCCATCTGTCTGTCTGTGGGTGAGTCTGTCTCTGAGCTGCTCCTGCTTTGCTGGCCCTGGGCAGCACAGAAAGAGACACAAGGACTCCTTGTATCTGCAGGTTTCTCTGGCCAGTGTTGCTCCCACCAGTCTACAGCATGGGGAATATCTTTGCAAACCTCTTCAAGGGCCTTTTTGGCAAAAAAGAAATGCGCATTCTCATGGTGGGCCTAGATGCTGCGGGAAAGACCACCATCCTGTACAAACTGAAGCTGGGTGAAATCGTGACCACCATTCCCACTATAGGTGAGGAGGCTGGGCCCCGGGAGGCTAGGGGGTAGTGGTAGCCCTGGGGAGAGCCTCACATTGGGTCTCCTCCAGGCTTCAATGTGGAAACCGTGGAATACAAGAACATCAGCTTCACTGTGTGGGACGTGGGTGGCCAGGACAAGATCCGGCCTCTGTGGCGCCACTACTTCCAGAACACACAAGGTGAGGGTGGGCAACCCCATTACAGCCCCTCAGGAGGGGGGCTGTGGCCTTTGGGAGAGGTTGGGGGTGTCCTGGGTGCCTGCACTAATGCTTACTGTTCCCTATGCAGGTCTCATCTTCGTGGTTGACAGCAATGACAGAGAGCGTGTGAATGAGGCCCGAGAGGAGCTTATGAGGATGCTGGCAGAAGACGAGCTCAGGGACGCCGTTCTGCTCGTGTTTGCTAACAAACAGGTACGCATGACTGAGCCACCCTGTGTGCCGGTGGTGGGTGCATGTTAGGCAGCCAGCCTCTCAGCGATGGAGGTCTGACGAGGGGGGGTCACAGGTCAGGTGGAGAGGGTTCCATGCAGTCCCCTTGACCCACGCCCGCTTTGCTACCCTCCCCCCAGGACCTCCCCAATGCCATGAATGCAGCTGAGATCACGGACAAGCTGGGTCTGCACTCTCTGCGCCACAGGAACTGGTACATTCAGGCCACCTGTGCCACCAGCGGGGACGGGCTCTATGAGGGACTGGACTGGCTGTCCAATCAGCTCCGGAACCAGAAGTGAGCTGTACTCCTCTCTCCTCCCCTCACACTCCCTCCTCCTGCCCTCGCTTTACTCTCATGTGGCAAACGTGCCCCTGTGGTGTGAGTGCCAGAAGCTGTCTCCATGGTCGGTCACAGTGTGCTTCACCATGCTGTAAATGTGCAGACGCAGCCTGCAACTGGGTTTTTATTTAATGTAAATAGTTTTTGTTTCCAATGAGGCAGTTTCTGGTACTCCTATGCAATATTACTCAGCTTTTTTTATTGTAAAAAGAAAATCAACCCACTGTTTAGTACTGAGAAGGGATTTTAGGCACACGGGTCATCCAGGAGTCACTGTGTCAGAAAAGCCCGATGTTCCTCTTCTGGGCTTTACATCTGTGTTGAGATCCATTTTGGTGGTTGGTTTTTAACCCAAACTCAGTGCATTTTTTAAAATAGTTACAAATACAAGATAAGGAGAACACTTGAACACACAGAAGGGAGAAATGTGCCTAGTGTAGGTTCTGCAGTAATGGCCTGAGTCCAGTCCACCAGTGGTCTGTTTCCCGTTGGGAACGTGAAACGGGGCAGAACCAGCTATGATCCATTCTGCATGGTCACAATAGGGTCCCTGTGATTTGCTCTGTCTTGGGTCATCCCACACCCCCATAGCGTTTGTGCTTGTATCTGTGCTTACATGGCTGCCCAGGAGATGGGCTGGAGGCTGCATCCACCGCTCTCAGACCCCTTGGAGGAACCCCAGCCTTTTCTTGGGTCAGCATGGGCACTTTGGTTGGAACGCTCTGGTCTGAGTGGGAGCCCTGCAGTCCCCTTGCTTGCCTGCTCCGGGCTCTCTGGGGTCTCACCAGCAGGAGCGCGGGTGGTCATCCTTGAGCCCCAGCCCCTCGGAGCCCCTGTCTACGTGTGCTTTCACTCCCTCAGCCTGCAAGGGTCAGATTTGCCATCGAAAAATGATAACCTCTACTTTTTTCTTTTGTATTTTGATAAACACTGAAGAAGCTCGAGCTGTTAAACTTTATCTTGGGGAAAACCTCAGAACTGGTTTATTTGGTGTCGTGGAACCTCTTACTGCTTTCAATACACAATTAGTAATCAACTGTTTTGTATACTTGTTTTCAGTTTTCATTTCGACAAACAAGCACTGTAATTACAGCTATTAGAATAAAATCTCTTAACTATTTCATGGCTCTCCCATTTTTGGGTGCCCCTGACTGACAGTGTGCCTCGTGGAAGCTGGGCAGGGACAGCTGCTTCCTCCTCACTTAGGGAGGGCAGCATTGCTCTGACTTGCCCCATTCCCTCCCTCTGCCCATCCCTTCCCTGCCACCCTCCCCCACTGCTTCACTTTCCCATGGGTGGGTGTGGGTATGTCCCAGTGCCCTTGTGGTGACCACCTCATTGGTCTCATGCTGGCAGTCCAGCGCCCTGGTCCCAGTCTTAGCAATGCCTGGTTGCGAAAGGGACAGCAGGGTCACCATATGGAGTATGCCCAAAAGGCTAGGGCCAGGGGGTATGTGGAGGAAACCCCCCACCCTTCCTAACATCCACCCTCTGTGGTACCCCCCAAGCCAGCCAGCTTGTCCTCTGGAGGGGCGGGAACCCCTGACCAAGCTCCACGTCACTGCCACAGCGATTGACCCATGCCTGGCTGGGTGCTTTGTGCACCTGTGCCATAGACCCCGTCCCACTTTTGCAGGGGTTGTTCCTCTGACCTGGAGCCCTTCTTGGCACCCTTGTTCCCCCCACTGGGTGCAGGCACTGGCAGGCGAAGGTCCAGGTGTCCTTTCCCCCAGAAGGCAGGCTGCCCCACCATAAATAATGATTTGCTCTAACAGGTTGAAAACCAGTGCCGAGTGCTCTGAAGACAGAATTGCCTTCAGCTCTCATTTCTTTGAAAATCAGAAGCAAAACAAGAACCTCAATAATGAATCCAGTCTGGGTTTTGTCTTTATTCCAATGTGGTTGTAAGATGTTAAGTTTTCACTTTTTCTGTGGAGGGCCAGGTTGTATGTATGCCTCCCAGCCTTGGAGATTGGGGGGCCAGGTGGGGGGAGCCAGTGCCGTTGTAGCACGCACAGGGGGTGGGGGTGAGACAGTGGTTAAGAGGTCCCTTGGTGGCCTGGGGAGACAAGGGTGGCTCCAGGTACAAGTCCAGCTCCCCATGATCTAAATGCCCAGGCTGCCCCTTCTAGCGTGCTCACCTACCTGAAGCTGAGCGCTCTTTGGCCCCTCTGCCCTCCCTGCTGGCCACACATGACCCAGGGCTCTTGGTACACCTGAAATTGATGCAGGGGACCAGGCCAACATGGGACCCCAGGATGCTGACCACCAAAAGGACAGTGCCCCTCCCAATGGGCTTGCAGGTAGTCTTGCTGGAACTCAAGAGATTTACCACATTTTCACACATCACTTTCTATTGCGACACATGACAACAACCTTCCCTTTAGTATGAGATACTTGCCACTTAAAATAAGTTTATTTAAGAACAAAGAATGAGTCAACACAAAGAAGAATAGAAGTAGCCATACTTGGCCACAACTAAGCCTCTTTGGGGACCTGGGGTGACCCCCACAGGCCAGCCCTCCAGATCCCTGGGCCTCAGTCGCTGTCATGCCTGCGCTTCCTCTTGCAGCAAGTCGAGGAGTCTGAGTCATGCCTAAGGGAGACCAGGGGACACCTGGCGTGAGGGCCCTGCCTGCCCAGCACTCTGTCACCATCCCCAGGCAGCTGCACCTACTGGATGGGAGCAGGGGGCTGTGAGGAATCCGGCCCCCTCCCGTGCTCCTTTTCTTTCCTCCTCTTCTCTTTCTTGTGCCTCTTCTTCTTTTTCTTCTCTTTCTTGCTCTTCTTATGGCTTTCAGGGCTGCAAAGGGTGATACAGAGAGCCAGGAGCCTCGGGGGTTTTGGGGGTCTAGCCGGGGGTGGGGCCACCACAGTAGCCACTGACCAGGTGTAACCATTTCAACCTCAGATCACTAAAGGAAACTGCTCAGTACCATGTGTGGCCAGTGGCTACCATGGTGGGCATCACAGACACATTCCAACCACAGCAGAAAGGTCTGCAGGGCAGCACCTGACAATCTCAGGGCTCCTTCCAGCCCTCCCATTGGGATGCCCCTGCACTCTTGGGGCCAGGTGGTGACCCCCTCCTGTGCTCCCCAGACCCTCGCACAAGTGGCCCATGTCTGAGCATCCTCCTCCAGGGCCCCTGACCCTGCTGGGGGTTGGTAGGCAGTCGTGAGACCGCCCCAGGACTCAGAATCTCCAGAGGCTCCTCAAAAGAAAAAAGCGACTGGAGCTGGGGAGTTCACTGACTGGAGAAGCAGCCAACATGCTGAGAAAACAGTGAGTTCTGTGCCCTGGGAGGCCTTACCCCGGCTCCACCTTCTCCTCTGACCGAGGCTTCTTTTTGGCCGAAGCCGGGGAGGTCCCTGTCCGACTGCTCTCCACGCGGTGGTGCTGCCGAGAAAAGCCACTCAGGGGGTGTGCGGGGCGCCCCGGCATACCGACCGGCGAGAACCAGCCAGAAGCTGGGAGGGTATCCCCAAGGAGAGACGGCCTGCCCCCATGGCCCTCAACAGGAAGAGGCACTCAGACCGCCCCCCACCCCACCATGGGATCCCAGGATGTTTGGGGGTAGTTACCGTGAACACTGAAAGCCCCAGCTTAGCAGCCTCTTTGTCTTCCCGGGACAGCGCCACTCGCCCTGCAGAGCCACTGCGGGGACGTGGGTGAGATCCCCCCATGGTGAGACACACCCACAGAGACACACCCACGGCGAGGACCGCCCATCCCCAGGCCTCCCTAGAGAAGTGGTGCGCCCAGACGACCCGTGCTGGCGTCCACCTGGGCGGCTGACAGTGCGGAGCCCCGAGGAGCCACGCCCTCGCGACTTCTGGGGCCCCCAAGGACCCTCCGGCCCCGCACCTGGAACTCCCCAGGCCCAGGAGCCGGTCCACTCCCTTCTCGGGGTCACCTCCTTCCCGCTTACAGACTTCGACAAAGTCCTGTTGGGGAGGGGAGTGCAAGTGCTCACCGCAGCGCAGGGTCAGCCCCCTCCCAATCCCGCCCCCGCACTCCAGGAGGGCCCACCTCTCACCTCCTTGCTCAGGCCGGTGGGCTGCTTCCTTACGTTCCTGTAGCCTCTGCGGGGGCCGCGCGTGAGCTTCAGGGAGCTGCGGGCCTCGCCTCGGCCCCTGCCGCGCCCCCACCCGGAGGTAAACCAACACCCTCCCCGCCCCCCCACCCCCCCACCCCCACCCCCCGGCCCAAGCTCTCAAGGCACACTCACAGCGCTGCCATGAGCGCCTCCTGCTCCGCCTGCCTCACAGCCGCCAGCTCCTGCTCTCGGCTCAGACCCGCGCTGTGCGCCCGGCCCTTGGCGTACCAGGTGAGGTCACGGCCCTTCTGCCAGCGGCCCACCGGGGCCATCAGCGAGTTGCCTGCGGGGAACGGAGCGCCGAGTGCTCGGCACGGCCCACGGGTCGGCGTACCCCCAGCCCGCGAGCCCCCGGTCCCTGCGCCCCGCTCACCCAGGTAGTTCTCCCTCTGCTTATCAGTCTTCACATCCTCCCAGCTGAACTGGTCCTGCCCGCCGCGCACGCCGCCCCGGCTGGAGCCGAACATGGTAACAGGCAGCCCTCTACCTCCGGACTTGCCGGTACCCAGGCCCCACAGGTCCCCGCTCCCACTCACGCGTCGCACGCGGTGACGTCACGCCCGCGCCAAACCCGTGCGCTTGCGCTCTGTTCCCCCCTCACCTCCCGAAGGTGTCCCGCCCTGGCGCGCCTGTGCCTCAGTGCCGGCCCCCGAGCGCCTGCGCACTGCCGCGGCCCCAGCGGTGGCACTGGCAAAGGTGCGGAGGCTGCACCCGGGCACCCCAATGACAGGACAGCCGTTATTAGAAGTCACATTATGTGGGTGACGCCCCAGAGTCACTGTTCCCATTGTGTGCCGTGTTCCCTTGGCTGTGCCGGCAGAGGGGCAGGCACTGGAGAGACGTCTGCAAACCCGCACAAGGTTTCCCGGCTATAGCTGCTTGAGGTTTCTATCAGGTAGCAGGCTGCCCCAGAGACAGGGAGCCGCCAAGGTCAGGTCGCGCCGACGCCGCTCATCCTCCGCCCTCGGGGGGTACCGGCTGTGTCCAGTTCCCAAGGAAGCACACCTCATCGCGTTCGTTCCCCAGACAGCGCAGAGAAGGCCTCAGTCACCCACAAAGTGTTGGCAGATGCTTCTCATTCGGCACTGTTTCGGTCACTGCTGCTGTCAGGTGATGGCTCAGTATCCGAAGTAAATTGAGCTAGTTGTAGGGCAAGCGCGTTCCGTTTATCACCACAGCGAACCAGACTAGATTCAGTGATAACGGTGCTAGTGAGTGGAGGGGTGCTTCTCTATTAGCCAACCCCTGCTGAATTGAAACCGTAGGGTGAACAAATGTTCTCTGAGGAATTTACAGCAGGGTGTCAAGAGTGTTATTCTGTATGCCCTTTGTATTAGTCCTTTCACAAGCCACTGCCCTCCTGCAGGCTACTCAGTGAGTTCACCTGATGGGCTGGCAGGGAATCGAGAAGAGGCCTTTCATCTGGCCTTCCTCTGAACCTGCTTTCTCGGGGAATCCCTCACTTGCCTGACGGCTGCCGGGGGCATCCTTGAGCAAGCCAGGTTGGCAGGGCCTGGAGTGGACAGCTGCCGTGGGGGCAGGGGGGTGGTGCAGTGCAGTGGATGTCCCCGTGCAGCTGTACAGTGCTGGTGTGGTGAGTGGACCAGAAGGGGTTGGCCTTCTGATCTAGAGATAAGGTACAGGGTCCATCTCCCAAAGGCTGCTGGCTCCTGCCTCCAAGGTCATGAACAGAACGCCGTCCCCACCATCTACTATATCAGTACTCTACGACTGGCCCTCAGGTTTGTGAAAAGGAGCCTGACAACCCAGGACCTAACGAGAAGCAGCCCCAGGCCTGGGCCGGGTCAGCTGCCCTAAAAAGGCTGGGAACTGCTCCCTTGGGTCTTGCAGGAAGGCTGCCAGGGTAAAATCGACCCCTGGAGCAGAAAGGCAGCAGTCAACTGGAAGGCCCAGCAGATTGTAGCTACAACGCACTGCAGACCTCAGTGGCGTTAACAAAGGGGAGCGGCCAGTCGCTTTGGCCCCTTTGATGGGGAGCACCTTCCCACTGCGTGCTGGGTACGGCTGAGGGACGCCTGGTGAGGGGTAGGGCAGGCCAGCTGTAGGCTAGGTGCAGATGTCCTTGGATCCCAGACACCCTGCTCCTCCCACCTATTCTTGGTGGCCACTGTGCTCCCCCGGGAGAGTCCCTGGTGCCCTGAGGCTGAAGGCAGCGCTAGAACCAAGGGGGCTCCAGGACCCAGAGGGGCAGGTACAGCAGTGGCCAGGCTTCCCTGCAGTAGGAAGAGCACCCATGACCTCGGTACTGTTGAAGGATCACACGCCCTTTGGACCTCATCCTAAAACCACAACTGACCTGATTCTAAGCCCTCCATTCAGCTCAGTTGTAGAGACCCTCCAGGCTAGGGCACGTGAAAAGGAAAGATAAGATGGACACAGCTTCGTGAACACATGATTTAAAGACACATGCCCCTCCCTGCTCCACAGCATCCCCCTCGGTCAGAGCAGCTTCCAGGCACCATCACTTTTTGGTCCAAAACTGCTTGTACTTCTCCACATCAAAGTCGTCACTGAGCTCTGGCTCCTCCTTCTCTTTGACCTGGGCCTCTCGTTTCCGGAACCGTGCACGCCTCTCCTCTGGGGACAGAGAGTCCAGGTCCACGGGCATCTGCGGGGAGGAAGGGATGTGTACATGGCTCAGGTGGAGGGTACCAGGATGTTCTCCAGGGTCTCCACTTCACCTTGTTATCATCTACCACACAGTTTAGGTCTTATGTGTTCTGTTGGGTTTTCTGTCCCTTTGAAGCTTTTTTGTTGTTGTTGTTGTTGCAGTGTGCGGGCCTCTCACCGTTGTGGCCTCTCCCATTGCGGAGCACAGGCTCCGGACGCGCAGGCTCAGCGGCCATGGCTCACGGGCCTAGCTGCTCCGCAGCATGTGGGTTCTTCCCGGACCGGGGCACGAACCCGCAGGCGGACTCTCAACCACTGCGCCACCAGGGAAGCCCTGAAGCTTTTATTTTTTAAAAAACTTTTTCTGCTTGTTTTCCCAAGACGTGATATTTTTTCGAACACACAGCTCACTACTGCTTTCTCATCTTGGTGTGTGGAGTGAGCTCCAGATCACCCTCCTCCCTCTCCTCAAACAATTCTGAGCCATGACTCGCCTTCCTGCCCCAGTCCAGCGATGGTGGGTTCTGACCCCGTGAACCCCTGGAGGAGCAGTTTCTACAGGCTAAGTCCTCCAAGACCTGCACCCCAGGGGAGTGTCGGGGAAGGAAGCTTACTGTGAGAATCCGTCGAGGCTCCCGGTAGCGGATGTGGATGGTGGAACCATCCTGCTTGACCAGGAGCACAGGGTAGAGGCGTGCGTAGGTCTGCCGGTGTACTCGAGTGAGTGAGGCTCTGTTGCAATCAGCTCGCCGGGAGGACATATACAGTTGGCGGCGGCTCTCAAGGGCAGCCCCTGTCACCACACGCTGCCAGAGCAGGCTGCAGACACACACGTGCTGGTCAGCGGTTGGTGCCAGGACCAGAGTGGCCACACAGCCCAGCTCCTATGGGGGCACACAGCAACCCGCACCAGGGCAGGATGTGGTCAGAGTAGCTCCACCCCACATCCAGAAAGAGGCTGCAGGGGTGAGCCCACAAGGCTCTCAGATGGGTGAGGACAGAGTCCACAGCCAGGACCCTGGTGAGTGTCTCTGGTGAGGCCTGGCCCCATGGCTAGGGTGCTGGACTACAGCATTGAGTAGGAAGCTGATTTCCAGGGGACTGCAAACCTGGTGCTTGGACTGACCATTTGAGTCCATCCCACGCCCCCTTCCCCATTCACACGTTGAAGCCCTAACCCCCGTGAGATGGTGTCAGGAGGTGGGACCTTTGGGTGGTGATTTGAATTAGATGAGGTCGTGAGCGTAGGGTCCCCCCAGTAGGACTGGTGCCCTTGTAAGAGGAAGAGACCAGAGAGCTAACTCTCCCCTCCATGTGAGGACACTGAAAGAAGGCAGCCATCTCTGAACCAGGAAGAGAGACTTCACCAGAACCCTGCTGGCACCCTAATCTCAGACTTCCAGCTTTCATAAAGCTCCCTGGTCTGTGGTGTTCTGCTAGGTCAGCCCAAGCAGACCGAGGCACCTGGTCCACTTGGCTTCTGAGTGTGGTGGGCGCTCAGCCCTCCTGCACACAGCAGAGCACATGCTCCAAGGTGACAGGAAAGGGCTAGGTACTCTTCATGCCCCACTCTACCCAGCCACGTGACCCCACATTTGTCTCACCCACTCGGGACCTTGATTTCCCTGTCCCAGCATCTCCCTGTGACCCGCCCCCCACCCCAAAGTCCCTTCCAGGCTGGCTTTCATGCAAACTTGAATTCAGAGCCCCAGGCTGTGCCTCAGTCCATCCGTTTCCTCACAGGTTTGAGGAAGAATGCATTCAAACAAGTACCAGAATTTCCTGGAATTGTCGGGTACTCTGGAAGTGACCTTCTTCTGCTGGCATTCTTTTGAACACTCACAGTGGACAGGCATCCTGCACACTCACCATGTGCCTTTTCCCAACTCCCTCACTGCATGGGCAGTCACATCAATGCAAACCTTCCCAACAGCCTCCCACCTGGTCCCCATTTCAATTCCTATTAAGTTCCCCTGCTTTGCGGGTAGTGATTCTGATATTCACATCACTTCAGTAGCTCCCACCAGACTTTCAGAACTTCTCTCTCCACAAAGCAGCCAGCATAAGCACATGGGCCATGGGCCATGCACAGCCACAGTATGGCAGCCTCTGCTTTGGTTGTGGTTCCCACCACCCCCTGCACTCCCCAGCTGACACCTCAGGCTGAGGGCCCATCTCCTCTACTAGTCTAATGGCCTGGGGCGAGAATTGCATCTTATTTGCTATCAAGTCCCAGACTCTCCCTAGCTAAGTGCTCATAAATTTTGACAAAATGAATCCAGTCCCTGCCTCCAGAAGTGCAAGACTGGAGAAAGGAGGTGGTGGGTAAACTCCGGCACCAGAGGAACCTGCAGTCAGTTGGGCAGGGCCTGTACCTAAGCAGCACCAGGGAGCCCAGGACACAGCCGCTCCGGAGAACCTGGGGCTGGTGACTCAGGAGGCTTCTGGAAGGGGCTGGAGTCAACCCTTGAGGGGAAAGAGTGGATGTTTTCCCACCAAACAGCAGTTGCAGTTCCAACATGAACCTTCTCCAGCATGAGGGCCCTCCTGGGAACGCTGCAGCCCGAGTCCCTTCTCCATCTTCATACTAACTCACAGCTTCAGGTGCCACATCCCTCTCCCTAGATTCCACAGAAACAATTCAAAACCTGCATTCATTTTCTCCTCCATCAATACTTCTCACCTGGGGGAGACCAGGGAGTGAGAGGAACACGCATACGGGGAGGCAGTTCTGGTGGTAAGAGAAGGAAGGCCATGATCTTCTCCATGGCTGGCCCGCAGGCTCTGAACAGGACAGTGACCGCCATCACATCTGTTTGGTGCCAGGTATACTCACAAGTCACTTCCATTCCTCCTTCAACACTGTTAAGCTGTCCACACATATGTACTTGTATGTATTCTCCAGATAAACACACTGGCTCTGGAGGTTTTCCTGAGGCAGCAGAGCCTAAGCCTCATGAGTTGGCATTCTTTGGGTGGCCCCATTACAGCAGTCCCAAGAGGCCTGGAGGTCCATGCTTACCCAAGCAGTCTGCCCTTGGCCACCATTCCTCCTGCAGCACGTGAAGGCCCAGGGTCAGTCACTGGCCCAATGTGTGACCTGCTAGGCAAAGAAATGAGAGATCTTTTTTAAAAGGCAGGCTTTTCCACCTAATTGATTCTCACCAAATCCCAGCCGGGAACAAAGCGGTCTCCAAGACATCACCAGGTCAGTGCCAGTCTTGCCCAGTAACCTATCAGGCTTCCAGCCCTGACCTGGCATTAGAATCACCTGTGGAACGTTTTTGACCCGGAGATGCCCCAGTTCTACTCCCCAAAACTCTAACTTAGTACGTCTGCAGCAGGGCCCGGGACCATTCTGGTGGGTTGCTGAGTCAGGGAAGCCACTCTGAGGATGGAATGCAACGTAAACGGAGAAGACTAGCTTGTACCTTGTTTTCCAAGGTCATTGCATTCTCACAAAATCCGGCGAGGTAAAGATGACAAAAGGGCAGCCGCGGCTAACTAAACCTTGAGTCCCAGGGAAACTGAGGTTTTCACGGTGACCAACCAGTTGTTTCAAATGTCGAAGACCTGATGTATCAGACATTCAGACCCCAGGAAAAGAGCCCTCCCGGCCGAGATGAGAAGGTTTGTCTCGCTATCCCCTGTCAGGGCAGGGCATCTGCAGGCTTCCTTCCGCCTTCGGACGTGACTCGGCAGGACAACGAAATGCCATAAACCTCCCAAGCAATACCCGCCCATTCTCTCGCCCTCGAGGGCGGCATGCGGCGGGGCACGGACCCTCCCTTGGGGGAAGCCCTCCAAGCCCGCGCGACGCGGCGCCTTTCCGGCACCAACTTCCCACCCTCACCGCCTCCGGAGCGGCCTCGAGGACCAGCGGCCAGGCCGCCACTGGCCAATCGGGTGCCGGACTGGCCAGGGCCCGATCCACAATCACTGTAAATGCAGCTTTCAGTCCTCCTGCGGCACCGCCACAACGTCATCCGGCGGGCGCAGCGTCGTGCGGCGCTGACGTACAGCCTTGAGAGGCGGGGCGAGGCCGGCGCAGCTCTGACCAGCTTGCCCGCTGGCTGGGGCGGGTCCGGCTCCGCGCTGAAGTGCTTCTCTGAGGGGCGGAGAGAGGCCGGGCCGGCGTGGCGCTGCTCTGTGACGCACGTCCCCGCGGGCGGTGGCGGCGGCCCTTCATGCTGCGGCGCCCGCTGGCCGGGCTGGCGGCGGCCGCCCTGGGCCGGGCCCCATCGAACGGTGAGTGGCGGCCCCTCGCAGGGGGGCGGAGGTCCGGGCGCGCGCAGGCCCCGGGAGGGCCTTCCTGGGGAGTCCGGCCCCGGGCTCGCGTGTCGCTGTCTGAATCCGTGGAGGAGAGGCGGGGACCGCCGCTGCTTGCGTGCGAGGCGCCGCCAGAGCCCGTGCTGAGCGCCGGTGTCGTGGACCTGCCTGAGGGGACTCGTGGGGCTGTGCTTGTGAATTCGGTCATCCCGCCAGCCACCGAAATTGCCCTCGGCGGTCCTCACTGGTTTCCAGAGTTCCGTCTTGGGGCGAGCAAAGCGGGGTAGACGAGGAGAGGGTAGTGCGTCTCCTCATGGAGGCAAATTCAGGAAGGCTTTCCTTCGCTTTGAAGTTGTATCCCGTGTGTCTGTGTCTTAGAATTGCTTTTGGTAGTTACTATTTTACTTAGACAAACGAAAAGCTGGTTCCCCTGTGTCAGTCCTCAAACTGTAGGAGGAAATTCTCCTGGCACGGGAAGCTCCAAACAGCTTGTAAAACCCCTGCAGCTTGAGGACTTCATGCTGGATGCCATTGTGGACCCTGCAGGATGCGGAGGGGCAGAGAGGGGAAGCAGCCTGACACCCCTCTCCAAGGTGGGCCACCCAGCAGAGCCGAAACCCCTGCGAGATGAGGGTTTTGAAGGACCTTAGGGTGCCCCTGGTATGGCAGAGTCGCAGAAGTCCCGATTAGCTCACCTGGCCTGTAGAAATATGTAGTCGACCCCGAGCTCAAGAGAAGCAGCACAGATAACAGTTGGGAAACCCTCCCGGTGGTCCAGCTTTGGTGCTATGTTTGGTTCCCAAATACTGCAAACGCAGGGGCGTCCTAGCTGACTGCTCCAAGGACTCCCAGCCAAGAGGGCCCCTGGGACTGCTGCAGGTTCCTGGCCAGCCCCACAGCCCAGCGCTGCTGGACATTGCAGATATGGGTACTCCACGCAGGAGCAGGTTGTTGGTGGCAGGCCTTCCTGACTCGTGGGCATGGTAGCTGGGGTTCAGCTTCCCTCAGGACAAGACACCTTAAGTCTAGGTTCCTGGAGCTGCCCATCTGCTGATTTTAGACATTCTTTTGGGAGCAGTGAGAGGGAGTGAGTCTCCACCCAGATGCTGGTTTGAGGAGGAGCAGTGAGGTGTGCCACCTCCCATGTTATCAGTGTCTTTTGATAGGGGTGGAGGAGGTGGAAGCTCAGGTGATGATTGGCCAGTGTGGGATGAGGCCCACGGGGACAGGAGGAGGGAGGCCAAGATGTGCTTCTCATGGTCAGCCTCGCACGAGTCCCCTGTGAGTGCCCCTTGGCAGCATGCCTGGCCAAATGTGGACTTTTCTGGACTTTTCTGTCACTCTTTCACTTCCCAGACCATGACTTGTGAGGGACCCAGGAAAACCTTCACCTTCACCACCAGGAGGGATGTGGGGTGGGTGTGGCTTCCTGTCTTATCACTGACAAGCTGAATTTCCTGCCACGTGAGCCCCTAGTCTGCCCTCTTGTAAGCATTCCACACACTTGGCTGCACACACCAGGCCAGCTTGTGATCCGGGTTGGTGCCACACCTGTGATCGGTGTAGTTTGCTTGGGCTTTCCTTTAGATTTTGAGAACATGTTGATCCAGCCCTTGACCTTTGTCTGGAACCGGTAAGATCAGCAGTTTATTTGAGTAGCAGATTCTGCAAGTTCTGAAGTTGCACATTTTTCTTCAGCCACACCCAAACTTTTTATTTTTTAAACACTTGAACTGTTGATCTCCATCTTTTGCGTCACATTTAGCGTAGCCCAAGGAACACGTTCAGAGGATTTGAGGAAGAGCAAGAAGGAAGGTATTATAATGTAGCTGGGGGTGGAAGGAAGTGACCCCAGTCCTCAAGGAGAAAAGGGGAAGCACAGAGGGTGAGCTGTTGGGACACTGGTATGGAGGCAGGTGCCCTTCAGTCGGGCTCTGACCCCTGGCTGAAGCTGTGTACCAGGCCTCCGTTCCCCCTGGGTCCTTCTCTGATCCTGTGCGTGCTGGGCCTTGATGTCCCCTGGTCCCTGGCTGACCCTGGGTGTGCTTGAGCTCTGTCCCCCTCTCTGTGAGAGTGAACGCTGCCCCACCCAGAAGGGCTTGGGCTTTTTCTTGCTCTTTGATTTGTATGTCCTGGACCCCTTTCCTTTTCATGCTCCCTCTGCCTTCCCTTAGGGCTAGAACTGAGGATCTCATGTGGGACTGAATCCCGGTTCTTCTCCTTGATGGAAGGAGATCCAGACGCAGCTGTGTAGCCGTGACAGGCCCGAGTCCTCCATGGTGTGGCTTCTTGCCAACACTTTTGAAGGACAAGCTTCCTCTCAGGGAAGGCATGGTCTCACCCCACTGCCGGGAGAGGAAGTGAGAAGAAAATCGCTGGCTGCGTTGTGGCTCTCCCACTTCAAGTCAGGTTCTTGAAGGTTAACTGGTTTCTTAAGGTCATTGGGCCAGGACGTGTCCCACACACGGAGCACCTGAGGCCAAGGCCAGGGTAGTCCTCCTGTCCCACACAGCCTGTTTGGCGGATAGGGCCTGACCAGCTATCCTAACCCAGATCAACTCATGTCTTGTGGCTTGTGTTTTGCAAGAGGGCTGGTGGGGTTTGACTTTCTCTTCTGTGTATCCTCAGAGGGTTGCACCTTGTCTTAGTGTCTCCTGGACGAGTGGGGAGGGAAGTGGGGTGGTGGCCATGCCCAGCCCTTGGGACAGGGCGGGAAAGCAGGTGGAAGCAGGAAGGAGAGCAGGAGATGCTTCTCGAGGCGAGCCTTCCAGGGCTGCCTGAGGAGCTCCTCGTGAGGGGTTCCAGCAGAGAGCATTCCAGAATGCACAGGCTTGCACCAGCGACTCCTACAGAAATTGCATCCCTGATCCTTATTGCTGTCCTTGGGAAATTTCCAGTTTCTTTCCAGGAAGCTGGGGTTCGGAATTGTGGAATAGTCAAGGAGGAGAGGATACAGAACATTCCTAAGTGCCAATCAGTTCTACCAGCTGCTGGGGCCAAAATCAGGCTCAGGGGTATCTGGCACACTTGATCGCTGGGACTGAGAGGCCCTGAGGTCTGTCCCACACTGAGTGTGCTCCTGTCAAAGGTGGCTTTAGTGAGCACTCTATCACCATGATCACTGGGTGGAGCCCAGTATCCAGCGACTCCCCAAGTGCCTTCTGCAGGGCGAGTCCACTCCGATGTGGTCACTGTGGCTCGTGCCCTTGTGCTAAGAGGAGGTGACCTCAGGGAAGAGCCCCACAAGAGGAAGGACTCTGGATCCCACCCACCTCAAGGCAGTGGTGCTAGGTGGGTGCCCCTTCCCATTGTCATCAGTAGTGTAACCTTTGAAGGAGGGCACGATGGATGGCCAGCACTGGGAAGGCCTGGGGCCTGGACTTGAGGGGCAGGTTGGGGCTCAGGAGGATACCCTGTGAGGAGTGGGCTGGCAGGGTAAGGTGATGATTTGGACTCAGGCAGGGAGTGAACTTTGCAGCCATCAGCCAACCCCCATGCGTGCATACATACCTGCTGCTTACTGCCAGTGGTTGTTGGGCTGGGGATGGGAGGTCTCAGTGGGATGCAGGTGCCGTGCCCATGCCCCCAGGGTTCATGACATGGGGTAGAAAGCCAGACAGAAACCAGGTAAGATGATGAGTAAGACTTGTGCACAGCATGCTCCTTGAGGGTTTCAGGCGCTGCGACTTCCATGTGTGGTGTTTGGTCCTGATTGAAGACATGTCTTCCCTATGTAGGTTTGCAGTGTCCAGATGTTAGAGCTTATGACCACAACATCTGGCCATGATTGCAGGCATGGGGAACAGGGCAGGAACTGCCAGGGAAACATGTTAGGGGCCTGTGTGTTGGCCTGGAGGCACAGGGCAGGTCAAAACCATGTAGTCTCTGGGTGTTGCTGGAAGGTTTACAGTTGGGGGCTGTGGGATGTGAGGGCGGGGCACCTGTTCAAGTTGGACACATGGCAAAGGAGCATAGTGTTCCTGAGGGGCTTCGTCATAGATAGGCAGGATGGGTCCTCCCCTCCCTGGAGGTGGATACCCCAAGTTGGGTCCAGAAGGCACCAGCTGCATCCACTGAGTTGAGGGTTTGTTGCTGTGAGCAAGGCCCAGGTAGGCTTTCTGGTCCATCTCTTGTGAGCATTGCCATGTGTCCACTTGATGTTGCCCCCGCCCTGGAGAAACTCACATTCCTGTGGCGCCTACATGCTGCCGGGTCCTGGGAAGACCTACGCTGCTGGACAACCACAGCTGCCCTGCTTGCAAGGTGGGGAGGCAGTGTGTGTGCGGCGGTGACTCGGCACAGTCCCGAGGCCAGGCAGTGTGGTGGCAGACCCCAGCCTCCATAGCCTTTCTCTTTCCAGGGCTCCTCTAGGGGCAGCAACCTTGCTCGGGGACCGACTGGCCCCCAATGTTTCCTCTGTCCTCCTATGCCCCTCCACCCCAACGTAGCTCTCCCCACAACCCTGGTCACTCACTGTCTAGAAGTCAGGACAGACCCAGGGGGGTGGGCTGGGTTGCCCACAGGACGTTCATTGTGCAAAGGAAGGAACTTTGTGAAGGCCGACAGTGAGCCAGAGATGAGACCTTCCCATGCACCAGTCCTTAGGGTAGGGAGGGGGCTGCGCTCTATTGGGCAGCAACAGCAGTGGGCTTGGAGTCAGACACACACACATGTGGGCATTTGTATGGTGGCACTGTGTCTGGGTGGGAAAGTCAAGACACCAGAAAGGAGTTGGGAGTCCAATGGGACCGTTGCTAGATAAAAACGATGTACTATTGTAATAGGAAACTTGGAAGAGACAAGGGAACTAAGAACTGGTCATTTAGAAGTGACAGATAATTGTTGAGCTCCTCTGGGCCCATTTCTTCTATCTCTCTTGAGCAGAGGAGCATATCTGTTTCCCGACTCCTTCTCCGGGGTGTTTGCATATGGCATGATGGTCCCAGAATAGCTAGCTATGCTTTAGCCAGATTACCCAGGTTGGCCTCATTGCGGATTAGGAAAGCAGTGCCCACCTGGGGCCCTGCTGGAGAGCTGCCCTGGGCTAGATGACTGGGTGTCCCCAAGCAGAGTGGCCTGTCCCTCCTGGGCCTCATCGCTGGTCTACTGGCCACTGACTGCCTCTCCACACCTTACCAGGCACCCCACAGACAGAGCCCTGCTGGGGTAGGCCAGCTCACCACACGCCCTCCCAGGGTCTCCCTCCGGGGCAACACATAGCCTCCCAGCCCCCTAGCTCGGTGCCTACCTCGATTCCTGTCTTCTGAGGCTCCCGATGCACCTGACCTTCCTTGGCCCGTCTTGCTCACGTGGCTGGGTGGGCAAGTGCGCATCTCTAGGGTGAGGAGCAGCCTTTGCCCTCTGCTGAGCAGGTGGCGCTGGCTGCCCTGGGAGAGATTTAGTGCTTAGAGGGTGGGGAGCAGGCAAGGATTACCACTCTCCTCTCAGCTCATCCCGAGCAGCCCCAAGGTGAGCACGGAGGCTGCACCCCATGCAGAAGGTAGGTCCTGTATGAGGGGTGCTGGGGTGATCCAATGGGCACAGAGCAGGCTAAGCTGATGCTTCCAGGGCTCCCCCACTATTCCTGCCCTCAGCGTTTCCACCTGTGGCAGGTGTCTGAGCCCTGTGCCATGAGCTGGGAGGGTGGCACCCATTGCTCTCCCGCTGGCTTCATGAGACCCAAGTCTCAGAGAAGGGGAGTCAGGAAGCTGTGGTCGTTTGGGGTCAGCCCCTTGCTTTTCAGTGGAAGTTCCCAGAACAGGGCTTGGGTTCCGCTGACCTTGACCAAGGGCACCTCTGGGGTGTGGTGCCAGGAGATGCAGGAATTGGGACCCGGACATGCCCCTCCCAGGAGCTCCTTGGGGGTGGGATAGGAGTGGACAGCTGGGAGGCCACACATTTGTGGTCAGTGCATGTATTACCAGGTAGCACGCCCAAAGGGAGGCATAGCCAGGGTTTGAGCATGGCTCTGAGTGACTGCCCACAGCTCTGCCCAATTTCTGGGGTGAATTCACTTGGGGCAGAGATGGGGGCACCGCAGCCACCTCGCCCACTTCCATAGGGAGCAAGGCCCTGCTGATATTTGCCTCCCCCGTCCCCCGCTACAGGGATGTCAGGACCAAGGCCCGTTGTCCTGAGCGGACCCTCAGGGGCTGGGAAGAGCACCCTACTGAAGAGACTCCTGCAGGAACACGACAGCATCTTCGGCTTCAGCGTGTCCCGTGAGGCCCCAGGGGAGCTGGGGGAGGGTCTCAAGGAAGCTGGGGGCGGGGACCCCTACTGACATGCCCTGAAGCCCCCCACACTCCCACACGGTGTGGCGGAAACCCCTACTCTGCTGAGCCTAACCTGGAGCCTCCTCTCCCACACCCCCAGATGGGCTGAGCCGGGCCCTGTGGGCAAGGCCCTGGGGATGGGATGCCTGGGGCTCCAGGTGTCATCCCAAGTCAGTCACTGGTACTTGTTCCTAGACACCACAAGGGACCCGAGGCCGGGAGAGGAGAACGGCAAAGGTGAGCTCGGCCAGCCTCAGTGCTCCAGCACAGGACTGGAGCAGCCCTCCATGTGTCAGAGTGATGCATGAGGCCTCAGTCTCCCCATCAGCTCCTCCTCCTTTGCAGATTACTACTTTGTGACCAGGGAGGTGATGCAGCGGGACATTGCCGCCGGAGACTTCATCGAGCATGCTGAGTTCTCAGGGAACTTGTATGGGACCAGGTAGGCCATGCTTGGGGCCCTCCCTTCCTCCAGTTCTCTCAGGAACCTAGAGTGGGCAGCCCAGGCAGGGGTACCTCTCCGTGGGCCCTGGGCAGCGGGTCTCCCCTTGGCTGGGCCCCCGGTCGGGGGTTTCTTTCTATGGGCCGTCTGGGCAGTTGGGGCAAGGGACCCAGCCCCCCAGGGGTCAAGACGCAGCCACAGTCAGGGCTCTCTAGGCCACTCCCTCCTGGTCCAGCCCCATTTGTGTCTACCTGGCCAGGCTGCTGTGAGAACAGTGGGCCACACAAGGGCCTGGTATGCAATGAGGACTTGGAGGACCTGGGTCTCATAGGTCAGCAGATTGCACTATGCCCCGCCCCCCACCTCCAACCCCTGGGGTAGCCTGAGACGGTCTCTGGCACAACAGCAGCTGCCCCTCCCAACAACCCACCAGAGCGGGGTCTTTGCTGGCTCCTCGCACCTGGCTTGCAAGGCCTGGAAGCAGTGCCTTGAAACAGGCAGGCAGGGCCGGGCATGCCTCTGTGCATAGCCTGTCCCTGAGCCACCTAGCTGGGCGAGGCAGGTACCCCACAGGATCCAGCATACTCTGCCCCAGGTGCAGATGGGAAGAGTGGTGGGCTGCCAAGTGGGGTCATTTGGCCACTGTTGGGACACACAATGCCCGCTAAGGGGCAGTGCCCCCAGTGGATGAGGAGCACATGGTACGTGGTGACCCTAGGATGAGGGGCCAAAGCCTACAAAGGGTGGCCAGGTGATGAGGAAGCCCAAGGGCGTGCCGTGTAGTGCTATGGGGGCCACAGCCAGGGCATCCCTCTCCGAGCAGGGCCCCAGCATGCAGGATATGGGAGGGTGGTCGCCATCGCTAGCCTGAGGGCACGATCCAGGGGGTGATGCCAGAAGCTTCTGGAGGCATGATTGGCGGGTGGGACTGATTGGGGTGATGGAGTGGTGTGGGGCCTGGGAGCAGGTGCCAGGAGAAGGAGAGGCCCTGGGCCAGGGTCTGAAGGTGCCCCTCCCTGCTGCCACAGCAGACCAGCAGAGGGCCCCCTTGTGCAAGGCTTGCTCAGGGAGTACTTCCAGAGAGAGGGAACAGACGCCACAGTTAGGGTGGGCCCCTGTGGGCACCCCCAGAGAGGCCCAGAGCAAGGGATGGGCAGTGATGGTCCCACTGAGGCTCTCCGAGGCCATGGGGTCTGCTAGGGCCTCAGGAGCCCACAGCTGAGCAGCCCCCTCCTGTCATCCCCCAGCAAAGCAGCTGTGCGGGCCGTGCAGGCCATGAACCGCATCTGCGTGCTGGATGTGGACCTGCAGGGCGTGCGCAACATCAAGGAGACCGACCTGCGGCCCGTCTACATCTTTGTGCAGCCACCCTCGCTGGATGTCCTGGTGGGGGCTGAGGGAGGAGGGCGGCAGGGGGGCAGCCCTGGAGGCTCTGACCTTCTGACTTCCGTACTGTGTCCCAGGAGCAGCGGCTGCGGCAGCGGAACACAGAGACGGAGGAGAGCCTGGCTAAGCGTCTGGCTGCTGCCCGGGCTGACATGGAGAGCAGTGAGTGTGGCCACCTATCACTCCGTATCCCTGGACCCTCTCCAACCCCCACAGTAGAACAGTCCCACCCAGCAAGGGGCAGAGGAGGGCTGGAGCCATCACCCAGCACTGTGGTCCACGTGAAGGGTCCCCGGACCCCCGCTCTGTCACCAGAGCCTCCACTGACCCTGCCCCCACCCTCAGGCGAGGAGCCCGGCCTGTTTGACCTGATCATCGTCAACGACAGTCTGGACAAGGCCTACTGGGCCCTGAAGGAGGCGCTCTCCGAGGTGGGCTGGGGGTGGAGGTGGGGCCTCAGACCTCTGTCTGGCAAACGGGGAAAATAGGCTGGGACAGGTGATATGGCGGCCCCAGGCCCTGGGCGAGTCCCTCTTCCTTTTCCCAGCCTCTCTTCCTTTCTCCCCGGCAGGAAATAAAGAAGGCTCAAGCAATTGGTCACTCCTGAGCAGGTCCACCGGCTGTAACTCCTCAGGTGGGGCCTAGGGCCTGGCACCCACCCGCAGCGGGCCGGGGTCTCCGGTGGTGGCTCTGCTCACCTCAGCTAGCACCCGGGGTTTGGGGTGCTGCCTGTCTTCCCTCACTCCCCACCGTGACTGGAGGACTTCTCTCACCCCCTCTCCTGATGTCCGTTTCTAGGCTTCCTCCCCACCCCTCCCTATCAGACCCCCCCCATGGAAGCTGGGCCAACATCCAAATAAAGAACTGCTGGGTTAGAGTGTCCTTGAGCCCGTGGATCATGGCCCTGGGTGGGTGGGGCCACGGTACACCACTCCAGACCCACCCCCCACCCCACCCTGCTCTTGGCAGCCACACCCTAACTGGCCAGCCCCTGGAGGTTCCTGGGCAGCAGCATCCATCTGACATCTGCTGCTCTGGGCTGCCGGCCCCCAGAGAGGGCTGCTCCTGAGCTGCTGCACGCTGCTTGCCCAGGGCTCCCACCAGGTGGGTGCAGGGCCTCATCCCCCACTGTCTCTTTGAGTTGCCATTGAGGCTGGGGTCAGAAGGTCCTGGGGGCTCATCCTGCGTGAACCACTCCTCCTGGTCCCTGAACTGGGCTGGTGGTGGCAGAGGGACAGACATTGCATACCTGAAGAGGGACTGAGACTACAGAGGATGGACCTCTGTATCTGGGGGCCTTGTGCATGGCCCACTGGGGGTCTGGCCGGCCCTAATGTTCCTGGAGAGGCCAGCCCAGGGAAGACACCTGGGGGCCTCCGTTAGGGTTCCAGGCTCTGTGGAGTCTCAGAAGATACCTCCAAAAGCTGCCCATCTCAAGTCGGGGCAGCTGAGTTGTACTAGGCGCAGGAGGCACTCGCCTGAGCCCTGGTCCATGCCCAGGCCATGCTCCTACAGTGGAACCCAGACAGATGGTGGATGCAGACCTGGAGGAGGCAGGGAGCCCAGGCAGAAACAGGCTGGGCTCCATCCAAAAGCGCAGATGCACAGCGGAGGGCAGGCGAGAGCTGGGCCGGGACACTGGACGGTGGGCAGAGGGACGCTGGGCAGCCCCTAGGCCTGGGGGCAAGTGAGATGGGGCTGGGCTGCCTCCTGACCTACTGTACAGCCTGGGAGAGACTGGTTCCCTCTCTGGGACCCATCCAGCCCCAGGGACAATCAGGGATTCAGACCCCGAGCCTCAGGGGGAACAATGGAGCCCTTGAAGGCCCTCCCCCCACATTGTGCTTGGTGGTGAGAGGTGGCCCTGGGTCGGGCCCTGGACTTAGCCGGGTGCACACCCTCAGGAGGGCTGGGGTCCAGCCAGCCAGCAGGTGGAAGGGCTCAGAAGGACTTGTTTCCTGGCCTGGAAAAGGTAGGGTACCACCAGGGGACCAGGTTTGGGGTGCCCTTTGGGGCTGAGCAGCACCCCGTTCACTCTGGGCCCAGGGTCTCGGGGGCCTGGACTCAACTCTCTTGGAACAGCCAACCCCAGGAGATAACGGGTGCTGAGCCTGGTTGGGTGGCCCTCCATTCTGGGGGTCTGCCCATCTCAGGCCCACTGCCCTCACAGGGCCACCATTCTGGGTGGTGATTGAGCTGCAGGAAGACTCAAGGGGAGGAGGAGGTAGAGGCAGACGCCTGCCTCTCCCCCTCCCCCAGAAGCTGCTCAGGCCAGCTGATGAGCAAGGGAGCAAGGCGGTGGGCCCCCGAGCAGCTGGGACCCCTCAGGCCATGTGGGACCGGCCAGCCCCTGCCAGCTAGGCAGCTGCAGTGTATCCAAAGGCTGGGGCCTTGGGCTATTCAGCCCTGGGGGGAGGTTGGGGAGCCCCACCTCTTCCACATGGGCAGACAAGCTGTAGTTGGTACACCTGCCTGCTGTCCACACTGCTCTAGGTTTAGCCTTTATGTGGCCACGGGCACCTCCTAAACCCTTGTGGCCGCCTGCTAGGTCCTGCGTCCTCAGATCTGGGTCCTGGAGGTTAGCAGAGCAGAACAGACTCCTGTTCTCCAGGAGCGGCACCCACTGCGCCACAGATGTGAGTTGTCTGGACGCAGGTTGCGTGCAGGGTGGCTGGACAAGAATGGGGAGCGGGGCTGGGCTGGGGTCCCGACAAGGGGCAGCACGGCTGAGGGGCGGCAGCTGGCCCTGTGGTCTGCTCGGCTGTTGGAGGAGCAGGTGGACACAACAGGTGTTGAGGGCAGGAAGGGGGGATGCAGGGCAGAGAGAGGGACACTGCCACACACCGAGCAGGCAGAGCCTGCAGTGGCTTTAACGCAGCGTTTTGGGCCGCATCCGGGTGGAGGCTTGACGGAGGGGTTGAAAATGTGGGCAGCCCGTGGGGTCCGAGGGGCAGTGTCCTGCCCTTGGCCAGCAATGCCTGGGGAGGTCCTTGAGGGGGCCCTGAGCTTGGGCAGGGGTCCTGGTTTAGCCTCGCACCCTTGCTCCTCCTGACACCTCCCCCTGCCAAAGCCCAGGGTTCTACGGCCCAGGCCTCCCTGTAGCAGCAGTTCCTGGCCTGGCTGCAGGAGCGGTACATGTGCCACCATGACTCACTCCCCAGGCCTGTCGCAACCACACCCTCCACTCCTGCAGGAGGCCCCTCACTTCCTGGGTTCCAGGCTAGAGCAGAGAGGGGGCCCCTCGTTCCTCCACAGACCAGAGTCCCATGTCCTGAGGTCACCATGGGACGCGGTTACCAGCGCAGCCACCTGCACCTCCGGAGGCCCTGGGAGGGAGGAGGGGCCTGCCACCTCAGGTTTACACCAACCCTGCCCAGAGCTTCCAGGCAGGGCTCCATTGCCTCAGACATTGAATCATCCCACTGGCATTTGCTGAGCGTTTGCGTGATTGGGGGCACTGAGCATGCAGCAGGGACACCTCACTCTTCTGGCTGTGGAGGGAGCTTCCCAGAGGAAGGCCATTGGAGCGGTACAAGGCAGAGAGCAGTGTGTGTGTGTGCCTGAGCGTGAGGATGAAGTGTGTGGGCGTGCAAATGCGTGTATAAGTGTGTGGGTATGCAGTTGTTGGAGGGAGTCCAGACATGGTCCGCTCTGAGGTGGGCAGGAGCAGGTCAGGAAGTCCCTGGGGACCTTTGAGGATATGGGTTTTGTGCTGAGAGCCCCAGGCTCCCTGGGACCCAACCCAGCGGGGCCTGTGTCCCCACCTTGGTGTGCCTGCAGGAGGGGAAATGGGGGTAGGGGACTGGGAAGGGAACCTGGCCACTGGCTGGTGTCTACACTGTGTGGGAGGCTGTGGTGTGCACTGGAGTGGCTGGGGGTGGATGGATGTGGCAGAGGGTCCCCAGGCCTGGGGCCTGGGTTTTGGGCACCTGGGTTGGGGACAGGTGCACACGTCTCAGTGGCCAGGTGGTTCAGGCAGGACACAACTGGGGCATCCAGGACAGGGGCACAGGGACGGAGGGACATGGAAGACAACCCACAGAACCACTACAGAACTGACAAGGGGGAGACCTCGTGGGCATCCTAAGGCCAGGCTGTGAGGGAGGACACCATTGGGAGGCCTGGGGGCTAGTGGAGGTGGAGAGAAATCAGATTTCTTCAGGCATACAGCACTGGGGACTGAGCAAGGCAAGTGCTGCAGCCCCACTCTCTGAGTAAGAACTGTCCCCCACAGGGCACTTCAGTGGGTGGGTAGGCAAGCAGCAGGAGGGAGACCTTAGCCTGGGAGGTGGGTGGATTGCAGGAGCAACCCCTGGTCCCTGATCTAAGGCCTCAAGTCTCCCAGGGCTGAGTCCGCCTTGGGCTACCTGTAGGTACTCATGTAGAGGAGGGACCACCCAGTGCCAGGTGCATGCAGGAATGTGAGTCCTCAGGAAGGGGGAGGTTGCCTGAGATGCCCAGGTTCCCGGGGAAGGGTTCCACCAGTCCTCTTGGTGAGCTGAGCACGCCACTCCGGGTGGGGGCGGCGGGGCAGCCAGGCAGCCCCACCTCAGCCAAAGGAAGTCCACCCACCATGAGAGGGGGCACATGGGAGGAAGCTGGGCCAGGGATGGGAAGGAAATGGCTGGGCAGGCCCTGACCTCACTACTACAGGAGGAGGCACTGGGCATCTCTGGTTCTCAGCCTCTGACCACCGCCCCCCACCAGCCCAGGACCTTTGTTCAGACCCAGGGGTGAAAGGGGCTTGAAGCAGGGAGAGCCCAGCTGCCCACCCCTGCAGGAGCCACTCCATTGGTGCCAGAACCAGGTGTGCAGGGCTCAGCTCACCCCAGCACAGGTCATCCTGTTGCCCACTGAAGCCCATGGTGCCTGCCTATCACCCTCCTCCCAATAGGGTGCCGCCTCGGGCAACTCTTGGTGAAGATGACCCCAGCCCCCTTCATGGGGATCCCCCTTGTGTGCCCTGCACCCTGCCCAGTCACCCCTCCCTCCCCCGACCCCACACCCTTCAGTGAACACTCCCAGGCCTGTCCCCTCCCAGACCTTGACACCCAGGTGCACCTGGGCCCCTTCTCCCCAGACCTCGTCCTGGATCCCACTTGAGTGGCCCCCACCTGCACTTGCTCTAACATGTAGCTTTGGGTGAGATTCCCTCTGAACAAAGGTCCCAGCAAATGCCAGGGCCTTGTTCCCTGAGGGGCCAGCACCCCCTCCCACACCCTCCTCTCCTGCTGGCCCAGCCCAGAGCCAAGCTCCCACTGGCTGCCTCCCATCAGCACTGGGCAGCCATGGGCCTGGCCTTTGACTCCCACTGCCCCATCTCTGTGTTGGGGTCCTTCTTGCACCCCACAGACCCAGGAGAGGTCACAAGCAAAACTCCCAGCTCTGTGCTTGAAGCCTTCAGACACAGAGAAATACGTTCCAGATGGGACAAGACAGGGAGAGGGAACTTGAAGTGATGGAGTAGGAAACCAGTTTAAATAAGGATTTTTATTTTACAACACGTGTGATTTACAGAGAAGCTATAAAGAGACCAGGGAGAGTTCTCATTTGCCCCCAAACCCAGTTCTGCAGTGATGTGCTTGTCACAACTGGTGCACCAATACTGATACATTGCCATTAGCCAAAGATTCCTCACTTTTCATGTGTCCTTTTGCTGTCCCAAGGTCCCCAGGGGGAGGGGTGACAGTCCTCGTGTCTCCTTGGTCCCTCTTGGGGGTGACTCCCTCAGACTTCACTAGTTACTGATGCCCTTGGCATTTTGAAGGTCAGGTAGTTCGTAAAAGCCCCTCCTGGAACGTGTCAATATATCTCATGATCGCCTGGGGTGAGGGTTTGGGAAGAAGCCTCGGGGCAGCAAGGTCTGTGCTCTCAACTTGGCTCCTCCCTGCAGGTGGGGACCTCGGCCACCTGCTGAGGTGATGTCTGTCAGGTTGTACTCCTCCCTCCCTCCTTGCTGTGCTCTCTGGAAGAGCACCCTCCTTGAGGTCACAGCGACTACATGAATTATTCAGAATTCCCTTCTCCCCCATTTAGTTAGTTATTGTATCCTTTGTGTCAGTGGGGTCTCATACATTTTCTACCTTGGGCGACAATCTATAAACCAATCTATAATAGCAGGGTGGTGGGCTGGCCTCAGAGGCAATCGGGTGGAGAGACAGGACGAGGGGGCAGGGCTCAGCGTGGGGTGGGGTGGAGCGGGATTGTGGGCGGGGAGTGGACGCACGTGGGACTGCGGCGTAGCAGAAGCCCCGGCAGGGGTGGTTTCCGCCTGTGTGGGAGCAGAATGCGGGTGCTGGTGCATTGGGACCAGGTGCGCTTGGCATTTTACTGCAAAGTCAGGAGGAGTCTCAGGAGCACAGGTCGTTGGGCTTCCTAAGGTGCTCGGTGGAAGCGAGGCAGGCCCAGGGAACGGCAGGACCCGGCGGAGTCCGGTTCAGGGTTTTTGCTGATGAAGCAGAGGGGGTCTGGGCAGAGAGCCGTCCAGGATAAGCCCATCTGAGAGGAAGACACTTTGGAGGGAAATTTTGGGGTCTGGTCTTCTGGGGTTTGCTGTGCCTGCTGGCATCCCTGTGCCGATCCAGCAGCTGGCACCAGAAGTCTGGATTTAGGGGACCCCTGCGCATGGCACTGAGGGCCTGGGCTCCTCCAGGCCATAGCTGGTCAGCATCAGCCCCCTGACCATGGAATGACCCCGCCGTGACTGCGTGTGTGACACAGGCCCTGCACGCACGTGTACGCAGCACGCAGGCATGGGCCCTTGGGTCTGAAGAGCCAGAGCCTGTGCTCCACACCCAGAGGGTGCCTGAGCTCCCCCACTGGCACTGGGGGAAGGAAGAGAGGAGGGTTGCTCGCCCTTCCTGCTGCCCCCGCTGTCCCCTTTGGCTGACACCCTGTAGGGCCTGCACCCTCTTTTCTCCACACGACTCATCTCGGGTGGGGGGGCTCTGACTGCGCCCAGGTCAGCCCCCCAGGGCAACGTGCCATCCTTCACACCCCAGGGCAGGGTCCACCCAGTGCCATGCTAGAGCTGGTCTCAAGAACCCTGCCCCCACCCCCACTTCCCGCCCCCGTGCGAGTCTCCTCGAGCTGGTCATGGGCCTGGTGGGAGCATTTACACCACGGGAGTCAGCAAACACTACACCAAGGCTTTTCCACCGAGGGCCAGTTGTTAACCACCACACAGAAGGGGTCAGGACCGCCCTGGCACCCCGACCCTCCCTCCCATTTCTCCACTGGGCTCCATCTTGGAGGGCAGAGAAGTGGGGGCCGCTCTGCCATCCCTTGTTTGGGTTCCTGCATGGTGGGACTATAGACCTCAGCCTCCTGGGATGTGGGACTGCCGAGGTCAGGGTTGGGGACAGGTCCTGAAAGAGAGCTGAAGTTAGAGCTGAGGAAACACAGCCAGCTGAGGACATCAAGACCCTCATGCTCATTCCTCCTTGAGGCAGAGGTATATCAAAGATGGCCCTGAAGGGCTGGGCATGTGCCAGTCTGTGTACCTGTAAATGTGTGTGCCTGTGCATGAGTGCATTGCACATGTGAGTGTGTATTCATATGTAGGCACATGTGCGTCTGAGTGAACGTATTTGCATGTGCACTTGTGAGTGTTTGCATGTGTGTGGCTATGAGAGGGGCGCTGCACACACATGTGAGGAAATAGGGTCACTTCCCCAGGAACCCCGGCTGCCCCCTCTTCCTGCCCCCACCCCCTGCCCCGGGAGAGGCCCCAGCTCCATAAAGAGGGCCCGGAGCCCTGAATGCCCCTGTTGTTCCATTCCACACCTGCCCACGCTGCCTCCCAGGCCTGTTCCAGAAGGAGGGGGACAAAAGCATCAGGTACTCAAGGGTCTTCTGCCTCCCAACTACCCAGGAGCAGGTACTGGTGTGGAGGAGGGAGGGTGGGCATTAGGAGGCTGCAGCCCCCTCCCTAGAGGTGCAGGGGTACAGAGGTGTGTGGTCCTGCCCACTGAGCCCCTTCTAGGTACAGACTCACTCAGGGGTAGCTGATCTAGAAGGAACACTGGTCTGGGACGTGGTAAGTGGCCACATGGCTGTCTCCGAGTGTCACAGGTACCCGAGTGTGATTGTGTGTGTGCCTTACGGTGTCTGTGGGCCTCGCTGCACGTGGTGCCACCCTGAACAGACACCTGGGCTCACCCCCCCACCCCAGCCAGGATGTGCAGAGGACATGGGAGTGCTGGAACAAGAGGGAGGAGCAGCCTGGAGGGTCGGCCTCAGCCCCTGGTACAGCTGGACCAGTGGCGGGGGTGGGGGGACGCAAACAGCACGGCACTGGTCCTCTGTGGAGACAGGGGGACCAGAGCCCCTGTCCAGGATGTGGAGGAAGGGGGTGCCCACTGGTGGGGCGTCTGGAACTGGTGGGGCTGGGGGCTACAGGGGCTGGAGGCTGACAGAGCCGTTGAGTCTGGGGATGGATGGGATTAGGGGGTGATGAGAAGGCTAGACTAGGAGGCTGGGGGCTGAGGGCCACTGGGTCTAGGGGCCTGGAGAACTGTGGGCTGATGGGGGACTGGAGTGGCTGAGGAGCTGGGGGGCCAGGCAGGCTGCAGGCCCATCCCCTGGTGGGCCCCTGGTATGCTGGAAATAGGAATCCAGCAACCTGGGTGCTGCAAGGTGGGAGCAGGCATCTGAGGTGAGGCCCAGACTCTGAGCGAGGCTGGTCCGTTTTCTGGTTGGCCCTACGAAGGCAGCTCACCCAGTGGACTCCCTGTGGCTCTCAGGGCCTGGGGTGAGGTCCCCAGAGGCTGGGTAAGGGACACAGCTTGCACGGCACTGGGCTTCCCTAGAGAGCTGGGGGAGGGCAGGAGGGCTGGCCCTGCTCCAGGCCACGGGGACCTAGAGTCGGGTTTTGGGGGGAGCAAGGGCATGTGCTCAGCCAGAGAAGGAGACCCCTTGTCTGTCCTTGTAGGGTCTATCCTCTGGCTTCAGAGGCCCCAGCCTCTTGCTGATCCCTCCTAGGGCAGGGTCAGGACCCTGGGTGAGGGCGGCGCTCCTGGAGGGGCTCCAGGTGCCACTGTACACCCTCCCAACCCACCAGCCCTTGCCTCCATTACCCTCGCCCCAGGTTGAGCTCCTGCTCGTGGCCTGCAGGTCCCATCCCCCGCCCCTATGACCAACATGAGCTGGAGCTTCCTGACACGGCTGCTGGAAGAGATCCACAACCACTCCACGTTCGTGGGCAAGGTATGGCTCACGGTGCTGGTGGTCTTCCGCATCGTGCTCACGGCGGTGGGCGGTGAGTCCATCTACTCCGACGAGCAGACCAAGTTCACGTGCAACACGCGGCAGCCGGGCTGCGACAACGTCTGCTACGACGCCTTTGCACCCCTGTCCCACGTGCGCTTCTGGGTTTTCCAGATTGTGGTCATCTCCACACCCTCCGTAATGTACCTGGGCTACGCCGTGCACCGCCTGGCCCGCGCCTCACAGGACGAGCGCCGCCGCGCCTCTCGCCGCCGACCAGGCCGCCTCGCGCCCCGCGCACCCCTGCCGTTGCCCCCACCGCCCCACCCGGGCTGGCCCGAGCCCGCAGACCTGGGCGAAGAGGAGCCCATGCTGGGCCTAGGTGAAGAGGATGAGGATCCGGGGGCGGCCGAGGGCCTGGGCGAAGACGACGAGGCTGAGGACGTGGGTGCAGCCAAGGGCGCAGGAGGGGACCCGAAGGCGACTGGGGTCCCAGGCCCGGCAGGTCAGCACGACGGGCGGCGGCGCATCCAGCGCGAGGGCCTAATGCGCGTGTACGTTGCCCAGCTGGTGGCGCGGGCCGCCTTCGAGGTGGCCTTCCTGGTGGGCCAGTACCTGCTGTATGGTTTTGAGGTGCGACCGTTCTTCGCGTGCAGCCGCCAGCCCTGCCCACACGTGGTCGACTGCTTCGTGTCGAGACCCACTGAGAAGACGGTCTTCCTGCTGGTCATGTACGTGGTCAGCTGCCTCTGCCTGGTGCTCAACCTTTGTGAGATGGCGCACCTGGGCCTGGGCAGCGCGCAAGACGCTGTGCGCAGCCGCCGCCCCCTGCCCGCCACCCCTGGCCCCATGCCTCACCAGCAGCCCTGTGCTCTCCCCACTGCGCCTTCGGGCCTGGCCTGCCCGCCAGACTACAGCCTGGTGGTGCGCGCGGCTGAGCGCACACGCACCCACGATCAGGACCTGGCCAACCTGGCACTGCAGGCGCTGCAGGACCGGCGGTCGCTTGGGGACCTCGACAGCCCACCAGGCCCTGGCCTTCCAGCAACCGCCCGGGGGCCCCTGAGGGCCGGCGCCCCTGCCTCCGGGTCGGGCAGTGCCACGTCGGGGGGCACTGCCGGGGGCCAGGGCCGGCCAGGGGCCAAACCCAGGATGGGCTCTGAGAAGGGCAGTGCGAGCAGCAGCAGGGAGGGTAAGACCACCGTGTGGATCTGAGGCCTGCCTTGGATGCTGTCCCACCTCCCTCCTCACCAGGGCCGAGGTGGAGGGCTCTGGAGGAAGTCTAGGGTCTGGACACTGCCTACAGGGCGGAGCACAACCTGCCCTCCTCCCCCTCAGGTGGCTGCTCTCCCCGTCGGGAGGGGGTAGGGAGCACCAGCCTGCTCTGCATCACTGCCCCTCCCTGCCTGAGCCCCATCTTCATCCAGGATGGGGGGGAAGGGAGGCCTGGGAATCACTAATGGTCCCCAGCTCTGATCCATAAGCCCTGATGGGTAGGTGAGACGGTGGCTGGGGCATTTCCGCCCTCCCAGAGCCACCCAGCTGGCCACTTCAGGGCAAGGCTGCCCTCCAGGAGAGAGCTCCACCCCCTCCCGCCCCGTTTTCCTGGCAGTAGCCCATGTGTGACTGCCCAGGGGTGCTTGGCCTGGGTCTTGGGGAGTACTGTGCTTGCCCTCACTCCCTGCCCAGCAAATGGGGCTCTTTTCCTAGCACCCACACTCTTCTAGCCCAGGTTCTGGTTCTTGCAGAGCTGGAAGCAATGCCAGGTCTTCCTTGTACACAAGGGAAAACAGAGACCACAGTGGGCAGAGGCCCCTGTGCCCAGCCCTGGTCTGTACCACCTCCTGCCTCACCCCCACTAGGCCCCAAGCATGAGCTGCCTCGAGTGCCAGGTGGACCTGCACCCTGCTTCCTGTTCCCTGCCCAGGCAGATCTGGGGCTCAGGTCCCGCATGGGCCCGGGGTGGATGGGACCACGCCCCTCCAGCTCCTGTGCTGGCCTGGCGTGGCCCCTGCCTCTGGGACATACTTCACGTTCTGAAAAGACATCAGCCCCCCCTTGCCGCTCAGACCAACAGGATGGTGGTGAGGGGCTATGGCTTTGCCCGTGCTAGGGGAAGGCGCTCTGAGGCTCCCACCACAGCCTCTTCCCTCCAGCCCCCTCCCCAATTCAGACACAGCCTCCAAAGGGAGTGAAATAAAACTAACTTTTGTCTACAACCACATGTGTATGTGTATGAATGTCCACATGAATGTGTGTGTGTGCCTGTGTGTGTATGTGGGAGTGTGGCATGCGCACATATGTGTGAGTACACATATATGCATGTGTGTACGTGTCCACCGCTGGCCTCTGGGGACACATGTCTCAGCTCTGGGATGGCTGGGAGAGGAAACCACTTTGCAGGGACCATCCGGGGAGCAAGGCCCAGGTTGAGCCCCTGCAGCTCCTTGGAGACACTCTGGTGTCACTCTGTGCCAGGCAACAGGCTTGGCCCAGAGGGGAGGGATATGACTGAATGAGAACAAAGAACAGCCGGGCCTGCATGCTTAGAGCCCAAGGTGGCAGCTCAAAGGACAGTGAGGCAGTCCTGTCTCAGGCCCCGGCGTTATCCAGATGCTGGCCAAAGCCTGCAGTGGTAGCTTTGGTGGGGAGCAAAGGTGAGCACAGTTGGGGAAACAGCTGCTGCCATCAAGGAGCCACCTTGGTCTAGACTTCAGTGATCCTGCTGTCTACCAGCCTCCCTCAGGCCCAGGGCAGGCCCTGAGAGCTTCTCCCAGATTGCTAACCCTCTCTGGGGTCCCAGGGCCAAGCTCCAAGCCTGGGTGAACCCCAACCCAGCCTGCCTCTGGTCAGATGCCAAATGCAGGCTGAGTCCCTTTCCTTTGTGGGGTCTGGCTGATCCCGGGTTCCAGGTGACCCCACCCCAAGGTGAGCCTTGCCCCCAGGTAAGCCCCACCCCCATGAAATCCCAGATGTCAATGCTGGAAGCAGAGCCTCAGAAGGAAAGCCAATCCAGATCCCAAGCAGGGACTCACCACTCGCCTCTCCAAGAGAGGAAAGCCCATGGAACTGGCATCCCTGCATTTGGGGCTGTGCTGCTGGCAGTGTCGTCATGAGGAATACAGGGTTTCTGCGGTGGAAAACATGCTGTCCAGCCATGCCTGGCTCCCACAAGTGTGACTGGGTGCAGTGAGGGGCGGAGCTGGTGAGGGACATCTGCACTGTTGTTGGCTGACACCCTTGCCGTGGCCCCTCCATAGCCTCCCTGCACCCCCGTGTCCCTGAGAGCAGCCTCCTGCAGCCAGTGGAGGGCCTGGAGGACATCAGGACCTCAGGGAGATAAGTGGGCGTTCCAGGTGGGGAATAGTGGGAGACTTTAGGGTTCAGAACCACCCTAGTGGCTGGAGAGGGCTGGTGAGGAAGGCAGGTGTCCACTCCGAGCAGGGTTGGCCTCGATCCTGATGGTCAGTGCTCCCACATCTCAAGGCCATGAGGCACACTTGATGGTGACAGGGTCCCACAAGGGGTGGAAGGTGGGGCATGGGCCCTCAGCAGCTGCCTGAAAAGAAGCCTTAAGCCAGCAGACAGGGAGACCCTGGGCAGGTTTGTGTTTGGGGAAGAACATTCTGGATTTCACTGTGACAGTGTCCAGGGAAGCCTCCCCCCATCCACAGAGAGGGAGCTTTAGGTCAAGTTCAAGCGGTCAGGACCTCATTCTCTGGGCCCTTCCTGAGCAAAGTAATATCAGGATCTCACCCTCTATAACTCGGGTTGGGCTCCTGGTGTAGCTGCAGCCTGGGAGTGTCTGGTGGGGCCAGGGTTGGCTCAACGATTTCCTCACTCACCGAGCTGGGGGTCCATGTTGGGGTCCCTCGATGTGGTTTGGACCTCCTTGCAGCATGGCGGCCCAAGAGGACCCAGCAAAGGCCAACTGACTCTTATCACCAGCCCTAAAGTCATATCACTTCACATCACAGCAGTCACAGGCCTACAGGATCCCTCTCAATGGGCCAGTGTCACATTTTAAGGGCATGTGGAATAGAGAGTCTCTGTTGGCCTTGGTCCGCTGCCCCCCCTAGCCACGTGTGAAGCCCTTCAGCACCCTTCCCACTTGCACACACAGGGGCACGTGATCTTGGGGCCTCTGCAGCCACTGCCCCCTTCTTTTACCACAGTTCTGATATCGGTCCATAACTCGCCCCATACTGTTTAGCCTGTCCAGTTTCTATCATCTCAGTCCCCCCCACTCCTAATTGGTTTAGATACAGTTTGAGGCAGCTAGGTCACTGGGAGCAGGACACTGCCCAGGGGCTCCTGGGGAAATCTATTTGCTGCGTGTCTGTGACATGGAAGTCAGATGTGGGTCAAGCTGTGAGTCTCCGTGGGTTGGTCCAACACCAATGTAGATGTTGCAATGAAGGTGTGCTTTTAGATGAAATTAGCATTGACAATCTGTGGACTTTGATAAAGCAGACCATCCTCCCTAATGTGGGTTGCCCTCATCCAATCAGGTGATGGCCTTAAGAACAAAGACTAAGGTTCCCAAAGAAGTGATTCTCCCTCCAGACTGCCAGTGATGATTACATTTATGGGTCAGCTTGACTGGGCCCCGGGGTGCCCAGAACAAGCATGATTCTAAGTGTGTCTATGAGGGTGATTCTGGATGAGATTCACACTGAATCTGCACACTGAGTAAAACAGATGGCCCTCCCCAGTGCGGGTGGGCCTTGGCCAGTCAGGTGAAGGCTTGAGTAGAACAAAAAGGCGGAGTAAGAGAGAACTCCTGCCTGACAGTTTGAGCAAGCACCCTGGTCTCCTGTCTTCAGATTCAGACTCGGGCTAGAACTCTCCTGAGTCTCTAGCTTGTAGATGGCAGACCTTGGGACTCCTCAGCCTCCATAGTTGAGTGAGCCAATTCCTTATAATAAATCTCTTATCGAATTGGTTCTCTTTCTCTGGAGAACCCCAACTAATCAACACTCCATCAGCCAGAGGTTGTTAAAAGGGCATCCCAACTGTGAGGAAAACTGCAAATGGAGGCTCTATTCTGGGAGGTATCACAGTCAGCTCACCCTGTGTAACAAATACCATAGACTGGGGGCTCAAACAACAGACATCTATTTCTCATAGTAATGGAAACTGGAAGTCCGAGACCAAGGTGTCAGCGCCTGAGGCCACTCTCCTTGGTGTGTAGACAGCTGTCTTCTCCCTGTGTCCTCGCACGGTCTTCCCTTTGTGTGAGTCTGTGTCTTCATCTCCTCTTATAAGGAAACCAGTCTTATTGCATTAGGGCCCACCCCAGTGACCTCATTTGAGCTTAATCACCTCTTTAAAGACCCCATCTCCAAATACAGCCCCGTTCTGAGGTCCTGGGCATTAGGGCTCCATAGTGTGAATTTGGGGGGATGCAATGCAACCCATATTAGAAGGCAGATGCCTAACTAAAAGCTCAGTCACCACAGAAGGGGATCCTAACGCATAAGTCTCTTGTCTCAGGAACTTAGGGGCCTGGATGAACCACTGGGGCCCTGTATGTTTTGTGAGCTTTCGATGGGGTGACTTAGGATTTACTGTCATGTCCTCTCAACTGACGTCACTGGCCATCCCAGGCTAGGGGAGCCAACCTCTGTGTCATACACATTCCTACCTCTTAACACCAATTTCTTGATGTTCTGAACCACCATAACCATGATCTCATGCCTGAGCCCCGATACCCTAACGGGGTGTCCATCTCCCACCTATGACATAGTATCTAATATGCCCAAGTCTGTTAACTCTCAGAGGTGGAACCCAACCACTAAACTTGGCACTTAATGCTCACCTAACTACTTAAAAAAATCCTCTCAGTGCCTGTATGGCCATGAGGCTGGAGAGCTGAACTGGGGTGCAAAGCCATCGACCCTCGTCCCCCATCTTCTGTGCTCTGGAGCAGGCTGGTGGGTTGAGCCCAGGCCTCCCCACCCCTGCTTCACTGCCTGGTGGGGTCCTCGGGCTGTGTGGGGCCCACCCAGGTCTGTATAGGGGCAGGGCCATGCCAGGGGAGCGGCTGGAGCAGGATCAGACAGAATGGCCTTGTCTCATTCTCATCCGTTTCCATGGCTGGAGCCAACTCGCCGGCTGCTCAGGGAGATCGTGGAGGGCTTCAGGGAGGGGGGTGCCCAGAATGGGGGCAGCTTCCTTCTTCTGACTTTGGGAAGGGAGGAGGCCATAAGGAGAGAATAACAGGAAACAACCCCTGGCCTGGCAGCAGCTGGGAAACAGGGTCTGGGACCCCCATGTCTGCTGATTTTCCAGCTCTCAGATCCCCACCCCATCCGACAGCTCCAGGGCCCATGGCCTCAGAGGGAGGAGATGCACATGGGATCCAGCAGCAACCTATGCCCCCAGCTGGACCCAGGCCAATGAGTGGGGTTCCTTGGGAGCATCCTGAGGCCAGTCCACAGTTCCCTCCACATAGACCTGTAGGCATGAGAAGCTGCAGTGAGAGGACCTGAGAAGGAGCAGTAGCCAGGTCATGCCCACATGCAGGGGTCCCCGCTGTTGGGCTGGCCAGGCTGGTGCAGAGATCTGGGAAGCCTTCCTGGAGGAGGGAGCCTGAAGCAGTGCTGGTTGGCAGACTCTAGAATGGTGGGAGGTGCTGCCTGCTCTGTTTGGAGGCAGCCACCAGTTGAGTGTGGCTCTGGACATTTCAGTGTGGCCCATTCAGTAAGGAGCTAAAAGTTTCATTTGACTTCATTTGAGTTAATTTGCATTTAAACAGCCCCAGGTGGTAGCAGGGGCCCTGCTGGACCAAGTGGGCTGGGCTTGGCACTGGACTGGGAACATCAGGTAAGGTTCCGGGTGGCCCTGGGTCAGCCTGCTGGCCCTTCCCACAGGCTGTGCTGGTGGGAAGCAGGTTTTCTGCTGGCCAAGGGATGGGCTGATGTGAGGCTGGAGGAATGCACCTCCCCCCCACCATGTTGTCCTTGAATGGTTTCCTCCCTGACCTCACAGGGCTGACAGGGAGGTGCTGGGTCACCCTAGGAACACAGGCCCAACAGAGGAAGACCTTTTCCATGAAAGGCCAGTGGAACTGCATTCCAGGCCTGGCTGCTCACAACCAGGAAGCTGACTGGGAGGGGACCAAGGGCCTGGAAAACCCTAGGGAGTTCTGGTCAACCAGTTTATGTTAATGAGGCGACTTCTGAAAAGCCCCTAAGGATGGGGGCTGGTTGCCAGACCCAACCATGTGATTAGAGGGTTAGAGCTTTCAGTCCCACCCCTTGACCTCTGGGGAGGAGTGATGGGCTGGAGGTTGAATCAACAGCCAATGGCCAATAATTTAATTAATCACATCTAGGTAATGAAGCCTCTGTAAAATCCCAAAAGGACTGGGTTTGGAGAGCCTCTGGGTTGGGGAACACATGGAGATTTGGGGAGAGTGCGGTGTGCTCAGAGGGCATGGATGCTCCACACCCCTTCCCACATACCCTGCTCTTTGCTCTCTTCCATCTGGCTGTTCCTGAGTTATATCCTTGTATAACAAATCAGTAATCTGGTGGGTAAAATGTTTCTCTGAGTTCTGTGAGCCACTCTAATAAACTAATTGAACCCAAGGAGAGGGCTGTTGGAACCTCTGATCTATAGCTGGTTGGTCAGAAGCACAGGTGACAACCTGGACTTCGACTTGCATCTGCAGTGGGGGGTGGGGGGGAGAGTGTGAGTGTATGAGAGAGTGTGTGTGGCAGTCTTAATGGGATCTCATGCTATCTCCAGATAGATGGATTAAAAATTGAGTTAAATTGTAAGACACCTAGCTGGTGTCAGAGAATTGTGTGGTGTGGGGACCCCCCCCACACACATTTAGTGATAAGAAGTGAAGGGTAGTGTGAGAGTATAGGATACACAGGAGTGTCTGTTTTACAAAGGAACTGAAAGCAAAGTTGTACACCCGTCTTCATAGCAGCATTATTCAAAACAGCCAATGGGTGGAAGCAACACAAATGTCCATCAGTGGGTGAATGGATAATCCAAATATGGTATACACATACAATTGAATATCATTCAGCCCTTAAAACGGTTAACATATGCTACATCATGGTGGAACCTGGTAGACACGAGCCAGTCACAAAAGGACAAATACTGCATGACTCCACTTCTATGAGTTTCCCAGAGGAGTCAGGTTCATAGAGACAGAGTGGAATGGGGTTCCCAGGGGCTGGGGAGGTAGATAGGGATCTGCGTTTGATGGGGGTGGAGTTTCCGTATGGGAAGATGAGAAAGTTCTGGATGATGGGGATGGCTGCAAAAGAGTGTGAACGCGCTTAATGCCCCTGAAATGTGCACCTAAAAATGGTTAAGATGGTAAAGTTTAGATTATGAGCGCCTCACCACTATAAAGCAAGCAGAAACTTCTCTGAGACTCGAGGAGGAGGTCAACTGCAGGAGCAGAAGCCAGCTCAGGATAAGTGGGCGGGGGACTGACAGTCCGAGGCCTCGCCCCCGCACAAGGTCCGCCCACCCTCACCCTGGCCACTTACGCGAGCAACGCTCGCCCGCCTCCAGGGATTGCTGTAGCACTAGCCCGCGCATGCTCGCGCACACCCCGCCCCCTGCGCACGCCGCGCACGCCGCGCACGCCGCGCACGCCGCGCACGCCGCGCACGCCGCGCACGCCGCGCACGCCGCGCACGCCGCGCACGCCGCGCACGCCGCGCACGCCGCGCACGCCGCGCACGCCGCGCACGCTGCGCCCGCGCGCCGCCAGGGGCTGTTTTGGGGCCCGCCTGCACCGCCTCCACCTCCCCACCTCCGCCCACGCCAACTCCGCCCCCGCGCACGCTCCGCTCGCCCGCCTCCAAGGTGTTGTGGCGCGCGCCCGCCCGTTCGCGCCGCCGCCCGGGCCGCCCCTTCCCGCCGCCTCACTCCTCCCCAAGATGGCGGCCGCAGCGCTGCTCCGGGGTGCGGCTCCAGGGCGCGGCGGCCGGGCCTGGAGCTGGCGGCTGCGCGCTGCCCCGAGGCGTCGCCTGGGCCACAGCCCCTGCTGTCAGCGTGGTAAACCCGCGGGCAGCGCGGCGTGGGCCTGCTTCCTACTGGACGAGCGCGCCCTGGTGCGCGTGCGCGGGCCGGACTCTGCGCCCTTTCTCCTGGGTCTGCTGACCAATGAGCTGCCGCTTCCAGGTCCTGCGGCCGGCGAGGCTTCAACTTCAGCGCGCTCGGGCTACGCCCACTTTCTCAATGTCCAGGGACGCACCCTCTATGACGTCATTCTCTACGGGTGAGAGCGGGTTGGGTCACAGGCTCCGGGGGACCGGGGTAGGGGAGGGGGTATCACCCAGGGGAAGGGCACCCAGGAGCGGGCATGAGCAGGCTTGGAGGATGGGCTCCCATGGAGGGCTCTCAGGGGAGGGGTAGGCACCGGGGAGGGGCGGACAGGGGGCGGAACTAAGGACACCCAGAGGCAGGGCACCTAGGGGAGGGCTACCAATGGCCCAGGACGGACATCCAGGAGAGGACATGCAGGACAGGGCATCCAGGGGAAGGGACACCTGGGAACCTGTGCATAGGGGTGGGCCGAGGTGGGCCTCCAAGGGAGGGCACCTGAGGATGGGAGGCGCGCCCAGGGTAGGGAACTTGGGGACCCGCACACAGGGTGGGCTGGGGGTGGGCACCTGGGGGAGGGCACCGGGGCAGGGCAGCCATAGGTGGGCTGGAGCCTGCACCCAGGGATGGGCCAGCGACACTCACCCATGGGAGGGCCTGGGCGCCTCTGCGCCTGGCCTCTGATCCTGCTCAGACCCACTGCATGGAGAAGGGGTCGTGGCACCTGGAGCCTCACTGCAGGGAGCAGCCTCTGCGCGACTGGCTTGTGCCACTACTTCCTGAGTTCTCCAGTGTACACACATTTCTGTCCAAAATCTCTCCGTATTCAGTGATTATTAGCGTTTGGTGTTTTACATCAGTCTGTGCTGATTTTATCATGACTTTCTGTGATGGTCACCAGGACAAGCCAAGTCAGTGGCCTTTAGAGCTATAGAGCTTTCGGTTTTGACTTGCTTAGCTTTCTCAGACTTTCTCAGAGGTTCTTGTAGAACCTCTCATGCAGTTGCAGGTTGTTGCTCTGCCTGAAACTGCCCTGGAAACTCCAATGTCCCTCTTCTATTGTGGGTTCTTGTCTTCATCTTCCTCAGTGCCTGCCTGCTGGAGGAGTATGTTCTTTAGTGGCTTGTTGAGAGGTAGGATACTTCAGGTGGACCTTTGACTCCTTCAAATGGTTTTACCTGGTAGCTTGGCTGGGCATAAAACTCTAGGCAGAAAATCGTCCCTGAAAACATTGAAGCCACAGTTGGCATTGCTGTCAAGAAGGCTGGTGCCTTTTTATTTTTGAGCCTTTGTGTGTGACTGCTTTTTCTTTGGACACTCTTCGGGGCTCTTTTTCATCCTGATGTCTTGAAGTGTTATGACGATGTGTTGTATTTTGGGTCTTCTTTCACGTCATGTTGCTGGGCACTTGGTGGGCTGTATGACTCTGGAACAGGGCTCAGTAAAGTATGACCCTTGGGCAGATCCAGCTCACTCTCTGTTTTCATAAGTAAAGTTTGATTGGAATGCTGCATGCCCATTTTTTTGTATACTGTGTGGCTACTTTCATTTTCCAATGGCAAAAGTATAATTAATAGTATAATAATGGGGTAGACACTGTGTGGCCACAAACCTAAATTATTTACAGTCTGGTTCTTTACAGAAAAGGTTTGTTGTCAGTATGTTTTATGTAATTATTACCTTCCCAGTAGTTGCTTTAATCTCTTTTAGAAACTGCATTCTTTGATTATCTTAAACCCTCTGTGTCAGTAATTTTCAGTTAATCTGTCAGTGTTGTAATGATGTTGTTTTGGTCCCCAAATTTTCTTCCTTGAGTCTCTAGTCTGCCTTTACATCTTTTTGCCTTTTCATTCTTGTTATAATGAATTTATATCCTCATAAGTCACTCTACAGTGTAAAATTTTTTTGTTTCTAGGGTTTTTTTTCTCTTCATACTTTTCCTCAGGTCTGAAGCGTTTTTGCTTATTAGCTGCTGGGCCAGCAGTTCTTGTCACCAAGCATGCATGTGGTGGCTCTTTCCACACATTGTGTATGCCCTGATTTGTCCTATAGAGGAGTTTGTTTTTCTCTCTCTGTTAATTCCTGAGAATGGGGTATCGCTGTACCACTTGTTGTCTGTGTGCTAAGGGAATTGGGGTGCATTTGATGATGCCCCCTGACCCCAGGTGCTCTTCTGAGATTCCAACTCAAAGTCCTTTGTGGGGAGTGCCGCCCCGAGGGGTGGGGTGGGGTCTTCATTCCATAAGAAAGAGACAGCCTGAGTTAGTGGCCCCACTTCTCCTGAGCAGTTAGAGGAGAGAAGACATGAGAACCCTCCCTCAGATGGCTGCTCTTGGCCTGGGGGCTTGGTAAACAATGTCCAGATTTATCTCTCCCAGTTCTGCTCTGGGGCATGGGGTGCCAAGCCTGCTGGCCTTCCACCGCATAGCTATGCCTCTGTTCTGGTCTGATGCCTGCTGTTAGTTCATGGGATGTGATCCTTCCCCTCCTGGTTGCTCATGGCCCTTTACCTACATCTGATCTCACTGAGGTCTGCTCTCTGGGGAGAGGGACACACTGGCAACTGGCTGTCCCGCCTGGGAGGCTGGGACCTTCCTGTTTTCTTCGTGCTTGCTCTCTGCCTGGTGTTATGCATCCTCTCTCTGGAATTTTTCTTTTTCTTTTTTTTTGGCCAGCTGCGCAGCTTGCGGGACTTCAGTTCCTGGACCGGGGATTGAACTCAGGCCACGGCAGTGAAAGCCTGGAATCCTAACCACTAGACCACCAGGGAACTCCCTGGAATTTTTCATTTAAACTGTTACGCTTCTAGTTTCCCATCCTTGAGTTGTTCCTTCCTCAGTGCACCCTGGTCCGGATGTAGGAGCATCTCTCAGACAAAGCTTTAGCTTTTTGTTTTTTTTTTTTTTTTAATAGATCTTTATTGGAGTGTAGTTGCTTCACAATTCTGTTAGTTTCTGTTACACAACAAAGCGAATCAGCCATATGCATACACATGTCCTCATATCCCCTCCCTCTTGAGCCTCCCTCCCACCCTCCCTATCCCACCCCTCTAGGTCATTGCAAAGCACCAAGCTGATCTCCCTGTGCTATGCTGCTGCTTCCCACTAGCTAACTGTTTTACATTCGGTAGTGTATATATGTCGATGCTACTCTCACTTCGCCCCAGCTTCCCCCTCCCCGCTCCATGTCCTCAAGTCCATTCTCTATGTCTACGTCTTTATTCCTGCCCTGCCACTAGGTTCATCAGTACCATTTTTTTTGATTCCATATATATGTTAGCATATGGTATTTTTCCCTTTCTGACTTCACTCTGTATGACAGACTCTAGGTCCATCCACCTTACTACAAATAACTCAATTTCATTTCTATTTTTTTCAAACTAATCAATTTTATTTATTTATTTATTTATTTTTAAACATCTTTATTGGAGTATAATTGCTTTACAACAGTGTGTTAGTTTCTGCTTTGTAACAAAGTGAATCAGCTTTATACATATATAAATGTATAAATACATACATCCCCATATCTCTTCCCTCTTGCGTCTCCCTCCCTCCCACCCTCCCTATCCCGCCCCTCTAGGTGGACACAGAGCACCGAGCTGATCTCCCTGTGCTCTGCGGCTGCTTCCCACTAGCTATCTATTTTACATTTGGTAGTGTATATACGTCCATGCCACTCTCTCACTTTGTCACAGCTTACCCTTCTCCCTCCCTGTGTCCTCAAGTCCATTCTCTAGTAGGTCTGCCTCCCGTCCTGCCCCTAGGTTCTTCATGACCTTTTTTTTTTAGATTCCATATATATGTGTTAGCATACATTATTTGTTTTTCTCTTTCTGACTTACTTCACTCTGTATGACAGACTCTAGGTCCATCCACCTCACTACAGATAACTCAGTTTCGTTTCTTTTTATGGCTGAGTAATATTCCATTGTATATATGTGCCACATCTTCTTTATCCGTTCATCTGTCAGTGGACACTTAGGTTGCTTCCATGACCTGGCTATTGTAAATAGATCTGCAATGAACATTGTGGTATATGTCTCTTCTTGAATTATGGTTTTCTCAGGGTATATGCCCAGTAGTGGGATTGCTGGGTCAAACTGTAGTTCTATTTTTAGTTTTTTACAGGACCTCCAACCATTCTCCATAGCATTTGTATCAATTTACATTCCTACCAACAACCTTTTTGTTTTTAGAGTAGACTTTATAGGGAGTTCCCTGGTGGCCTAGTGGTTAGGATTCCGAACTTTCACTGACGTGGCCTGGGTTCAATCTCTAGTCAGGGAACTGAGATCCTGCAAGCCACGTGGTGTGGCCAGAAAAAAAAGGAAAAAAGAAAAAGTAGACTTTTTAGACTAATTTTAGGTTCATAGCAAAATTTAGGGGAATGTACAGAGACTTCTTATATACTGTGCCCCCACGCATGCATAGTCTCCCCCGTTACCAACCTCTTCCTCCAAAGTAGTATGTTATTTACAATCGACGAGCCTGCATTAACACCAAAATTACTCAGAGTCCTTAATTCACATTAGGTTTCACTTCTGGTGCTGGACAAATTGGACAAATGTATAATAATGTGTATGTACTATTCTATATGGTAGTTTCACTGCCCCTAAATATCCTCTGTGCTCCACCTATTCAACCCTCCCTTCCTCCTAACTCCTCACAACCACTGAAAGGATCTTTTTGGATCTGGAACTGTCTCCATAGTTTCACTTTTTCCAGAATGTCACGTAGTTGGAATCATAGAGTATGCAGCCTTTTCAGATGGACTTCTTTCACTTAATAATATACATTTAGTGTCCTCCATGTCTTTTCAGGGCTTGATAGCTCATTTTAGTGTTGAATAATAGTCCATTGTTTGGATGTACCAGTTTATGTATCCATCTACTGAAGGACTTCAGCAGTTGCTTCCATATTGTTGTAATTATGAATAAAGGCGCTGTAAACATCTGTGTACAGGTTTCTGTGTGGCAGTTAGTTTTCATCTCCTTTAGGTAAATACCAGGGAGTGTGATTGCTGGATTGTAAGGTAAGACTATGTGTAGTTTTGTAGGAAACCACCAAAATATCTCCCAAAGTGGCCGTACGGTTTTGCATTCCCACCGGCAATGAATGAAGACTTTCCATTGCTCCCTAACCTCACCAGCATTTGGTGGTGTCAGTGTTCTGGATTTTGATCATTCTAATAGGTGTGTAATGGTAGCTTGTTGTTTTTTTAATTTGCTTTTCTCCGATGACATATGACGTGGAGCATTGCTTCATACGCTGTTTGCCACCTATCTTTGGGGAGGTGTTTGTTGAGGTCTTTGGCCCATTTTTAATCAGGTTGTTTGTTTCCTTATTTGAGTTGTAAGTGGTTTTGTATATTTTGAGTGACAGTCCTTTGTCAGATGTGACTTTTCAAACCTTTTCTCCCAGTCTGTGGCTTGACTCCTCATCCTCTCAGCTGAGGCTTTGTGTTTTGAAAGTCTTTCCTCATTCTGACCGTGTGTTTGTTTGCTGGGCCTCTGTCTTCATGATGGAGGCCTTAAGTGCTGGCTGCAGAGGAGATGCTCCAGGTTTTGGTCCTGGGCTGCTCTGGCTTTTGTGGGACACACTGAAGTCTCTGTCTACGGGTTTCTGGGGGGTGTCTCTGGGGGCCATCCCCCCAGGGTTGCCTGGTGAGGATTCGGATGGTCCACTGCTCCCTTGTTTCTCTCCATGCCTGGTTCCTCTGGTGCTCATCTCAGCTGGCTCCATGCTGAGTCTGGTCTCGGCAGGTTCCTGGTCTGTGTGTACCCAGCAGAGGGAAGGTAGGAAGTGGGGCTAGTGCATCTCTGCCCAGGCCCTCATGGCTCCTATGGCAACCCCACTGAGCCTCCATTTAACCCACGTCTCTTCTGCCCTCCTGCTGTGGCCATGATCTGTGGGCCCCTGGATTGTCCGCTTCCTGCCTTGTGGGGAGCATGTAGGGCTCCATATAACTCAGTCTCCCATGGGCACACTGTAGGCTGTTCCCCTAGGCGACTTGGAGCATGCCAGCCTGACAGGGTCCTCCGTGTACAGCCCTGCAGCAGACCAAGGCCCCTGGTGAGTGCCGCCACTCCTTGACAGGCATTTGGGTCTGGGCTCTGTGCACCTGTGTGTCCCTTGCCTGCTAGCCCCCTTGTGCCCCATGCCTCCCCATGCCTCATGACCTGGTACCTGCAGTGCCCCTGAGGGGATCTGTTTATGTGTGAAGACCCTGGCCCTGGGCAGAGCTGGGTCCAGGGCTGCACTTGAGGAGTGAGGTCCCTGTGTTTATGGGGGTGGTGGGTACTGGGGTGTCAGGTACTGTGCAGGGCATTGGGCTGCTGGAGGAGGGCACTCTGGGCGTTCTGGACGAGGAATTACATGGGCTTGACCCTCCCTTTTTGGGTTTTCACACAGCCTGCATCCTGGGCAGGAGGGTGGGTGAGGATGGACACCTGGGATTGCACTACCACCACATGCTATATCCAGGCCCTGCCCGTCAGGCCGGCTGGGGAGGCTGCAGGTGCCCCTCGACCTTCCTTTTCCTGCTGCTGCAGTTGTGCCCCTAGGAGGGGCTTCCAGGCTTAGCAAACAAAATTGTGGGTTGCCCAGCTAAATTTCAAACAGACACGGGTGACTTTTTAGGAGGTGACCTATGCAGTGTTTGGGAAATACATATACTAAAGACATTATTCACTGTTTTCTGAAATTGAAATTTGACTGGACATCCTGTGTTTTATCTGGCAGCTCTACTCAGGGGCACTTTGCGACGTCTGGGGATATTTGTGGTTGTCATTCAGGCATGGACGCTCCTTGCATCTAGTGGGCTGGGCCCAGGGGTGCTCTCAGCGCTCAGCAGTGCCCAGGATGGCCCCACAGAGAGTGCTCCAGCCCACACATTGGCCATGCCAGCCAAGAAAGCTGCCCTGAGCATAGGCTCACCCTACTTCACCCCTTCTTCTTCTGACCTGTCCCCCGTTACTCAGCTGCATCAGGGGCAGCAGACAGTCTGATGTGGGGTGGTGGAGAGCAGGGTTGCACTGCAGCTTTGTTGGTCCTGAGGGGCTGAATGGCACATGGCCATTTGCACAGGTAGCTCAGAAGGTGTCTGAGCCCAGAACCTGGCCTTGCCCCACCCAATTTGTCTTGAACCCCGTGGAACATCCGCCCCATGAGTGAGATGGGGGCATCAGCCTGGGGCCTGTCTACCCCGGCATCCTGGTGGTCCCTTCACCAGCCCTTCTCGGGGCCCTCCCCATGCTGGGCCTCCTCCCTCCTTGGGTATGGCTTTACCCGCATCCCTCCCTCTTCCCTCCGAGGTTTACTCTCCCCTGCAACCTCACATTCTGTCCACCCATGCCCGATTCCTCCCCTTGCCAGTATTTCATACTGTTTCTCTCTGCTTCCTTTATCGGAGATTTAAAAAATAAAAATGTACCTGCACATGGTTAAAAAACCTAATAACATTAAAAGGCTTATGATGAAAATGGACTGACTGCCGTCTTCCTTCTCACCGGCATGGACCAGTCTTCTCCAGAGGCAGCTCCTTTTTCTTCTTTCTTTTTAACTTTTTATTTCGAAATAATTATAGATTTACAGTAAGCCACAAAAAAATTAACAGGGATGTCCCATATACCCTTCACCCAGTTCCTGCAGTGGCATCATCTTGCCTCCTATTGTCCAGGGTCACAATTGGGACGGACATGGGCCAGCCACAGGGCACCCTCAGGTTCTCCCAGATTTCCACGTGCTCTCATGCATGCAGCCCTGATTTGATCACACATGTAGACCTGTGTAACCTCGGTCAAGACAGAGCTGCTCCATTACCATCAGGCTCCCTTCTGCCCTCTGTGGGCATAGTGCCCTTCTCATCCCCTCAGCCCTGCTCGCTCTCCATCTTTATGATCATGTCATTTCAGGAATATCGTACAAACAGAGTCTTCTGAGATTCGGTTTCACTCACCTTGATGCCCTTTGGCTTCATCGGTAGTCCGTTCCTTTTCCCTGCTGAGTAGTATTCCATTGAGGGAATGGACCACAGTTTGTTTAACCATTCACCAACTTGAAGGATATTTTGGTTTCATTTCTTGGCTGTTAAGAATAAAACTGCCTCTAACGTTCATGCACAGGTGTTATGTGAACACCTGGGGTGTTCTCTGGGATAAATACCCAGGAGTACAATGGCTGGGTTGTGTGGTAGCTGCATGTTTAGTTTTATAAAGGACTGCAAACCATTTTCCAGAATGTCTGTTCCATTTACGTTCCCACCAGCAAGGCTGAGTGATCCAGCCTCTCTGCGTCCTCACTGCGTTGGATGTTCTTATTCTGATAGTTGTGCCGTGGGATCTCATCGTGGTTTTAATTTGCCTTGGTTTCATGATAAGTGACTTTGAACCTCTTTCCATGTGGTTATCTGAGGCAGCGCCTTTGAACTCTTCTGTTTTTTTCTGGCATTTTAATTCCATCCGTAAATGATCCTTTTTCCACCCCTCAGCTGATCTCATTTTTGACCTTCCTTGAGGACTGTTTGGAAGGTGAGGTGCTAACCTGACTTGCTGCTACAGCCTGCTGTGTTCCACGTGGTTGTCCCTGTCCCTATTGGACCCATGGCTGGTAGTTATATGCATGGACATGACAGGGTTTGTGCTGTAAGGTGAACCCACCAAGCAAGCTTCTGTAGCTCTTTCCTTGGGGGGTGACTGGCTGCTCCAGGGCAGCACTTAACCCTTTCCTGCCTGGGGAGGGGGTTGGGGGCACAGCTTATGGGTTCTGGAGGAGGGCTCTGGGGTACCAGCTGATGACCTTTCTGTCTTATACGTGCTCCTGGAAGGTCTTACCCACTTCTGTGTCTCAGCTCCCACCCAGCTGTGGGTCCTTGCTCAAGCCACATCTATAACCAGCACTCCAGCCATGTACTCCTCTGGGTCCTGGATGTCTCCACTTAGGGCCCCTCCACCATGTCTGATGGTGCACTGGCCTCTCCTCTGTGCTCATCTGTCTGTAAGGGCCCCATCATCCATCCGTCAGTGACAACAGGATCTGGGGTCATTCCAGTGGATGTGGGCTGCCTGAAGTGAGGGTTAGGATGGTTCTGGCGCCCTGATCAGGTTGCGGAGCTTCCCTAGGGGAGGTGGGAGGTGGCAGGTGGGCACGGGCAGGGCGTGGCCTCACCATGCATCTCACCTGCGTCAGCTGTCTGCTGTCCTCCCAGCTCTTCCTGCCTGCCCGCATCCCTCCTGAAATCCATTGTGCGCCCTGCCTTAGGACCCTTGGCTTCTCGGTGGCTTCTCAGGGCTGGAGGAGGCAAATCCTGGACTTCAATGTGGCCGTCTGTGCCTTTCCGCCTCACCTTGCGCACCGGACACCACTGTGGTCCCAGGGCCCTGCTTCCCACCTGTTGGGCCAAGCTCTCTCCTCCGCCTGCCAGACTGTTTCCTGGGGTTTCCTCCCTGGGCGGGGAGGGGTGGTGGCCATGAGGTCTCCAGCACGTGCTGTGCTGTGCAGCTTTACTAGGTGGTCCGAGGTGCACTTGGGAGGCACAGCCACGTATGTCCGCGGCCTGACTCCATGCACTTCCCACGGTGTGCCCTGCCCGCCCCCATGCACCCCTTCCTCTCCCCGCAGGCTCCCTGAGGGCTCCCATGAGCAGCCCACTTTCCTCCTGGAGTGTGACAGCTCAGTGCTGGATGCGCTGCAGAGGCACCTGGTGCTGCACAAGATCCGGCGGAGGGTCACCGTGGAGCCATGCCCCGAGCTGCGCGTGTGGGCCGTGCTGCCCTGTGCCCCTGAGGAGGCCGGCAGGGCTGTGCTGCTTCAGGAGAAGGCCGAGTGCACCACCATCCTCACCCGTGATCCCCGGACTGCTCGCATGGGCTGGCGGCTCCTCTCCCAGGATGAGGGCTCAGCCCTGGTGCCCGGGGGCCGTCTTGGGGACCTCCAGGATTATCACCGACACCGGTACCAGCAAGGTATGGACATGGGGTTGGACCTGGGGAAGGGTCGGAAGTAGAGGGGTGGTGCTGGATGGCGGGGGGAGGACAGGGTGGGATGGGAAGGGACCGGAGGGGGGTGACACAGAGCCCTGGGGAGACTGTGTGGTGAGCCCAGGCACTTGGGGGAGCCGGGGAGAGAGCAGAGATCCAGGGTCACGGGTAGGGTCTTCTTCTTTAGTGGGTAGTATTGAGGGCCAGACCAAGGTGCTCACCCAGGGACCAGAGCGGGGGGCTGGAGTAGGGGCCTGGAGGATGGGGAGGGCAAGAAGGGGGTCCAGGAGGGACCTAGAGGATTGTGGCGGGTCAGGTGGTGGGACTCCTACAGGCCAGTACCCCCGGCCACTCTTGGTTGAGCCCCCAGCTCTGGAGGACACCTTAGATCTCACCAAGCCTCTCCCTACCTCTACAGGCGTTCCCGAGGGGGTCCACGACCTGCCCCCAGGAGTAGCCCTACCGCTGGAGTCTAACCTGGCCTTCATGAATGGAATCAGCTTCACCAAGGGCTGCTACATTGGCCAGGAGCTGACGGCTCGCACCCACCACATGGGTGTCATCCGAAAGCGCCTCTTCCCAGTGCGGCTCTCAGGCCCCCTCCCTGTGGGCAGCATTGCCCCTGGCACCTCTGTGCTCACCAAGTCGGGGCAGGCAGCCGGCAAGTACAGGGCAGGCCTGGGGGACGTGGGTCTGGCTCTGTTGCGGTCCGAGAAAATCAAGGGTCCTCTCCACATCAGAACCTCTGAGAGTGGCCTTGTGGCCCTCACTGCATCTGTGCCAGACTGGTGGCCCACATCCACTAAGTAGCCCTGGATGTCCCTGCAGTCCTGTACAAGGCCTCTGTTTATCTGCTGCACCCTGTAGGCCAGCCCCCACTTCCTAGGGTGGCCCAGTTGAAAGAATACCCCCTTGGAGGGTCCCCAAGTATATGTGGGCCTCCCAGAGCTGCAGGCATGGTGGGGCATGCTGCTGCAGCCCAGGTGTTCCCAGCCCATCATGCTTCCTGTGGAGGGTCCTATGCTGAGGCTGGCTGTCCTCTCGTGGTGGCTTTGTGGCTGGAGCATCAGGAGCCCTCCTGAGGACTGAGGATGGGTAGAAGTGAGTCCTGCGCCTGCCTCTGTGCTGAGCAGAGGCCCAGCTTCCACCAGGCCCTGGATGAGATTCCGAACCATATAGATCTAGAGGTAGTTCATCCATCAGCCAAGGACAGGATGCTCCAGGATGCCTCTGGGCTGTCCGCACCCCTCTCGAGCCTGCTTGGTCAGGCCTGGAAAGGAGGCTTCTCAGTGTCTGGGGTGGCTGAAGGGGTAAGTGGGCTCTGGGAATGGTGTTACCATGTTGGCTTGGGGGCATGTCTCAGGGTGGGAATCTCTTGGGGCCAGGTGGAGTGGCAGTGTCTGCGGGTGGAGGCACATGCACTGCTCACACCCACCTGAGCCGTCCAAGGTGTACCTCTGTGCTCAGGGGTGCCAGCTGGGGGAGCCCCAATACCGTTTTATTCCAGGGCAGCACATCTCCACAGCTCCGTCCCCACGATGGCATTGGCAGCCCCCTTCTCCCCACCATAGCCCTCATGAGCTCAGGGGAGGAGCGGCTGCCCTGGGACGGCAGTGCCCAGGGTGCAGAGAGGGGTTTCTGCTTGGCTTACTTGCTGCTGTTTCCTGATGTAGTCATGTCTTCACAGTAAGGGGATGACTTACTTCCCCACTGTAAACCACTGACCTCCATTTTCCCACTGCAATGTGAATCTCGTGGTTACTGGGTGTCCTACCTGATGCCTCAGAGTGGCTATTAAAGTGTGACCCACAACTGGCCCATGTGGAACTCTGGTTTCTTTTTTTTTCCCCCCCTTAACTTTACTTATTTATTTTAAATTTTTATTGGAGTCTAGTTGATTTGCAATGTTGTGTTCGTTTCTGCTGTACAGCAATCAGTTATACATACATCCACCCTTTTTGAGATTCTTTTTCCATATAGGTCATTACATAGTATTGAGGAGAGCTCCCTGTGCTATACAGTAGGTCCTTATTATCTATTTTATATATAGTAGTGTGTATATGTCAATCCCAATCTCCCAATTTATCTCTCCCCCACCCTCCGCCGCTTCCCACCCTGGTAACCATAAGTTTGTTTTCTACATCTGTGACTCTATTTCTGTTTTGTAAATAAGTTCATTTGTACCATTTTTTTTAAGATTCCACATATAAGCGACATCATATGATATTTGTCTTTCTCTGACTTACTTCACTCAGTATGACAATCTCTAGGTCCATCCATGTTGCTGCAAATGACATTATTTCATTCTTTTTTATGGCTGAGTAATATTCCATTGTATATATGTACTTTTTTTTAAAGATTTCATCAAATTTATACAATATATATTGAGCACTAATTCCTGTACAGCTTATTCTTACTAGTTTGGATCCAGCTATTCCAGTGTATTATGAACCAGTGAGCTGTCCATGTCTTTTAAAACAAGTCTCAACTGAAATCTCAGAACAATCACAGCAAAAGCCATGGAATAATGGAAGAATTAGATGTTTCCATCATAATTAAGACCAAGGCTCCATGACGGGCAGCAGAGAGCATTCAAGGATAAAAATCAAGTTTTCTACCTAAGTTAGATAGTAACTGAATTGGGATCTTAGAATTCCCAACTTTTATTTGGTGTAGTAATAAGATACAAAAAAGGCAGGGGCACCTTTTTTTCCTAAATGGAAACCTTCACCAAAAGAGGTTAGAAGACTTCAAGGCAAGTTCTTTCTCCAAAATGAGTAAATGACATCAGTTCTAATTCTTACTGAGGTTACAAACCAACCATCAGGATATTATTAACTCATGTCTAAGAGGGAAATTGGGAGGTAGGGAGAGGTAAGGCCTCAGCAGAGAAAGCAAGTTTTAAGTAGGGAGACAGCTTCTGCCCTGAAGTTATTGCTAGGTTGTAACTGAGCTGCATATATGTAGACCTGTTTCACAGAGGAATTGAGTAGCTGAATCCTTTGTTAAACTGGTAGGCACTGTAAACTGTAGTATTTACTGTCCAGCAGAAAGGTGAAAGATGATGTCTTTAGGGAAATCTCTTGATTCCCCCAGTTTCTACAAAGGCTGTAGCCAAGAATCAAATCATCCAGGACTTGGTATAATGTCAAGGTAAATGATCCAGTGTTCAGCTGACAACCACTTTATAAAATTATTTCACTCCCCCAAAAAGGGATTAGTGGTTGATGGAGAGAAAGCATTAAGCATGTCTAAGGGGACCAATAAACAGGTCCCCTTAGAGGTTTCCCAGTGCTTTCCAAAGTCATGATTGGTTCTTCTAGTCTGAGAGATCTTGGCTGCAAGGGGTGGGGGTGACTGCCAAGGCTTTCAGGTGTTTAAGGGTTTGCATAGCTCATCCAGTGGTAATGGGGGCACATACAGCTTTTCTGATAGTTCATAGTATGTATGTTTGTGCTTGGCTAAGCTTCTCCAGCAAACTTAAGCTCTTCTAGTGGTGAAAAGACCCTAGGAGGGCTCAAAAACATCACCTATTCATTGTATGGCCCTTCCTAAAGGGCTTAGAGAATGCTTCTTCCTGACCCTAAATCAGTAGGCTGAGAAAGGACATGGGAGTAGGGAGTCCCCACCAACCTGGGGAACTAAGACTTCTAGCTGTCTGCTTAAGGGCTGAATCCAGCCTCATTCAGTACCTTCTGATACCTCTTAGGTGCTGTGTCTTACATACTCAGTCTCCAGGAACTTCATAAGAAGTCTGGCTAGAGAAGAGTGAGGCTCTCTGCCTAAGTCTCTGTGCCTTCAGTGAGACCATGTTTAAAACCTCTATGGGAAGGAGGGACCTCATGCTCAGGGGAAAGTGGTTTAAGGCTGTTTGTTGGAGAAGTCAAGCCAAGCAGAAAGCCGTTACTTCCACCCAACGCTTTCCTTTTTCTCATAAGCTAAAATTAAGGATGGCACAAAGTCAGGCCCCAAGAGAAGAAGCAGAGATGATCCATGCACCATCTCTTGCACAGAGGCTGGAATTTCCCAGCAGTTTGAAAGTCAGATGCTTTGTTGACTGCCAAGCGCAGGTCAGGAGACTGATAGCTTCCAATCCCAGCACTTAAGGAAGCAACTCTTAACGACTTCAAGTTTTTTTCAGTAGCATTTGTGTTTCATTTCTCACCAGAAATGAGTTTACTGGTCCAAATTCTGTCCTAAGGAGGATCACTACTGGTCTTGTAAGCTAACACCTTTTTGGTCTGAAGAACCACATGGATTTTAGGTAATGCAGCAACAGACTTTAGCAAAGGTTGGTTAAAGCACAGAAAGCTGGAGGGACCAGAAATGAATCCAGATGTGCTGGGGAAGAAGAGAGCCATTTCTACCAGGACTTCTGGTGGGTGAAACAGAGGCATGCAGCTCAGGGGGATAGGCGGGCTACAGGAAGAAGGGTGAAACTGTTTAGGTTCTCAGAGGAAGGGAGGAAGATATGGTCCAAATTCCAGAAAGTCCTCTCTTCATCAGTTACCATCATCACCCCAAGATCATTGAAACAGGGACTTGCCTGTGTGGTCTGTACCAGTTCCCACTGGCCTCGGCCTCTGCCAGACACAAGGTGCACCTCTGAAGCAAGACAGGCATGCCCAGAGGTGACAGCATCTTTGCTTGCCCTGGTCTTCGGAACACTGCAGATTTTCTTGTTAGCCTACCCCTCTATAAGCTGGCTAACTGTGGGCCCAGACATCTCGAGCTGTGTCCCTGTAAAGCACTGCAGAAGCCAGTAGAAGCCCTCAGGATCAGAAGACATGCACGGCTCAGATCACGTACTGCCGGCAGATGGGACACTGGTTCATGCACTTGCCACACTTGGTACAGGTGACCGTGTGGCTGCACTCTAGCAGAACACAGTCGATGGGCGAGCCCATGCAGATGCGACACAGGTTCTCCTCCAGGCTGGATGGCACTGTTCCCCTGCTCCTGTGTTTTGGTCTTCAGCACCACACGCCAGCTGCTGGAGTCCCTTCTGACCCTTGTACAGCCACGTCACCCTCCATCAGCTCCCACTTCTCACAGCAGCCCTTGTAGTTGATGAAGTTTTGAGCCAGGATCTCTTTGAGATGCCGCACAGTTAGACCTTCAACGTCCTCCGGTTGGTCAGGTCAGACAGACCCTTCAGCCTCAGGTATCCTCTGAGTCGAAGGTCTGCGTCCACCCTCAGTAGGAGCTCTGGCTGTGCTCTCCGGGTAGACGGGTTCCTCTTGGTCCTGAGACACATGGCCATTGGCCTTCCTGGCCATGCCTGTGAAGTGCGCCCCACAGGCCTTGCAGCTTGGTCCCGAGACCGTGGGGGTAGAAAAGGAGCTGTACCCAGGGTTAGAATAAGCCTGCGACCTGGCTTCATGGGGGCGGTGAGGCCGCCTCAGGCTGTCCATCCAGGCAGACCAGTTGCAGCAGCTTGCCCACATGATAAAATCTGGGAGGGGAAGGGAGGTGAGGGGAGAGGCCGGATCCTGCCCATGTACACCTCAGGCAGGGGAGCTGTGGGCTGTGCCCTGGCGGCATCTCGGGGCTGAGGGGCAGTCACGACATCCTCACGGCAGCCCCAGGAGTTTGCCGTACATCTTTATCCATTCCTCTGTCGATGGACATTTAAGTTGCTTCCATGTCCTGGCTATGGTAAATAGTGCTGCAGTGAACATTGGGGTGCATGTATCATTTCAAATTATGTTTTTCTCTGGATATATGCCCAGGAGTGGGATTACTGGGTCATATGGTAGTTCTGTTTTTAGTTTTTTTTTTTTTTTTTTTTTTTTTTTTTTTTTTTTGCGGTACACGGGCCTCTCACTGTTATGGCCTCTCCCGTTGCGGAGCACAGGCTCCGGACGCGCAGGCTCAGCGGCCATGGCTCACGGGCCCAGCCACTCCGCGGCATGCGGGATCCTCCCAGAGTAGGGCACGAACCCGTGTCCCCTGCATTGGCAGGCAGACTCTCAACCACTGCGCCACCAGGGTAGCCCCTGTTTTTAGTTTTTTAAGGAACCTCCATAGTGTTCTCCATAGTGCCTGTACCAATTTACATTCCCACCAACAGTGTGGGAGGTTTCCCTTCTCTCCACACCCTCTCCAGCACTTATTGTTTGTAGATTTTTTGATGATGGCCATTCTGACTGGTGTGAGGTGATATCTCATTGTAGTTTTGATTTGCATTTCTTTAATAACTAGCAATGTTGAGCATCTTTTCATATGCTTTTTGGCCATCTGTATGTCATTCTTGGAGAAATGTCTATTTGGATCTTCCACCCATTTTTGATTGGGTTGTTTGTTTTTTTCATATTGTGCTACCTGGGCTGTTTGTATATTTTGGAGATCAATCCCTGGTCAGTCACTTTCTTTGCAAATATTTTCTCCCATTCTGAGGGTTGTCTTTTCATTTTGTTTATGGTTTCCTTTGCTGTGCAAAAGCTTTTAAGTTTAATTAGTATTTAAGTTTAATTGTTTATTTTTGTTTTCATTTTCATTACTCTAAGAGGTGGATCAAAGAAGATCTTGCTGCTATTTATGTCAGAGAGTGTTCTGCCTATGTTTTCCTCTAAGAGTTTTATAGTATCTGGCCTTACATTTAGGTCTTTAATCCATTTTGAGTTTATTTTTGTGTGTGGTGTTAGGGAGTGTTCTAATTTCATTCTCTTACATGTAGCTGTCCAGTTTTCCCAGCACCACAAACAAAAGAGACTTCCTTTTCTCCATTGTATTTTCTTGCCTCCTTTGCCATAGATTAGGTGACCATAGGTGCATGGGTTTATCTCTGGACTTTCTATCCTGTTCCATTGATCTATACTTCTGTTTTTGTGCCAGTACTCTACTTTTTGTTTGTTTGTTTTTTGTTTTGTGTTTGTTTTTGGCTGTGCCACATGGCATGTGGGATCTTAGTTTCCAAACCAGGGATTGAACCGGTGCCCCCTGCAGTGGAAGCGCAGATTCCTAGCCACTGGACTGCCAGGGAATTCCCAGTACCATACTGTTTTGATTACTGTAGCTTTGTGTATAGTCTGATGACAGGGAGCCTGATTCCTCCAGCTCTGTTTTTCTTTCTCAAGATTGCCTTGGCTATTTGGGGTCTTTTGTGTTTCCATACAAATTATAAACGTTTTGGTTATAATTCTGTGAAAAATGCCATTGGTAGGTTTTTTTTACATCTTTATTGGAGTATAATGGCTTTACAATGGTGTGTTAGTTTCTGCTTTATAACAAAGTGAATCAGTTATACATATACATATATTCCCATATCTCTTCCCTCTTGCGTCTCCCTCCCTCCCACCCTCCCTATCCCACCCCTCTAGGTGGTCACAAAGCGCCGAGCTGATCTCCCTGTGCTATGCGGCTGCTTGCCACTATCTATCTATTTTACGTTTGGTAGTGTATATATGTCCATGCCACTCTCTCACTTTGTTATAGCTTACCCTTCCCCCTCCCCATATCCTCAAGTCCATTCTCTAGTAGATCTGTGTCTTTATTCCTGTCTTACCCCTAGATTCCTCATGACATTTTTCCCCTAAATTACATATATATGTGTTAGCATACGGTATTTGTCTTTCTCTTTCTGACTTACTTCACTCTGTATGACAGACTGTAGGTCCATCCACCTCATTACAAATAGCTCAATTTCATTTCTTTTTATGGCTGAGTAATATTCCATTGTATGTATGTGCCACATCTTCTTTATCCATTCATCCGATGATGGACACTTAGGTTGTTTCCATCTCTTGGATACTGTAAATAGAGCTGCAGTGAACATTTTGGTACATGACTCTTTTTGAATTATGGCTTTCTCAGGGTATATGCCCAGTAGTGGGATTGCTGGGTCATATGGTCGTTCTATTTGCAGTTTTTTAAGGAACCTCCATACTGTTCTCCATAGTGGCTGTACCAATTCACATTCCCACCAGCAGTGCAAAAGTGTTCCCTTTTCTCCACACCTTCTCCAGCATTTATTGTTTCTAGATTTCTTGATGATGGCCATTCTGACCAGTGTGAGATGATATCTCATTGTAGTTTTGATTTGCATTTCTCTAATGATTAATGATGTTGAGCATTCTTTCAATGTTTGTTGGCAGTCTGTATGTCTTCTTTGGAGAAATGTCTATTTAGGTCTTCTGCCCATTTTTGGATTGGTTTGTTTGTTTTTTTGTTATTGAGCTGCATGAGCTGCTTGTAAATTTTGGAGATTAATCCTTTGTCAGTTGCTTCATTTGCAAATATTTTCTCCCATTCTGAGGGCTGTCTTTTTGTCTTGTTTATGGTTTCCTTTGCTGTGGAAAAGCTTTGAAGTTTCATTAGGTCCCATTTGTTTATTTTTGTTTTTATTTGCACTTCTCTAGGAGGTGGGTCCAAAAGGATCTTGCTGTGATTTATGTCATAGAGTGTTCTGCCTATGTTCTCCTCTAAGAGTTTGATAGTTTCTGGCCTTACATTTAGGTCTTTAATCCATTTTGAGCTTATTTTTGTGTATGGTGTTAGGGAGTGATCTAATCTCATACTTTTACATGTACCTGTCCAGTTTTCCCAGCACCAGTTATTGAAGAGGCTGTCCTTTCTCCACTGTACATTCCTGCCTCCTTTATCAAAGATAAGGTGACCATATGTGTGTGGGCTTATCTCTGGGCTTTCTATCCTGTTCCATTGATCTATATTTCTGTTTTTGTGCCAGTACCATACTGCCTTGATTACTGTAGCTTTGTAGTATAGTCTGAAGTCAGGGAGCCTGATTCCTCCAGCTCTGTTTTTCGTTCTCAAGATTGCTTTGGCTATTCGGGGTCTTTTGTGTTTCCATACAAATTGTGAAATTTTTTGTTCTAGTTCTGTGAAAAGTGCCATTGGTAGTTTGATAGGGATTGCATTGAATCTGTAGATTGCTTTGGGTAGTCTATTCATTTTGACAATATTGATTCTTCCAATCCAAGAACATGGTATATCTCTCCATCTGTTTATGTCATCTTTGACTTCTTTCATCAGTATCTTGTAGTTTTCTGAGTACAGATCTTTTGCCTCCTTAGATAGGTTTATTCCTAGGTATTTTATTCTTTTTGATGTGATGGTAAATGGGATTGTTTCCTTAATTTCTTCTTCTGATCTTTCATTGTTAGTGTATAGGAATGCAAGAGATTTCTGTGTATTAATTTTGTATCCTGCAACTTTACCAAATTCATTGATGAGCTCTAGTAGTTTTCTGGTAGCGTCTTTAGGATTTTCTACGTATAGTACCATGTGATCTGCAAAGAGTGACAGTTTTCCTTCCTTTTTTCCAATTAGGATTCCTTTTATTTCTTTTTCTTCTCTGACTGCCGTGGCTAGGACGTCCAAAATTATGTTGAATAAAAGTGGCAAGAGTGGACATCCTTGTCTTGTTCCTGATCTTAGAGGAAATGCTTTCTGCTTTTCACCGTTGAGAATGATGTTTGCTGTGGGTTTGTCGTATATGGCCTTTATTATGTTGAGGTAGGTTCCCTCCATGCCCACTTTCTCGAGAGTTTTTTTTTAAATATTTAAATATTTATTTTTGTTGTGCTGGGTCTTAGTTGCAGCACACAGACTTTTTAGTCGCAACATGCAGACTCTTAGTTTTTTCATGCATGCGGGACCTAGTTCCCTGACCAGGGATCAAACCTGGGCCCCCTGCATTGGGAGTGCAGATTTTTACCCACTGGTCCACCAGGGAAGTCTCATCTGGAGAGTTTTTATCATAAATGGGTGTTGAATTTTGTCAAAAGCTTTTTTCCTGCATCTATTGAGATGATCATATGGTTTTTATTCTTCAGTTTGTTGATGTGGTGTATCACATTGATTGATTTGCATATGCTTGAAGAATCCTTGCAACCCTCTGATAAATCCCACTTGATCATGGTGTATGATCATTTTAATGTGTTGTTGGATTTGGTTTGCTAGTATTTTGTTGAGGATTTTTGCGTCTATATTCATCAGTGATATCAGCCGGTAATTTTCTTTCATTGTGGTATCTTTGTCTGGTTTTGGTATCAGGGTGATGGTGCCCTTGTAGAATGAGCTTGGGAGTGTTCCTTTCTCTGCAGTTTTTTGGAAGAGTTTCAGAAGGATAGGTGTTAACTCTCCTCTAAATGTTTGATGATAGAATTCACCTGTGAAGCCATCAGGTCCTGGACTTTTGTTTGTTGGGAGTTTTAAAATCACATTTTCAATTTAGTACTTGTGATTGGTCTGTTCATATTTCTTCCTGGTTCACTTTTGGGGATTGTACCTTTCTAAGAATTTGTCCATTTCTTCCATGTTTTCTATTTTATTTGTGTACAGTTGCAAGTCTCTTTGGATCCTTTGTATTTCTGTGGTGTCCATTGTAACTTCTCCATTTTCATTTCTAATGCTATCGATTTGAGTCCTCTCCCTTTTTTTGTTGACTCTGGCTAAAGGTTTATCTATTTTGTTTATCTTCTCAAAGAACCAGCTTTTAGTTTCATTTATCTTTGCTATTGTTTTCTTTGTCTCTGTTTCATTTATTTCTGCTCTGATCTTTATGATTTTTTTTCCTTCTACTAACTCTGGGTTTTGTTTGTTCTTCTTTCTCTAGTTGCTTTAGGTGTAAGGTTAGGTTTTTTATTTTCTTGTTTCCTGAGGTAAGATTGTATTCCTATAAACTTCCCTCTTAGAACTGCTTGTGCTGCATCCCATAGGTTTTGGATCACTGTGTTTTTATTTTGAGTGGAAGGTGCTGGGACTTGGTTTCGGGTAAACTAGATACATTGAGATGCTTTCCCTGTGCACACCAGATAAAAGATTTTAGCAGAGTTTCTCAGTTTGCTGGACTGACAAGAAGGGAAGAGGCCTCAGAGGCCTGGACCAGTGATGGAGCTCCAAGTCCAGAGGAGATTGGGCCCTGGTGACTGAGCTGTTGTTTGCAGACCCAGGGCAAAAGGCAGACAGGCCTGTCCCTGTGAGGCGTGTGAGCAATGCCCACAGAGCTGGGATCAGATGACTGAATGACAAAGGAGCCATCCTGGTTTTGGGGCAGCAGCAGTATCCCCTCCAAGAACCTGCAGCCAGATGCAGCCAGGAGTCACTCCAGGAGGAGGTGGGGACAGTGGATCTGGGGGATGGGGAGCTGCTGGGAGCCTGAGGGGAAGATGGGGCACAGAGAGGGACTGGGAAATTGAAGGTGACTGAGACATGGGGGCTCTGAGGGCTTGGCCAGCCCAGTGAGGCGAGGCTCCCCTCAGGGAAGGAAACAGCCAGGCATTTCTGACCCCTTCCCATTCCCCCAAACTGAGAGCAGGTGGTCAGGCTGGGTGGGCAGCACCATTCTGAGGTTCAGTCTCCTGGAGTGAACAAAATTAAAAAGGCAGGACATCCACCAGTAGGTCTTCATGACATATAAATAAAGGACACAGGGGCCCATGTACTGATGGTGCTGCCAATATCTGTGCTGTGAATTAAAAAACGCTCAGGGTGGGACTTCCCTGGTGGTCCAGTGGGTAGGACTCCACACTCCCAATGCAGGAGGCCTGGGTTCAATCCCCGTTCGGGGAACTAGATCCCGCGTGCATGCCACAGCTAAGAGTTTGCATGCTGCAATGAAGATCCCACATGCCGCAACTGAGACCCGGTGAAGCCAAAAAAAAAAAAAAAAAATCTTTAAAAGAATATAGTATATTAAAAAACTGCTCAGGGCTTCTCACTGTCTGTGGATGCCCAGAGTCGGGAGCCAAGTGTCTTCTCCGGGTAGTGGTATTTATGGAACATCAGTCCCTTGGCCTGAGCATGAGCCGCTGTGCCGACATGTGACCTTGTGTGGGAGCCATAAAGTAAATGAGAAAGGGGATGGCCAATGGTGTTTTAAGTGTGGGCAGCTTCCGAGTGAAATGCTGCTTGGAGATCATGTGTCCTGTAAATGTCTTCAGGGTTCTCCAGGTAACTGTGACCTTAAAATATTTGGTTCAGATCCAAAGAAATGCACATTCCGTGTTTTATCTCAGTGCTTTTAAAAGGAGACTGCCATATGACAGAAGTACTTCTTTTCTTGGACAACCAAGTCAGTTTTCCCAGAAACGCTGGAGCTTGCAGGAAGCTCTGACTTTCAGGAGCTCTAAAGCCAGCCTTCTTGTGCACATTACCCAGAGGGGGATCAGTCAGTGTTTAATCTTTACATTTGCTTCCAATTTCATAAACACTGATCACTGTGAGAACTGGTGCAAATACTAGGGAAGGTTTTTGCTGATTTTCCTATCTGCTTTAGTTTGTTTTGTAGAAAGTATGTCGTAGTTAAAAAAAAAATGGTAGCACTGGGTGGTATTATTTCTAGAAGCCTGGCAAATGCAAGCGTAAACCTTTCTTTTCAAACCCTTATCCAACTCAAGTTTTACAGAGAATAAGTTCTAAGGAATATACCTTTGTTGTTAAAAACCCAAAAAACCCAGAAACACTAATTTAACCCAAAAAGAAACATGAGTCAGCAGAAAAATCATAGAATCAAACCTACAAATTTTCAGATATTGGAGTAACCAGGCATATAAAATAAGTGTATTTAGTATATTTAAAGGAATAAAGTAAGGCATTTAAATATTAGTAAGAAGCAGGAGACTATAAAGATGATTAAGCAGGTCATAAACAGATCAAAGAGAACTTGTAGAAATAAAAATATATTCTTTAAAAAAAATCCATGGGTGTATTTTCTGAAGAATTGGGAAATATGAAAAAAAGTAAGAGATGGGAGAAGGGAGAGAAGATTTCGTATAATAACATAGTTATCTAAGTGGAATTACAGAAGGAGAGAAAAGAACATGGGGCAGAGGAAAGAAATAATGACTGAGAATTTTCCAGAATTGATGGAAGTTGTCACTTCTTAGGCTCAGGAAGCCCAGTAGGTCTGTAGCTCTACCTCGTCACATCTTAATGAAGGTCCATAATCCCAAAGACACAGGGAAGATCTTGAAAGTAGGTAGAGAGAAAAATCTTAAAAGAAAAAAAAATTGGTTTATCAAAAGCAACAGTGGAAGCCAGAAGGAAAGTGAGTAATGCCTTCAATGTACTGAGAGAAAAATAACTATCAGCCTAGAATTGTATACCCCAAACTGTCATTCACGAATGAGGTGAAATAAGACATGTTCATCTGAGATAATTGTGATTTTCAGTAAGAAATATGTATTTAGTCTTGTCCTTAATCCTGGCGCAGAGCTCCTAAAATTCTTGGAATTTCCTAAGTAATTAGAGTGATAGAGGTGTGTTAATATTTATAACAAGCTCCTGTCAACCACACCAGACTTTATGTTAATGAGGCGACTTTTAGAAAGCCTTGAAGGATGGGGCCTGGTTGCTAGAGGAATCAACCACGTGATTCGAGGGTTAGAACTTTCAATCGCACTCACTGACCTCTGGGAAGAGGAGAGGGGCTGGAGCTTGAATCAGTCACCAAAGGCCAATGATTTAATCAATCATACCTTTATAATGAAGCCTCCATAAAACCCCAAAAAGATGGGGTTTTGAGAGTGTCCAGGTCAGTGAATACATGGAGATTTGGGGAGAGTGGCATGCCCAGAGAGGGCATGGAAGCTCCATGACCTTTCCCACATACCTTGCCCTTTGCATCTCTTCCATTTGGCTGTTCCTGAGTTATATCCTTTAATAGTAAGCCAGTAATCTACTAAGTAAAATGTTTCTCTGTATTCTGTGAGCCGCTCTAGCAAATTAATTGAACCCAAGTAGGGTTGTAAAAACCTATCTATAGCCAGTTGGTCAGAAGCACAGGTGATAACTTAGACTTGTGATTGCTGTCTGAAGTGGTGAGGGGGCAGTCTTGGGGGACTGAGCCCCTAACCTGTGGGCTCTGATGCTATCTCCAGGTAGATAGTTTCAGAATTGGGTTGAATTGTGGGATACCCAGCTGGTATTGGAGACTTGCCTGGTGTGGGGAGAGAACCTACACATCGGAATTGGGTGGGTGCAGAATTGTACAAACAAACAAAAAGTTTAGAATTTAAATATTCTCAAGGATGACTTTAAGGCAGAAGGAAAGTCCCATAGAAGAAATTCCATAAGGGAAAATATGAAATGCAAGATTAGAATGAATGTGCGTGTGGGGGGAAGGTAAATATGTGGATAAATCTAAAATGCTGAATCTGAACGTTGATATTTATAATGCCTAATTTGGGAGTGAGTTTATGCTAATGAGGTGGCACAGGGTGGGCCCATAGATGGCCTTAGAATGGGGCCAGTCACCATGAAGACCAAGTGACGAGAGGGTGGGAACTTTCAGTCACACCCCAACCTCCAGGGAGGGAGGGGGTCTGGAGATTGAGCTGCATAAAAACTCTGGAACAAGATTTGAAGAACTTCCAGGCCAGTGAACACTCGGAGGTGCTGGAAGGGTGGTGCCTGGAGAGATCATGTGTGTCATGTGCGCTCCATGCATTGAACCCCCATACCCTGCCCTACATATCTCTTCCATTCGGCTGTTTCTGAGTTATATCCGGAACGCAGGCCATAAACCAGTAAACCTAAGTAAAGTGTTTCCTGAGTTCTGAGTCACTCTAGCAAATGAATCGAATCTGAGGAGGGGGTCATGGGAACCCCTGAATTTGTAGCCAGGTTGGACAGAAGTGTTGGTGGCCTGGGCACCTCATGGCAATTGGCATTTGAAGTGGGGACCGTCTTGGGGGCTGAGTCCTTGAACCTGTGGGGTCTGACCACTAACTCAGGAACTCAGTCTCAGAATTACATTGAACTGTTGGACACCTGGTTGGAGTCAGAGAATTGGAGAGTTGGTTGTTGAAAAAGGCACCACATATTTGATGTCAGAGAAACAAAACACAGAAACCTCTCTCATTAATTGGCAAATCAACAAAAGTCAGTAAAGACAAGATGATAATAACAGAATCAATAAGCTTGATCTAAAGCATCAACCATTGCACTCAGTGATTGAAGAGTACACATTCCTATAAAAAACACATGGAACATGTCCTTGTTCTCAACCCTAAAGTTTCCACAACTTTCAAAGAATTGGTTTCATAGAGACTGTATCCTTTGACCAAATTTTACCTAAAAAGATACCAATAAAAAGATAACTCAAAAAAAAAAGATAACTAAAAATCCTTCATCACTTGAAAGTTAAGAAAGTCACATCTAAATACCTCATGGGTCAAAGAAAAAAGTCATTCCAAGTTATCAGCTACTTAGAAATGAAATGACAATGAAAATACAACAAAATTTCGTTGTGGGTTTATATTAGGGGTAACTTTATAGCTTTAGTCATATTATTTAAAAAGACCAAAAGTTTAAACAGTTGTGCCTCTGACTTAAGAAGTTAGCAAAGTAACAACATAATAGACTCAAAGAAAGTAAATAATAAACAGAAATTAAAGAAGTAAAAAACTGAAAAGCCGAGGAGCAACAAAACCAAGTATTTTTAATTAACAGGGCAATAGGAGTGGGAAGAGAATCCTGGGGGCTGCATGGGAGGCAGGGGGGCCAGGTCTGCACTCTCCTTTTGCCCAGACTTTTCTGGAAAAAAGCCCTCTCTTCCCACCGGACTGCTGTGTTTCCTTGCCATGCTCCTCTTACCACCTGTGCTGCAGGTAACTTGATCTTCCAGAAGCTCTCTTTAAAAATATATATTTACTTTGTCCCATTTTCTTCTGGGTTTATCTCTGTGTAGTTGAGGTCGTTCTATGTTTAATATGTCAGTTTTGCGTCTGTATTTTTTTCCCCACGTTTCATGAGCACTTATCCCTCTGTCATCACCATGGATGTTTTTTATGGCTTCCAGTATTTGGATATCACCTGGTTCACTCAACTAGGCCACAGATGGACATTCGATATGTTTTCTTTGTGCTTTCTCTCTCTTCTTTATGTGATAATATTTTGATACACATCTTGCAGATAAGTCTTGTGGGATGATTTCCTCTTGACTCTTTGTATTTCAGATTTCATGGTTCACTATGGGCATGGGCAGGATGCTAACCCCCTAGTGGGTGGCACTCAGCCAGTTGTGCTGTGTTCTTTTCTTGGCACTGGTTCCAGGAGTATTTATAAATAGATTTGAGAAAAATTATCGAGTGGGAAAGCTGAGACTGAGTGAGATGGAGACCCCATTGTAAGAGGCCGGTACCAAGGGCTTGTACCTGATGCCCCCAGCATATCTGAGTGGAGGCTGGCAGATGCTGATCCCTCCTCCCCTTTTATGTTTATACATGTTTTCTCCAACATTTTAGTATGAAAAAATCTAACACAGAAAGTGAGGGTTTTTTTTAAAACATATTTATTGGAGTATAATTGCTTTACAATGGTGTGTTAGTTTCTGCTGTATCACAAAGTGAATCAGCTATATGTATACACATAACACCATATCCCCTCCCTCTTGGGTCTCCCTCCCACCCTCCCTATCCGACCCCTCTAGGTGGTCACTAAGCACCGAGCTGATCTCCCTGTGCTATGTGACTGCTTCCCACTAGCTATCTACTTTACATTTGGTAGTGTATATATGTCCATGCCACTCTCTCACTTCATCCCAGCTTACCCTTCCCCCTCCCCGTGTCCTCAAGTCCATTCTATACGTCTGCACCTTTACTGCTGTCCTGCCCCTAGGTTCTTCAGAACCTTTTTTTTTTTTTTTTAGATTCCACATATATGTGTTAGCATACGGTATTTGTTTTTCTCTTTCTGACTTACTTCACTCTGTATGACAGACTCTAGGTACATTCACCTCACTACAAATAACTCAGTTTTGTTTCTTTTTATGGCTGAGTAATATTCCGTTGTATATATGTGCCACATCTTCTTTATCCATTTATCTGTTGATGGACACTTAGGTTGCTTTCATGTCCTGGCTATTGTAAATAATGCTTCAGTGAACATTGTGGTATATGACTCTTTTTGAATTATGGTTTTCTCAGGGTACATGCCCAGTAGTGGGATTGTTGGGTCGTATGGTAGTTCTATTTTTAGTTTTTTAACGAACCTGCATACTGTTCTCCATAGTGGCTGTATCAATTTACATTCCCACCAACAGTGCAAGAGGGTTCCCTTTTCTCCACACCCTCTCCAGCATTTATTGTTTGTAGATATTCGATGATGGCCATTCTGACCAGTGTGAGGTGATACCTCACTGTAGTTTTGATTTGCATTTCTCTAATGATTAGTGATGTTGAGCATCACTTCATGTGTTTGTTGGCAATCTGTATATCTTCTTTGGAGAAATGTCTATTTAGGTCTTCTGCCCATTTTTGGATTGGGTTGTTTTTTTGATATTGAGCTGCATGAGCTACTTGTATATTTTGGAGATTAATCCATTGTCAGTTGCTTCATTGGCAAATATTTTCTCCCATTCTGAGGGTTGTCTTTTCATCTTGTTTATGGTTTCCTTTGCTGTGCAAAAGCTTTTAAGTTTCATTAGGTCCCATTTGTTTATTTTTGTTTCTATTTTCCTTTCTCTAGGAGGTAGGTCAAAAAGGATCTTGCTGCGACGTCTGTCATATAGTGTTCTGCCTATGTTTTCCTCTAAGAGTTTAATAGTGTCTGGCCTTACATTTAGGTCTTTAATCCATTTTGAGTTTATTTTTGTGTATGGTATTAAGGAGTGTTCTAATTTCATTCTTTTCCATGTAGCTGTACAGTTTTCCCAGCACCAAGAAACTGAGAGTTTTGCAGTCAACACTCCTTGGACATGCCCAATTTGCAATGAGCTTTTGCTGTGCTTTTTCCTTTGGGTATCAATCCCCCACCCTAATCCTCTAGCCACCCCCCACCCCTTGGCCTTTCTTAGTTTTTGATGCATTTCCAAGCAAGTGGCAGACCTCAGCCACACCCATCCCTAGGGCCTTCATCAACATCATTTACGGTTCTTTTTTTTTCCTCTTGGAGGTAAAATTAGCATATGGTGAAATGCACAAATCCTGCTGTTTGATGAATTCTGAAAAACACATACAGTTGTGGTAGCTGTCTCCTGCCCCTTCCTAGTCAGGCTGTATGCCCCAACCATCACAGATGTGCTGGACGTGCTCTAAAGCTTCATGTCAGTGGAATCACATGATGCTGCACTTCCAAGGGAGGTTTTGTTCTCTGCCCATTTTTGAGCCTCCCCCATGATGCATGTGTCCCTGGTGCATCCTTTTATTGCTGAGTAGTGCTGGTTGAGTGGACAAATCACAGTTAGCTTCACCATCTGCTATCGAGGGACCCCCGGGATATTTGCAGTTTGCGCTGTTATGGGGAAAGCAGCAGTGAGCATACAAACCATGACCAGACCATCTGTAAAAATAGAAATCTGACCTACAACCTTTGGTCACCTGCCCAAGAAACCAACCCACCACCTCCAGTAGCCAGCCTGTTATAGTCAGACTTGCAGGATGTCAGCCTGCTATCTCTAGCAACAGTCCAGGCAGCCAAACAACAACCCCTGCAATTAGCCATCAGCCCCAAACCACAGGACTTGATCAATAACTGATGCTTCCCTATCTTTTGTCCTGCTTCCAACTTGGAACCAACCAGAGAAAGCCAAATATGCTCCCTAGCCCGTCCCACGGGTCACCCCACTGCTCATCAGCCGTTCCAGCTCCGCAGGCCCACAGCCTCTGTTGGCACACCAGCGCCTTCCCTTTTCCCACAGGGAAGCCCTGCCACCCCTGAGCGCCCCTCACCCCCTTGCTGCAGCGAGCTCTGAGCGGATAATAGCTTCTGCCCGTTCTCTGCTCCGGCCAGCTCCATTCATTCCCACACTCGAACAAGCCCTTTGTGGACACAGGCTTTCAACTCGCCAAGTCAGCGCCTTGGGGTGGGCCTGTGGGCCACACATAGGAGGAAGCTGCCTGCATTCTCCCACAGTGACCCGTCCGTTTTACACTCCCACCAGCAGCTAGTCCATGCCAACATTTGGTGCTGTCAGTCTTTCTAATTCCATCTGGAGATTTGGTGTTTACATTTCAAACATCTTGGGCAGATGCCTGGCTGTGCTGAGGGGAAGCTGGGGGAGCATTCCACTCTTCAACCCTGGGGGGAGCCCCCTTGCACTCTCTGTGATCTGGGCACTTAGCCAACTCAGTGTCCTTGTCTTCAGTTTCTTTTCAAACGATGTTGATTCAATTTGGTCACATTAGTGTTTGTGGGAAAAATGAATTACTTCTGAATAAATTTTATTCAGAAATCTCTCAAAAGTTTGTCAGGGAAATGAATGACAGCAGGGACCCTGTTGATGAAAAATCTGGAGATTGCTGAGTTCTGATCTACATTTCACTCATTCATTCCTCTATTCATTCAACAAATTATTGAGCGCCTACAAACCATAAAAGTAAAATACAAAATATGTTGGATTGCCGTAGCTCTGTGGTCAAGAATAAAGCAGAGAATGGGATGGGGTGTGTGCGGAGATGGGGTGAATTGGAGGGATGGGCTGTCTGCTGGTGGGGATGGGTTATGTGGTGGGGACCAGGCCGTTGGAGGGATGGGGCATAAGCAGGTATGGAGTGCATTGCGGGGACTGGACTTGTTTGGGGTTGGGGTGCATGTGGAGATGGAGCAGGGTTGGGGCAATTAAAGGACAGAGTGGGTGCAGAGTTGGGACATGTTGGGGAGACAGAGCAAGTGTGGGGATGGTGCACATTGGGGGATGGAGTGTGTGGGGGGTCAGGGAGCATTGGGGGGAAAAGGAGAGGGTGGGGTTGGCATGCATGCGGAGACTATGCGCATTTGGGGGATGGGCAAGTTCAGGGTGCATTGGAGGAATGGGGCATGTGTGAAGTCGGGGTGCATGCGGAGACTGGGTGCACTGGGGGGATGGGACAGGGTTGGGGTGCATGGAGGGATGGAGCACATTGGGGGACTGGGCACATGACGGGTAGAGGTTAGAGGGCATAGGTACTGAGTGTGTCCAGACAGAGGACACAGCAAGGAAAGGCCTTGAGACTACTGCATGTCTGGAATATCCTTCAAATAGTTGAGGCCAATGCATCTTGGGGCAGGATTACAGGAGGCCACATTGGGCAGAGCCCGCGAGGGGTTTGCACAGGGCCTGGCACTATCCTGGGGCAGAGTGGGGGTTGAAGGAGAGCCCCTGCCCCTGGGTGATGGGTGAAGGGGTGCCAGCAGAGTGGGCAGAACTGGGTTTGTCTTAAAGCACAGAGGGCTTGTAGGAATTGTGGGGTGCTGTGGTGGCTGTCCTCATGGGGGTAGGGGTTCAGTAGGGGTGGGTGTGGGGTGGCCTGGAGGTCGTGGCCACAGAGGGGGTACCACCGAGAGGGTGCAGACCGACGCAGAAGAGCATCAGGGGACAGGGCTGCTCGCAGACACACCTGGCCCAGGGCCTTGACTGAGTTTGTGCGGCCTCTCCTGACCTGCTCCAGATACCCCATCACCTTGTGTTGGGCTGTTTTGTTTAATGGGTATTTTTACAGACATCATTGCCATTGTAAGACATAATACAGAGAGGTGCCAGTACCATTTACCCAGTTCCTCCCCATGGTAACTTTTAGCAAAAATGTGCTACAATAGCACACCAGGATATTGACTCTGATAACATTCACTGACCTTATTCAGATCTCACCGTTTTCTTTGTGCTCATTTGTGTACATGTGTTGACTTCTGTCTCAACTAGAGTCAAGGTACAGAACACCTCTATCCCATATTGACCTGTCCCTAACCCCTGGCCACCACCAATCTGTCCTTCATTTCTAAAATTCTGTCATTTCAAAAATGTTATGTAAATGAAATCTTATAGTAACCTCTATGTGTTGACTTTTTCAACTCAGCATAGCTCCCTGAAGATCTGTCCAGGTTGCTGCTGTGTCAGTAGTTTTTTGTGGCTCAGTCCAACTCCATGGTATGAACTACCACAGTCAGTTCAACCATCCGTCTGTTCAAGGACATTTGCGATGTCTCCAGTTTGGAGTGATTACAGATAAAGCTGCTATAAACATTCATATACCGGTTTCATGTAAACTCAAGTTTTATTTCTCTGGGATAAATGCCCAGGAGAGCAATGGCTGGGTCATATGTTAGTTTCGTGTTTAGTTTTATAAGGAACTGCCAACTTTTCCAGAGCGGCTATATCACTTTACACTCCTACCAGCAATGTACCAGAGATGCAGTTTCTCTGCATCCTTGTTGGCATTCGGGGTTTTCACTGTTTATAATTTTCTGATAGGCATGCAGAGGTATCTCACGATAGTTTTACTTTGAGTCTCCTTGATGGCGAATGGTGTTGAACCTCCTTTCATGTGCTTATTTGCCATCTATGTATCCTCTTTGGTGACATGTCTTTTCATGAATTTTGCCCCTTTTCTAATTGGGTTGTTTGATTTTTACTGTTGAGTATATATTTTGATACCAGTCCTTTGTCAGATGTGGTGGATTCTCATTATTTGCTGGAGTTATATTCCATAACTTCCCTGCAAACACTGAATTAGTGAGTATTGAACCACTGCTCCTGTGGAAAGAATGGAGTTAGGTTCCCGCCAGCCTCTGGTTACATTTTTATCAGCTGATCAACAGATACCTTTATTTGATATGTGTTTCTGTTCAAAGACACCTATATATTGCTGGTTCATTAACATTAAACTCACGGCCAACAGCACTATAACTTATACCTGAATGAAGCCCACCTAATGTATTTCCTCCATAAGGCATGTCACAACCTTCTTGTGCTCAGGAACACTAGACAACACTTCAGCTCTATGCTTGGGGGCCATTTTAAACAGTGAAATCCACAAAAAGTACAAAAATTCAAAAAATGTGGTAATAACTCAACTATGGAAAGGACATTTGTTTACAGTCTGAGAGCTGGGACACAAAGACAGAGTACACCTTGTTCCACCTCAGCTGGGAACATGAGCATTGGGAGAGTCAAGTTTTCACTGCTCTGGGCATGTCTGCAAGGACTGCGAAAGCACCTCGAGTATTGATTTTTGGGTCACAAATAAACTTAGGGAGCAGGTGAATTTGAAAATAGAGACACCAAGGGTAATGAGGATTGAAATACAGTTGTCCCTTGGTCCTGGGGGGCTTGATTCCAGGACCTCCTTGAATACCAAAATCTAAGGATGCTCAAGTTCCTTATATGAAATGGTGTGGTATTTGTGTATAACCTATGCACATCCTCTTGTATACTTTATTAAAATTTTTTTCACTGAGGTATAGTTAATTTACAATATTATATTAGTTTCAGGTGTACAACATAGTGATTCAAAATTTCTATAGATTATACTCCATTTAAAGTTATTATAAAATATTGGCTATATTCCCTGTGCTGTACAACAGCAGTCCCCAACATTTTTGGCACCAGGGACTGGCTTCGTGGAAGACAATTTTTCCACGGACTGGGGTGGGGGGATGGTTTTGGGAAGATTCAAGTGCATTACATTTATTGTGCACTTTATTTCTATTATTATTACATTGTAATATATAATGAAATAATTATACAGCTCACCATAATGCAGAATCAGTGGGAGCCCTGAGATTGTCTTCACTTGCCACTCACTGATAGGGTTTTTTTTTGATGAAATTTAAAAAAAAAATTTAATTTATTTTTGGCTGTGTTGGGTCTTCATTGCTTCACTCAGGCTTTATCTAGTTGTGTTGAGTGGGGGCTACTCTTCATTGCAGTGAGCAGGCTTCTCATTGCAGTGGCTTCTCTTGTTGCAGAGCATGGGCTCTAGGTGCGCGGGCTTCAGTAGTTGCAGCACGTGGGCTCAGTAGTTGCGGCACGCAGGCCCTAGAGCGCACAGGCTTCAGTAGTTGCGGCGTGCAGGCTCAGTAGTTGTGGTGCACGGGCCTAGATGCTCCATGTGGGATCTTCCTGGACCAGGGATCGAACCTGTGTCCCCTGCATTGGCAGGTGGATTCTTAACTACTGTGCCACCAGGGAAGTCCCACTGATAGGGTTTTGATATGAGTCTGCAAGCAATTGATTTATTATGTCTCTGTGCAGTCAAACCTCTCTGCTAATGATAATCTGTATTTGCGGCTGCTATCCAGTGCTAGCATCACTGCCTCAGCTCCACTTCAGATCATCAGGCATTAGATTATCATAAGGAGTGTGCAACCTAGATCCCTTGCATGTGCAGTTCACAGGAGAGCTTGCATTCCTATGAGAATCTAGGAATCTAGGATCTGGGAATCTAGGATCCTGCTGATTGCCAGGAGGCGGAGCTCAGGCAGTAATACAAGTGATGGGGAGTGGCTGTAAATACAGATGAAGCTTTGCTCGCTCGCCTGACACTCACCTCCTGCTGTGTGTCCTGATTTCTAACAGGCCACGGAGCAGTACCAGGCTCTACCAGTGCACGGGCTCTAGGGTGCACAGGCTTCAGTAGTTGTGGCGTGCAGGCTCAGTAGTTGTGGCTCACGGGCTGTAGAGTGCAGGCTCGGTAGTTATGGTGCACGGGCTTAGTTGCTCCGTGGTATGTGGGATCTTCCCGGACCAGGGCTCAAACCCGTGTCCCCTGCATTGGCAGGCAGATTCTTAAACACTGTGCCACCAGGGAAGTCCCCCTACTGCTATTCTGCCCTCCCTCTTTCTTCTCCCCAATGGTAACCACTAGTTTGTTCTCCATATATGTGCACCTGTTTCTCTTTTGTTATATTCATTCGTTTTATTTTTTGATTTCACATATAAGTGATAGTATACAGTATTTGTCTTTCTCTCTCTGACTTATTTCACTAAGCATAATACCCTCCAGTTCTATCCATGTTGTTGCAAATGGAAAAAATTTATTCTTTTTATGGCTGAGTAATATTCCATTGTATATATGTATGAAATCTTCTTTATTCATTCATCTGTTGATGGACATTTAGGTTGCTGTCTTATCTTGGCTATTGTAAATAATGCTGCTATGAACATTGGGGTGCATGTATCTTTTCAGATTAGGGGTTTGATTTTCTTTGGATATATCCAGGAGTGGAATTGCTGGATCATATGGTAGTTCTCTTTTTAGTTTTTTGAGGAACCTCCATACTGTTTCCCACAGTGACTACACCAATTTACATTCCCACCAGCAGTGTACAATGGTTCCTTTTTCTCCGCATCCTCACCAACATCTGTTATTTGTGATCTTTTTGATGATAGCCATTCTGACAGGTGTGAGGTGATATTTGTGGTTTTGATTAGCATTTCTCTGATGATTAGTGATGTTGAGTATCTCTTCATATACCTGTTGGCCATCTGTATTACCTTCTTTGGAAAAATGTGTATTCAGGTCTTCTGACCATTTTACAATCAGGTGTTTGTTTTTCTTTTGATATTGAGTTGTATGAGGTCTTTATATGTTTTGGGTATTAAGCCCATACAGGTCATATCATTTGCAAATATTTTCTCCCATTCAGTAGGTTGTCTTTTTGTTTTGTCAGTGGTTTCCTTTGCTGTGCAAAAGCTTTCAAGTTTAATTAGGTCCCATCTGTTTATTTTTGCTTTTGTTTCCTTTGCTTTAGGAGAAAAATCACACAAAAAAATTTCTATGATTTGTGTCAAAGAGTGTTCTGCCTATGCTTTCTTCAAGGAATTTATGGTTTCTGGTCTTACATTTAGGTTTTTAATCCATTTGTGTGTGTGTGTGTGTGTGTGTGTGTGTGTGTGTGTGTGTTACGTGGGGCTCTCACTGCTGTGGCCTCTCCCGTTGCGGAGCACAGGCTCCGGATGCGCAGGCTCAGCGGCCATGGCTCATGGGCCCAGCCGCTCCGCGGCATGTGGGATCTTCCCGGATCGGGGCACGAACCTGCGTTCCCTGCATCGGCAGGCGGACTCTCAACCACTGCGCCACTAGGGAAGCCCCATTTTGTTTTTTTAAAATCTTAATATTGAGTCTTTATTTTATTTTCATCAAACCTTCTTTATTACTTTATTACCTAACATTTTAAAAACTTTTTATTGGGTTGGCCAAAAAGTTCATTGGGTTGTTTTGAAAGATATTATGGAAAAAACCAGAACGAACTTTTTGGCCAACCCAATATTATATATTGGAGTATAGTTGATTAACAATGTTGTGTTAGTTTCAGGTGTACAGCAAAGTGATTCAGTTATACATATTCATGTGTCTATTCTTTTTGAATTAATTAATTTATTTATTTTTGGCAGTCTTGGGTCTTCATTGCTGTACGTGGGCTTTCTCTAGTTGTTGTGAGTAGGGCTACCCTTTGTTGTGGTGTGGGGGCTTCTCATTGCAGTGGCTTCTCTTGTTGCAGAGCTCTAGGCTCACGGGCTTCAGTAGTTGTGGCACCCAGGCTGAGTAGTTGTGGCTTTCAGTCTCTAAAGCACAGGCGCAGCAGTTGTGGCTCATGGACTTAGTTGCTTCATGGCATGTGGGATCTTCCCGGACCCGTGTGCCCTGCACTGGCAGGAGGGATCGAACCCGTGTGCCCTGCATTGGCAGGAGGATTCTTAACCACTGTGCCACCAAGGAAGTCCAACATGTGTCTATTCTTTTTTGGGTTTATTTTTGTATAAGGTGTGAGAAAATGTTGTAATTTTATTCTTTTACATGTGGCTGTCCATTTTTCCCAGCACCACTTATTGAAGAGACTGTCTTTTCCCCATTGTATATTCTTGCCTTCTTTGTCATAGATTAACTGACCATAAGTGCATGGGTTTATTTCTGGGCTCTCTGTTGTGTCCCATTCATCTGAGTGACTGTTTTTGTGCGAGTACCATGCTGCTTTGATTATTATAACTTTATGATTAGTCTGAAGTCAGGGAGTGTGACACCTCTAGCTCTGTTCTTCTTTCTTGTCTTCAAGGTCTTTTGTGTTTCCATACAAATTTTAAAATTACTTGTTCTAGTTCTGTGAAAAATGCCATTGGTGTTTTGATAGGGATTGCATTGAATCTATCTTAGGTAGTATGGTCATTTTAACAATATTAATTCTTCCAATCCAAGAACAAGGGTTTGTGTCATCTTCAGTTTTTTTCGTCAGTGTCTTGTAGTTGTCTCAGTGTGGGTCTTTTACCTCCTTAGGTAGGTTGATTCCTAGATATTTTATTCTTTTTGATTCAATGGAAAATGGGATTGTTTCCTTAATTTCTCTTTCATATAGTTCATTGTTATGTATAGAAATGCAACTCAATTTCTTTCTTATTTTTCTATTTTTTGGACATGCCATGTGGCATGTGGGATCTTAGTTCCCTGACCAGGGATCAAACCTATGTCCCCTGCAGTGGAAACACAGAATCCTAACCACTTGACCACCAGGGAAGTCCCCAACTGATTTCTATATATTAATTTTGTATCCTGCAACTTTACCAAATTCATTGATGAGTTCTAGTATTTTTTTGGTGACATCTTTAGCATATTGTATGTATAATATCATGTCATTTGCAAACAGGGACGGTTTTACTTCTTCCTTTCCAATTTGGATTCCTTTTATTTCTTTTTTCTTGTCTTTCTTTTTTCTAGCCTTGGCTAGGACTTCCAATAATATGTTGAATAAAAGCAGTGAGAGAGGGCATCCTTGTATTGTTCCTGATCTTACAGGAGATGCTTTTATCTTTTCACCATTGAGTATGATGTTACCTGTTGGCTTATCATGTATGGCCTTTATTATGATGAGGTATGTTCCCTCTATACCTATTTTGTGGGGTGTTTATCATAAATGGATGTTGAATTTTGGCAGAAGCTTTTTCAGCATATACTGAGATGATCTTATGATTTTTATTCTTCAATTTTTTAATGTGGTGTATGACATTGATTGATTTGCAGATCTTGAAACTTCCTTGCATCCCTGGGGTAAATCCCACTTGATCATGGCATATGATCCTTTTAATGTATTGTTGAATTTGGTTTGCTATTATTTTGTTGAGGATTTTTGAATCTGTGTTCATCAGTGATATTGACCTGTAATTTCTTGTGTGTGTGATATCTTTGTCTGATTTTGGAATCAGAGTGATACTGGCCTCATAGAAGGAGTTCGGGAGCATTCCTTCCTCTTCAATTTTTTGTAATAGTTTCAGAAAGATAGGTGTTAACTCATCTCTAAATGTTTGATAGAATTCACCTGTGACACCATCTGGTCCTAGACTTTTGTTTTTGGGGAGTTTTTTAAAAATTTAATTATTAATTCAATTTCATTACTGGAGATTGGTCCGTTCATATTTTGTATTTCTTCCTAGTGCAATCTTGGGATAGTATACATTTCAAAGATTTGTCCCTTTCTTCTAGGTTGTCCATTTTATTGGTGTATTGTTGTTTATAGTAATCTTTTATGAGCCTTTTGTATTTCTGTTGTGTCAGTTGGTAGCTTCTCCTTTTTCATACCTGATTTTATCAATTTGGGTCCTCTCTCTTTTTCCTTGCTAGGTCTTACTAAAGGTTTATCAATTTTGTTTATCTTTTCAAAGAACTAGTTCTTAGTTTCTTTGATCTTTTCTATTGCTTTTTAGTCTCTATTTCATTTATTTCTGCTCTGATATCTTTCTTTCTACTAACTCTGGGTTTTTTCTGTCTTTCTAGTTCCTTTACATGTAAAGTTAGGTAGTTTATTTGAGATTTTTCTTGTTTCCTGGGGTAGGCTTATTGCTATAAACGTCCAACTTATAACTGTTTTTGCTGCATCCCATAGATTTTCGATCATTGTGTTTTTTGGGGGGGTGCTTTTTATTTTTATATTTTTAACGTCTTTATTGGAGTATAATTGCTTTACAATGTTGTGTTAGTTTCTGTTGTATAACAAAGTGAATCAGCTATATGTATACATTTATCCCCATATCCCCACCCTCTTGTGTCTCCCTCCCACCCTCCCTATCCCACCCCTCTAGGTCGTCACAAAGCACCGAGCTGATCTCCCTGCGCTATGCAGCTGCTTCCCACTAGCTATCTATTTTACGTTTGGTAGTGTATATATGTCCATGCCACTCTCTCACTTTGTCCCAGCTTACCCTTCCCCCTCCCCATGTCCTCAAGTGCATTCTCTATGTCTGCATCTTTATTCCTGTCCTGCCCCTAGGATCATCAAAAGCATTCTTTTTTTTAGATTCCATATATATGTGTTAAGATATGATATTTGTTTTCCTCTTTCTGACTTACTTCACTCTGTATGACAGACTCTAAGTCCATCCACCTCACTACAAATAACTCAATTTTGTTTCTTTTTATGGCTGAGTAATATTCCATTGTATATATGTGCCACATCTTCTTTATTCATTTATCTGTCGATGGACACTTAGGTTGCTTCCATGTCCTGGCTATAGTAAATAGTGCTGCAATGAACATTGTGGTACATGACTCTTTTTGAATTATGGTTTTCTTAGGGTACATGCCCAGTAGTGGGATTGCTGGGTCATATGGTAGTTCTGTTTTTAGTTTTTTAAGGAACCTCCATACTGTTCTCCATAGTGGCTGTATCAATTTACATTCCCACCAACAGTGCAAGAGGGTTCCCTTTTCTCCACAGCCTCTCCAGCACTTGTTGTTTGTAGATATTTGATGATGGCCATTCTGACCAGTGTGAGGTGATACCTCACTGTAGTTTTGATTTGCATTTCTCTAATGATTAATGATGTTGAGCATCCTTTCATGTGTTTGTTGGCAATCTGTATATCTTCTTTGGAGAAATGTCTATTTAGGTCTTCTGCCCATTTTGGGATTGGGTTTTTTGTTTTTCTGATATTGAACTACATGAGCTGCTTGTATATTTTGGAGATTAATCCTTTGTCAGTTGCTTCATTTGCAAATATTTTCTCCCATTCTGAGGTTGTCTTTTTGTCTTGTTTATGGTTTCCTTTGTTGTGAAAAAGCGTTTAAGTTTCATTAGGTCCCATTTGTTTATTTTTGTTTTTATTTCCCTTTCTCTAGGAGGTGGGTCAAAAGGGATCTTGCTGTGATTTATCTCATGGAGTGTTCTGCTTATGTTTTCCTCTAAGAGTTTGATAGTGTCTGGCCTTACATTTAGGTCTTTAATCCATTTTGAGTTTATTTTTGTGTATGGTGTTAGGGAGTGTTCTAATTTCATTCTTTTACATGTAGCTGTCCAGTTTTCCCAGCACCACTTATTGAAGGGGCTGTCTTTTCTCCATTGTATATTCTTGCCTGCTTTATCAACAATAAGGTGACCATATGTGCTTCGGTTTATCTCTGGGCTTTCTATCCTGTTCCATTGATCTATATTTCTCTTTTTGTACCAGTACCATACTGTCTTGATTACTTTTAGTTTTGTAGTATAGTCTGAAGTCAGGGAGCCTGATTCCTCCAGCTCCGTTTTTCTTTCTCAAGATTGCTTTGGATATTCGGGGTCTTTTGTGTTTCCATACAAATTGTGAAATTTTTTGTTCTAGTTCTGTGAAAAATGCCATTGGTAGTTTGATAGGGATTGCATTGAATCTGTAGATTGCTTTGGGTGGTATAGTCATTTTCATAATGTTGATTCTTCCAATCCAAGAACATGGTATATCTCTCCATCTGTTTGTATCATCTTTAATTGCTTTCATCAGTGTCTTATAGTTTTCTGCATACCAGTCTTTCGTTGTCGTAGGTAGGTTTATTCCAAGGTATTTTATTCTTTTTGATGTGATGGTAGATGGGACTGTTTCCTTAATTTCTCTTTCAGATTTTTTTTTTTTTTTTTTTTTTTTTTTTTTTTTTTTTTTGCTGTACGTGGGCCTCTCACTGTTGTGGCCTCTTCCGCTGCGGAGCACAGGCTCCGGATGCTCAGGCTCAGTGGCCATGACTCACAGGCCCAGCCTCTCCGTGGCATGTGGGATCTTCCCGGACTGGGGCGTGAACCCGTGTCCCCTGCATCGACAGGCAGACTCTCAACCACTGCACCACCAGGGAAACCCTCTCTTTCAGATCTTTCATCATTAGTGTATATGAATGCAAGGGATTCCTGTGCATTAATTTTGTATCCTGCTACTTTACCAAAGTCATTGATTAGCTCTAGTAGTTTTCTGGTAGCATCTTTAGGATTCTCTATGTATAGTATCATGTCATCTGCAAACAGTGACAGCTTTACTTCTTCTTTTCTGATTTGGATTCCTTTTATTTCTTTTTCTTCTCTGATTGCTGTGGCTAAAACTTCCAAAACTATGTTGAATAATAGTGGTGAGAGTGGGCAACCTTGTCTTGTTCCTGATCTTAGTGGAAATGGTTTCAGTTTTTCACCACTGAGAACAATGTTGGCTGTGGGTTTGTCATATATGGCCTTTATTATGTTGAGGTAAGTTCCCTCTATGCCTACTTAATGGAGGGTTTTTATCATAAATCGGTGTTGAATTTTGTCAAAAGCTTTTTCTGCATCTATTAATATGATCATATGGTTTTTATTCTTCAATTTGTTAATATGGTGTATCACATTGATTGATTTGCATATATTGAAGAATCCTTGCATTCCTGGGATAAACCCCAGTTAATCATGGTGTATGATCCTTTTAATGTGCTGTTGGATTCTGTTTGCTAGTATTTTGTTGAGGAGTTTTGCATCTATGTTCATCAGTGATATTGGCCTGTAGTTTTCTCCCTTTGTGACATCTTTGTCTGGTTTTGGTATCAGGGTGATGGTGGCCTTGTAGAATGAGTTTGGGAGTGTTCCTCCCTCTGCTGTATTTTGGAAGAGTTTGAGAAGAATAGGTGTTAGCTCTTCTCTAAATGTTTGATAGAATTCACCTGTGAAGCCATCTGGTCCTGAGCTTTTATTTGTTGGAAGATTTTTAATCATAGTCTCAATTTCAGTGCTTGTGATTGGTCTGTTCATATTTTCTATTTCTTCCTGGTTCAGTCTCAGAAGGTTGTGCTTTTCTAAGAATTTGTCCATTTCTTCCAGGTTGTCCATTTTATTGGCATAGAGTTGCTTGTAGTAATCTCTCATGATCTTTTGTATTTCTGCAGTGTCAGTTGTTACTTCTCCTTTTTCATTTCTAATTCTATTTGTTTGAGTCTTCTCCCTTTTTTTCTTAATGAGTCTGGCTAATGGTTTATCAATTTTGTTTATCTTCTCAAGGAACCAGCTTTTAGTTTTATTGATCTTTGCTATCATTTCCTTCATTTCTTTTTCATTTATTTCTGATCTGATCTTTGTGATTTCTTTCCTTATGCTAATGTTGAGGTTTTTTTGTTCTCCTTTCTGTAATTGCTTTAGGTGTAAGGTTAGGTTATTTATTTGAGATGTTTCTTGTTTCTTGAGGTAAGATTGTATTACTATAAACTTCCCTCTTAGAACTGCTTTTGCTGAATCCCATAGGTTTTGGGTCATCGTGTTTTTTTTCTTTTAATTTTATTTATTTAATTAATTTATTTTTTGGCTGCATTGGGTCTTCATTGCTGTGTGCGGGCTTTCTCTAGTTGTGTTGATGGGCTTCTCATTGCGGTGGCTTTTCTTGTTGTGGAGCATGGGCTCCAGGCATGTAGACTTCAGTAGTTGTGGTGCATGGGCTCAGTAGCTGTGGCTTGTGGGCCCTAGAGTGCAGGCTCAGTAGTTGTAGCACCCAGGCCTGGCTGCTCTGCAGCATGTGGGATCTTCCCAGGGCTCGAACCCATGTCCCCTGCATTGGCAGGTGGATTCTTAACTGATGCGCCACCAGGGAAGCCCCGTCGTTTTTTTGTCATTTGTTTCTATGTATTTTTTGATTTCCTCTTTGATTTCTTCAGTGATCTCTTGGTTATTTAGTAGCATATTGTTTAGCCTCCATGTGTTTGTATTTTTTACAGTTTTTTTTTCCTGTAATTGATATCTAGTCTCATAGTGTTGTGGTTGGAAAAGATACTTGATATGATTTCCATTTTCTTAAATTACCAAGGCTTGATTTGTGACCCAAGATATGATCTATCCTGGAGAATGTTCCGTGAGCACTTGAGAAGAAAGTGTATTCTGTTGTTTTTGGATGGAATGTCCTATAAATATCAATTAAATCCATCTTGTTTAATGTGTCATGTAAAGCTTTTGGTTCCTTATTTATTTTCAGTTTGGATGATCTGTCCATTGGTGAAAGTGGGGTCTTAAAGTCCCATGCTATGATTGTGTTACTGTTGATTTCCCCTTTTATGGCTGTTAGCATTTGCCTTATGTATTGAGGTGCTCCTATGTTGAATGCATAAATATTTACAATTGTTATATCCTCTTCTCGGATTGATCCCTTGATCATTATATAGTGTCCTTCTTTATCTCTTGCAATAGTCTTTATTTTAGAGTCTATTTTGTCTGATATGAGAATTGCTACTGCAGCTTTCTTTTGATTTCCATTTGCATCAAATATCTTTTCCCATCCCCTCACTTTCAGTCTGTATGTGTCTTTAGGTCTGAAGTGGGTCTCTTGTAGACAGCATATATACAGGTCTTGTTTTTGTATCCATTCAGCCAGTCTATGTCTTTTGGTTACAGCATTGAATCCATTTACATTTAAGGTAATTATTGATTTTATGTATGTTCCTGTTACCATTTTCTTAATTGTTTTGGGTTTGTTTTTGTAGGTCTTTTCCTTCTCTTGTGTTTACTGCCTAGAGAAGTTCCTTTAGCATTTGTTGGAAAGCTGGATTGGTGGTGCTGAATTCTTTAACTTTTGCTTGTCTGTAAAGGTTTTAACTTCTCTATCAACTCTGAATGAGATCCTTTCTGGTTAGAGTAATCTTGGTTGTAGGTTTTTCCCTTTTGTCACTTTAAATATGTCCTGCCACTCCCTTCTGGCTTGCAGAGTTTCTGCTGAAAGATCAGCTGTTAAGCTTATGGGGATTCCCTTGTATGTTATTTGTTGCTTTTCCCTTGCTGATTTTAATATTTTTTCTATGTATTTAATTTTTGATAGTTTGAATAATATGTGTCCTGGCGTGTTTCTCCTTCAATTTATCCTGTATGGGACTCTCTGCACTTCCTGGACCTGATTGACTATTTCCTTTCCCATATTAGAGAAGTTTTCAACTATAATCTCTTCAAATATTTTCTCTAACCTTTTCTTTTTCTCTTCTTTTTCTGGGACCCCTACAATGCGAATGTTGGTACGTTTAATATTGTCTCAGAGGTCTCTGAGACTGTCCTAAATTCTTTTCATTCTTTTTTCTTTATTCTGCTCTGCAGTAGTTATTTCCACTATTTTATCTTCAGGTTACTTATCCGTTGTTCTGCTTCAGTTATTCTGCTATTGATTCCTTCTAGAGAACTTTTAATTTCATTTTTTTGTTGTTCATCATTGTTTGTTTGCTCTTTAGTTCTTGTAGATCCTTGTTAGACGTTTCTTTTATTTTCTCCATTCTATTTCCAAAATTTTGGATCATCTTTACTATCATTATTCTGAATTTTTTTTTCAGGTAGACTGCCTATTTTCTCTTCAGTTGTTTGGTCTGGTGGGGTTTTACTTTGATCCTTCATCTGCTGTGTGTTTCTCTTTCTTCTCATTTTGCTTAACTTGCTGTGTTCGGGGTCTCTGTTTCGCAGGCTGCAGGTTCATAGTTCCCATTGTTTTTGGTGTGTGCTCCCAGTGGGTAAGATTGTTTCAGTGGCTTGTTTAGGCTTCCTGGTTGAGGGGACTGGTGCCTGTGTTCTGGTAGGTGGGGCTGGATCTTGATTTTCTTTTGGGCAGGGCCGCATCCAGTGGTGTGTTTTGGGGTGTCTGTGAACTTAGTATGATTTTAGGCAGACTCTCTGCTAATGGGTGGAGTGGTGTTCCTGTCTTTCCAGTTATTTGGCATGGGGCATCCAGAACTAGAGTTTGCTGGCCGTTGTGGGGAGCTTGGCCTTATCATTGAGATGGAGATCTCTGGGAGAGCTCTCGCTGATTGATATTATGTGGGGCCAGGAGGTCTCTGATGGTCCAATGCCCTGAACTCGGCTCTCACACCTCAGAGGCTCTGGCCTGACTCCCAGCTGAAGCACCAATATCCTATCAGCCACATGGCTCAGAAGAAAAGGGAAGAAGAAAGAAAGAAAAAAATAAAATTATTAAAATAAAAAAATAATAAAAAGAGAGCAACCAAACCAATAAACAAATCCAGCAATGATAACAAGTGCTAAAAACTGAATTAAGATAAACATAAAAATCAGAAACAAATCAGTCACAGAGAGCAAACCCCAAGTCTACAATTGCTCCCAAAATCCACCGCCTCAGTTTTGGCACGATTCATTGTCTATTCAGGTATTCCACAGATGCACGGTACAGCAAGTTAATTCTGGGGATTTAATCTGCTGCTCCTCAGGCTGCATGGAGAAATTTCCCTTTCTCTTCTTTGTTTGCACAGCTCCTAGTGTTCAACTTTGGTTTTGGCCCCACCTCTGCATGTAGTTCTCCCTCAGGCATCTGTTCCATGCCCAGACAGGAGGTGGTTAAAGCAGCAGCTGATTAGGGTGCTCTTGCACATTCAGGCTGGGAGGAGGGAGGGGTACAGTAGTTATAATTGGAATGTGGGGTGAGCCTGTGGTGGCAGAGGCCGGTGTGGCATTGCAGCAGCCTGAGACATGCTGTGTGTTCTTCCGGGAAGTTGACCCTGGCATTGACGGGCTTCACAGGCTCCTGGTGTGTGTGTGTGTGTGTGTGGATAGTGACCTGTGCTTGCACACAGGATTATTGGTGGCTGCAGCAGCAGCATTAACGTTTCATGCCTGTCTCTGGGGTCCAAGCAGCATTAGTGTTTCATGCCTGTCTCTGGGGCCCATGGCTCACACATGTCTCTGTGGTCCACGGCTCACACCCATCTCTGGAGCTCACTTAGGTGGAGCTCTGCCTTCTGTAGGCAGACGGGGAAGGAATCCCTTCTCCTTGCACACTCTGAAGCAATAGTCTCTTGCCTCTTAGGCAGGTCCAGCTTTTATCCTGGACTCCCTTCTGGCTAGCTGTGGTACACTAGCCTCCTTCAGGCTGTGTTCACGAAGCCAGCCCCAGTCCTCTCCCTGGGATCTGACCTCCAAAGCCCGAGCCTCAGCTGCCAGCCCCCACTCACCCCAGCAGGTGAGCAGACAAGTCTCTCAGGCTGGTGAGTGCTGGTCAGCACCGATCCTCTGTGTGGGAATCTCTCTTCCTTGCCTTCTTCACCCCTGTTGCTGCGCTCTCCTCCGAGGCTCTGAAGCTTCCCCCGTGCCCACCCCCCATCTCCGCCAGTGAAGGGGCTTCCTAGTGTGTGGAAACATTTCCTCCTTCATAGGTCCCTCCCAGAGGTACAGGTCCTATCCCTATTCTTTTGTCTCTGTTGTTTCGTTTTTCTTTTGCCCTACCCGGGTACATGTGGATTTTCATGCCTTTTGGGTAGTCTGAGGTTTACTGACAGTGTTCAGTAGGGGTTCTGTAGGAGTTGTCCCACATGTAGACGTATTTTTGATATATTTGTGGGGAGGAAGGTGATCTCCACATCTTATTCTTCTGTCATCTTGAAGGTCCCTCCCTGTGTTTTCGTTTTCATTTGTCTCCAGGTATTTTTTTATTTCATCTTTGATTTATTCAGTGATCCATAGGTTGTTTAGTAGCATATTGTCTAGCCTCCACATTTTTTGTTTGTTTTTCTAATAGCTGATTTTTAGTCTCATAGCACTGTGGTCAGAAAAGATGCTTGATATGATTTCAGTGATCTTAAGTTTACTGAGACTTTTTTTGTGGCCTAACATGTGATCTATCCTGGAGAATCTTCCTTTTGCACTTGAAGAGAAGGTATATTCTGCTGCCTTTGGATGGAATGTTCTAGATATATCTATTGAGTTCATCTGGTCTAAAGTGTCACTTAAGGCTAGCGTTTCCTTATTGATTTTCTGTCTGGATAATCTGTCCATTTATGTAAGTTGGGTGTTATAGTCCCTTAATATTTTTGTGTTACTGTCAGTTTCTCCCTTTATGTTTGTTAATATTTGCTTTATGTCTAGTTGCTCCTATGTTGGGTCCATATATATTTATAATTATTATATTTTCTTGGATTGATCCCTTGATCATTCTGTAATGTCCTTCTTTGTCTCCTGTTCCAGTCTTTGTTTTAAAGTCTATTTTTTCTGATATAAGTATTACTATCCTGGCTTTCTTTTGATTTTGATTTGCATGGAATACCTTTTTCCATTCCCTCACTTTCATTCTGTGTGTGTCTTTAGCTGTGAAGTGAGTCTCACTGTGACTTTTGATTGAAGCATTTAGTCCATTAACATTTAAAGTAATTAGGTATGTACTTATTACCATTTTGTTAATTTGGGGGGAAGGTTGTTTTTGTAGTTCTTTTTGTTCCTTCCTTCTTTTGTTCTCTTCCCTTGTGATTTGATATCTATCGTTAGTGTTATATTTGGATTCCTTTCTCTTTTGCGTGTGTATCTATTATTGATTTTTGGTTTGTGGTTACCATGAGGTTTATATACAGCAATCTAAAGACCCTGCATTTTTACTGCCCTCTCCCACAATTACTGTTTTTGACATCATATTTTACACCTCTTTGTTTTGTGTGTCCCATAACTACTTATTGTGGGTATAGGTGATTTTACTACTTTTGTCTTTTAACCTTCATGCTAGTTTTGTACATTTTTTTTTCCCATGCTGCACGGCTTGTAGGATCTTAGTTCCCTGACCAGGGATTGAACCTGGGCCCTTGGCAGTGAGAGCACAGAGTCCTAACCACTGGACCACCAGGGAATTCCAATATACGTGGTTGATTTTGTTACTTTATATTTGCTTTTACCAATGAGTTTTTCCTTTCACAATTCTCATGTTTCTAGTTGTGGCCTTTTCTTTTTTTGTTTAGAGAAGTCCCTTTAGCATTTTTTGTAAAGCTGGTTTGTTGGTGCTGAACTCTTTTAGTTTTTGCTCATCTGTAAAACTTCTGATCTCTGTATCAAATGTGAATGAAAGCCTTGCCTGGTAGAGTAATCTTGGTTGTAGGTTTTCCCCTTTCATCACTTTAAATATATTGGACTACTCCCTTCTGGCCTGCAGAGTTTCTGCTGAAAAGTCAACTAATAGCCTTAAGGTAGTTTCCTTGTACATAACTTGTTGCTTTTCCCATGCTGCTTTTAATAGTCTCTCTTTATCTTTAACTTTTGCCATTTTAATTGCAGTGTGTCTTGGTGTACTTCTCTTTGGGTTAATACTGTTTGGGAGTGTTTCTGCTTCCTGGACCTGGATGTCTGTTTCCTTTTCCAGGTTAGGGAAGTTTTCAGCCATTGTCTTCAAATATGTTCTCTGCTCTTTTCTCTCTCTTCTTCTGTGACCCCTATAAGGCAAATGTTTAGTATGCTTGATGTTGTCTCAGAGGTCTCTCAAACTGTCCTCATTTCTTTTTATTCTTTTTTCTCTTCAGCTTTAGTGATTTCTACCACTCATCTTCCAGCTCTCTTATCTGTTCCTCTGTATCATTTAATCTACTGTTGATTCCTTCTAGTATATTTTTCATTTCAGTTATTGTTTTCTTCATCTCTGTTTGGTCCTTTATATTTTGTAACTCTTTGTTAAAAACTTCTAACTTCTCACTCTTTAATTATTTTTTTTTTTTTTTTTTTTTTTGCGGTACGCAGGCCTCTCACTGTCATGGCCTCTCCCGCTGAGGAACACAGTCTCCGGACATGCAGGGTCAGCGGCCATGGCTCACGGGCCCAGCCGCTCCACGGCATGTGGGATCCTCCCGGACTGGGGCATGAACCCGCGTCCCCTGCATCGGCGGGCAGACCCCCAACCACTGCGCCACCAGGGAAGCCCTAACTTCTCACTCTTTTCATCCATTCTTCTCCCAAGTTCTTTGATCATTTTTGTGATCATTACCTTGAACTCTTTTTTGGGTAGATTGCCTATGTAGATTGCCTATCTCCACTTCACTTAGTTCTTATTCTGGGATTTTATCTTGGTCCTTCATTTGGAACATGTTCCTTTGTTGCCTCATTTTGCCTAATTTGCTGTTTTTATTTCGATGTATCTGGTAGGTTGGTTATGTTTCCTGATCTTGGATAAATGGCCCTTTGTAGGACACATCCTATGCAACCCAGCAGTGCACTCCCCTCTGGTCACCAGAGCTATATTCTCTAGGGGTGCCCCTTCATGTGTCCTTCTGTTGTGGCAGGCCCTTGTGTGTGGGTGGTCTGGTAGGCATGGCTGGCCCCCAGTCTGGTTGGTTGCCAGGCTCTGCCTGTGAGGAAGCTGCTGGGTGCTGGTTGGCAGAGCCTGGTCTCCAGGCAGCTGGATGAGGAACCACAGAGGGTTCTGAGGCTAGTGCTGGCTCACTGGTGGGTACAGCCGGGTTCTGGGGTGGGTGGTTCTGGGGTCAGGTTTCCTGGATCTAGTGTTGGCCTGCCAGTGTATGGGGCTGTTTCTTGACTTGGCTGGCTGCAGGCTCTGGAATTTCCTAAAGCTGGTGCTGACCTGTTGGTGCATGCAGTTGAATCCTGGGTGGCTGGCTTAGGAGTCCAGGATATCTTAGAGCTGGTCTTTGCCTGCTGGTGGGTGGAGCTGGGGCTTGGGGGTTCCTGGGGTTGGTGCCTGCCCATTGGTGGGCAAAGCTGGGTCCTGATGCGAGTGCCAACCCACTGGAGGGCAGAGCTGGGTCCTGGGGTCTCTGGCTGTGGGGACCTGGTGGTTCTAGAGCTTGTGTTGTCCTGCTAGTGGGCTGGGCTGGTTCCTGACACAGCTGGCTATGGGGTCCAGGGTGCCCTGAAGCTTAAGTCGGCCTGCTTGTGGGTGGAACCAAATCCTTGGGCAACTTGCTGATGGATCCAGTGTGTACTAGAGCTGGTATTGGCCTGCTGGTGGGTGAGGGCAGAGCCCACGGGCTCCTGGGGCTAGTTACAGCCTGTTGGTGGGTAGGCTGGGTCCTGCCACGGCAGGCTGTGGGGCTGGTGTCTGCACTGGTGGGTGAGGCTGGTCCTTGGGCTAGTGCCATCTCTCTGGTGGGTGAAGCTGGAGCCCAGGTGTTCTGGGACTAGTGCCACCTCACTGGTGGGTGGAGCTAGGTCCCAGGGTTTCTGGCTGCAGGGCCTTAGGGGTCCTGGAGTTAGTGGGCGGGACTCAGGCCTAAGGGATCCTGGGGCTGGTGTCTGCCCACTCGTCAGTGGAGCTGGGTCCTGTGGTCTCTGACTGGGGGGCCCTGGGAGTCCCGGGGCTATTGCCTTTACAGTGGTGTGTGGGATTGGGTAGTGGACCCTATGGTGGGCAGGGTTGTGTCCCAGGGTAGCTGTGGGTTCAGGGGGTCGTAAGACCACCTGCCTGCTAGTGGATGGTGCTATATTCCTGCCCAGCTAGTTGCTTAGCCTGAGGCATCCCAGTATTGGTGCTGACCCCCTGGTGGATGGGGCTGGATCCTGGTGCTAATGAGTTAGAGGGAGGACTCCAAGATGGCACTTGCCAGCACCAGTGTCCTTGTGGTAGAAGGAGCTCCCCAAAATGGGTGCCTCCATTATCTGTGTCCCCAGGTGAGCTCCAGTTGCCTTCTGCCTCTCCAGAAGACTTTCCAAGATCAGCAGGTGAGGTGACCCAGGCTCCTTTCAAATTACTGCTTCTGCCTTGGGTCCTGGAGCATTTGAGATTTTGTTGTTGTTGTTTGTTTTTGTTTTTTTGCTGCACCACACGGCTTGCAGGATCTTATTTTCCAGACCAGGGATCGAACCTGTGTTCTTGGTAGTGAAAGTGTGGAGTCCTAACCCCTGGACCTCCAGGGAATTCCCTGTTTGTTTGTTTTTTTGTTTGTATTTTTTTGGCTGTGTTGGGTCTTCATTGCTGCATGGAGGCTTTCTCTAGTTGCAGAGAGCGAGGACTACTCTTCATTGTGGTGCGTGGGCTTCTCATTGCAGTGGCTTCTCTTGTTGCAGAGGTGCGCGGGCCTCAGTAGTTGTAGTATGCAGGCTCAGTAGTTGTGGCTTGTGGGCTCTAGAGCGCAGGCTCAGAAGTTGTGGCCCATGGGCTTAGTTGCTCCACGGCATGTGGGATCTTCCCAGACCAGGGCTCAAACCCACGTCCCCTGCATTGGCAGGTGGATTCTAAACCACTGTGCCGCCAGGGAAGTCCACATGTGGGATTTTATATTCTTCCTTTAAGAGTGGTGTCTCTATTTCCCACAGTCCTCTGGGTCTCCTGAAAGTAAGCCCAGCTGGTTTTGCTTTTTTTTTTTTTTTTGGCTCCATTGGGTCTTCCTTGCTGCGCTTGGGCTTTCTCTAGCTGTGGTGAGCGGGGTCTACTCTTTGTTGCAGTGCACAGGCTTCTCATTGCAGTGGCTTCTCTTGTTGCAGAGCATGGGCTCTAGGCACGTGGGCCTCAGTAGTTGCAGCACATGAGCTCAGTAGTTGTGACTTGTGGGCTCTAGAGCATGCGGGCTACTGTAGTTACAGTGCATGGGCTCAGTAGTTGCAGCACGCAGGCTCTAGAGTGAAGGCTCAGTAGTTGTGGTGCCCAGGCTTAGTTGCTCTGGGGCATGTGAGATCTTCCTGGACCAGGGATTGAACCCATGTCCCCTGCACTGGCAGGCAGATTCTTAACCACTGCACCACCAAGAAAGTCCCTATTTTTTTAAATTTATTTTTTATATTTTTGGCTGCACCACGTGGCTTGCAGGATCTTAGTTCCCTGACCAAGGATCGAAACCGTGCCCCCTGCAGTGGAAGCATGGAACCCTAACCACTGGACCACCAGGGAATTCCCAATACTTGTAGATTTTTTTAATGTAGGTAAGAGTACAAATACAGCAAGCATCAAACCTTGTAATTCATCCAGGCTCTGTCTAATGGCAGAGATCAAGTGATGCAAATTCAGATCTAGTGCCATCATTGAAATATAATCATTATGGGGAGAATCAAGTCAGATGCAAACGCCGCTTTCTGAGAGAGAGAGAGGGAGGGAGGGAGAGAAAGAACGCGCAAGTATAGTTGAACTAAGCAGACTGCAGGTCAGAGCATCCTGGAAAGGGAGTGTGTGTGTGTGTGTGTGTGTGTGTGTGTGTGTGTGTGTGTGTGTTGTGGGAAGGGGCACAAAAGCAAAGCAGGGCTAAGATATTGGAGAATTCAGACAGCCAACAGATCCGCATCAGGCTGCTTTTGGCTTCAGGGAACAAATCTGCAGATCTGCAGCTGTTCTGCAAACCTTTATAGTTTCTAAAGTTAGCTTTAGTTAATTTAAGATTTTGGCTGATCTCTATTTTGCTGGGGTTCTGATAGGAATTGCATTAGACTTACAGAGAATTTTGGGGAGAACTAACCTGTTCTGTGAAGCAGAGTGATAGTCTTGACCCCAAAAGTTCTGTGTGGCCATGGTGGGCCTGTCCACCCACCCCACGGTGAATCTTCTGTTCTCAGAGCTCCTGTCCTTAAAGTGCTAATAAAGTGCTTTAAAGGTCTCATTAGGGAATCTTTGCCAACAGTGTCCTCTGGTCACAGTTTTACTGACTTTCAATAAGAAGATGACACCACATGGGCCAGCCTGGCAGTAGCTGTGGCCAGGTGTGGTCCACAGTTCCTGGGATGTCCCTGCATCCTGATCACATGCACCTGGCAAGATCTTGCCCCCATGGCCCTGCTTGCCAAGTTGGTGTGGAACACACAGCTCCACTGTGCCCACCCTCATGGGCCCTGAGCGTGCTTGCTCAGGCAGTGGGTGGAGCTTTGGTCTGTTCTTGGTACTTAGGCTGTCAGCTGCCCCTCTGAGGGTCCCCCCTGCCCTTGGGGCCCTTAGGGAGCAGCCCAAGCAGGTGTGCACCAGTTGTCATAGAACAGACTACCTGGGAGGAGGGTAGAGGCTCTGCTAGGAATGCACTGCCTGGGAGGGGGAGGCCCCATAGGCACCAACAGACTGGAGGTCACCAAAACGTAACTGGTGGACATGACCAAGGGATCCAAGCAGCTTGGACTCCACTGTTCCCTATCCCCCTCCAAATCAGAAGTCATGTTTCTTCATCAGCTGCTTCTGGTGTTTATTTTGCCCTGATGCAACCTGGGTGTGGGATAAGGGACCAGGAGAGAGTGAACTGCATTACTCCATGGGGGTGAGAGTGGGGGCAGTGCAGGTGGGTACTTGGGAATGGGGGCTTGCCTGGGGAGCAGGGGGTGGGCCCTGGGGTGGCAGGGGTGGGATTTTGGAGGCAGGAGAGGGCACTTAGGATAGGAGGGGATTGGGGGGTGGGCGTTGGGGGGAATGCGGGCAGGGGCAGGGTTCAGTGGTGTTTTCCAGTCCCTGGAACAGTCGGAGAGTGAACCCAGTTGTGAGTCAGCTCTCAAGTAGGTAGGATCCCTTCAGGTTGGGTGGGCAAGGGTGGGGATGGGGAAGTGGTGGTAGGGGGACGACAGTGGGAGAGGGAGGCTGGAAAAGCAGGAAGAAGTTGTTCTAGGAATCAATGAAAAATGGCAATTCAGTTTTAAAAAAACCTTTTACTTAAAAATTGTGGTAAAATATATATAACGTAAGAATTAACATTTAAACCATTTTTAAGTGTAGATTCCAGTGTCGACCACATTTACGTTGTTGTGTAAACTTCACCACCATCCATCTGCAGAACTTTTTCATCTTCCCAAACTGAAACCTGTCCATGTTAAACAATAACTCTCTATTCCCCCCAGCCTATAGTACCTACCCTTCTACTTTCTGTCTCTATGAATTTGACTCCTCTAAGTCACTCATGTAAGTGGAATCATTCAGTGTTTGTCCTTTTGTAACTGGCTTATTTGACTTAGTATAATGTCTTCATGGTTTATCCATGTTGTAGCACGTGTCAGAATTTCCTTCCTTTTCTTTTATTTTTATTTTTTGTGGTACACGGGCCTCTCACTGTTGTGGCCTCTCCCGTTGCGGAGCGCAGGCTCAGCGGCCATGGCTCACGGGCATAGCTGCTCCGCGGCATGTGGGATCTTCCCGGACCGGGGCACGAACCCGTGTCCCCTGCATCAGCAGGCGGACTGTCAACCACTGCACCACCAGGGAAGCCCTTTCCTTCCTTTTTAAGGCTCAATAACGTTCCATTGTATGGATGGACCACAATTTGTTTATCCATTCATCCATGGATGGACATGTGGGTTGCTTCCAACTTTTGGCTATTGTGAATAATGCTACTATGAACACAGGTGTGTAAATATGGGAATTCAGGTTTCAACACAATCCTAGACAGCATTCCATGTAACCTTCATCACCTCCATAGGAGAGGAGGAAATGATCAGCCCAGAATGGGCCTGACCCCCCAGGTGGGGACACGTAGCCAGGCACTGGGTCTATGATCTTACCACTGTGGGGAGTTCAGGGGGAGTGTTTAGAAACTGTACTTAGAGAAAGACAGTATATGTTTATTTTTTTATTTTTTATTTTGGCTACGTTGGGTTGTAGTTGTGGTATGCAGGATCTTGGTATCTTTTGTTGGGGTGCATGGGCTCTTTGTTGCATTGCGCAGGCTTCTCTCTAGTTGTAGCATGCAGGTTTCTTTTCTCTCCCTAGTTGTGGTGTGTGGGCTCCAGAGTGCATGGGCTCTGTAGTTGCGGCATGTGGGCTCTCTAGTTGAGGTGTGCGAGCTCAGTAGTTGTGGCACATGGGCTTAGTTGCCCCACGGCATGTGGGCTCTTAGTTCCCTGACCAGGGATGGAACCCACGTCCCCTGCATTGGAAGGCAGATTGTTTACCACTGGACCACGAGGGAGGTCCCGACAATATATGTTTTTGTTCCTGCAGCCCATCACAAGTGCTGTGCTGGAGTGCATGCAGGAAAATTTGGGTCCATAGGGTAGGTTCATCCTACCACAAGGGAGTTCTGGGTTGGGGGCTGACAGATCAGAATCAGTGTTTCAATTTGATTTAATACTCCAATTGGAAATGGTATTGTGCATCATCCTCTGCTAGTCAACCACAATTGTTTCTTTTCTGTACAGTGTCTCAATCCTTTGTTCATTGTCTCTGGGGGGCCTTTATCTTCTCCTAGATTTTATAAGAGTTATGTGTGAATTTCAAATACTAGTTCATCATCAGTTGTATGCCTTGCAGATATTTTCTCTCAGTTTGGGACTCATCTCTAATCTTTTTTTCTTTTTCTTTTTTTCCCTCTAATTTGTAACATGAACACATGAAAATGTAAAACACATTGGTGAAAGTAAGCATATAGTCATATTTAGGATACACTAATGCTGTAATGTGTTAACAACTTAACTCTAGAATAAAGGTTAAAGGACAGAAATGTTAAAAAATAGATATAGCTATAACAATTTGTTAATGGATACACAATATTAAAAAAAGTAAATTGTGACACCAAGAAAAAAAATGTGGTGTGGGGAGTAAAGGGTAGAGCTTTTGTATGTGGATGAAGTTATGTTGTTATCAACTTAAAATAGACTGTTATATCTAAAAGATGTTTTATATAAGCTTTGTTGTAACCACAAAGCAAAACCTACAGTTGATTCACAAAAGATAAATAAAAAGGAATCTAAGCATACTACTATAAGATAGGAAGAAAGGAACAAGGAAACTACAAACAGTCAGAAAACAATTAAGATGGCATCAGTAAGTCCTTACCTATCAATACAAACTTTAAATGTAAATAGATTAAATTCTCTAATCAAAAGTCATAGAGTGGCTGAATGAATATAAAAGAGACCCAACTATATGCTGCCTATAAGACACTCACTTTAGATGTAAGGACACACACACACACAGACTGAAAGTGAAGGGGTCAGAAAAGATACTCCATGGAAACCAAATGAAAGCAGGTAGCTATACTTATATCAGATAAAATAAACTTTAAACCAAAATGGTAATGAGACAAAGATGGTCATTTTATAATGATAATGTGGTCAATTCATCAAGAATATATACAATCATAAATATACACACCCAACATCAGAGCACCTAAATATATTAAGCAAATCCTAACAGATCTAAAGGGAGAAATGGACATTACCATAATTGTATAATAATAATAATAATAATAACAACAACAACACTTTCAACAATGGATAGATCATCCAGACAGAAAATTAACAAGGAAACATTGGATTTGAACCTTAGGACAAATGAACCTAATAGACATATACAGAACATTCTCACTTTTTAAATGTCTTTTTAGGATAGAAGCTTTAAATTTTAACACAGTTAACTTTTCTCAATTTTTTTTTAGTGTGCATGCTTTTCGTACCTTACTTTAAAAATTCCCACCACTCTGAGGTCATGAAATTGCTGTCCTATACCAGATTCTAAAACTTCTGCTGTTGTACTTTTCACACTTAGGTTTTAATTTACCTGGCATTGGTGTTGATGTGTGGTGTAAGGTGGAGGTTAACTTTAATATTTTCCTGTTTATGTAACCAGTGGTCCCAACCCTGCTCACCAAACGATCCATCTTTTCCCACTGACCCACAGGGTTCTTGGTCACCCCCACAGGTCTACCTATGTGGGTCTGTCTCTGGGTTTTTCATTCTGCTCCACATTTTCTAGTGTTCTATCTGTCCATCCCTGTGCTAGTACCATGTTGTCTTAGTTACTGCATCTTGAGGTTAATTCTTAGAACTTATATGTCTCTATAGCAAGCCAAGACCTTGAGATAGCATATTGGCTATTTTTTTAAATTAATGTATAATTGACATACAACATTATATTAGTTTTTGCTGTACAATATACTGATTCAATATTTTTATATATTGTGAAATTATTACTACAACAATCTAGTTAACATCCATCACCATATATAGTTAACAGAGTTTTTCTTGTAATGAGAACTTTCAAGATCTACCTCCTTAGCAACTTTTTAAAAGCAGATAATTCTATTTATTTATTTAAAAATTTTAAAATTAATTAATTAATGAATTAATGTTTGGCTGCATTGGGTCTTCTTTGCTGCATGTGGGCTTTCTCTAGTTGCAGTGAGTGGGGGCTACTCTTTGTTGTGGTGTGTGGGCTTCTCATTGCTGTGGCTTCTCTTGTTGCGGAGCACGGGCTCCAGGCATGTGGGCTCAGTAGTTGTGGCTTGTGGGCTCTAGAGCGCAGGCTCAGTAGTTGTGGCTCACTGGCTTAGTTGTTCTGTGGCATGTGGAATCTTCCCGGACCAGGGCTCGAACCCATGTCCCCTGCATTGGCAGGCAGATTCTTAACCACTGTGCCACCAGGGAAGTCCCTCCTTAGCAACTTTTAAATATGCAATACAGTATTATTAACTATAGTCACATGGTGTACATTATAGCCCCATGACTTATTTATTTTATAACTGGATGTTTGTACAATTTGACTCCCTTCACCTATTTCACCGCCCCCCCACCACACCTCTGGCAACTCCCAGTCTGTTCTCTGTATCTATGAGCTTTTTTTTTTTTTTAATTAGATTCCACATATAAGTGAGATCATGCAGTATTTGTCTTTCTCCGCCTGACTTATCTCACTTAGCATAATGCTCTCAGGGTCTATCCATGTTGTTGCAAACAGTAAAATTTCTTTCTTTTTATGGCTGAATAATATTCCACTGTATATAAATACCACATTTTCTTTATCCATTCATCAGTTGATGGACACTTAGGTTGTTTCCATACCTTGGCTATTGTGAATAATGCTGCAGTGAACATGAGGGTGCATATATATATTTGAGTTAGAGTTTTCATTTTCTTTAGATAAATACCCAGAAGTGGAATTGCTGGATCATATGGTAGTTCTATTTTTAATTGTTTTGAGGAATCACTATGCTGTTTTCCACAGCAATTGCACAAATTTACATTCTTACCAACTTCGCACAAGGATTCTCTTTTCACCACATCTTTGCCAATACTTGTTATTTCTTGTCTTTTTGATAACTGCCATTCTAACAGGTGAGAAGTGATATCTCACTGTAGTTTTGAATTGTATTTCCCTAATGATTAGTGATGTTGAGCATCTTTTCATGTGTTTTTTTTTGGTCATCTGTCTGTCTTCTTTGGAAAAATGTCTATTTAGATCCTCTGACCACTTTTAAGTTGGATTGTTTGTTTTTGCCATTGAATTGTATGAGTTCTTTATATATTTTGGATATTAACCCCTTATCAGATATATGCTTTACAAATATTTTCTCCCAATCAGTAGATTGCCTTTTCATTTTGTTGATAGTTTCCTTTGCTGTGCAGAAGCTTTTTAGTTCAATGTTGTCCCACTTGTCTATTCTTGCTTTTGTTGCCTTTGTTTTTGGTGTCAAATCCAAAAAATCATTGCTAAATCCAGTGTCAAGGAGCTTATTGCCTATGTCTTATTCTAAGAGTTTCAGGTCTTATATTTATGTCTTTAATCCATTTTGAGTTAATTTCTGCATATGGTGTAAGACAGTGGTCCAGTTTTATTCTTTTGCATGTCCAGTTTTCCTAACACCCTTTACTAAAGAGACTGTCCTTTCCCCATGTATATTCTCAGCTCCTTTGTCATAAATTAATTATTCCTGGGCTCTTTACACAGTTCCATTGATCTATGTGTCTGTTTTTATGACTTTATCCTACTGTTTTGATTACTATAGCTTTTACTATAGTTTGAAATCAGGGAGTGTGATGCCTCCAGCTTTGATCTTCTTTCTCAAAGATTGCTTTGGCTATTTGGTGTCTTTTGGGTTCCATACGAATTTTAGGACTGTTTGTTCTGTTTCTGTGAAAAACTCCATTGGATTAAAAAAAAATAGGGATTGCATTGAATCTATAGATTGCTTTGGGTATGGATATTTTAATAATATTATTTTATCCAACCCGTGAGCATGGACTATCTTTCCATTTATTTGTGTCTTCTTCAATTTTTTTTCATCAGTGTGTTATTGTTTTCAGTGTACAGATCTTTCACTTTGTTGGTTAAATTTATTTCCAGGTATTTTTTTCTTTTTGGTTCAATTGTACATGGAATTGTGTTCTTAATTTCTCTTTCAGATAGTTTGTTATTAGTATATAGAAATACAACACATTTCTGTATGTTGATTTTGCATCCTGCAACTTTACTAGCATCTTGGCTATTCTTTGATTATTTATGTGAATTTTAGAGTCAGATTGTTTACAATCTGTTCACACACACTTGTGCACACACACACACAATAGCATTTTGCTCAACATTGCATTAAATTTGTAGGTCAAGTTGGGGAAACTGCCATCTTAGTGTTATTGAATTTTCAAATCCATGAACATCATGTGTCTCTCCATTTGTTTAGGCCTACTTGGATGTCTTTCACAACAGTTGTATAATTTTCCTAAAGTTCTTATATATCTTTCATTAAATTTATTCATGTGTTGTTAAAAATAATTTTGATAGTGTTGCAAATGTTATCCTTGTGAAACTGCATTTATGTAAATTTTTGTTCACAGATGTATAGAAATAAATTTGCAAATGAGTCTTTTCTGTAAGTGGTTTGGGGCTTTTTCTGTAGACAATCATATAATCTGAGGTGAACGAGAATTTTGTTTCATTCTTGCAATCCCTACATCTCTACCTTTTTCCATGTCTTTCTATGATGGATTGAGTTGGGTAGAGATGTGGTACCACACCCCATTTTTTTATCTTAAGAGAGATGCCATTGTGATTTTACCACTTGGTCTGACTGTTGCTGAGATTTTTTGGTAGATGTCCCTTTTCAGGTTAAGATAGTTCTTATAACTGGAAGTCATAGTTTGCTAAGTTTTTTAAAAAATCATGACTGTTTGTTAAAGTTTATTGATTTTTGGAGGGATATGAATTGAAACGATGATTGTGTTTTCTAGGAATTTGTCCATAACATCTAAGTTTTCAAATTGTTGTAATAACATTGTTCATAATATTATACTGCTTTAAAAAATAATCTATAATAAGGTATAGTTGATATATAATAAACTTCATCCATTTAAAGTATACAGTCCAATAAGTTTTGGAAAATATCCTATCTTTAAAAAATCACGCTGTACGTTAAAAAACATCTTATAACTGAACATTTGTACACTTTAACCAATATCTCCCCTTTTCCTCCATCCCCACAATGCCTACCAACCATCATTCTATTCTCTGTTACTATGAGCTCAACTTAAGAAAATTTTTTTTTAAGATTCCACATATAAGTGATACCATACAATATTTGTCTTTCTCTTTCTGACTTATTTCACGTATCATGATGCCCTCCAGCTTCATTCATTTTGTCACAAATGGCGAGATTTCCTTCTTTCTTTTTGGCTGAATAGTATTTCATTGTATATGCATACCAAATTTATTTATCCATTCATCAGTTGGTAGACTCTTGGGTCATTTCCATGTCCTGGCTATTGTGAATAATGCTGCAATGAACATGGAGGTGCAGATATCTCTTTGAGATATCAATTTTGTTTCCTTTGGATAAATACCCAGTAGTCAAGGGCTGGATCATATGGTAGTTCTATTTTTAATTTTTGAGGGTCCACCCTACTGTTTTGTACAGTGCTGCACCAATTTACATTCTGATAAACAGTGCATAGGGGTTCCCTTTTCTCCACATCCTCACCAATATTTGTTATCTCTTGTAGTTAGATGGTAGCCATTCTAACAGGTGTGAGGTGATATCTCGTGGTTTTGATTCATATTTTTGTGATGATTAGTGATGCTGAGCATCTTTTCATGTGCCTGTTGGCCATCGGTATGTCTTCTTTGGAAACATGTCTTCAAGTCCTTTGCCAGTTTTTAATCAGATTGTTTGTGGTTTTTTGCTATTGAGTTGTGAATTCATTATATATTTTGGATATTAACCCCTTATCAGATATATGGTTTATAAATATTTTCTCCCATTCTGTAGGTTGTCTTTTCAATTTATTGATTGTTTCCTTTGCTATACAGCAGTTTCTAGTTTGATATAGTCCCACTTATTCGTTTTTGCTTTTGTTGTTTGTGCTTTAGTTGTCACTCAAAAAATCCTTCCTAAGACCAAGGAGAAATTTTCCTATGCTTTCTTCTAGGAGTTTTTTGGTTTCAGGTCTTACATTTATGCCTTTAATCCATTTTGTGGTAATTATTTTGTATGATGTAAGATAGTGGTTCATTTTCATTCTTTTGCATGTGGATGTCCAGTTTTCTCAACCACATTTATTGAAGAAACTGCCCTTTCTCTATTGTGTGTTTTTGATGCTCTTGTCAAAGATTAGTTGACTGCAGATGTGAGAGTTTACTTCTGGGCTCTTGATTCTGTTCCACTGGTCTATATGTCTTTTTTTTTTTTTAATGCCAGTACCATTGCTGTTTCAATTACTATAGCTTTGTAATATAGTTTGAATCTTCTTATCTTTTCAATCTGTGCAGTGTTTGTAATTCTACCATCATTTCATTCCTAATATGGGCTATTTGTGCCATCTCCTTTTCTTGGTCAGTCTTGACAAAGGTTTGTCAAGGAAGCAACATGTAGTTTTATTTATCCTCTCTGGTTTCTCTTTACTCTTTATTCATTAATTTCTGTTCTTGTCATTATTCTTTCATTCTTTATATGTTCCCTGTGTTGGTTTGATTATTCTTTTCCTAGCTTCTGAAATTAGATGATTAACTTTTAGATTTTGGCCTTTCTTTTCTTCTACTCTAAGTTGTTAAGGCTGTTTCTTTCTCAACAGTATCCCATTGGTTTGACAGGCCATGTTTTTGATACATTTTAGTTCTAAATATTTAAAAGTTTCCACTGCAATTTTCTTAGCCCTTGAGTTATTTAGAGATGATATCTAAATTAATGGAGTTTGTTTTGTTTTTGCTGAATTTTAACATTCTGGTCAGAGGACATCAACTATGTTATGCCTTTCCTTTGAAGTTTATGGCTGCCTGCTGAATTGAACCTTTTCAAATGACCTCTGAACTTTAGTTACTATTTTCGCACAAAGCCAATTTTGTTTGCTGGTAATATAGCTGCATCAATTTTCTTTTGGGTAATATGTGCCTTTTCTGTATTTTTCTGTTCTTTTTCTTTGAACTTTTTAATATCCTTATGTTTTAGGTGTGTTTCTAATGAAAAGCATTATTTAGATTTTTCTTGTTCTTATTCATCCCCCAAATCTTTTCTGTTTGGCCAGAATACGTATATGCATGTGTGCATGTATACACACACATACATACGTTAACTTTGGGTCTATTTCTACCACTCGCACCACAGCCATTAGTTTATGAACTGTGAGTCTTGACCTCTGTTGCTCAAAACCATTGTGTTCTTTCTTGTTTAGTGCTGTTGCTTTAGACTTATGTCCTGCACCAATCAGGGATTCCCTGGGAGCTTTTCAGCCTCAGAATTATTTTAACTCCTAAAAACTTTCCCACAGACCTTAAAGAGCTTTAGTTCCTGTGTGATAAATCTATTGATATCAAAACTGAGAAAATTTTAAATGTTTATTAATTCATTTAAAATAATAATAAGCCCATTATATGTTAATATAAATAACATATTTTTAATGGAAAAAACCCTGTATTTTCTAAAACCAACAAAAAACAAAATGTAGAGACAAGAGTGGCATTTATTAGTGTGCAAATCTCTCTAATACCCAGCTTCATACAGGACAGCTGAATTCTCTGCTCTGGAGTCCTGCAGCCTTGGGACAATGCCACACTGGTGAGAGAATGAGAGCGAAAGAGGCAACATGGAAACTGTCCGTACTGCTAGGTGTCTTGAAAGGGCTTCAGGGACCCACAAGTTGGTGGGACCACACTATGAGAACCACGGCACTATAATATTTCTACTCTGATAAGCTTTTTATATTTGAGCTCTGATTAAGACTTCATTAAAAGAAACAACTCTGAAGGGAGGTTGAAAAGTGCAGGGTGAAGGGGAATGCCTGAACCCCAGGCCTAGCACTCACTACTGCAATGAGGCTACTTCTGCCATCAGCCCAGATGGACCAGCCTTGTGGCCTTCACCTTGGCCTTCCTGGTGACCCTCACCATAGCTATCAGTTGGCTTTCACCTTGACCTTCATCATAGCCCTCGCCTTGGCCATCACTGTGGCCCTCACCTTAGCTCTCACCTTGGCCCTCACCTTGGCCTGGCCATGGCTCTTACCCTACCCCTCACCCCAGCCCTGCTCAGGCTCGGCCTCCTGCACAGCACACTTGGGGTGCTGCTGCTTCTCCTGTTGTTACAGGTTTTCTTTGTTCTCATGAGCCAGGCTGCATGCTGTCCACACTGCTCAGAGTTAGGACACAAAACACCAATTTAGGCAGCTCTGGGTCTTCTCCCGGCTTTGGCCCTCCTAGCATCTCTTCCTGACTGAGTTCTCCAGGATTCTGCTGTTCAGGCCCTCCTTGTCACGCTTGGCTCCCTCTGCCCAGGGCTGCATCTCCTGGAAGATCTCCCTTGTGGAGTTCCATGAGCAAAGCCCATTGGCTTTGTTTTCCTCTTTTAAAACTTACCTTATTGTTATTTTTTAACTGTAAATGGAATGCGTGCCTGTTGAATACAAGTTAATGGCACAGAAGCACATAGAGTGAAAAGCCTGTGTCCTCCCTCCCACCCTCCCGAAAGTCTCCATACTTAGCCATCTGTGCTCACTTTCAGACAATTCTATGCACTTACAGACATAGATTTATTTGTATGTTTGTGCCCACACACAGTGTTTTGTGTTGTACTTTTCCAAGCTTAAATGGACTTGTGTCCTCTATGTCCTGCAACTCACATTTCTGTACTGGGTACATGTGTTGTGAAGGCTAATTTCATGTGTCAACTTGAGTAGGCCACAGGGAGCCCAAACATTTGGCCCAACATGATTCTGGGAGTGTCTGTGAGGGTGTTTCTGGATGAGGTTAACCTTGAATTGGTGGACTGTATAAAGCAAATGGCCCTCCCCAGTGTGGGTGGGCCTCATCCAACCATTTGAAGGCCTGACTAGAACAAACAGGTGGAGGAAGAGGCAACTCTTCATGTATGACTATTTGAGCTGGACATCAGTCTTCTGTCCTTGGACTTGGACTGGAATATTGGCTCCCCTGGGTCTCCAGTTTGCCAACTCAGATGCATATATATGTGCGTATTGGTTTTATCTCTCTAGAAAACCCTGATACTGGTGTCTTCCCATGTCAGTGGCTGAGGACCTCTTGCATTCTTTGTATGACTGCATCCTGTGTTCGCCAGGTATGTCCTGCAATTTATTTGATTCTCCCCCCTGGCAATTGAGTTTGCTGACAATACTTTGCTGCCATGTACCACCTTGAACATCCTTGTATCTGTACTGTAGCGCACATGTGTAAGAATTCCTGCAAATCACACATGTGGCAGGCATCCTTTCTGAAGTTTGTTTTTGGTATCTTCTTTTGGGCAGCCATCATGAATTTTATTTTATTGTTATTATTTTGGCCACGCTGCACGGCTTGCAGGATCTTAGTTCCCTGATCAGGGATTGAACCCAGGCCACTGCAGTGAAAGTGTGGAGTCCTAACCACTAGATTGCCAGGGAATTCCCCATCATTAATTTGAATGTAGTCAAAATAATTATTTTATAATAAAAATAATCCTTTTAGGATGTCTGTTGTCTTATGTTTTGTTCAAGAAATTTTTGCATATATATGTTCTCAATTTTCTTCAAAAACTTTGTGGTTTTTTTTTTTTTTTGGCTGCGCCACATGGCTTGCGGGATCTTAACACCCTGACCAGGCATCAAACCTAGGCCCCAGCAGTGAAAGCGCCAAGTCTTAACCACTGGACTGCCAAGGAATTCTCATGTGTTGGTTCTTTTTTTTTTTTTTTTTGAGGGATGTACATTTTATTGTAAACCTTAAATGCTCTTCAGACGGAACACAATGTCTTCAGTCTAGGCTCTCATGTGGCTTACCAAGGAAACTGATTTTGGGATTAGGGGCAAGGAGAGGGACAGCACAGAGGATGAGTGCTTAGTTTGCCAAAAGGACCTCCTCACGAGTGCTCCTCAGCCAGCTTATCAGCTTTTGCCACAGCTCCTTCAATGGGTTCCACCATATAGAAGTCCTGTTCTGGGAGATGGTCATATTCACCTGCCAAAATCTGCTGGAATCCTCTGATGGCCTTCTTCAGGGGTACCAGCTTCCCCATATGACTGGTAAAGACCTCAGCCACCTGGAATGGCTGAGACAAGAAACGCTGTATTTTCCATGCATGGGACACAGTTAACTTGTCTTCCTCAGAAAGTTCATCCATACCCAGGATGGCAATGATGTCCTGGAGGGATTTGTAGTCCTGTAGGATCTTTTGCACCCCACAGGCAACATCATAATGCTCATTGCCAACAATGTTGGGACCCATGATGTGAGAGGTGGAGTCCAGAGAATCCACAGCTAGATATCTGCCCAGTTCAGCAATAGCACGGGACAGCACAGTGGTAGTATCCAAATGGGCAAAGGTAGTGGCAGGGGCAGGGTCAGTCAAGTCATCAGCAGGCACGTAGATAACCTGTACAGAGGGGATAGATCCCTTTTTGGTGGTGGTGATTCTTTCCTGCGTGGTACCCATGTCAGTGGCCAGGGTAGGCTGATAACCCTCTGCAGAAGGGATTCTGCCCAATAAAGCAGACACCTCTGAGCCAGCCTGGGTGAAGCAAAAGATGTTATCAATAAGCAGCAATACATCTTGACCTTCTTGGTCTCTGAAGTATTCAGCTACAATCAGTCCAGTCAGAGCTACCCGGGCCCGAGCACCAGGCGGTTCATTCATTTGACCATCCACCAGCGCGACCTTGCGAGTAGCATTTTTTAAGTCGATAACACCAGACTCAGTCATTTCATGGTATAAGTCATTGCCCTCATGGGTCCTCTTACCAACACCAGCAAACACAGAGCAACCACCATGGGCTTTTGCAACATTGTTGATTAACTCCATGATCAGTACTGTCTTGCCAACTCCAGCACCACCAAAGAGCCCAATTTTGCCACCCTGGGCATAGGGAGGCAGCAGATCCCCAACCTTGATACCAGTAGTGAGAATTTCCTGCTCAGCACTCATCTCCATGAATTCAGGAGCCTCAGCATGAACAGCAGCAAATTGTTTGGTTTCGATGGGACCTCTTTCATCAATAGGTTCTCCAATGGTGTTCATGATTCTACACAAGGTCTCAGGGCCAACAAGAATTTTGACTGGTGCACCCGAATCCAGGACTTTCTGACCTCTAACCAAACCTTCTGTACCATCCATGGCAATGGTCCTTACCGTGTTCTCACCCAAATGCTGGGCCACCTCCAAAACCAGCCTGGTTTCCCTGCCTTGCACTTCTAGGACATTTAGGATGGGTGGCAGCCCCTCATCAAATTGGGCGTCCACCACTGCACCGATGACCACCACGACACGCCCAGTGGCAGCTCCTGCCTTTGGCGATGGATAAGTTTGAGCAGCATAGTCTCTGGCAGGCTGGAGTGCTGCCGAAGCGGCCCACAGTAAGAGCTGGGCTTGGGGTAGCAGCGCTGAAGGGCTGAGTCCCCGGAAGCCCTCAGAGGCTGAGGCAGCAGCACACAACCCACAAGTCCCAACATGGTGGAGCTGGGGTGGAGACTTTTAGTCAGGTTTTTGAATTCATTTCAGCTTGATTTTTTTTAATTGAAGTAAGATTCGTATAACATAAAGTTAGCCATTTTAAAGTATACAATTTAGAGGCATTTAATACATTCACAATGTTGTACAACCATCACCTTTATGTAGATTCAAAACATTTTCATCACCTCAAAAGGAAACTCTATACCCATTAAGCAGTCACTCCCCATTCTCCTCCCCCAGACCCTGGTAACCACTAATCCACTTTCTGTCTCTAGATTTGCCTGTTCTGAACATTTCATATGAAGGAATCATATAGTATATGGCCTTTTGTGTCTGCCTTCTCTAACTGAGCATAATGTTTTCAAAATTAATCCACATTGTACATGTTTCAGTATTTTATTCCTTTTTATGACTGAATAATATTCAATTGTAAGGATAGAGCACATTTTGTTTATCCATTCATCAGTTAATCAGTTAATGGACATTTGGGTTTTTCCCACTTTTTGGCTGTCGTGAATAGTTGCTCTGAAAGTTTTTGTGTGGACATGCTTCAGTTTTCTTGAGTGCATACCTAGGAATGGAATTAAAGGGTCATATGGTAATTCCATGTTTAATCCGCTTGAATTTTGTGTATGACACTATATTACTTTCCTAGGGCTGCTATAATAAATTACGACAAATTGGGTGGCTTTAAAACACCAGAAATTTATTCTCCTACAGAAGTACAAAATCAAAGTGTCAGTGGGTCAATCTCCCTCCAGAGGCTCTAGGGAAGGATCCTTTCTGCCTCTTTCAGCTCCTGGTGCCCCAGGAGGTCTGGACTTGTGACTGTATCACTACAGTCTCTGCCTTTGTCTTCACAAGGGCTTCTTCCTTTGTGTTCCTACATCATCTTCCCTCAGCTCATGTTTGCCCCTGTGTCTACATTTCCCCTGATAAGGATACTAGTTATTGCATTGGGGTCCATCCTAATGACTTCTTGATTTGATTGCATCTGCAAAGACTCCACCTCTAAATAGTTCCCATGCACAGATTCTGGGGGTAAGGACTTTGACATATCTTTTTCTGGGGATACCATTCATCCCATGATAGGTGCAAAGTAGTGATCTTGCTTTCATTTTTTTCAGAGGAGAGCTGGTTGTCTAGAAAATTCTTCCCAGTCCTCTGTAGGGACATCTCAGTGTCTGAATGTGTGCAGGCCAGTTTCCAGGCTCTCTATTCTTCTCTTTTCTTCTATTCTATTCTTGAGCCACTGTCTTGTCTTGATTACTACAGCTTCCTGATTGAGCTCTCACATCCAAGAGTCAGTGGTTAGAAAAATAGGGTCTGTTTCTTGCTTGGACAGCTTTCTCTGTTCTTGTGACCCTTTTATATGTGCTATCCTTGGCTCTGGCCATTGAAGGTCCAACAGTGACCACATGGAGGCCCTGGAACAGCTTTGTGGTATGTCCTAGAAGTGACTTTGTCCAGAGCATGTCCAGCACAGCCCTGGGCTGAGATGACAAGGATGTTGTATGAACTGATGCCCAGAATGTAATGCCCAGGAGAAAATAAGTTGGAGTCTTGAAGCTCTTTGGAGAGGCCAAACATACGGGGGTTGAGCTGAAGAAACTGAGTGACTTTGTAGCAAAGCCATGGCTGTGAAAAGGTCCAGTTTCTAACCATGATAAAAGGGCAAGATTGCCAAGTTAAGTCACCCAGTTAATTGTGGCCCTTAATTTCTACTCTAGGAATTTGTGCAGCCCTAATATTAGCATTTGCAGGGAGGGAAGGCAGCTGTTGGGGGCAGGAGGCAGTTCCATGGTGACTCCCAGGCCCCATGGGCTCTAATTTTAAACCATGAGAGGGGGAGGGAGAGCTCACAACTGTACTTCTGACACCAGTACAAGGGCACCCAGAAGTTCATTTTCCTTGGACACGTCAAAAAGATCTTCCACAAGCCTTTTCAAAGGTTTGGCAAATACTTTTGGGCCAAAAAAATGTTTTTCATATACATTCCCTGGCATTTATTTTAGTGGATACAGGATATATTATTAAAATCCTTGTGTTACTTCAAATTGTTTAAATTCTTTTTTAAAAAAATAAATTTATTTATTTATATTTATTTATTTATTGTCTGCGTTGGGTCTCTGTTGCTGTGCGTGGGCTTTCTGTAGTTGCAGCGAGCGGGGTCTACTCTTCGTTGCAGTGTGTGGGCTTCTCATTGCAGTGGCTTCTCATTGCGGAGCATGGGCTTTAGGCACGTGGGCTTCAGTAGTTGTGGCTCGAGGGCTCTAGAGCACAGGCTTTGTAGTTGTGGTGTGTGGGCTTAGTTGCTCCTCAGCATGTGGGATCTTCCTGGACCAGGTCTTGAACCCCTGTCCCCTGCATTGGCAGGTGGATTTAACCACTGCGCCACCAGGGAAGTCCCTAAATTGTTTAAATTCTTATATCAGTGTTGCTTCCTGAAACTCTCAAATTACAGGATCATTTTTGGACTTTCACCCAAGTTAGTCATCACAACTGAATTCCTCTTGAACACTGTGAAAACACCTCCAGGACTGATGAGAGAGTTTCTAGAATTTAACCAATAGCATTACAATTCCCCCAGCAGGTGGCCTAAAGTGTTGCCCAGGATTTGAAATCAATTTTAATGATAGTTACTAATTTGAATAATAGTAACATAAATTCAAGCATGTTGTATTTACTTTAATGTTCTGACTTGGCATTTTTTAAGATCCTGTTTTGTTTGATACGCTGTTTTGGCAGCAGAGAATGATTTACCCAGGAAGTCTGCTCTTTGCTACCTATCTCCACTGCCTTGTAGCAGTCACGGTTTCTGATGAGAAATAAGCTGTAAATCATATTGGGCTTCTCTTGTGTGTGGTGAGTTGTTTTTATTGTGCATATATTAGTGCATTTAATGGTGTCCCACATTTCTCTAAGATTGTCTATTTTTCTTCATCTTGCATGATCTCAATCAGTCCCTATCTTCAAGTTCATGGATTCTTTCTTTTGCCATTGACATCTACCATTGGACCCCTCTAGTGTGTTTCATTTTATAATTTCTATCTTTTTACTGCTGTTCTCTATTTAATGAGACATCATCATGAAACCTTCCTTTACTTCTTTCAGCATGGCTTCCTTAAGTTCTTTGAATAGTTATGATAGCTGCTATGAAACTTTGTTTGTTAAGTACAACATCTGGTCCCTCTCACAGTTTCTGTTGTCTGTTTTTTTTCCCTGCGTATGGGTCACTTTGCTGTTCTTTGCATATCTCATTATTTTTTTGTTGAAAGCCAGATATTTTAGGTAATATATTTTGGTAACTATGGATACTGATTCCCCTACTTTTTCTCTGGGCTTGTTTTTGCAGTTGTTTGCCTATTTATTTGCTTAGTGATACAGCTAGCCTCTTTTAGTGAGTCTATTTCCCCGGCAGTGTGAAGCCTTTGGTGTCACTCCTCAGAGGGTGCAATTTAAGCATAAGCAAAATCGCCCTGGGATGCAGGGATTTTCAGAGGGCTCTCTGACTATCTCTTTCCTGATCCCTCCATTAAGCTGTTTCAGTTGATATCACACCCACTAATCGCTGGCTGACTGGTCTGCTGTTTTCAACAATGCCCGTAAACTGCTGCACAGTCTTCTGGCTAGTGTTCAGTTTTAAGGCCAGTCTCTGAGGTTTGTTCTTACCCCAGGAGGTTCTTCTTAGCTATCTCTTTCCATGGTTCTCTCTGGTGAACTGGCTTGGTTTAGCTTTTTTCTCTTAATTAAGAGGAGCTACTGTTTTCAAGAGCACCCTGAGGCTTGAACATTCCTGAACTTTGTTTCAAATGAGGTCAGTTCCTTTGTGGAAAGCTTTGGAGCCCTCTGTGAACTGCCTTTCCTCTGGGAAGAATCTCTGAGCCAATGCTCTTGTCAGCGGCAGCCTCTGGTCTTATTGATTTGCTTCTCCTGGTGTGGAACCTCTGCTCTATGAGTGATTTGGGGTAGGGATAATCAGGACCCCCATAATGTTCAGTCTACCATGCCTCCATTCAGTGAGTAGGCACTGCATAGAGAAAGGGTGCCCCCAAACTCTCAGCCACACTCACCAGGAATTTAGCTGCTTCAGCTTTGGAGCTAGAGGGAATGAGAAATGCTGATGGCCTGCCCCCTTGGTAAGACGCCATACCCCCTGATCAGGAGCTGAAGGGAGAGGGACCCCCATCTTCTTGGCCATACCCACCCCAGGTGGAGTTCTATCAAGCAGAGCTGGGGGGCGTTTGGGTAAATCACCTCAGACTCATATCATTCTTACCAAGTTTTAGTAGATTTTCTTGAATCAACATCTCTTCTTTTGCTGTGTGCGCTGAGGACAATTTTCTGAGATTATAATTTTATTATTATTATTATTATTAGTGTTCACCAGTTATACATGTTTTGCTGTGGAGTGGGTCTGCAGAGCTTGTCATGCTGCTATCCGAGAAGTGGACCATCTCAACCTTGTTTCTGAACTAAGGCTGATGCCTGTGGTTCTCAAACCTGAAGGTGTTGGAAGAGGCTTAAAACCCCAGCCACCTGACGATTGGATTGTTTTGCATTGATGTGAATATCATGGGGTAAGAAATGGGAGATGACAAAGGAGCCTTCTCTCTATGAAGCCCCACAAGGCTTTGTAGACTTGTTTTGGAGGAATACCAGCCTCATTCCAACATTGGATGGACATTCAACATAGCTGTGAATGCCGATGCACCTCCCAGCATTATTTGCAAAAATATGTGATGGTTCTTTAGTCTTGGTTACAAAATCTTTTAAAGGGCACAAGAAGAATTCTTCCAGAGACATGAGGTCCCAGGGGGAGGTAGAGCCTTTTCGCACTAGGTAATTTCTGCAGGTGACTAATATTTTGCAAGCAAAAAACTATTTCAAATGTTCAACATTTACAATATTCCATTGTATGAAGCATTTTAACAGATGTTAACAGAATCAAAGCTTGAAATACTAACTTGAATTTTTAAATGGATAGAAAGGATGGCTGTGGGTGTGCAAGTAACATGATCAATACGTGTAACTTTATGGTATTATTTTTTCACGTGTTAAATAAGTGTATCCTCAGTAAAGTTTTCTTGTTACTATTACAATGCCCCTTAAGATTTTAGAAGTAGATGGATCCAGGGGTGTTTTCCAACAACTACAACCCATTCTCCCATTCTCAGTGGATACGAGCTGGGTGTCCAACAATTTGACTCAATTCTGACACTAACTACCTGGAGATAGCATCAGACCCCACAGGTTAAGGGCTCAGTCCCACAAGGCCACCCCTCTTTCAGATGCCAATCGCAAGTCCAGAGCCACCCACACTTCTGACCTACTGGCTATACATCAGGGTTCCCACAAACCCCTTCTCAGGTTCAGTCATTTGCTAGAATGGTTCACAGAACTCAGGAAACACTTATGTATTTTTACCGGTTTATTATATAATAAAGGAGATCAAAGGAGGCGTGATCAATTATTAACTCCATTTCCAGCCTCTCTTTTTTCTCTGGAGAATGGGGGTGGAGTGGGGTTGAAGATTTCAAGCTTCTAATCAGAGCTTGATTTTTCTGGTGACCAGCCTCCATCCAGGAACCATCCAGGAGCCCACCAAGAGTCACCTCATTAGAACAAAAAACAGTCCTATCACCTGGGAAATTCCAAGGGCTATAGGAGCTCAGTGTCAGGATCCAGGGACAAAGACCAGATATATATTTCGCATTATGCCACAGACCCTGAACTGTTTTAGCTACCCAGCTGCCCAGTACCTGACCGTGAACTCTCTGATGAGGCTTGGTGGTGTGCAGACTTGGTTCTCAGTAAGATTCAGCAATTGCCTCTGAGTCTACCAAATTAAAGTTGTTTAATCCATTAAAAATCTTTTTATGAAATTCTTCGTCATGAGGATGTGAAAACTACAATTTTGAGCATGCAGGTGTCGCCTTTCCAATAACTGCTTCTGTAGTTGGTGTCTTATTTTGGGTTGCTATAGCCAAATACCATAGCCTGGGTGGCTTATAAACAACAGACATATATTTCTCACAGTTCTGGAGGCTGGAAGTCTGAGATCAAAGTCCTGGCAGTTTTGGTGTCTCGTGAGAGCTTGCTTCCTGGTTTATAGGTGGTCAACCTCTTACTATGTCCTCCTGTGGTGGAAGGGGCAAGGGAGCTCTCTGGGGTCTCTTTCATAAGGACACTAATCACATTCCTGAGGGCTCCACCCTCATAACCTAATCACCTCCCCAAAGCCTCACCTCCTAATATCAACACACTGGGGGTTAGATTTCAGCATATGAATTTTGGGGGAACACAAATATTTAGTCTGTGGCAGCTGGTTTATCTCCCAGTGTCATGCTGTGCCGCCCCTAATTGATGGAACAACATTTAGTCTAAAACCAGCCCCCTCTGAGAGTCCATTAGGTCTGCACTGTGGGCTCAGAGCCCTCTCAGATTCCTTCTGGAATAAAAGGATCTCTAAATTTGTTCCTGCCTGGGTTGCCAATGAAGAAGGGCACTAAATTGCTCGTCCCAAACACACACCTGTTTGAATGGGAGTGGGCACAGCTGACTCCCCATGGGAGGGACAGCCTTTGGGGTGAGACTGAAGGTCAGGCCCCCCTGCAGGTGAAGGCCCCTTTCTCCACTCATGAGGCCGCCAGACTATCTTAGGAGGGAGGCTGAGGCTGTGACTTTGCTTTCTTTGGGTTTGGCTCAGGTAGGATTTTAAAATTAAGCCAACACTTTTCCTGCACACTTGTGATATGCTAGAGATAAACATATAAGACTGCATTCAGAAAATATGCGTGATTTTAAAAGGCCTTTGCCAATGTCTTCAGCTAAGACAGTATATAACTGGTGTTGAGAGATGTGTGTTAATTGCCTTGGTGGGGCAAAAGAGCTTATAGCCTGCACCTGAGAAGCAGATACAAACTCAAGGTGCACTTCCTTAAGGAGGGTCTGTCCTGGGGCATAAGGGTCCCCAGCGCCTCTGCCTTCGAGTGTCTGTTCCACATCTGTCCCTGTCTTTCATTTCATATAAAAGCTTTGCAGAATTCTGACCACAGAATAACCCCTGCATTGTGTCATTTTTCTTCTAAACCTCGGCCAGAAGTACCCAGATGTAGACCGGATGTAAGCATTTGAACGATGTGGCCTCTGTTTTGCCTGATGGGCATGGAGACTTCATTGTTACAAACACCTACAATTCAATCTTACAGTGACAGAAGTGAGCTTGTATTTCATTTGGTAATTTTCCAAACAATTTACTTTGTTTGAGAAAGTAGAATTTCCTTTAGATTTCTTAATTCTGGCGTTAATCAGCCTAAGTTTGTAATGGATGATTTAAAAAAAAAAATTGGTGTCCAAAAATAAAAATGAGGAGGCTCCAAACTTCGGTCTTGAAATGGAAACAAAAAGGATAACCCAGTTTTGAACTATGTTTAGGAGAATGAGAGGATTGGAATCAGAGATCTTTTCCACCATAATAACATTTTATTGTTGTTGTATGAACGTTACAAAGTAGTCTGATGTGTATTACTACAGAGAGGAGCAGACCAGGGCAACATACAGAAAAAGACAGAGATCTTCTTATCTTTATGGTGCAGTTTAGCACACATTAATAACATTGTGAATAAGGTTCTATTTTCAAAAACTGAATTAGGTTGTTTACATAAGGGAAATGATTTTAGTTTTTGAAGTATCTATTGTCGATACTTTACTATATGTCTATCAAGCCTTTACTATCGATCTATCGTGTCTGGTGTCTATTGTCAGTACTTTACTGGGGGCGGAATCAATTTTATTTGCTCCAAATATATTTTATTTTGATCCTGAAATATTACTGGAGAAAGTTTACTTTGAAGTGGGATATCTGTATTAAAGCTAGTTGAAATGAAAGCTGGTGTTTCCATTAAAACATTGCAGCGTCACTTTACAGAAAGCTTCATTTAGCATCTGCATTTCCCACCCCCTGGGACAGCTGGACTTTGTCTCTTGCGTGGTCTTGGTGGAGTGTCCACTCTGCTGCACTCTTGGGTCACCTTTGTTGGGGGGCTGTCAGTAAGGGGTGGGTGAGGAGACCCGCACCCAGGGAACTCCCACAGCCACTCAGTTTCCTGGAACTCATTTTTGTCTTTCACTTTTTTTTTTTGCCACACTGCACAGCATGTGGGGTCTTAGTTCCCCGACCAGGGATCGAGCCCTGCCCCCTGCTGTGGAAGTGCAGAGTCTTAACCACTAGACTGCCAGGGAAGCCCTGTCTTTCACTTCTTTGTCTTGCTTGGTGTCCAGTTTTAAATAATATACAAGTACGTCAAGTTAAAACTCCCCCACTTCTAATGATAAACACAGTTATCAATTTTCCAAGAGTTTTCTGGATGTTTTTCTCAGTCCTTTTGTGGTTTCTGAACTTGGAACGTGGGTGATGGTGGGCTCCGTTCCTGCCCTGGGCACATATTTACTCCCTGGTGATTCTCGAGGCTTCTCCACTAAAAGCCAGTCTTACCTACACCGACCATGATGTCAAGCATGATTCATTTTATTGTTTTCTTTGCTGTCAGTTCTCCTAACATCTTGGAAAGCTATCAAATCACTGAGACAAACTTTTGTGGCTGTTGCTGAGGAAATCACGTGCTTCACCTTCCAAATAACTGTGGTCTCTTGTGTAGCATTTTCTTGAAACCAAGTTTGGGCCTCACCATTTCTTGCACTGCACACGGTGCAATTTTGCGATAACCTCCTTTCAATGGCACTTGTCTTGTCTCTTGGGTTTTGTAGCCGCCTTGCCATGGGCCTGGCCCCTGGGCAGTTGGGGTCCTTGGACTGGAGAAAGCAGTACCTTATCTTGGGGCTCACTGTGGTCCTGGCAGGGACACTAAGCTCAGGCCTGGAGGTGACTGGCACACATCCTGGAACGAGGTCCCCAGGTGGGGACCAGGACAATTCCAGCCTTGGCATGGGGTGTGCACTCAGATCCCAAAGGAGACAGTCCACCATGTGGATGGGAAGACAAATGGGGTGCTGATAAGCCTCTCACCCCTTTGGTCTCTCTCCTCTGGATGTGAGTGCCCCTGGAGCTCTGGCCTTGCCTCTCACAGTGCCAGCTCTCCTTGTCCCCGGGGGCCCACGACGCCTTCTCCCGGGGGCCCACGACGCCTTCTCCCAGAGGCCTGTCCAGCCCAGTATGCCCAGAGCCAGCTCCCTCTTATTGGTGCCCCCCACTTCCACCTGATGAGCGAGGCTATCACCTGTGCAGAGCCAGGCCCGGTCGCTAGCCTCTCCTGCTGCCGGTCTGCATAGCTGGTGGTCAGCAGTCAGCCCAGGATATCCCTTGGGTCCCTCTCTTCCTCCTGGCCCCTCAACCCCGGGCCCCTTTCTAGTCCTGCCATGGGGAGGACATCCTGGAGCTGTTTCCGGGGTCTGCACTTCTGAGCTCAGGGTCCCAAAGGTCCTGTGGACAGACGAAGGCCCCGGGAGGTCTCTGCAGGTCCTGCAATCCTCACCTAGGCTGTCCTGCCTGGCAGGGCCTCCCTCCCTTGTGTTTCTGGCACATTCTTCTCCCCTGCTTAGCTCTGGCCTCAGCTCCTCTCTGACCCTCCACCTGCCCATCCTCCCCCTCCCTCAGCTTCCAGCTGCAGGTTTAGCCTCTTGTGGCCAAAGGGAGGTGGTGGGCACACCAGGAACCAACAGAGGCTCGGGGAAATGCGAGCTCCTGACTTTGGATTGGTTTTTTTTTCATTTGATTACTTAATTTATTTACTGACATTACGTTTTTTAGAGTTAGCCCTGTGGATACAATTCCAGTTCATTTTTTAAACTGATGTGTAGCACACATTGCCCAATGACACATCATTTCTTTATCCATTATAATATAGGTGGGCATTAAGTTCTTTCCAAAGTTTCTCCACTAAAAGCAACAGTTTGATTTAAATACCCTTATCTACCTACATACGTGCAGAATTTTCACCTGGTCATCCCTCTTCAAACTTTTTGCTTTTGCACCCCGCCCCCAGCCCCCCGCCAAGGAATTTTTAACCATTTACACATTTTTTCAAAACCAAACTCCAGACTTTATTTGGATTTCACCAGCTTTCCCATTAATGTCCCCCCCTCTTTTTTTTGGCGGTACGCGGGCCTCTCACTGTTGTGGCCTCTCCCCTTGCGGAGCACAAGCTCCAGACGCGCAGGCTCAGCGGCCATGGCTCACGGGCCCAGCCGCTCCGCGGCATGTGGGATCTTCCCGGACCGGGGCACGAACCCATGTCCCCTGCATCGGCAGCTGGACTCTCAACCACTGCGCCACCAGGGAAGCCCTAATGTCCCCTTTTTGTTCCAGGATGTTATGCAGGCTGTGGTGATACATTGAGTTCTTACATCTCCCTGGTCTTACAGGCTGTTTGTCATTTATTCTCAGGAGAAACTTGGTTAAGCACTGTCATTTGTATAAACATAATCAAAGCATTCTAACTTCTCTGAACCTCAGGTCTCTCTGCAGTAAAATTTTAAAAAAGCACCATTTGGGGGAAGATCCAATAAACTCTTGATATGAAACACTGCCAAGTGTTATTGTGTGTTTGTTTTCCATATGGGAGTTTGCATTTCCTTCCTCTGTGTTATTCGCAAGCTGGTCAAGCATTTAAAACATTCAGAAGGGAAATAAAACCCTCTTTCCCCCCAGAATATACAACTTCATCTTCACAATTGCACTGGAACCACAGACTTTTGACATGATCACACAGGACTTGTACATGATAACATTTGAGACACCCTGGGGGACCCACTTGGTTTTGCATTTACTCTACTCATGCGAATGTTAGCACAAGGGTCTCAGGCCAGGTAGAGAAGATAGATAGGGCCCAGGACCCTTGAAGCCTGTGATCCCCCAGATTGACAGGTGGGTGACTCATAGTCCAAGATGACCTGGTAGGTGATGTTATCCACTCTCCCTGCCAAGGATGAAGAGGGTGGACAGTGCAGTTTCCATGGGGTGCAGCAAGTATGTGGATTGTTGAAAAATACATCGGTTGGGCACTAGGCACCTTCTCTGCAGAGATGGAGAACACCCAGGAGAGCTGACATCTTTCAAGTGCACAGTGATGTGTAGGTCCATTGGCTGTAGCTGGTGACCAGGGATCTGTCTGCAAGCAGAGTGGAGTCGGGCTGGTCCTAAGAGCAGCTGAGGCATGGAGGTGGACCACAGGACAGGGAGGGGGATGGAGGGGATGATGAATGGGCTTGGATGAAGTCATGGGTTTGGCCCCCATGGTGGGATTATTGCCCCTATGAGAAGAGGAAGAGATGTCAGAGCTCACTCTCTCCACCAAGTTGGGGCACAGAGAGAGTGTGCCATGTGTTTACCAGAAAGAAAGTCTGTTAGCCGACATGGAACCTGCCAATACCTTCATGTCGAACTGGCAGCCCCTAGAACTCTAAAATAAATGTCTGTGTTTAAGTCCCTCCGTCTGTGGTCTTTGTTTTGGTGGCCTGAGCTGACTGAGACTTCGGGTAGTCTGTGCTCAGAGCCTGGGTTTTCCCACTGGATACAGGCCTGGATGTAGAGGGCATAGACGGGGTGAGGATGTGGCTCAGCCCCCAGGCTGCGGGTACCGGGCAGGAACATAATGCCCTGGTGCTGGCTCAGGAGTGGGGGGTGATGTTGTGCAGAGAGCAGCTCCCCCACCGCCTAACCCTGGTGGGTCAGCCACTTCCCAAGAGAGGCCCCAGGACTCCTACCAGATGGCCTTCTCTGGCTCCCCATTAGGCCCCTGCTAAGCGAAGCCCCCCTCCTCTCCTTGGTGGGCCCAGCATCCCATTCACCCTTGTCCCAGCGCCGGAGTCATGGGGATGGGGGGGCAGCCATCCTGGGGCATGAAGCATCATGTGTCACCCACACCACCTGCCCCTGTCCTGCCTGCCCACCCCTTGGGGCTGGGTCCCTAGTCCCTGGGAAGTGAAGGTCTCAGTATGGGGTGTCAGGGACCCGCACTCCCATGTAAAGATGCCATGGACACCCCGCCAGGCCAGGTGCTGCCTGGAGTGACCAGGGATAAAGAACCCAGCCCGGTCGCGTGTGTGGTTAGGGTAGAGGGGTGCCGACCCTTGGGCACCTGTGCTGGGCTCCTAGCTGCTTGCCCCTACCAAGAGGCTGCAGGACTCTCAGGTGACTGGTCATCTTGGGGTGGTTCTGTTCCCCTCTGGGGGATGGTCCTGGGTGCTCCTGGGGGTGGTAATGGATCCCCCATTCTCCTTCCCTCCCTGCACTCCAGGATGCTGGTCTGAGCAGGGGTCCTCCCGAGTTGGGGCTCCTGCCCCACCCGCACCATTACCGGAACACACAGGCCTCCTCCTCCCCCAGCCGCCCCGAGCCTCTGCCCTTTGCCTCCCTGGGGCCAGGGGTGAAACCAAATCTGAGGCAGTGACACCCAGGCTATTTTGGAGCTGGGCTGGGCGGGCTGGCGGCGGTGGGGGCGGGGTGGGGGCGGGCCCAGGCTCCTTCAGCTGATAGCACCCGCCTGTCCTTCCGTGCCTGTCCAGTTTGAGGACCGGCAGGAGTGCGGGCTGCTGGGTGGGAGCTTTGTCGGTCCTGGGCCCTCAGAGGGAGGTGAGACCCAGCAGCCCCTGCCCCAGCATCTGAGCGCCTTGCCTGGGTGCTGTCCAGTGCCCCTGGTAGAGACAGGTGAGGAGGCAGAGAGCAGGCGGGGTGGGGGGCCATCCAGTGCCCCTGAGGATGGCTCTGCTGAAGGTCACGGCTCTGGGGTTTGGAGGGACCTGGGGTAGGGTTTCAGCCAGGCGGTGCTGCTCCTGGGGTTGGGGCCATGGATTCCAGCCCCGGCCCCATTGGTGAGCTGAGCCAGACCCTCATGTGGGGAGGGAGCAGCTGGGGGAGGAAGGGGGCGTCAAAGCACCCACCTCCTCCTTCGCCCAGTGCCCTGAGGGTCTGGCTGGCCCTGCCCCCAGCTCTGTTGAGATGGATGCCCGCTGACAGCTGGGGCTATTTTGGGCCTGTTGGCTCAGCGGAGGGGACAGCCAGAGGGCCAGTGACACCTGACTCCAGGAAAGAATTTCCCCTGGAGTTCAGGAAGCTGGAAGGCCCAGGGGTCTCAGGAGAAGGCACAGACTATGAGAGCTTCCCTTTGAAATTTTTTCTGGAAGGGTGTGGGGGCCACAGGGTTGGGGGCAAGCTGGGGGGACAGGGCTTCTGGGAGGGGGCTGCCCAAGGTTCTGCTATGTGGCTGTGAGCCACTTCCCACTCTGGACTCATCTGGAAAATGGCCCAAGACCCACAAGGACCCCAAGTTCTGGCAAAGCAAGGGTGGAGGGGCTGTGGGTGTGGCATGGGTCAGCCACAAGGCTCCCTGGCAGGCTTGCAAAGGGGAGAGGGTCTTGGCTTCAGAGTGAAGATCCTGCCAGTGCCAAGCTGGGGCCTCCACGGGGCTAAGGAGACCCTAAGGGGCTAAGGGAACTGCCTTCCCAGGGGGACATCTGTGAGAGAAAGGGGCTTCCTTGAGAAGCTGGGGTTGAGGTCCTGGCCCAGCCTCTTCTCCTGAAACTCCTGTTCTTCCCTTGTGGCTGCAGCTCCAGTAGCCCCAGCCCCCAACACGGCAGGGGGAGGAGGAGGACACTGCAGGTAACCCTGTGCCCAGAGGGGCCTTTGGTGTTCACCGCCCCACACTCAGCTTGGATGAAGGCAGCTCCAGAGTCCTGGGGCATACCTTGGGGTGCCTTGGCCCTGCTGCCCAGTGGGGATGCCTGCCTGGTATGGGGTGTCAAGGGGTGTCTTGTCTGGGTGAGCCCCCTTAGACCTCCATGGATCTGCTGCAGTGAGGGTGGGGCATATAGGCCCTAGACAGGGAACGCATCCCCGGTGGCTTTAGAGGTTCTTGGGGTCTCTTCCCACCCTTCTGCACCTGCTGAGAGCTGGCTCCCCCTGAGCATGTGCAGAGATGAGACCTCCCTCCCCATCCCTGTCCTCCTGGCCCCCAGAGGCTGCCAGCTGTGGAATTGGCCCCCTGCCCCCTGCATATACTCGCTTATGAGCTCAGAGCAGTTGTCTCCCACAGCTGCTCTGGGTGTGGCAGGGGGAGGATGCCATGTCCTGCCTTGGGGAACCCACAGAGCTACTGTGTAATTCAGGAGACGGTGATGTGCTGGGAAGGGCCCAGAACTCAGGGCCCTGGGGAACTGGCATCAAAGTAAGCTTTCCACAGAGGGACACTGAGGCCCAGGAGGGTGTCCATGGAGGCGGGTGGCCACCTGTCCTGGTCCTTCCCAGGCCAAGAGCCCAGCCAGGCCATGGGGGAGCTGGGGGCGGGGCAGCGGTGCTGACTGCACAGTGAGTCAGCAGGATGGTCCCAGCTCACCTCCTTGAGGGGGATTAAGGGGATTAGGTCCTAAATCACAGGATGGGGAGCTGGAGGGCCTGGGGACATTGCCCCATTTGTCCCATGGTGGGCAGCCCATGCTGATGACCCGGCTCTTGGGGTGAAGAGAGTTAAGGCACTTGGGGACAGCCCAGGGCCCAGTGGGGTCCATTTGTGCTGGCTCTCTTTACAGAAGCCCCTGTGTAGGCAAAGCCCAGTTTCACCTCACCCACCTGTGTTGGAGGCCAGCGGTGCCCAACCTGGAGTGGGCAGAGGCCAGAGTCAGCCTGGGGCTTTTGGCACTGATGGTGCCAGCCCCATCCCTGCAAGGTGTCCAGTCGGCAGAGCCACAGCCAGTGGAGCCTCAGCTAAGATCTGCAGAGTGACTACGTTACCTGCAGGAGCCCCGGTTGGGCCTGGCTAGCCGGCTGCCCATTCTCAGCCTGGAACTCCTTGGCTCTTTCTGGGGGATTCTCTGATTGTCCTCCACAGACACACCATTGACTGACTGCCTCTGACCCTCCCCATTCCAATTCCCGGGGGAAGGAGGCAGGCACTCAGGGCAAGAGGGCGTGGGCAGCCCTGTGTGCTGGAGGAGCCCACAGCCCCCAAGCTGCAGGATTTCCATTTTTTGCTCATTGATGAGCACACCCTCTCAGGGGTCCAGAGGAGGTGGGGGGATCCCAGGAGAGGTGAAATGTGACCCGGCCCAGGACAGCTTCAGGCGGGACAGGCCCTGTGTACAGGGCTCTCTGTTGTGGAATGCCCAGTGAGGAGGGCTAGGCAGCTGTGCACACAGCCAGCAGTGGAGCCCAAACGCTTGGGTGGGGGAAGTCACCGAGGTGGGAGGGTGGGGAACAAAGGGGGCATGCCAAGCAGAGGGCTCGGACGAGAGTCTGCTGGGGTGAAGAACCTGTGACCTCTGGTGTACCTTAGAGAGAGGGGACAGGCCAGTAGTGGGCACTTACTGTGAGTTTCCACAGCCAGGCCCTGTCAGAGTGCAGAGAGTGGCCTCTCTGTGACTGGGGGAGACTAGGTAGGTTGGAGTTTCAGACTCTAGGAAGCAACAGTGTGTGGGGAGGGGACTGGACACCTGCTGGCAGTTGGAGTGGCCCAGGAGGGACAGGGAAGGAAGGTCTTTGTGATGAGGTACAGCGTGGCACATGCCGCACAGGGAGGAGGGCAAGCTTGGTGCTGGTGTGGTGTTTTGGGACACGTGCTCAGCTGGACCTTGAGCTGGGGCAGCAGGCCTGGCGCTGGGACTAGAGGGAGGAGATGCTCCTGCCGATGGAAAAGGAGCCCCTTTGCGGGGTGGGGGTGGGGCCAGAAAGAGGCAAATCGGCCCTTCTGGACCACCATACCATCTGGTGATGCTACCTGCATGGATGGGGTGTGTCCCGGGAGACGGCACCCGGGTGGGGAAGAGGGGCCGTGTGGAGGGCTTTACCCTGGATTAAGCTGGATTTTCCAGGACGGGTGAAGTGGCCACGTGGGGAAAAGGCGGGGGGCTCTGAGTACATCAGGGTCTCATCCCCGCTCCGCCCTTCCCCCTCACCCCACTCGCAGGTTTCCCCGCCTCCCCCCACTCCCACCACCATGGATCACTTCTCGTTCAGCGGTGCACCTCGCTTCCTAACCCGGCCCAAGGCCTTCGTGGTGTCGGTGGGCAAAGACGCCACGCTGAGCTGCCAGATCGTGGGCAACCCCACGCCGCAGGTCAGCTGGGAGAAGGACCTGCAGCAGGTGAAGGCGGGCACTCGCTTCCGCCTGGCCCAGGACGGCGACCTGTACCGCCTCACCATCTTGGACCTGGCGCTGGGCGACAGCGGGCAGTATGTATGCCGTGCGCGCAACGCCATCGGCGAAGCATTCGCGGCGGTCGGCCTGCAGGTGGATGCCGAGGCAGCGTGCGCCGAGCAGGCACCCCACTTTCTGCTGCGGCCCACATCCATCCGCGTGCGCGAGGGAGCCGACGCCACCTTCCGCTGCCGCGTGCGCGGTTCGCCGCCGATGTCTGTGAGCTGGGCCAAGGATGGGCGGCGCCTGGGCGCGCCGGACGCTCCCCGAGTGCGCGTGGAGGCGAGTGGCGAGGCGAGCGCGCTGCGCATCCTGGCTGCGCGGCCGCGCGACAGCGGCACTTACACGGTGCACGCGGAGAATCCACTGGGCGCCGCTAGCGCCGCCGCCGGGCTTTCCGTGGACACGGAAGCAGACACAGACGGCCCACCCGGGGCCTCCACAGCCATGCTCCTGGCGCACCTGCAGCTGCGGCGCGATGCCATGCGCACCGAGGGCGCCCCGGCCTCGCCGCGCAGCGCCTGCACGCGCACCTGCACGGTGACTGAGGGCAAGCACGCGCGCCTCAGCTGCTTCGTGACGGGTGAGCCCAAGCCTGAGATCGTGTGGAAGAAGGATGGGCAGCAGGTGGCCGAGGGCCGGCGACATGTGGTGTACGAGGACGCGCAGGAGAACTTCGTGCTCAAGATCCTCTTCTGCAAGCAGTCAGACTGTGGCCTCTATACTTGCACGGCGTCCAACCTCGTGGGCCAGACCTACAGCTCCGTGCTAGTCGTCGTGCGAGGTGAGCTCCTGGCGCCGGGCACAAGGTCACTGTGCGCAGTGAGCACAGGCAGAGGCTCCTCCCCAGGCCTCCTGTCTTCTCCTTCCAGTGGCGGCTGCTGCTGCCATCTCCTCACCCTGTGCCTGTCTGGCAGAGGAATCCGTGGTTGGAGGTCTTGGCAGCTCTTGCTGTTCTGTTCCATTGTCTCTGTGAGAGTAACACGAGTATACAACAAAGTACTTTGTCACTAACACCCCCTCCCTCTGGGAGATGGTCAGGGTGCCCAGTGGCTGAGCCTGCTCTTTCCAGGCTGAGGGTGACCCAGGCTCTCCACCCCTCCTACAGGAGGCTAAGGGGGTCTCCCTGGCAGAGCTGGAAGGAGGGCAGGAGCAAGGACAAACCTTGTGCTGTCGGAGGCCTCAGGCTGTGGCTGCAGCACCAGGGTACAGCTTGAAGGTGGTTCTGGGTCAGTTTGCAGGCTCATGTCCAGGTCTGGGGGCTCCCCCAGGGCACCGGGGCAGCTGTAGGCAACACCATCAGAATTGCTGGAGGGCTGTTTACTCTTGTTTCCTAAGACCAGCCTCTTGAAGTGGTTGGAGTCCCACCTCCACTTTTTACCAGCTGTAGGATCTCCAGCAGGGTGCTTCAACCTTCGTGCGCGTGCCTCAGTTTCCTCGTTTTTCGCACAGAAGTGCGCTCCTGGAGTTGAGCAGTTTCGCAGGCCAGTACTTGTCCAGTGGCCTCACTGCTGTGTGAAGCCAACCCATGCTGCCTGTCCAGGACCAGCTTAGGGGCCTGCTCAGTGGGGCCGCTTGCTGTGGCTTCACCTGCCTCATTTCCCCTTTTCTCTTCCAGACTCTTCTCCTTATACTTTTGGGGGGGCTCTTTCCTTTAAGTTCTCTTCCCTCTCCTCTGCCCTCCCACCCACCACCCTCTGCCCCCAAAGCCCCCCCAACCCCTGGCCTGGCTCCCTGTCCCCACCCCAGCCTTACACGTCCCTTACCCTGCCCCCCTTCCTCTCACCCTCCTCCTCGCCCCCTGACCGCCCCCTCCGTCACGCCTCCTGCCCGCCCCCTTCCTTCTCCTCGCCCCACTCACCTGAGCTCTTTTTCCGCAGAGCCCAAGGTGCCCTTCAGAAAGCGGCTGCAGGACCTGGAGGTGCCAGAGAAAGCGTCGGCCACGTTCCAGTGTGAGGTGCCGCTGCCGCCCACGGAGACCGCGTGGTATAAGGAGGAGACACGGCTGTGGGCCGGTGCCAAGTACCTCATCGAGGAGGCAGGCGCTGAGCGCCGGCTGACCGTGCTCAACGTCACCTCCGATGACGATGCTGTGTACATCTGCGAGACGGCAGAGGGCAGTCGCACGGTGGCCGAGCTGGCGGTGCAAGGTGGGCGGGCAGGGGGCCCAGAGACTGGGCAGGGTCCGGGTCTCACAGGAGCTGGGCAAGCGGCGTAGGTAGTGGGCGGGTGGGGCGGGCAGGACCCTGGCACGAGGGGTGCGTCAGGGAGGGGCGGGGTGGGCACTCGGGGGACAGGGAAGGAGGTAGGGGCGGGACGGGCTTACAGGGGCCTCTCTGACCAGCTGCAGCCCTTACCCCTCCCCTTCCCCGCTGCTCCTCTGTCCACCCCAGGCAACCTCCTTCGAAAGCTCCCGAGGAAGACAGCTGGGCGAGTGGGAGAGACGGCCGTGTTCTGTGTGGAGCTGGCCAAGCCAGAGGGCCCCATCCACTGGCTGTGGAACCAGCAGGAGGTGGTGGCCGGGGGCCGAGTGGCCATTACTGACGAAGGCACGTGCCACACGCTGACCGTCTCCCAGTGCAGCCTGGACGATGCCGGTGAGGTGGCCTTTGTGGCTGGGGGCTGCCGGACGTCCACCCAGTTCTGCGTGTCAGGTGAGGGCCTAGGGAGTACCTGTCACACAGAGGGTACACTGCCCACAGTCCACTGGGCCCTGCTCTGAGTTGTCGCCGGTTGCGGGGAGCGCCGTGCGGGGCAGGGAATGCCTAGGTTGTAGCTCTGGTTCTCTGGGGCTCATGGTTTGTTTGACAGCCTCCTCCACTGTGGTCACAGTAGGCACCTGCAAAGTAGGAGTCCTGGTGGCCCCCCACCCTGTGAACCAGATTAGAAAGTGCAGGTTGTTCTAGAAGCACGGCGTGTAGGGGGTGACATTGTGGGTGTGTCCTCTTTCTGTGGCCTTTGGTGTTGAGATTGGCTCCCCCAGGGTCAGCCCTTTGCTGGGGACAGGGACCCTGTACGTGGGTCTCAGCACCCTTGGAAGGGTCATTGTGCCTTGCCTCAACCATCATCCAGCCCAAGATCCCAATGCATAGATGGGGTCAAGGCTGAGGACTGGAAAGAGTTCCTTTCCAGGCCACGTGGACAGCTCAGGGGGGCCTCTGAGGCCCGGGCACACCTTCCACTGCAAACAGAGAAATGGCCACAGAGCTGAGACTGGGGTTATGGGCTCACAGCGTCCTCTTGGGCTGGCAGTCCCCTTGGGCTGAGGCTATTTCAGGCCACAAGGGCAGTGCCCCCGGGGAGGGCTGGGAATTCTGTGACAACCCCTTTATCCTACTGTGACCTTGGACCCAGGGCTTGGGGAGGGGGCTCCCAGTTGGTGACGTGGGCCCGTGCTCTGCTCAGCCCCCAGAAGGCCACTCCTGCGTGCTCCTGAGGCCCCTGTGGTGAAGGCCAGGACAGAGAGCTCCGTGACCCTTGGCTGGTCCCCACCACCCCATGGGGACCGCCCTGTTGCTATCGATGGCTACTTGGTGGAGAAGAAGAGAGTGGGCACCTACCCCTGGAGCCGGTGCCATGAAGACGAGTGGGTGGCTATGCCTGAGCTGACTGTGGCTGGTGTGGCCGAGGAGGGGGAATTCCAGTTCAGGGTGTCAGCTGTGAACAGCTTTGGCCAGAGCCCCTACCTCGAGTTCCCGGGAACTGTACACCTGGGTAAGTGTGGAAGGTTCTGTTCTCCCCGGCACCCTGGTAACAACCCGTAGGGCCATCTGCCCCTGAATCACCCAGACCCAGAGTGTGGCCCAGCCTTGGAGAGGCCAGAGTGACTCATGGGTCCTCTTTACGGTAGGGGGGTGGGCCCAGGGTCCTGATGCTCTTGAAGACTTCTTTGTGGGAAGGCCAGGGGACCCCAAGACAGGAGTCAAGCCCCCCCAGGAACCTATCTGTATCCACCAGCCCCAGGGCACTGGGCTACACAGCTGCCCCACCACACTGGGTTTGTGGGATCTGAAGGGGATCTCGGGTGGCTGTAACTTGTCCTCACTCCACCCTGCATCTGACTTTTGCTCATGGTCTCCATGCGCTTGCCCAGTGGACTTCCTAGAGCAGGGGTTATTGGGGCCCAGGCATTGGAGGAGAGGAGGGCAGGGGCCCAGCTCCTTCCTGAAGCCCCCATCCCACAGCCCCCCAGCTGGCTGTGAAAACACCTCTGAAGGCGGTAGAGGCCGTGGAAGGCGGCGAGGTGACCTTCACTGTGGACCTCACTGCGGCCTCAGCAGGGGAGTGGTTCCTGGATGGGCAGGCCCTGAAGGCCAGCGGCGAGTATGTGATACACTGTGACGGCACCCGGCACACTCTCACCATTCGCTTGGTGCCTGTCAGCCTGCACGGGGCCGAGCTCAAGTTCGTGGCCAATGGTATCGAGAGCAGCATCCGCATGGAGGTCCGAGGTAGGGGGACCCCGTCCCATGACCCTGGGGCCCCTCTGAGCCCCATTTCCTCCAGGAGTGGGGGCGGGATGGGGTCCCTGGGCTCTCAGGGCTCGGAAGATGCGTCGTTGCTCCTGGGGCAGGCGGGCCGCTGGATGAAGTGGGGCCAGGCGGTGGGGTGTGCAAGGTCACCGGGTGTGAGCGGAAGAGGGGCTCAAGCGTCCCCGATGGCGCCAAGCTTCAGTTCTCTGTCTGTATGCCCCCTTCCCCCCTCCTCCCGCTCTGTTGATTCCTTCTCCTGCGCCGCTTCTTGTCCTGTCTCTGCCTTCTTGCCTCTCTGACCCCCCTCCACCAAACCTGGCTCTCTTCCCCCTCTGTTCACTCCACCTCGTTCCACTCCCCCCTGTCCACTTCCCCCTTCATCCACACCCCATTGTCCACCTGTCTGTGACTTCCAGCAGCCCTGACGACCAAGTGTCCGGCAGCAGCAGTGGCAGCACGGGAGGTGCTGGCCCGGCTGCACGAGGAGGCCCAGCTCCTGGCCGAGTTATCGGACCAGGCTGCAGCTGTGACGTGGCTCAAGGATGGACACGCACTGTCTCCAGGCCCCAAATACGAGGTGCAGGCGTCAGCTGGGCAGCGGGCACTGCTAGTGCGGGACGTGAAGCGAGAAGACGCAGGCCTGTATGAGTGTGTCAGCCACGCGGACCGGATCGCCTACCAACTACTGGTGCAAGGTGACTCCAGTGTGTGTGTGTTCATGTCCTCCCTGGGCCGCCGCCGTGGCCAGGGCCGCGCATTCTGTCCCCCATCTCTGGATAGGCTCTGGGGGACCTGGGTAGCAGGAGCCGCCGTTCTCTGTCCCTGTGGGGACGGTGGGGGATCAGGGGCTCTGCCAACCCCCTGAGGAGGGTGGGGAGTCAGATAGGCTCAGGTGACCCTGTGGGGAGGGCAGGGGTGTGTGGGGGGTGCTCAGCCCATGCTATGGAGGCAGTGGGGGGATGGGATGGAGTCAGGTGACCATGTGGGGAGGGCAGGAGTCTGGGCAGCTCTGCTGACCTTGTGAGGAGGGTAGGGGGTCAGGGCAGGCTCAGGTGACCCCTGAGGGTAGGGTGGGGAACCAGGGACCCTGCCAACCCCGTTGGGAGGGTAGGGGTCAGGGACTCTGCTCAGTAGGGGAGGAGCTTCCTATGAGTGGGTGGCACTTGGGTGGTTGAAAGTCAGCAGCTGAGGCTGGCCCTGTCTCTGAAGGGGCCTAGGTTTGGGTGAGGGCCAGTGTCTCCCATGATCCTGAAGCCCCGAGCACCTTCCTCTGCTAGCTGCCTGGGCACGTGTGTGGTTAGGGCTCTGTCGGCCCCCTGGCCTGCCCATGTGCCCTTGTAGGCCTCACATCCTTTTTTGCACAAGGACATGGCTGGCGGCTGTGTGGATGCCATGGCCGGGGGCTCAGACCACTTTGAATACAAAACTTCAGAGGCCCACATGTGTGTACACGGGTACAGGGATGGCGTGGAGCTCGGTCACTCCTGCCAGTGCTTCTTACAGGAGGACATGGGCACACGGCACCGGCTGGTGGCTACCTCAGTCACCATGCAGGATGAGGGCACCTACTTGTGCCAAGTGGGCGAGGACTCTGTGGACTTCCGGTCGCGTGTCTGTGGTTCGCGCACTGCCTCCCAGGCTTGGTGTGTGGAGAGCAGGTCTGGCTGCATCCAGCTGTGCAGCGCTTGCAAGGCCAAGCTGTCTCTCCCTTCATTTCTTCTGAGAATACTTGGGGGTAGGGGCAGTTACTTCTGAATATGGGTGAAGAAACGACCCACGAAACTAATATATATATATATATAGGTGAAGAATGCAGGCCTGGAAAATAAAAGCTAAGAAGGAAAGTTAAAGCCCTTGTCCTCTTTTTAAAGATGAGGAAATGAGGGCTTCCCTGGTGGCGCAGTGGTTGAGAGTCCGCCTGCCGATGCAGGGGACACGGGTTCGTGCCCCGGTCTGGGAAGATCCCACATGCCGCAGAGCGGCTGGGCCCGTGAGCCATGGCTGCTGGGCCTGCGCGTCCGGAGCCTGTGCTCCGCAACGGGAGAGGCCACGGCAGTGAGAAGCCCACGTAATGCAAAAAAAAAAAAAAAAAAAAAAAAAAAAAAAAAAAAAAAAAAAAAAAAAGATGAGGAAATGAGGCAGAGAAGACCTAGAAAGTGCTGGAAGTGTCATTGGAAGGTTAGATTTGGATCTTGGTGAATCTGAGGCCCTGGCTCTTTCTAGAAGCCATTGAGGTCTCTTGGCAGATTCTCCAAGTCCAGTTCTGCCCCATCTTGGCCCTCAGAAGGGTCTCTGCCATGCCGCCCATGCCTCCTTCCATCTGAGCATAGGCACTGGGGCTGGACTGCCCATCATGGAGCTCTGAGGCTGCTTCCCACCACATCCAGGAGGGGTTGGGGTACCTGGACCACCTGTGCCCATGGAGGGTTCCGTGTGCAGCACCTGATCACAAAGGATCTTCATGGGGGGGATCCGAGGCTGCCTGGGGTCTAGAGCAAAGCTCTGTCATGGCTCCAGGACTTGGGAAACCTCACCTTGGCAGAGCCTCTGCTGTGTATCCCTCCCTGTCTCCAGAGCCCTCAGCGATGTTTGCCAAGGAGCAGCCAGCACTCAGGGAGGTACAGGCCGAGGTGGGGGCCAGTGCCACACTGAGCTGTGAGGTGGCCCAGGCCCAGACGGAGGTAACATGGTACAAGGATGGGAAGAAGCTGAGTGTGAGCTCAAAAGTGTGCATGGAGGCCAAGGGCTGCACCCGGCAGCTGGTGGTGCAGCAGGTGGGGAATAGGGACGCTGGGGAGTACAGCTGCGAGGCCGGGGGCAGAAGGTCTCCTTCCGCCTGGGTGTCACAGGTCAGCTGATGAAGCAGACATTTGACCATTTCATAAAAACAGGCCTGGAGGAACCAGGCCTGTTTTCAGTGTGGGGGACAGCAGTGCTCAGCTGACTCATCAGGCTGACTCATCAGGTCAGTTATACAAATAACCCCAGAACTTAGTGGTCCAATGGAACAATCTGTGGGCAGGAATTCAAGCAGTGCTCAGCGTGGGTGGCTCATCTCTGCTCCATATGGTGTTGACTGGGACAGGAGGATCCAGTCTGGCCTCATTTGTGTGTCTGATGTCCCAGTCAGGGGGCTGGCTGTGATGGCAGGCCTCTCTCTTCTAGTGATGTTGTCTGGGGTCATTCCTGTCTGGGACCATGCTGTTCTCTCCTCTGGGGCTATGCTTTCCTTGTGACATCTCATTCTCAAAGCCTCTCTCTCCATGTGGGTAGCCTGAGCTCCTTCATATTCTGGCTGGGTTCCCTTTAGGGATTAGGAGATGCTACAGGGTTTGTTAAGGTTTGTTTTCACCAGTCCCAGAATATTACATTCTGCGTGTTTTATTGCACAAAGCCAGACATAAGGCCAGCCTAGTTCCAAGGAGTTGGAGAAGTAGACCTCACTGTTGATGAGGAGTCCCCTGGTTAATTGGGGACAATTTTTAACAATCTACCACAAGGACACAGGCTCTATCTGTCTAGATCTTTGCTTTCTTGAGCATAAGATAAAGGTCTTTCTAATGCTTATTGCCTCATGGTCACAAGATGGCTTCCATAGCTCCAGCCATCATGTTCAAGGTGGGAAGAACATGTAAGGATTGTGTGTGTGTTTGTTTTTTTCCTTTTCACTGCTGTGCAGTAAATTATCACAAACTCAGTGGCTTAAAATAATGCCCATCTGTTAGTTCACAGTTCTATAGATCAGAATTCAAGATGTGGATTCTGGATTCTCTTTTCAGGGTCTCAAGGGCTGGAATCCATGTGCCATCTGGCTGAGTTCTCTCAGGATCCTTTTCCAAGCTTATCCAAGTTGCTGGCAGAATTCATTTCCTTGTGTGTGGTTCTGGGTCTAAGGCTACTTCCTGGCTGGCTGGCAGCCAGGGGCTGCTCTTAGGTGCTTTGCCAGATGGCCCCTCATGTCCACTCACTCTTATGCTTCAAATCTCTTTGGCCAGGAAGAAACCCCTCCCTTCTAAGGTCTCACCTGATTAGGTCAGGCCCAACCAGGATAATCTCCTTGTTAATGAACTCATAGTCAACTGATCTGGGACCTACATTCCTTCTGCAGAATCCCTTCACAGCAGCGCCTGGATTAATGTTTGGTGGAATAGCTTGGAGAAGGTGCACACATACTGTGGTGCAGGGATCTTGGGGCAGTCCTACTTAACACAGGGTGTCACCTGCTCGTTCTTCTATTCAGAGAACAGATGCTCTCTGAGGAGCCCACAGCAGATTTTCCCTATGCCTCCCTGTACTGTGTGGGTCCGATGGCCATACCTTGCTCAGGCACCTGGGAAAGTGAGTCCCTAATCTTCCAGCTTCAGCAGTGGAACATTGAGGGTGGTAGAGGTGGGCGTGTGGTGGTGTGGCTGGCCTGGTTCTGCTGAGGGATCTGTCCTGCGACGCTGGCCCATGTCCACACCAGGGTGACTGTGCCCTGGTTTTGGACACTGACTTCGAGGCAGGCTGTGGAGGGATCAGAGTGGACAGGGTCAGACCTCACTCCTGCCTCTTAGGAGACAGGTGACCTTAGGCAGGTCATCAGTGTCGTGTCCCCCTGAAGTCTGTCTGGAAACTCAGAATGTGGCCTTAACTGGAAATGGGGTCTTTGCAGACAACATCAAGGAAAGGATCACAGGATGAGGTGACCCTGCATTTCCACATGAATTTTAGGATCATCTTTTTAAGTTTTGCAAAAAAGGCAGCTGGTATTTTGATTGGGATTGCATCAAAATGTGTAGGTCAATTTGGGGAATATTGCCATCTTTTTATTTTATTTTAAAATTTTATTTATTTTTATTTATTTATTTTTGGCTGCATTGGGTGTTTGTTGCTGCACATGGGCTTTCTCTAGTTGTGGCAAGCGGTGGCTACCCTTTGTTGGGGTGCACAGGCTTCTCACTGCAGTGGCTTCTCTTGTTGCGGAGCACGGGCTCTAGGCATGCAGGCTTCAGTAGTTGTGGTGCACGGGCTTAGTTCCTCCGTGCATGTGGGATCTTCCCGGACCAGGGATTGAACCCATGTCCCCTGCATTGGCAGGCAGATTCTTAACCACTGCACCACCAGGGATGTACCCAAATGACTGGTATCAGATTTCTTTTTTAATTTTATTTTTTTGGTTGCACCGTGTGGCATGCAGGATCTTAGTTCCCTGACCAGGGATCACACCCGTGCCCCCTGTGGTGGAAGCACAGAGTCTTAACCACTGGACCACCAGGGAAGTCCCCTTTGCCATCTTAACAGTGTTAGTCTCCTAATCCACAATATGAGATGACTTTCTATTTACTTTGGTCTTTTAAATTTCTTTCAATTATGTTTTATAGTTTTCAGTGTGCAGGAATTGAGCTTATTTTGTTAAGTTTGTTGCTAAGTATTTTATTCTTTTTGATGCTACTGTAAATGGAATTGTTTTGTTAATTTCATTTAAAAATTGTTCATTCCTAATGTATGGAAATAGAATTGATTTTTGTATATTGGTCTAGTATCCTGCAGCTTCTCTGAATTCATTTATTCACTCTATTAGTTCTTTTGTGGATGCCTTAGGATTTTCTATATACAAATCATGTCATCTGCAGGTAGTTTTACTTCATTTCCAGTCTGGATGCCTCTCATTTTGTTTTTGATTACTGATTAAATCTCTTTACTTGTTATAGGTCTATTCAGATTTTTTTCCATTTATTCTTGTGTTAGTTTTGATAGTTTATGTGTTTCTAGGAATTTCTCCATTTCATCTAGGTTATCTAGTTCATAGTATTCTCTTTTATTCCTTTTTATTTTTGTAAGGTCTTTATTGATGTCCCCAGGTTTTTTTCCCTGATTTTAATAATTTGAGCCTTCTTTTTTCTTGGTCAGTCTAGATAATATTTTGTCAATTTTGTTGATCTTTTCAAAGAACCACCTTTTGGTTTCCTTGATTCTTTCTATTGCTTTTGTATTCTCCATTTCACTTATCTATGCTCTAATCTTTATTTTCTTCATTCTTCTAACTTTGGGTTTAACTTAATCTTTTTCTTGTTTCTTAAGGTATGAAATTAGGTTATTGATTTGTGATCTTCTTTTTAAGGTAGGCCTATAACTTATAGCTATGGATGGCAGGAAACTGAACACTGCTTTCACTGTACCTCATAAGTTTTGGTATGCTGTGTTTTCATTTTCATTTATCTCAAAGTATTTTCTAATTTTCCTTGTAATTCTCCTTTGAGTGTGTTGTTTAATTTTGACATACTTGTGCATTTTCCAGTTTTCTTTCTAGTATTGCTGTCTAGTTTCATTCCATCATAGTCAAAAAGATTCTTTGTATGCTTTCAGTCTTTTTAGATTTATTGAGACTTGTTTTATGGCCTAACATGTGGTCTGTGTTAGAGGATGTTCCATATGTGCTTGAGTAAAATGTGTCTTCTGTTGCTGTTGGGTGGAGTGTCCTCTGTAAGTCAGTTAGATCTAGTTTCTTGTATAGTGTTATTCATGTCCTATTTCCTTATTGATCTGTCTGGTTGTTCTATCCATTATTGAAAGTAGGATACTGAAGTCTCTGACTATTCTTGGAGAACTGTCTATTTCTCCCTTTAATCTTTTAGTTTTCATTTCATATATTTTGGAGCCCTCCTGTTAGTTGTGCTTATATTTATAGTTGTGATATCTTCTTGATGAATTGACCCTTTTAATCAATATATAACATCCTTAATCTATATCTGTATATATTAAATATAATGTCTTGTAATTTTTTTTTCCTTTTGCTTGACATTAGTATAGCCACCTCAGGTCTCTATTGATTGCTATTTGTATGGAGTATCTTTTCACTTTCAACCTATTTGTATCATTGGATCTAAAGTGAATCTCCTGTAGACAGCATTTTAAAAATTCATTTTGTATTAAGTTAATTCTTATAAAGAAGTGTTTCCTTCTGCTATTTTACTCTTTGTTTCTTATATGTCATATCTTTTTGCCATTATTTTCTCCATTATTGTCATTTATGATTAATTTATTTTTTCTAGTGTGCCATTTTTGTTACTTTCTCATTTCTTTATGTATATGTACATTCATTTTTTCTTAGTGATTACCCCGGGGATTGTCATTAACATCTAACTTTGTAATAATCAGGTTTGAAATTATATCATCTTAGTTTCAGTAGAAAAACTCTGCTTCTTTACAGGTTGTGCCCCAAATTGAAAGTTGTTAATGTCACAAGTTATGTCTTTATACATAGTGTGTCCGTTAACTTTATAGTTTTATGATTATTGTTTATGCATTTGTATTTTAAGTCATATAAGAAGTAAAAGGAATTATCTAAGCACCAGAAGAATGATCCAATATAAATGAGAGTTGGAACTTACAAACAAGAGCAAGATTAGAAGATCAGAAGTTCCACCCAGGAACTTCAGATGATAGAAAAGCAATCTGAAAGAGTATGTCAAATAAGTCTACTTAAAATGATTAAAGAGATGTATGGAAGACTAGAAAATGTAAGAAAAAGTGAAATACTAGGAAAAAGAACAGGCAGATTTAAAGAAGTAAATGAAACTTCTTGAATAAGAAGCACAACTTTTGTAATAACAATTCAGTGGAGGGATAAACAGCAAATTAGACATAGCTGAAGATAGAATTATTGAATTGGAAGATAGATTTGAGAAAATTACTCAGGATGAATCACAAAGAGGTAAAAAATAAGAGATAATGACAGACATAGAGAAGAGAAGTATAAGGCCACACGTATGTCTAAAAGGACTTCTAGGAGATACTAGAGATAATGAGGAAGATGAAATAATGAAAGAAATAATGTGGAGAAATTTTAGAAATGGTAAAAGACATGAATCCTAAACTTCAAGATACATAAGAAATAATGGCAATTGTAAAAAAAAAAAAAAAAAAAAGTCACAGCTAGTGAATTCCAGAAGGCCAAAAACCAAGAGGAGATCTTAACTTCCAAAGGGAAAAAAGATTAATGGGATGATAGTTATTCTTCCTGTAGATTTTTCAACAGCAATGAAGAGCACAGAAAAGATGGTATAGTCTCCAAAGCACTGAGGGAAAATAACTGTTGATCTAGAATTCTGTATCCAGCTAAACTATCATTCAAAAGTTAAGGTGAAATACAGTCATTTTCAGAGAGTAAATGGAAAGAATTTGTCATTCATAAAATCTCACTGAAAGAATTACCAATGAATATACTTTATAAAGAAGAAAATCAAGTCTAGAGTAGTAGAATGGGTTCTAGAGCAGTGGTCCCCAACCTTTTTTGCACCAGGGGCCAGTTCTGTGGAAGACAATTTTTCCATGGGCCAGGGAGGGGGGATGGTTCAAGCAGTAATGCAAGCTATGTGGGGGATGGTTCAGGTGGTAATGCAAGCAATGGTTCAGGTGGTAATGCAAGGAATGGCGGGATGGTTCAGGTGGTAATGTGAGTGATGAGGAGCAATGGGAAGCAATGGGGAGCAGCAGATGACGCTTCACTTGCTCACCCACTGCTCACCTCCTGCTGTGAGGCCCAGTTCCTAACAGGCTGCGGACTGGTACTGGTTTGTGACCCAGGGATTGGGGACGCCTGTTCTAGAGTAATGTGATGTCAAGCAAATACAGTAAGTTAATAAAAAGCAGCATCTGATTCCCAAGGCCAAGGATTTGATTACACCAATGGTGACTGGCCTGCTAGAAGTTATAGACTGCATTAACATATTAGTGTTCCTGTGACTCAGGGGTATTGCCTGTTCTTGGTGACATGGTATAAGAAATTCTCCCTGAAAATACCAATGCTATGATATGCCAGCCACAAATTATGTCTCTCTTTGTTAGGGTAATTATGAGATCACAGGTGCTAAGTAGATGCCAGAGCCTGAATTGTAACATATACCAATGTGAAAATTATTGAACTGGGAGCCTTCAGATTCTGAGAACTAACCTGTTCCCTGCTTTGTACATCTTCTGAGTGTGAAGTTCTCTGTGTTGAGAAAGCTAGGAATAGGACCGGCTTGTGGCCAAGGCATCATGGTTTTGAGATCCAGAAGGTGGGCCCTCATCCAATTCTAGAAATTTGATTGTCTTGTCTTCCTCCCTGTCCCCAGAGGCCACACTGATATTTGCCAAGGAGCATCCAGCATGCAGGGGAGTGCAGGCTGAGGTGGGGGCGAGCACCATGCTAAGCTGTGAGGTAGCCCAGGCCCAGACAGAGGTAATATGGTTCAAGGAGGGAAAGAAACTGAGTTCAAGCTCAAAAGTGTGTGTGGAGGCCAAGGAAGGGCTGCACCCCGAGGCTGGTGGCGCAGCAGGTAGGCAAGGTAGATGCTGGGGGAGTACAGCTGAGAGGCCAGGGGCTGGAAGGTCTCCTTCCACCTCGACATCCCAGGTGGGTTCCTTGAGTTCCTTCTTATGTTCCTCAGCTTAATTATTAGGGAGTAGGCGTGTGTGGTCATGCCACCTAAAAGTGTGTTTTCTCACAAAACTTACCACATAGCAGCTAGTGGGTATTAATTACATGCCAAGGGCCAGATTTTATGAAGTGAGTCTTGTCTTTTTACTTGTATCAACTTCACAAGCACCCCGGGAAGAGGAATTCTGATTATTCCCATTTTAAGATAAGGCACAAGGAAATTCCATAACTTGCCGAAGTTCACATAGCCAGAGAATTACAGAGCCAGGGTTTAGGCCTAATATTCTGAGGGCTATTTTCTCTGGTTATCAAATTACAGTTTAACAATCCCCTGCCCATATTAAAAAAATTTTTTTAAGAGACTATTCCACTGTCTTCCAGATTCCATGTATTTTTTTGGAATATCAACTGTCATATATATTATGTTCCCTCAAGGGTCATTTTTTCTTTTCCTGTTGTTTTTAAGGTATTGTTTTTGATTTTGATTTTCAGCAGTTTACATTGATGAACCTAGGTGTGATTTTCTTTGTATTCATCCTGGTTAGGGTTGCAGAGCATTTTGAGTCTGTGGATTTTTGTCTTTCCTCAACCGTAGAGTGTGGTTTCTCACATGTCTCATAAGTATTTCTCTTTCTCTCCACCTCTTAATTCTTTTTCTCTCTCTGTTTTAGTCTGGATATTTTCTTTAGATCTGTCTTCCAATCCACTAATTTTCTATTCTTCTATATCTAATCTGTTGTCAAACCCATATATAGTGTGTTTACTTTCAGTTATCGTATTTTCCAGTTTCATAATTTCCATTTGTTTAATTTCTTATAGAGTCTAGACTCTGCAGTAAAATTTTTGTATTTGATATATTTTCTTTTCTTTCATATTAAAGAAATATTATCATGGTTATATCCTGGTCTGATCATCTGATATTGCTTTTTTTTGGATTTCTATTCACTCTTGTCCTTGGCATGCCAGTGAATTTTCAGTTGACTGTCAGACATTGTTTGAGAAAACTTTTTGAATATGGATGATGTTATCTTACTTCAGACAGAGGATCAGTATTTCCTTTGCTAGGGAGGGAGAGAACAACTAAGAACTTCAGTCTATTCAAGGACTACACTGACTCAAGGCTGCATTGCAGTTTTGATCAGGGTCATCTATCTCTGGTTTGCCCCCATTCCTGGGCATAGTCCTCCAAGGATTTCTACAGAGACTTGGGGTATGGATGGGGGTCTCTTTTCAGGCAGACACTCAACTCTAATCTTTGTCTCTCTGGTAATGCAAGGTGCTAAAAAGTCTACTATAGTTTTCAGAGGTTTTCTGCTTGGCTTTGTAGTCTCCTGGGCCATGCAGTTGTGGAGCTCATCAAACATCTTGAAGGGAATGTGGCTGAGTGTGGGGCTCAATTCTACAAGATCTCTTTTTCCTGGAGGCTTGGCTCCTCAGTCTCTAACTTTATCTCTCTGCTCACACAAGGTGTACATAGCATGACCAGTTTTCCTGTTTCATAGTAGCAGCCCTATGCCTTTTAGTGTCATGCTGTACTAAGGAGCAGCAGTGTCCAGAGGAGAAAAATCAGATGCCCAGTGTGGTTCCAAAAATGCAGTTCCCTTTTACCTTCCTCACTGACTTCACATCTATCCTTCTAGGAGAGCCCTGGCCCTAGCTCTCATCTCTGTTAGAATGACTCCCCTCAGGTTTCATCAAAGCCGCCTCCCTTTTATCATTTAGCACTTCACCTAAACATTACTCCTTAGCAAGATTTTCTCTGACCACCAAATCTTAAGTCACCAGTAAGTCCCTTCTCTCTAGCACATCACTCTGTCTTATTTCATCACAGCATTCACCGTAGCATTACATCATTGTCATGTTTGTATGCTTGTTTGTTTTTCTTCGGTAGAAGGTAAGATCTGTAAGAACAGAGAATGTGTTACTCACGTTTCCAGCTATGGTGTAGCATCCCCAGCTACCACCATAGTGCCTGCAGATAATGGGCTCTCCATTGACATTAGTTGCATCAGTGATTGAATGAATGAATGAATGAATGACTGCATCTACAGCATGAACTCTCTGAGATCCTATATGTATTTATACGTATAGGGGATACAAGTGCACACAACCCAACCTGCCTGCCAGAGGTGACTGTCACATGGGAAAGACAATGAACTAGCTGTGACAGATGCTAGAATAACTTTGGCCACTTTCCTCCAGCCTTAGGAATTGACCTTGAGTCAGAACATCACCAAAATGTACACTTGAGATATATGTTTGTAAACACAACTATACACCTTCGTGGGCACAAGGCATCACTGGCTCCAAGGAGAAAATTTACTGAACTCTTAAGTTTTGGTCTCACAGGCTGGTACCAGCTTTGTGTCTCTGACACTGTGTATCCCTTTCTGTGCCCAGAGTCCTCTGCGGTGTTTATCAAGGGGCAGCCAGCACATAAAGAGGTACAGGCTGTGGTGGGGGCCAGCACCACACTGAGCTGTGAGGTGGCCCAGGCCCAGACGGAGGTGATGTGGTACAAGAACAGGAAGAAGCTGAATTCGAGCTCAAAAGTGCATGTGGAGGCCAAGGGCTGCACCCGGACGCTGGTGATGCAGCAGGTGGGCAAGGCAGACGCTGGGGAGTACAGCTGCGAGGCCAGGGGCCAGAAGGTCTCCTTCCACCTGGATGTCACAGGTCAGTCCTTGGAGGTAGTAACTTAGCCTTGTGTGGAGGTGATGGGACTGGCTTGCATCCCCCAACAGACCCGATGATCTTCCCACTAGACTTCATCTCTTTTAGCCTTCCGTCCTCCCACCTCCCATTTTCATACCCATGGCTGGACCAAGGGAGGCTGGATGGGCAGGCTGTGAACAGAAGGGATAATGGTATTCCTATAAACCCTGAGTGGTGTTTCCACACAGTAATGCACAGTCTTCAGTTCCCAGCATCTGCCCAGAACCTTCTGGGTATTCCTTGGTGTCTGGGACTCTGGTTCTGTCTTGCACTTGGGGTTTGAGGTAGACCAGATGTCTTTTAACTGTGGGTATGTGAATTTGCTCCTCCTGGATGTCCTGACAGCTCCTAGACGCTGTCACGTAGCAACGCATGTTGGTTCACACTAGGGAGAGATGTTTGAATTTCATTAAGCCAGGACAAGGGGAAATTTCTGCCACACAGTCATACTTGGATTTATCTCAAGACGAACTATGGATTATCAAAGTTTTAGGTGTTCTGAACACTCTTTCTTCCTTGCACATGGATATAGAAGTTATCTGTGCATCTACATGTAACAAAATCTAGATCTATTTTTCTTGCAATATGTGTGCAAAGTAAACAGAGACCAGAGGGTTGGTTGATATGTGCCTGAGATATGCACATGTGAAGTCTGGAATTCTCTTTTCAAAGCAAATACTGATTTCCTTTTGTTTTCTGTTAGAACATTCTATGTCAGAATTCCCCATGGAGTCTGATTTATAGATTTAGACTTGGAGAGGAATAGTAGCCTCTCCTATACCAACATATATGTATCTTTTAAGAATGGTATTTTAGAAGAATATGACAATATTTTTTCATGGCAATAAATGTGAAAGGTTTGACAAATTGATCAGATTCTTAGAAAACTATATAAAAAGTGACACAAGAAACATTCAACAACTCAAGTAGTCCTGTAATCTTTTAAATAATTGGAACCATAATGATAAATCTTCTCATAGAGAAAGATCTAAGCCCAGTAGTTCCACTGGTAAATTATATGAAATACTTTGGAAAGAAACTCCATGTTCATGGATATTCTTCTAGAGAATAGAAAAAGGAAATAAACAGTCTCTGATTTGTTTCATGTAGATAGCATAACATTGATACAAATATCTGACAAAAAAATTGTAAGAATTAAAATTACAGACCAACCTATTATGGATATCAAGGCCAATATCTGAAACAAAATATTATCAAAGTAAATTGAACAATATATTAAGAGGAAAATTGGTAATGCACTGTGATAAAAGTCATAGTCCAGAAATGCAAGGTTGTTCACACACTAGAAACATTAGCAAAGCAATCTGTTCATGACATGCAGAATAAAGTATTTGGTAAGATTTGGCATTATAAATACAGAAGAAAAGTTTAATAAAGTTGGCATCAATTCATGACATAAAATTCTTAACAAATTATAAATAAAACAGTTCTTAATCTGATAAATGATGCTGCAGACAAACCAGCTAATTGCACACAAAAAAGTGAAAGTTTGAAAGTTTATGAGATAGGGAACCAGACAAGGAAGCCAACCGTTACTGCTTTTAACCAACATTGTACAACAGAGATAGGAGGAAAAGAAAGTAAAAGACATAAACGTGTGAAGAAACAAAAATTGAATTCATGGATAATATGATTAATCCAAAGGATAAATTATGAGACTTAATAAGATAGTTGAGAATGATTACCATGTAAAAAAATCAATATGAAGAAAACACTTCTATGGCTACATAGTAGCAACAAACATCTGGAAAATGAAATTTTTAAAAGAGTTACAATAGCATCAAAAGAATCATTTTCTAATTGCAAGTCTAATAAAGGGTGGTGAGAGGCTCTGTGTGCATGGGGGAATTATTAAAAATGTTTTGAGAGACAGTCAAGAAGTTCTAAATAGTTGGGTAGAAATCCAGGGAAGAATAACAAATATTCAACACCAATTAAAATCCAAACAAATGTTTGTTGAGTGGGGATTTTGGAAATTCAGAAGTCAATTGCTAAGACCATGTACAGTCAATACACTCTTGAAGAAGAGCAAAAAGTGAGTTATTTGCTATACCAATATCAAGATTGTTATAAAGCTACAGTAATGAATACAATAGTGTCTCGATGCAAGGATAGATACACAGACCAAAGGACCAGAATAGTGATCTCCGACACAAATCTGCACATGAATGGATGCCCACATTCTTCTGCTCCTTTTTTAAAAAAAAATGTGGAATCATGCAAGGAGTAGAGACAACATGGTTTTAATAAATGGCACTTAAACCATTTAACCATATAGAAACACGATTAGGCCAGTAATTCATATCCCCCATGGTCAACTCATTTTGGGTTAAACACCACAGAATAGAAGGGAAAATCATAAAACTCTTAGATGATAACATAGATGGTTTTAATTACCTCAGACTAAAGAATGATTTCTCTCTTTGTTTTAATAAATAATTTAAAGAATTTTTATTTATTATTTTTGGCTTTGTTGCTCCATGTGGGCTTTCTCTAGTTGCGGTGAGCTGGGGCTACTCTTCACAGTGGTGCGTGAGCTTCTCACTGTGATGGCTTCTCTTGTTGTTTAGCATGGGCTCTAGGTGCGCAGACTCCAGTAGTTGTGGTTCGCAGGCTCAGTAGTTGTGGCTCACGGGCTCTAGAGAGAAGGCTCAGCAGTTGTGGTGCACGGGCTTAGTTGCTCTGTGACATGTGGCATCATCCTGGACCAGGGCTCGAACCTGTGTCCCCTGCATTGGCAGGTGGATTCTTAACCACTATGCCCCCAGGGAAGTCCCAAAGAATGACTTCTTAAAATACAAGTGCACTAACCATAATGAAAAAAAAATTGACATATTTGACTACCTTAAAACTAAATATGTATTGATAGATTCATCAGAAGATAGCATAAAGTACTGAAAAGGCACACAGATGTGGAAGACATTTAGAACACACACACTTGTCAGTGCCTAGCATTCGTATGTATAAAAACGTCCTTAAAGTGAAATTACAAATGTCAGACAGTGCTATTGAAAATAGGGCAAAAACGTTGAACAGTGACACCACAGAAGAGCAAACACTGATGACCAAACACATCAGAAATGGGTCTTTACTTTGAATCATCAGAAAAAATGCAAAAGAGTGCCACAGGAGGTACATTTCACTCCCACCAGACTGCTGACAGTGAGAGTAGGGGACGGTACAACTTCAGCAAATCTCATTCACTGCAGATGAGAACATGCCCTGCACGTTCCTGTGAGAAAAGACACTGGTCTCATCTACGAAGGACGAGGAATGCACCCATAATGACACCACAGTTTCTGTCCTAGAAGAATTGTGCAAAGAGGAAGTTTATCAGAGTATCCCCATCAGATGCTTGTACCACTTAACAATACAAAAAAACTAAATGGTACTAGCAATTCCCACAACACAGAAAAGTGAACTCGTGGTGGGGTAGAAACCCAGTGTAAACGTAAAAACAAAAAAACCCACCGATGATACCATGGTTTCTTTAAAGACTTAGGTAAGGAAACATTTCTAAATAGAACACAAATGCTCTAAACTGAAAGGGCTGAAATGGACATCGCTGAAACGATTGAAGGGAAAAATTTTGATTCATCAGAGAACTTGATCACACAGTGAAAATCTGAGCCCCACAGTTGGGAATAACCTTGAAAGCTAGCAATCTGTCCTTCTCTCATATTTCAATGCATAAAGAATGCCTAGAAATGAATGGAGAGAAGAGAGAGCCTACTATGGGTGAGTGGGAAAAAATTTGAATAGTGTCACCAGGAAGAACAAAAGAGTAATGGGGACCCCAGTCATACGGGGAAAGGTGCTCAGCTTCTTTATTCCTCAGACAATGGAAAAGAAAGGCACGGGGAGGGGTCAGCACTCCCACCAGATTGCCACAAGTGGACCATACTAAGTGTAGGCCAGGGCACCGAGCCTCAGTAATTTCCATGGATTGCAGGTGCAATGTTCTCTGCTTAGCCGTATGGAGAAGACTGTGGCCCCATCTGGGAAGGTTTGGGAACACTTGCATGTGACCCCAAAGATGCCATGAGCAGGGGAGAAGTCTCTTCCAAAAGTGCAACATCCCCCACCCACCCACCCCACGGACCTGCTCACGCAGACCCGAGGGAGAATGCATCACTTGGGTTACTTGTTGCTGAGAAAGGCAGGGGGACTTCGGCAGGACACACGGCTGGTGCAGAGCCTGGAGAAGTCTCCTTGGCCCCCGCTCCATCTCCGCAACCCTCGAACCCGCCTGGCCCAGGGCTCCCCACTCAGGTCTCTTTGCCCGGGGCTGCTTTGCTGACTGAGATGGTGCCTTTGACCCGTGTATCCCTCCGTGTGCCCAGAGCCCAAGGAGGTGTTTGCCAAGGAGCAGCCGGCACGCAGTGAAGTACAGGCCGTGGCGGGGGCCAGTGCCACGCTGAGCTGCGAGGTGGCCCAGGCCCAGACGGAGGTGACGTGGTACAAGGATGGAAAGAAGCTGAGTTCGAGCTCGAAAGTGCATGTGGAGGCCACGGGCCGAGGGCGGCGGCTGGTGGTGCAGCAGGCGGGCAAGGCAGACGCCGGGGAGTACAGCTGCGAGGCCGGGGGCCAGAGGGTCTCCTTCCACCTGGATGTCACAGGTCAGTCCTGGAGGAGGATACTAAGCTAGCCTATTTGGAGGTGATGAGGGGACTGTCTTGCGGCCTCCACAGATGGGTGTTCACGCGCCTGTAGCCTCCCAGTCTTCCACGTCCCACGTTTATAGCCATTTTTGCCCAGGGGAGGATGGATGGAGAGGGTGGGCATGGAAGGAAGAGGGGCCATTTGTATCCACCTGTTTCCATGCAGTAAGGCCCAGTCACAGTGTCTTAGCACCTGCCCAGAGCCTTCCCTTTCTTCCTGGTATCGGGACCCTGGCTCTCCCTGATGCGTGGGGTCTGAGGTAGGCCTGGGGATACGTGAATTTCCTCCCATGGTACATCTTTCCTGACACCTAACACATGGCTCATGGCGGGTCTCGGGTTGCCAGATGGGGTTTCAATTTCATTGATCGTGGATTAGTGGAGATGTTGGCCACCCAGTCCCACTTGGAATTATCTTAGGAGTGAACCATGGATGATCAGATTTGAGGCTTCAAGAACGCCCTTCATTCAATTTCCTGAATACGGAAGCTCCGGTTGCCTTTAGGTAGCAGAAGATAGGCCCAAATTTTGTTGTCACGATCTTGCAAAGGGAGAAAGAAAGGAGGATTGGAACAGGGTCACCTGTGCTATTTAGGGTGATTTTCTTAAATGCAATAGGGTTTTGCCTTTGTCTTCAAACTGTTTGGATGCTGTGGGTCCGTATTCCCCGTGGCGTTATATTGATGACTTTAGGAACGGAAAGGAAACAGTCACTACTGCCCCATCAGTCTGCTTTGCTAATGAGGAGTTAGTGTAGTAGCAGCAGACTCTGACTGGCAAAGCAGTCTTTATTTCGTTGCATTTTCCTAAAGGTTAGTGAGTGTCTCTGCCTCGTGGCTGGAACATAGGGCAGTCTAAGAAATCAGGCTACTCGTCTTCTGTGAAAAGAGTCTTAATGCTGAGTAGGGGTGGGTGCACTGTCATTCCACATTGACTCCTAGGTGCCAACCCATAACTGTTTGAGACCATGTGACCATAGGATGAATAATGGGTGTGTATAGATATCCCAGATGCCACCGGGCATTTCTGTAAAATGTGGCATTCGGAGAATATTAGAGAGTGTTGTAAGATAAAAGCTTTGAAAAGTTGTGAAGTTTGACTAAATCCTGGAAAACAGTATGAAAACTGACCCAAGAAGATGTAGAAAACTCAAAGAGTTATATGACTTGTCAATCAGTGGGACCAATAATGAAAAATCTCCCCAAGAACTACCTTGTAGTTCTCTGGTACAGTCTACAAAATATCCTGGAAAACTGTTATTCCATGCTTGTGGAGATGGTCTTAGAGACAGAAGAAGGAGATGCACTCCATAAGCCTCTTTAAGTTCAGAAAATAACATCGATGGATACCAGAATCGCGGAAGAAAGGCAGGAAGGATGAATGAAATTCCAGACATATATATTGTGAATATCACAGCGAAAATCATAAATGAAATGTTAGCAAAAGACATTCAGCCATGCATCCACGGAGATCAGTGATGAGAGTCGTAGTTCAGGATTGCACGTTTGCCTGAATGTTGACAACGTTAATAGATATACAGCTTGGCATTAAGAGATTGAATGCAAATGGATGTGGTCCTCTGAACGAGTAGAGAATCAAATGGTTGATGACATTTGATCGTCCCAAATCCAGGCAAATAGTATGATAAAACTGAGCACCAGTTCCGGCCATAAAAGCCTTATCATACTGTATAAAAGTGTTCTTTTTGTAACGTTATAATAACATTCCTCCAACAACAACAGCAGCAACATCCAGAGCAGCATCCCACTTAACATGTCCCTGGAAATCTTTGATGTGAGGGAGAATACACGTGGGCCTCTGTAGCCATTGAGTGAAGACAGGAGGAGCATAAAATCAGTGGCAAAGGGTTTAGAAAAACTCAAGGTAGAATTTGCTGATGATGTGATTATCCACTGAGACAATCCGATGGATAAATTATTAGGCTGTGTACGATTGTTGAGTAAGATTAGGGTGTAAAAGTATGAACACGCAGAAGACATTTCCACAGCTAAGTCCTGGCGAGAAAGGCTTGGAAAGTGAAACTTTTGTGAAAGAGTAAAAATGGCACAATTGGATCATGTTTCTAATTCCAGGTCTGAAAAAAGTTGTTACGAGATTATGTGGGGAAATTAGTACACATTTTTGAGAGAGGGTCAGAGGTTTCCATCGATGGACAGTAATCTGAGGAGAACAAAAGAAAGATGTTGATTAAGAATGAAAATCGAGCCAAATTTGTGTTTTGGGTGGTCGCATGGTAGAATATCAGGGAGATTCCAAAGGCAAGGTACAGCCAATATGCTATTTGCTTGCAGATCTGCAGTGAGAGCACTTCCTGTGAGCCTTGTGAAGAATTATTGTGAGGGTATATAGATTTCAATATAAGGGGATCCCAGTGCGGCGATATTTACCGCATCAGAGGAACGTAGTAGTGAGGTCAGCAAGAGCTCCTTGCAGCAGTGGTTTCCTGCACCACCACGGACAAATCGCCCCTCCGCCCCCATCCTAGCCCCCTCCCCACCGCCACAATTTCATCTGATACTGTTCTGTCTGTTCGAGAAGCCGTGGACGTATGTTGTCTTCATAAATAGTGCTTGGACCACTTACCCATAGGGAAATATTAAACTGTCCTGACAATTCACACCACACACAAAAGTACACTCTTGGTGGGTTAGAAAGCTCTGTGTTAAAAGGTACAAACCAAAAAACAGGCCGGTGATAGAGTGGATTCTTTAAAGACCGAAGATAAGGGAAGATTTCTTAAATGGAACCCAAATGCCCCAAACTCAAAGGACTGAAATGGACATTGGTAATACTATTGAAGGTAAAAACTTGATTCATCAGAGGATTCGATCACACCGTGAAAATGCGAGTCCCACACTTGGGAATAACCTTGAAAGCTAGCAATCTGTCCTCTTCTCATATTTCCATGCATAAAGAATGCCTAGAACTGAATGGAGAGAAGAGAGAGCCTACTATTGGTGAGTGGGAAAAAATTTGAATAGTGTCACCAGGAAGAACAAAAGAGTAATGGGGACCCCAGTCATACGGGGAAAGGTGCTCAGCTTCTTTATTCCTCAGACAATGGAAAAGAAAGTCACGGGGAGGGGTCAGCACTCCCCCTAGATTGCCCCAAGTTGACCATACTAAGTGTAGGCCAGGGCACCGAGCCTCAGTGATTTCCATGGACTGCAGGTACAAAGTTCCCTGCTTAGACGTATGGAGAAGACTGTGGCCCCATCTGGGGAGGTTTGGGAACACTTGCGCGTGACCCCGCAGATGCCATGAGCAGGGGAGAAGTCTCTTCCAAAAGTGCAACATCCCCCACCCACCCACCCCACGGACCTGCTCACGCAGACCCAAGGGAGAATGCATCACTTGGGTTACTTGTCGCTGTGAAAGGCAGGGGGACTTCTGCAGGGCACACGGCTGGTGCAGAGCCTGGAGAAGTCTCCAGCTTGGCCCCCGCCCCACCTCCGCAAGCCTTGCACCCGCCTGGCCCATGGCTCCCCACTCAGGTCTCCTTTGCCCAGGGCTGCTTTGTTGACTGAGATGGTGTCTTTGACCCGTGTATCCCTCCGTGTCCCCAGAGCCCAAGGAGGTGTTTGCCAAGGAGCAGCCGGCACGCAGTGAAGTACAGGCCGTGGCGGGGGCCAGTGCCACGCTGAGCTGCGAGGTGGCCCAGGCCCAGACGGAGGTGACGTGGTACAAGGATGGAAAGAAGCTGAGTTCGAGCTCGAAAGTGCGTGTGGAGGCCACGGGTCGAGGGCGGCGGCTGGTGGTGCAGCAGGCAGGCAAGGCAGATGCCGGGGAGTACAGCTGCGAGGCCGGGGGCCAGAGGGTCTCCTTCCACCTGGATGTCACAGGTCAGTCCTGGAGGAGGATACTAAGCTAGCTTATTTGGTGGTGATGAGGGAACTGTCTCGCGGCCTCCACAGTTGGGTGTTCACGCGCCTGTAGCTTCCCGGTCTTCCATGTCCCACGTTTAGAGCCATTTTTGCCCCGGGGAGGATGGATGGAGAGGGTGGACGTGGAAGGAAGAGGGGCCATTAGTGTCAACCTGTTTCCATGCGGTAAGGCCCAGTCACAGTGTCTTAGCACCTGCCCCGAGCCTTCCTGTTGTTCCTGGTATCAGGACCCTGGCTCTCCCTGATGCGTGGGGTCTGAGGTAGGCCTGGGGATATGTCACTTTCCTCCCATGGTACGTCTTTCCTGACACGTAACACATGGCTCATGGTGGGTCTCGGGTTGCCAGATGGGGTTTCAATCTCATTGATCGCGGATTAGTGGAGATGTGGGCCACCCAGTCCCACTTGGAATTATCTTAGGAGTGAACCATGGATGATCAGATTTGAGGCTTCAAGAACGCCCTTCATTCAATTTCCTGAATACGGAAGCTCCGGTTGCCTTTAGGTAGCAGAAGATAGGCCCAAATTTTGTTGTCACGATCTTGCAAAGGGAGAAAGAAAGGAGGATAGGAACAGGGTCACCTGTGCTATTTAGGGTGATCTTCTTAAATGCAATAGGGTTTTGCCTTTGTCTTCAAACTGTTTGGATGCTGCGGGTCCGTATTCCCCGTGGCGTTATATTGATGACTTTAGGAACGGAAAGGAAACAGCCGCTACTGCCCCATCAGCCTGCTTTGCTAATGAGGAGTTAGTGTAGTAGCAGCAGACTCTGACTGGCAAAGCACTCTTTATTTCGTTGCATTTTCCTAAAGGTTAGTGGGTGTCTCTGCCTCGTGGCTGGAACATAGGGCAGTCTCAGAAATCAGGTTACTCGTCCTCTGTGAAGAGAGTCTTAATGCTGAGTAGGGGTGCGCTGCCATTCCACGTTGACTCCTAGGTGCCAACCCATAACTGTCTGAGACCATGAGACCACAGGATGATTTGTGGGTGTGTATAGATATCCCAGATCCCACCAGGCATTTCTGTAAAATGTGGCATTCGGAGAATATTAGAGAGTGTTGTAAGACAAAAGCTTTGAAAAGTTGTGAAGTTTGACTAAATCCTGGAAAACAGTATGAAAACTGACCCAAGATGATGTAGAAAACTCAAAGAGTTGTATGACTTGTCAATCAGTGGGACCAATATTGAAAAATCTCCCCAAGAACTACCTTGTAGTTCTCTGGTACAGTCTACAAAATATCCTGGAAAACTGTTATTCCATGCTTGTGGAGATGGTCTTAGAGACAGAAGAAGGAGATGCACTCCATAAGTCTCTTTAAGTTCAGAAAATAACATCGATGGATACCAGAATCACAGAAGAAAGGCAGGAAGGATGAATGAAATTGCAGATGTATATATTGTGAATATCACAGCAAAAATCATAAATGAAATGTTAGCAAAAGACATTCAGCCATGCATCCACGGAGATCAGTGATGAGAGTCGTAGTTCAGGATTGCACGTTTGCCTGAATGTTGACAACGTTAATAGATATACAGCTTGGCATTAAGAGATTGAATGCAAAAGGATGTGGTCCTCTGAACAAGTAGAGAATCAAATGGTTGATGAAATTTGATCGTCCCAAATCCAGGCAAATAGTATGATAAAACTGAGCACCACTTCCTGCCATACAATTCTTATCATAGTGTATAAAATTGTTCTTTTTGTAATGTGATAATAAAATTCCTCCAACAACAACAGCAGCAACAACCAGAGCATCATCCCCCTTAACGTGTCCCTGGAAATCTTTGATGTGAGGGAGAACACACGTAGGCCTCTGTAGCCACTGAGTGAAGACAGGAGGAGCATAAAATCAGTGGCAAAGGGTTTAGAAAAACTCAAGGTAGAATTTGCTGATGATGTGATTATCCACTGAGACAATCCGATGGATGAACTATTAGGCTTTGTACGATTGTTGAGTAAGATTAGGGTGTAAGAGAATGAACACGCAGAAGACATTTCCACAGCTAAGTCCTAGCGAGAAATGCTTGGAAAGTGAAACTTTTGTGAAAGAGTTAATATGGCACAATTGGATCATGTGTCTAACTCCAGGTCTGATAGAAGTTGCTACGAGACTATGTGGGGAAATGAGTACCCATTCTTGGGAGAGAGTCAGAGGTTTCCATCGATGGACAGTAATCTGAGGAGAAAAATCAAAGATGTTGATTAAGAATGAAAATCGAACCAAATCCGCATTTTCGGTGGTAGGATGGTAGAATAGCAGGGAGATTCCAAAGGCAAGGTACAGCCAATATGCTATTTGCTTGCAGAAGCGCGGTGGGAGCCCTTCCTTTGAGCCTTGTCAAGAATTATCATGAGGCTATATAGTTTTCAACATAAGGGGATCCCAGTGCAGTGATATTTACCACATCAGAGGAACGTAGTAGTGAAATCAGAAAGAGCTCCTTGCAACAGTGGTTTCCTTCACCACCACGGACATATCCCCCCTCCGCCCCCCTCCTAGCCCCCTCCACACCACCACAATTTCATCTGATTCTGTTCTGTCTGTTCGAGAAGCCGAGGAAGTAGGTTGTCTTCATAAATAGTGCTTGGACCACTTACCCATAGGGAAATATTAAACTGTACTGACAATTCACACCACACACAAAAGTACACTCTTGGTGGGTTAGAAACCTCAGTGTTAAAAGGTACAAACCAAAAAACAGGCTGGTGATACAGTGGTTTCTTTAAAGAATGAAGATAAGGGAAGGTTTCTTAAATGGAAGACAAACGCTCCAAACGCAAAGGGCTGAAATGGACATTGGTGATACTATTGAAGGGAAAAACTTGATTCATCAGAGGACTCGATCACACCGTGAAAATGCGAGTCCCACAGTTGGGAATAACCTTGAAAGCTAGCAATCTGTCCTTCTCTCTTATTTCAATGCATAAAGAATGCCTAGAAATGAATGGAGAGAAGAGAGAGCCTACTATGGGTGAGTGCGCAAAAATTTGAATAATGTCACCAGGAAGAAGAAAAGAGTAATGGGGACCCCAGTCATACGGGGAAAGGTGCTCAGCTTCTTTATTCCTCAGACAATGGAAGAGAAAGTCACGGGGAGGGGTCAGCACTCCCCCTAGATTGCCCCAAGTTGACCATACTAAGTGTAGGCCAGGGCACTGAGCCTCAGTGATTTCCATGGACTGCAGGTACAAAGTTCCCTGCTTAGGCATATGGAGAAGACTGTGGCCCCATCTGGGAAGGTTTGGGAACACTTGCGTGTGACCCCAAAGATGCCATGAGCAGGGGAGAAGTCTCTTCCAAAAGTGCAACATCCCCCACCCACCCACCCCACGGACCTGCTCATGCAGACCCAAGGGAGAATGCATCACTTGGGTTACTTGTCGCTGAGAAAAGCAGGGGGACTTCTGCAGGACACACGGCTGGTGCAGAGCCTGGAGAAGTCTCCTTGGCCCCCACTCCATCTCCGCAGCCCTCGAACCCGCCTGGCCCAGGGCTCCCCACTCAGGTCTCTTTGCCCGGGGCTGCTTTGCTGACTGAGATGGTGCCTTTGACCCGTGTATCCCTCCGTGTGCCCAGAGCCCAAGGAGGTGTTTGCCAAGGAGCAGCCGGCACGCAGTGAAGTACAGGCCGTGGCGGGGGCCAGTGCCACGCTGAGCTGCGAGGTGGCCCAGGCCCAGACGGAGGTGACGTGGTACAAGGATGGAAAGAAGCTGAGTTCGAGCTCGAAAGTGCATGTGGAGGCCACGGGCCGAGGGCGGCGGCTGGTGGTGCAGCAGGCGGGCAAGGCAGACGCCGGGGAGTACAGCTGCGAGGCCGGGGGCCAGAGGGTCTCCTTCCACCTGGATGTCACAGGTCAGTCCTGGAGGAGGATACTAAGCTAGCTTATTTGGTGGTGATGAGGGGACTGTCTCGCGGCCTCTGCAGGCGGGTGTTCACGCGCCTGTAGCCTCCCAGTCTTCCATGTCCCACGTTTATAGCCATTTTTGCCCGGGGGAGAATGGATGGAGAAGGTGGGCATGGAAGGAAGAGGGGCCTTTGGTATCCACCTGTTTCCATGCGGTAAGGCCCAGTCACAGTGTCTTAGCACCTGCCCAGAGCCTTCCCTTTCTTCCTGGTATCGGGACCCTGGCTCTCCCTGATGCGTGGGGTCTGAGGTAGGCCTGGGGATATGTGACTTTCCTCCCATGGTACGTGTTTCCTGACACCTACCACATGCCTTTATCCGGCAGCTCATGCTAGGTCTCTGTTTGTCAGATGGGGTTTCAACTTCCTTGATCGCGGATTAGTGGAGATGTTGGCCACCCAGTCCCACTTGGAATTATCTTAGGAGTGAACTGTGGATGATCAGATTTGAGGTTTCTGGGATGCCCTTCCTTCAGTTTCCTGAATAGGGAAGCTCCAGTTGCCTGTAGGTAGCAGAAGATAGGCCAAGTTTGTTGTCACGATATTGCAAAGGGAGAAAGAAAGCAGGATTGGAACAGAGTCACCGGTGCTATTTAGGGTGATCTTCTTAAATGCAATAGGGTTTTGCCTTTGTCTTCCAACTGTTTGGATGCTGCGGGTCTGTATTCCCTGTGGCGTTATATTGATGACTTTAGGAACGGAAAGGAAAAAGTCGCTACTGCCCCATCAGTCTGCTTTGCTAATGAGGAGTTAGTGTAGTAGCAGCAGACTCTGACTGGCAAAGCACTCTTTATTTCGTTGCATTTTCCTAAAGGTTAGTGAGTGTCTCTGCCTCGTGGCTGGAACATAGGGCAGTCTAAGAAAGCAGGTTACTCGTCCTCTGTGAAGAGAGTCTTAATGCTGAGTAGGGGTGCGCTGTCATTCCACATTGACTCCTAGGTGCCAACCCATAACTGCCTGAGACCATGAGACCATAGGATGATTTGTGGGTGTGTATAGATATCTCAGATCCCACCAGGCATTTCTGTAAAATGTGGCATTCGGAGAATATTAGAAAGTGTTGTAAGATAAAAGCTTTGAAAAGTTGTGAAGTTTGACTAAATCCTGGAAAACAGTATGAAAACTGACCCAAGATGATGTAGAAAACTCAAAGAGTTGTATGACTTGTCAATCAGTGGGACCAATAATGAAAAATCTCCCCAAGAACTACCTTGTAGTTCTCTGGTACAGTCTACAAAATATCCTGGAAAACTGTTATTCCATGCTTGTGGAGATGGTCTTAGAGACAGAAGAAGGAGATGCACTCCATAAGTCTCTTTAAGTTCAGAAAATAACATCGATGGATACCAGAATCACAGAAGAAAGGCAGGAAGGATGAATGAAATTCCAGACATATATATTGTGAATATCACAGTGAAAATCATAAATGAAATGTTAGCAAAAGGCATTCAGACATGCATCCACGGGGTGGAGATCAGTGATGAGAGTCGTAGTTCAGGATTGCACGTTTGCCTGAATGTTGACAACATTAATAGATATACAGCTTGGCATTAAGAGATTGAATGCAAAAGGATGTGGTCCTCTGAACGAGTAGAGAATCAAATGGTTGATGAAATTTGATCGTCCCAAATCCAGGCAAATAGTATGATAAAACTGAGCACCAGTTCCTGCCATATAATTCTTATCATACTGTATAAAAGTGTTCTTTTTGTAACGTTATAATAAAATTCCTCCAACAACAACAGCAGCAACATCCAGAGCAGCATCCCACTTAACATGTCCCTGGAAATCTTTGATGTGAGGGAGAATACGCGTGGGCCTCTGTAGCCACTGAGTGAAGACAGGAGGAGCATAAAATCAGTGGCAAAGGGTTTAGAAAAACTCAAGGTAGAATTTGCTGATGATGTGATTATCCACTGAGACAATCCGATGGATAAATTATTAGGCTTTGTACGATTGTTGAGTAAGATTAGGGTGTAAAAGTATGAACACGCAGAAGACATTTCCACAGCTAAGTCCTGGCGAGAAAGGCTTGGAAAGTGAAACTTTTGTGAAAGAGTAAAAATGGCACAATTGGATCATGTTTCTAATTCCAGGTCTGAAAAAAGTTGTTACGAGATTATGTGGGGAAATTAGTACACATTTTTGAGAGAGGGTCAGAGGTTTCCATCGATGGACAGTAATCTGAGGAGAACAAAAGAAAGATGTTGATTAAGAATGAAAATCGAGCCAAATTTGTGTTTTGGGTGGTCGCATGGTAGAATATCAGGGAGATTCCAAAGGCAAGGTACAGCCAATATGCTATTTGCTTGCAGATCTGCAGTGAGAGCACTTCCTGTGAGCCTTGTGAAGAATTATTGTGAGGGTATATAGATTTCAATATAAGGGGATCCCAGTGCGGCGATATTTACCGCATCAGAGGAACGTAGTAGTGAGGTCAGCAAGAGCTCCTTGCAGCAGTGGTTTCCTGCACCACCACGGACAAATCGCCCCTCCGCCCCCATCCTAGCCCCCTCCCCACCACCACAATTTCATCTGATACTGTTCTGTCTGTTCGAGAAGCCGTGGACGTATGTTGTCTTCATAAATAGTGCTTGGACCACTTACCCATAGGGAAATATTAAACTGTCCTGACAATTCACACCACACACAAAAGTACACTCTTGGTGGGTTAGAAAGCTCTGTGTTAAAAGGTACAAACCAAAAAACAGGCCGGTGATAGAGTGGATTCTTTAAAGACCAAAGATAAGGGAAGATTTCTTAAATGGAACCCAAATGCCCCAAACTCAAAGGACTGAAATGGACATTGGTAATACTATTGAAGGTAAAAACTTGATTCATCAGAGGATTCGATCACACCGTGAAAATGCGAGTCCCACACTTGGGAATAACCTTGAAAGCTAGCAATCTGTCCTCTTCTCATATTCCCATGCATAAAGAATGCCTAGAACTGAATGGAGAGAAGAGAGAGCCTACTATTGGTGAGTGGGAAAAAATTTGAATAGTGTCACCAGGAAGAACAAAAGAATAATGGGGACCCCAGTCATACGGGGAAAGGTGCTCAGCTTCTTTATTCCTCAGACAATGGAAAAGAAAGTCACGGGGAGGGGTCAGCACTCCCCCTAGATTGCCCCAAGTTGACCATACTAAGTGTAGGCCAGGGCACCGAGCCTCAGTGATTTCCATGGACTGCAGGTACAAAGTTCCCTGCTTAGACGTATGGAGAAGACTGTGGCCCCATCTGGGGAGGTTTGGGAACACTTGCGCGTGACCCCGCAGATGCCATGAGCAGGGGAGAAGTCTCTTCCAAAAGTGCAACATCCCCCACCCACCCACCCCACGGACCTGCTCACGCAGACCCAAGGGAGAATGCATCACTTGGGTTACTTGTCGCTGTGAAAGGCAGGGGGACTTCTGCAGGGCACACGGCTGGTGCAGAGCCTGGAGAAGTCTCCAGCTTGGCCCCCGCCCCACCTCCGCAAGCCTTGCACCCGCCTGGCCCATGGCTCCCCACTCAGGTCTCCTTTGCCCAGGGCTGCTTTGTTGACTGAGATGGTGTCTTTGACCCGTGTATCCCTCCATGTCCCCAGAGCCCAAGGAGGTGTTTGCCAAGGAGCAGCCGGCACGCAGTGAAGTACAGGCCGTGGCGGGGGCCAGTGCCACGCTGAGCTGCGAGGTGGCCCAGGCCCAGACGGAGGTGACGTGGTACAAGGATGGAAAGAAGCTGAGTTCGAGCTCGAAAGTGCGTGTGGAGGCCACGGGCCGAGGGCGGCGGCTGGTGGTGCAGCAGGCAGGCAAGGCAGATGCCGGGGAGTACAGCTGCGAGGCCGGGGGCCAGAGGGTCTCCTTCCACCTGGATGTCACAGGTCAGTCCTGGAGGAGGATACTAAGCTAGCTTATTTGGTGGTGATGAGGGGACTGTCTCGCGGCCTCTGCAGGCGGGTGTTCACGCGCCTGTAGCCTCCCAGTCTTCCATGTCCCACGTTTATAGCCATTTTTGCCCGGGGGAGAATGGATGGAGAAGGTGGGCATGGAAGGAAGAGGGGCCTTTGGTATCCACCTGTTTCCATGCGGTAAGGCCCAGTCACAGTGTCTTAGCACCTGCCCAGAGCCTTCCCTTTCTTCCTGGTATCGGGACCCTGGCTCTCCCTGATGCGTGGGGTCTGAGGTAGGCCTGGGGATATGTGACTTTCCTCCCATGGTACGTGTTTCCTGACACCTACCACATGCCTTTATCCGGCAGCTCATGCTAGGTCTCTGTTTGTCAGATGGGGTTTCAACTTCCTTGATCGCGGATTAGTGGAGATGTTGGCCACCCAGTCCCACTTGGAATTATCTTAGGAGTGAACTGTGGATGATCAGATTTGAGGTTTCTGGGATGCCCTTCCTTCAGTTTCCTGAATAGGGAAGCTCCAGTTGCCTGTAGGTAGCAGAAGATAGGCCAAGTTTGTTGTCACGATATTGCAAAGGGAGAAAGAAAGCAGGATTGGAACAGAGTCACCGGTGCTATTTAGGGTGATCTTCTTAAATGCAATAGGGTTTTGCCTTTGTCTTCCAACTGTTTGGATGCTGCGGGTCTGTATTCCCTGTGGCGTTATATTGATGACTTTAGGAACGGAAAGGAAAAAGTCGCTACTGCCCCATCAGTCTGCTTTGCTAATGAGGAGTTAGTGTAGTAGCAGCAGACTCTGACTGGCAAAGCACTCTTTATTTCGTTGCATTTTCCTAAAGGTTAGTGAGTGTCTCTGCCTCGTGGCTGGAACATAGGGCAGTCTAAGAAAGCAGGTTACTCGTCCTCTGTGAAGAGAGTCTTAATGCTGAGTAGGGGTGCGCTGTCATTCCACATTGACTCCTAGGTGCCAACCCATAACTGCCTGAGACCATGAGACCATAGGATGATTTGTGGGTGTGTATAGATATCTCAGATCCCACCAGGCATTTCTGTAAAATGTGGCATTCGGAGAATATTAGAAAGTGTTGTAAGATAAAAGCTTTGAAAAGTTGTGAAGTTTGACTAAATCCTGGAAAACAGTATGAAAACTGACCCAAGATGATGTAGAAAACTCAAAGAGTTGTATGACTTGTCAATCAGTGGGACCAATAATGAAAAATCTCCCCAAGAACTACCTTGTAGTTCTCTGGTACAGTCTACAAAATATCCTGGAAAACTGTTATTCCATGCTTGTGGAGATGGTCTTAGAGACAGAAGAAGGAGATGCACTCCATAAGTCTCTTTAAGTTCAGAAAATAACATCGATGGATACCAGAATCACAGAAGAAAGGCAGGAAGGATGAATGAAATTCCAGACATATATATTGTGAATATCACAGTGAAAATCATAAATGAAATGTTAGCAAAAGGCATTCAGACATGCATCCACGGGGTGGAGATCAGTGATGAGAGTCGTAGTTCAGGATTGCACGTTTGCCTGAATGTTGACAACATTAATAGATATACAGCTTGGCATTAAGAGATTGAATGCAAAAGGATGTGGTCCTCTGAACGAGTAGAGAATCAAATGGTTGATGAAATTTGATCGTCCCAAATCCAGGCAAATAGTATGATAAAACTGAGCACCAGTTCCTGCCATATAATTCTTATCATACTGTATAAAAGTGTTCTTTTTGTAACGTTATAATAACATTCCTCCAACAACAACAGCAGCAACATCCAGAGCAGCATCCCACTTAACATGTCCCTGGAAATCTTTGATGTGAGGGAGAATACGCGTGGGCCTCTGTAGCCACTGAGTGAAGACAGGAGGAGCATAAAATCAGTGGCAAAGGGTTTAGAAAAACTCAAGGTAGAATTTGCTGATGATGTGATTATCCACTGAGACAATCCGATGGATAAATTATTAGGCTTTGTATGATTGTTGAGTAAGATTAGGGTGTAAAAGTATGAACACGCAGAAGACATTTCCACAGCTAAGTCCTGGCGAGAAAGGCTTGGAAAGTGAAACTTTTGTGAAAGAGTAAAAATGGCACAATTGGATCATGTTTCTAATTCCAGGTCTGAAAAAAGTTGTTACGAGATTATGTGGGGAAATTAGTACACATTTTTGAGAGAGGGTCAGAGGTTTCCATCGATGGACAGTAATCTGAGGAGAACAAAAGAAAGATGTTGATTAAGAATGAAAATCGAGCCAAATTTGTGTTTTGGGTGGTCGCATGGTAGAATATCAGGGAGATTCCAAAGGCAAGGTACAGCCAATATGCTATTTGCTTGCAGATCTGCAGTGAGAGCACTTCCTGTGAGCCTTGTGAAGAATTATTGTGAGGGTATATAGATTTCAATATAAGGGGATCCCAGTGCGGCGATATTTACCGCATCAGAGGAACGTAGTAGTGAGGTCAGCAAGAGCTCCTTGCAGCAGTGGTTTCCTGCACCACCACGGACAAATCGCCCCTCCGCCCCCATCCTAGCCCCCTCCCCACCACCACAATTTCATCTGATACTGTTCTGTCTGTTCGAGAAGCCGTGGACGTATGTTGTCTTCATAAATAGTGCTTGGACCACTTACCCATAGGGAAATATTAAACTGTCCTGACAATTCACACCACACACAAAAGTACACTCTTGGTGGGTTAGAAAGCTCTGTGTTAAAAGGTACAAACCAAAAAACAGGCCGGTGATAGAGTGGATTCTTTAAAGACCAAAGATAAGGGAAGATTTCTTAAATGGAACCCAAATGCCCCAAACTCAAAGGACTGAAATGGACATTGGTAATACTATTGAAGGTAAAAACTTGATTCATCAGAGGATTCGATCACACCGTGAAAATGCGAGTCCCACACTTGGGAATAACCTTGAAAGCTAGCAATCTGTCCTCTTCTCATATTCCCATGCATAAAGAATGCCTAGAACTGAATGGAGAGAAGAGAGAGCCTACTATTGGTGAGTGGGAAAAAATTTGAATAGTGTCACCAGGAAGAACAAAAGAGTAATGGGGACCCCAGTCATACGGGGAAAGGTGCTCAGCTTCTTTATTCCTCAGACAATGGAAAAGAAAGTCACGGGGAGGGGTCAGCACTCCCCCTAGATTGCCCCAAGTTGACCATACTAAGTGTAGGCCAGGGCACCGAGCCTCAGTGATTTCCATGGACTGCAGGTACAAAGTTCCCTGCTTAGACGTATGGAGAAGACTGTGGCCCCATCTGGGGAGGTTTGGGAACACTTGCGCGTGACCCCGCAGATGCCATGAGCAGGGGAGAAGTCTCTTCCAAAAGTGCAACATCCCCCACCCACCCACCCCACGGACCTGCTCACGCAGACCCAAGGGAGAATGCATCACTTGGGTTACTTGTCGCTGTGAAAGGCAGGGGGACTTCTGCAGGGCACACGGCTGGTGCAGAGCCTGGAGAAGTCTCCAGCTTGGCCCCCGCCCCACCTCCGCAAGCCTTGCACCCGCCTGGCCCATGGCTCCCCACTCAGGTCTCCTTTGCCCAGGGCTGCTTTGTTGACTGAGATGGTGTCTTTGACCCGTGTATCCCTCCATGTCCCCAGAGCCCAAGGAGGTGTTTGCGAAGGAGCAGCCGGCACGCAGTGAAGTACAGGCCGTGGCGGGGGCCAGTGCCACGCTGAGCTGCGAGGTGGCCCAGGCCCAGACGGAGGTGACGTGGTACAAGGATGGAAAGAAGCTGAGTTCGAGCTCGAAAGTGCGTGTGGAGGCCACGGGCCGAGGGCGGCGGCTGGTGGTGCAGCAGGCGGGCAAGGCAGATGCCGGGGAGTACAGCTGCGAGGCCGGGGGCCAGAGGGTCTCCTTCCACCTGGATGTCACAGGTCAGTCCTGGAGGAGGATACTAAGCTAGCTTATTTGGTGGTGATGAGGGAACTGTCTCGCGGCCTCCACAGTTGGGTGTTCACGCGCCTGTAGCTTCCCGGTCTTCCATGTCCCACGTTTAGAGCCATTTTTGCCCCGGGGAGGATGGATGGAGAGGGTGGACGTGGAAGGAAGAGGGGCCATTAGTGTCCACCTGTTTCCATGCAGTAAGGCCCAGTCACAGTGTCTTAGCACCTGCCCCGAGCCTTCCTGTTGTTCCTGGTATCAGGACCCTGGCTCTCCCTGATGCGTGGGGTCTGAGGTAGGCCTGGGGATATGTCACTTTCCTCCCATGGTACGTCTTTCCTGACAGCTAACACATGGCTCATGCTGGGTCTCGTGTTGCCAGATGGGGTTTCAATTACATTGATTGCAGAGTAGTGGAGATGTTGGCCACCCAGTCCCGCTTGGAATTATCTTAGGAGTGAACCATGGATGATCAGATTTGAGGCTTCAAGAACGCCCTTCATTCAGTTTCCTGTATACGGAAGCTCCGGTTGCCTGTAGGTAGCAGAAGATAGGCCCAAGTTTGTTGTCACGATATTGCAAAGGGTGAAAGAAAGGAAGATTGGAATAATGTCACCTGTGCTATTTAGGGTCATTTTCTTAAATGCAATAGGGTTTTGCCTTTGTCTTCAAACTGTTTGGATGCTGCGGGTCCGTATTCCCCGTGGCGTTATATTGATGACTTTAGGAACGGAAAGGAAACAGCCGCTACTGCCCCATCAGCCTGCTTTGCTAATGAGGAGTTAGTGTAGTAGCAGCAGACTCTGACTGGCAAAGCACTCTTTATTTCGTTGCATTTTCCTAAAGGTTAGTGGGTGTCTCTGCCTCGTGGCTGGAACATAGGGCAGTCTCAGAAATCAGGTTACTCGTCCTCTGTGAAGAGAGTCTTAATGCTGAGTAGGGGTGCGCTGCCATTCCACGTTGACTCCTAGGTGCCAACCCATAACTGTCTGAGACCATGAGACCACAGGATGATTTGTGGGTGTGTATAGATATCCCAGATCCCACCAGGCATTTCTGTAAAATGTGGCATTCGGAGAATATTAGAGAGTGTTGTAAGACAAAAGCTTTGAAAAGTTGTGAAGTTTGACTAAATCCTGGAAAACAGTATGAAAACTGACCCAAGATGATGTAGAAAACTCAAAGAGTTGTATGACTTGTCAATCAGTGGGACCAATATTGAAAAATCTCCCCAAGAACTACCTTGTAGTTCTCTGGTACAGTCTACAAAATATCCTGGAAAACTGTTATTCCATGCTTGTGGAGATGGTCTTAGAGACAGAAGAAAGAGATGCACTCCATAAGTCTCTTTAAGTTCAGAAAATAACATCGATGGATACCAGAATCGCAGAAGAAAGGCAGGAAGGATGAATGAAATTGCAGACGTATATATTGTGAATATCACAGCGAAAATCATAAATGAAATGTTAGCAAAAGGCATTCAGACATGCATCCACGGGGTGGAGATCAGTGATGAGAGTCGTAGTTCAGGATTGCACGTTTGCCTGAATGTTGACAACGTTAATAGATATACAGCTTGGCATTATGAGATTGAATGCAAAAGGATGTGGTCCTCTAAACAAGTAGAGAATCAAATGGTTGATGAAATTTGATCGTCCCAAATCCAGGCAAATAGTATGATAAAACTGAGCACCAATTCCTGCCATATAATTCTTATCATACTGTATAAAAGTGTTCTTTTTGTAACGTTATAGTAAAATTCCTCCAACAACAACAGCAGCAACAACCAGAGCAGCATCCCACTTAACGTGTCCCTGGAAATCTTTGATGTGAGGGAGAATACACGTGGGCCTCTGTAGCCACTGAGTGAAGACAGGAGGAGCATAAAATCAGTGGCAAAGGGTTTAGAAAAACTCAAGGTAGAATTTGCTGATGATATGATTATCCACTGAGACAATCCGATGGATAAATTATTAGGCTGTGTACGATTGTTGAGTAAGATTAGGGTGTAAAAGTATGAACACGCAGAAGACATTTCCACAGCTAAGTAATGGAAAGAAATGCTTGGAAAATGAAATTTTGTGAAATAGTTAAAATGGCACAATTGGATCATGTGTCTAACTCCAGGTCTGATAAAAGTTGCTACGATACTATCTGGGGAAATTAGTACACATTCTTGAGAGAGAGTCAGAGGTTTCCATAGATGGACAGTAATCTGAGGAGAAAAATCAAAGATGTTGATTAACAATGAAAATCGAACCAAATGTGCATTTTGAGTGGTAGGATGGTAGAATAGCAGGGAGATTCCAAAGGCAAGGTGCAGCCACTATGCTATTCGCTTGAAGAAGCACGGTGGGAGCACTTCCTGTGAGCCTTGTCAAGAATTATCGTGAGGCTATATAGTTTTCAAGATAAGGGGATCCCAATGCGGCGATATTTACTGCATCAGATGAATGTAGTTGAGGTCAGCAATAGCTCCTTGCCGCAGTGGTTTCCTGGGACACGACAGAAAAATTCCCCCTACGCCCACATTCCAGCCCCAATTTCATCTGTTACTGTGCTGTCTGTTCGAGAAGCCAAGGGAATATATTGTCTTCATAAATAGTGCTTGGACCACTTACTGATAGAGAAAAATTAAACTGTAGTGACAATTCACACCACACACAAAAGTATAGTCGTGGTGGGTTAGAAACCTCAGTTTTAAAAGGTACAAAGCAAAAAACAGTCCGGTGATGCCATGGTTTCTTTAAAGACCGAAGGCAAGGGAAGATTTCTTAAATGGAACACAAATGCTCCAAACTCAAAGGGCTGAAATAGACATTGGTGACACTATTGAAGGGTAAAACTTTGATTCATTGGAGGACTGGATCACACAGTGAGAATGCGAGTCCTACAGTTGGGAATAACCTTGAAAGCTAGCAATCAGTCTTTGTCTCGTATTTTAATGCATAAAGAGTGCCTAGAAATGAATGGAGAGAAGAAAGAGCCTACTATTGGTGAGTGGGCAAAAATTTGAATAGTGTCACCAGGAAGAACAAAAGAGTAATGGGGACCCCAGTCGTTCGGGAAAGGTTCACAGCTTCTTTATTCCTCAGACAATGGAAAAGAAAGGCACGGGGAGGTGCCAGCACTCCCCCTAGATTGCCCCAAGTTGACCATACTAAGTGTAGGCCAGGGAACTGAGCCTCAGTGATTTCCATGGACTGCAGGTACAAAGTTCCCTGCTTAGGCGTATGGAGAAGACTCTGGCCCCATCTGGGAAGGTTTGGGAACACATGCATGTGACCCCGCAGATGCCATGAGCAGGGGAGAAGTCTCTTCCAAAAGTGCACCCTCCCCACCCTCACCCCAGGGACCAGCTCACGGGCACCTGGGGGAGAATGAATCACTTGTGTTTCTTATCACTGTGAAAAGCAGGGGGACTTCTTCAGGGCACACGGCTGGTGCAGAGCCTGGAGAAGTCTCCAGCTTGGCCCCCGCCCCACCTCCGCAAGCCTTGCACCCGCCTGGCCCATGGCTCCCCACTCAGGTCTCCTTTGCCCAGGGCTGCTTTGTTGACTGAGATGGTGTCTTTGACCCGTGTATCCCTCCCTGTCCCCAGAGCCCAAGGTGATGTTTGCCAAGGAGCAGCCGGCACGCAGTGAAGTACAGGCCGTGGCGGGGGCCAGTGCCACGCTGAGCTGCGAGGTGGCCCAGGCCCAGACGGAGGTGACATGGTACAAGGATGGAAAGAAGCTGAGTTCGAGCTCGAAAGTGCGTGTGGAGGCCACGGGCCGAGGGCGGCGGCTGGTGGTGCAGCAGGCGGGCAAGGCAGACGCCGGGGAGTACAGCTGCGAGGCCGGGGGCCAGAGGGTCTCCTTCCACCTGGATGTCACAGGTCAGTCCTGGAGGAGGATACTAAGCTAGCCTATTTGGAGATGATGAGGGGACTGTCTCGCGGCCTCCGCAGACGGGTGTTCACGTGCCTGTAACCTCCCAGTCTTCCATGTCCCACGTTTATAGCCATTTTTGCCCGGGGGAGAATGGATGGAGAAGGTGGGCGTGGAAGGAAGAGGGGCCATTAGTGTCCACCTGTTTCCATGCGGTAAGGCCCAGTCACAGTGTCTTAGCACCTGCCCAGAGCCTTCCCTTTGTTCCTGGTATCGGGATCCTGGCTCTCCCTGATGCGTGGGGTCTGAGGTAGGCCTGGGGATATGTGACTTTCCTCCCATGGTACGTGTTTCCTGACACCTACCACATGCCTTTATCCGGCAGCTCATGCTGGGTCTCTGTTTGTCAGATGGGGTTTCAACTTTCTTGATCGCGGATTAGTGGAGATGTTCGCCACCCAGTCCCGCTTGGAATTATCTTAGGAGTGAACTGTGGATGATCAGATTTGAGGTTTCTGGGATGCCCTTCCTTCAGTTTCCTGAATAGGGAAGCTCCAGTTGCCTGTAGGTAGCAGAAGATAGGCCAAGTTTGTTGTCACGATATTGCAAAGGGTGAAAGAAAGCAGGATTGGAACAGAGTCACCTGTGCTATTTAGGGTGATCTTCTTAAATGCAACAGGATTTGCCTTTGTCTTCAAACTGTTTGGATGCTGCGGGTCCGTATTCCCCGTGGCGTTATATTGATGACTTTAGGAATGGAAAGGAAAAAGTCGCTACTGCCCCATCAGTCTGCTTTGCTAATGAGGAGTTAGTGTACTAGCAGCAGCCTCTGATGGACAAAGCAGTCTTTATTTCGTTGCATTTTCCTAAAGGTTAGTGGGTGTCTCTGCCTCGTGGCTGGAAGAATGGGCAGTCTAAGAAATCAGGTTACTCATCTTGTGTGAAGAGAGTCTTAATTCTGAGTGGCGGGGGGGCTGCCATTCCACATTGACTCCTAGGTGCCAACCCATAACTGTTTGAGACCGTGCGAGCATAGGATGATATACGGGAGTGTACAGATACCGTAGATCCCACCAGGCATTTCTGTAAAAATGGCACTCAGAGAATATTAGAGAGTGTTTTAAAATAAAAGCTTTGAAAAGTTGTGAAATTTGACTAAATCCTGGCCAACTGTATGAAAACTGACACAAGAAGATATAGAAATCTCAAAGAGTTGTATGACTTGTCAATCAGTAGGAAGAACAGTGAAAAATACTCTCAAGAACTATCTCGTAGTTCTCTGGTACACTCTACAAAATATCCTGAAAAACTATTATTCCATGCTTGTGGAGATGGTCTTAGAGACAGAAGAAGGAGATGCACTCCATAACTTTCTTTATGCAAAGAATATAACTTAGATACCAGAACCACAGAAGAAAGGCAGGAAGAATGAGTGAACTTCCAGACGTATCTACTGTGATTATCAAAGCCCAAATCATAAATTAAATGTTAGTAAAAGGAATTCAGTCATGTATGCTGGGGGTAGAGATCAGTTATGAAAGTCATATTCCAGGATGCACCTTGGGTTGAATGTTGTCAACGTTAATAGATATAAGGCTTGACATTAAGAGATTGAATGCAAAAAATGTGATCATCTCTATAAGCACAGAATCAAATGGTTGATTAAATTTAAACATCCTATATCTAGGTAAAAATTTGATAAAATGGAGCATCAGTTCCTTCCATAATATTCTTAGCAAATTGTATAGAAGTGTTCTTTTTTTATATTATAAAATACATATACAGTAGCAGCAACAGCAACGTCCCAGTTAATGGGTATCTGGAAATACTGATGTGAGTGACAGTACACATAGGCCACTCTAACCACTGAGTCAAGTATGAAGGATCATAAAATCACTGGCAAAAGTTTTCATGAATCAAGTTGGAATATGCTGATGATGTGATTATCAATTCAGAGAACCCCCAAAATAATTTTTAGACTGTGTACAATTCTTGAGTAGGATTACTGTTTAAAGAAGTCAATATGCAGAAAACATTTCTACATCTAAGTTAATGGAAACATGGATTGTTGGGTGTATCCTGGAGGGAAAGAGGCAGTTCTTTTATATCATGGGTTGTTTTCCATGTAATAATCCTTAGTCACATTTTCCTAGCTTGTTCAGACTCCATTGGTGGTCTTTGGTGTCTGTCACCCTGGGTCTACCTGTTGCATAGGGCTGAGGTAGACAAGATACCTGTCCACTGGGGTTTTTGTGGCAGACCATCTAGATCCTTACCAAGAACACTTGAGGGTTCCTGTTAGTAAGAGATGTTTCAATTCATTGAAGCAGAATAAGGGAAAATGTTGGCCACACAATAATACTTGGAATTATTTCATGGCTGAATTTTGTGTTATAAAGTTTCAGGTGTCCTGGGACAGCAATTTTCACATTGATAAGTAAGCTCTCTGAACACAGATGTAGCAAAATACAGATCCGTATTTTGTTGCAATGTGTGTACAAAATTCACAAAGAACAGAGGATTACAAGTTGATCAATTCCTAGAAAACTATGACAAAACTCACACAATGGAAAATAGACAAGTTGTACAGTCGATAATCTTTTTTTTCTAACATCTTTATTGGAGTATAATTGCTTTACAGTGGTGTGTTAGTTTCTGCTTTATAACAAAGTGAATCAGCTATACATATACATATATCCCCATATCTCCTCCCTCTTGCGTTTCCCTCCCACCCTCCCTATCCCACCCCTCTAGGTGGTCACAAAGCACTGAGCTGATCTCCCTGTGCTATGTGGCTGCTTCCCACTGGCTATCTATTTTACATCTGATAACGTATATATGACCATGCCACTCTCTCACTTCGTCCCAGCTTACCCTTCTCCCTCCCCATGTCCTCAAGACCATTCTCTATGTCTGCGTCTTTATTCCTGTCCTGCCCCTAGGTTCTTCAGAACCTTTTTTTTTTTTAGATTGCATATATATGTGTTAGCATATGGTATTTGTTTTTCTCTTTCTGACTACTTCACTCTGTATGACAGACTCCAGGTCCATCCACCTCACTACAAAAAACTCAATTTCGTTTCTTCTCATGGCTGAGGAATATTCCATTGTATATATGTGCCACATCTTCTTTATCCATTCATCCGTCGATGGACACTTAGGTTGTTTCCATGTCCTGGTTATTGTAAATAGAGCTGCAATGAACATTGTAGTACATGACTCTTTTTGATTTATGGTGTGCTCAGGGTATATACCCTGTAGTGGGATTGCTGGATCATATTGTAGTTCTATTTTTAGTTTTTAAGGGACCTCCATACTGTTCTCCATAGTGGCTGTATCAATTTACATTCCCACCAACAGTGCAAGAGGATTTCTCCACACCCTCTCCAGCATTCATTTTTTGTAGATTTTTTGATGATGGCCATTCTGACTGGTGTGAGGAGATACCTCATTGTAGTTGTGATTTGCATTTCTCTAATGATTAGTGATGTTGAGCATCCTTTCATGTGTTTGTTGGCAATCTGTATATCTTCTTTGGAGAAATATCTATTTAGGTCTTCTGCCCATTTTTGGATTTGGTTGTTTTTTTGATATTGAGCTGCATGAGCTGCTTGTAAATTTTGGAGCTTAATCCTTTGTCAGTTGCTTCATTTGCAAATATTTTCTCCCATGCTGAGGGTTGTGTTTTCATCTTGTTTATGGTTTCCTTTGCTTTGCAAAAGCTTCTAAGTTTCATTAGGTCCCGTTTGTTTATTTTTGTTTTTATTTCCATTTCTCTAGGAGGTGGGTCGAAAAGGATCTTGTTGTGATTTATGTTATAGAGTGTTCTGCCTATGTTTTCCTCTAAGAGTTTTATAGTGTCTGACCTTACATTTACGTCTTTAATCCATTTGGAGTTTATTTTTGTGTATGGTGTTAGGGAGTGTTCTAATTTCATACTTTTACATGTACTTGTCCAGCTTTCGCAGCACCACTTATTGAAGAGGCTGTCTTTCCTCCACTGTATATTCTTGCCTCTTTTATCAAAGATAAGGTGACCATATGTGCACGGGTTTATCTCTGTGCTTTCTACCCTGTTCCATTGATCTATATTTCTGTTTTCATGTCAGTACCATACTGTCTTGATTACTGTAGCTTTGTAGTATAGTCTGAAGTCCAGGAGCCTGATTCCTCCAATTCCGTTTTTCTTTCTCAAGATTGCTTTGGCTATTCGGGGTCTTTTATGTTTCTAAACAAATTGTGAAATTTTTTGTTCTAGTTCTGTGAAAAATGCCATTGGTAGTTTGATAGGGATTGTATTGTATCTGTAGATTGCTTTGGGCAGTATAGTCATTTTCTCAATGTTGATTCTTCCAGTCCAGGAACATGGTCTATCTCTCCATCTGTTTGTATTATCTTTAATTTCTTTCATCAGTGTCTTATAGTTTTCTGCATACAGGTCTTTTGTCTCCTTAGGTAGGTTTATTGCTAGATATTTTATTCTTTTTGTTGCAGTGGTAAATGCGAGTGTTTCCTTGATTTCTCTTTCAGACTTTTCATCATTAGTGTATAGGAATGCAAGAGATTTCTGTGCATTAATTTTTTATCCTGCTACTTTACCAAAGTCAATGATTAGCTCTAGTAGTTTTCTGGTAGCATCTTTAGGATTCTCTATGTATAGTATCATGTCATCTGCAAACAGTGACAGCTTTACTTCTTCTTTTCTGATTTGGATTTCTTTTATTTCTTTTACTTCTCTGATTGCTGTGGCTAAAACTTCCATAACTATGCTGAATAATAGTGGTGGAGTGGGCAACCTTGTCTTGTCCCTGATCTTAGAGGAAATGGTTTCAGTTTTTCACCATTGAGAATGATGTTGGCTGTGGCTTTGTCATATATAGCCTTTATTATGTTGAGGAAAGTTCCCTCTATGCCTACTTTCTGGAGGGTTTTTATTATAAATGGGTGTTGAATTTTGTCAGAAGCTTTTTCTGCCAGCTGGTAGTTTTTTAAATAAATGGAACCATATAAATAATCTCACAGCAGAAATCTAAGCCCACTCACTCTACTGTTAAATTGTGCTTAGTATTCTGGAATGCAATTATTCCATGTTCATACAGATTCTTCTGTAGTATTGAAAAATGGAATACACTCTCTAATTCATTTTATATGTAGAACGTATCATTGATACCAAAATCTGACAAGGTAAATATGAAGAAGTAACACAGTTTAATCTATTGATGATATCAAGCCTAATATCTTCAACAAAATAGTAGCAAACTGAATTCAACAGGTTATCAAGAGGAAAATACACTCTGAGAACAGTCGTATTGCAGGAGTGCAAGGTTTATCTAACACAAGGAACAGTAGAAAATGTATAGAAAGATTGACGTCAAGAAAATAAAAATGATACTATTTCCCCAATAAATGGTGATTAAATATACTTAGTGAAATATCATATATCCAGGAGAAATACTTGATAAAATTTAGCATCAATTCCTGCCATAAAATTCTTACCAAAGTATAAATAAAAGGTTCTTCTTTCATTTAATAATTGGTAGTATAGAGGAAAGTAGCTAACATCACACATAAAGTGAAACCTTGAAAGCATTGCCTTTGAAGTAGGGAACAAGACAAGGAAACCAATTTTCACCACTGTAATGCTACATTTATAGCACAGTAAGGAGGGAAATTGGAACACACAGATGATATGATTATCAGTTTAGAAAATATAGAAACATTAATTACTACACTTAGTAAGAGAGTTGCAAAACGTTACCGCATACAAAAATAATATACAGAAAACGGTTCTATATCTATATACCAGAATCAAGAAACTGGAAAATGAAATTTTCAAAGAGTTGCAATAACATTAGATGTGTCATTTTACCAGTTCCAAGTCTAAGAAAGGATCTTGAGACACTTTGTGGGAGAAATGATTAGACATTGTAGAGAGGCAGGCAAAAAGATACAAATAAATGGATATGAATCTATGGAAGACCTAGAAGTGTTCAATTCCCATTAAACCCCAAATAATAGGTCTTTTGGGTGTGAGAATATTGACAAGTTGATTGCAAAAGCCAGTCAAAGAACAGAATGAGGACATTTGCTCTAACCTAAATCAAGACTTTTATTTTAAGTTACAGCAGTTTGGACAAGTGGGTCTCAGTGCAGAGATAGATAAATAGCCCAAGGGAATGGAATGGTGAGTTCACGCTGAGGTGGAGAGAAAGGAGGGTCTTTTCACAAATGGTAGTAAGACCATTAACTATATGGAAAAATAAAATAACACTGGAATCTACCTCCTAGCACACAAAGAACCAACTCCAGGCAGGTTAGAGACCTCTTTGTGAAAGGTAAAACAAGCTTTTATCAGATAATAGAGGTTATTTAATGACCTCAGGATAATAAAGGATTTTTAAACAGAACATAAATGCAGAAACCACAAAGGACAAATTGATATCAAATTGATATATTTGCCTGTAACAGACTTAATTAAATAACTTAATTTCACCAGAAACATCATAAAGGAATGAAAAAATAGAGCACAAAAATGGGGAGGATAGATAAACACACATAAGCATCAACACTCTATAGCATTTATTTATGTAAAGAGCTCCTAAATGAATATGGAAAAGACAGACAATACTAATTTTGAAAATTGTGGAAAACTTGAACAGTGACACCACAGAAGAGTAAACCACAGAATGACCAAAAAATTCATAAAGATTCTTCACTTTGTGAATCATCAGGACCATAATGCAATAGACAGCCACAGATGGTGGAACTTCACTCCCACCAGGTTGCCAACAGTTGACAATGCTGAGAATAGGCAAGAGGATGGAGCCTCAGGATCTCTCATTCACTGCAGATGAGAACATGCCCTGCACAATTGTACGGGAAAGACTCTGGCCTCATCTAGGGAGGCTGAGGAATGCATGACTCTATGGTTCCTCTCCTAGAGGATTTGTGCAGGGGCGAAGTCTTCCCCAGCTTCTCACTGGAACAGCCTACATAGATCAGGAGAATGTAGAAATAAATTGTGTCGGGGCTTCCCTGGTGGCGCAGTGGTTGAGAGTCCGCCTGCCGATGCAGGGGACACGGGTTCGTGCGCCAGTTCGGGAGGATCCCACATGCCGCGGAGCGGCTGGGCCCGTGAGCCATGGCCACTGGGCCTGCGCGTCCGGAGCCTGTGCTCTGCAACGGGAGAGACCACAACAGTGAGAGGCCTGCGTAGCGCAAAAAAAAAAAAAAAAAGAAAGAAAGAAATGGTGTCACTTGTTGCTGAGAAGGTGGTGGAGCTTCTCTGGCTCACACAGCTGGTGCACAGCCTGGAGAAGCCTCCTGCCTTCCTGTTTAGTCGTTCTTTCCACAGTGCTGCCTCTTGACTGACATGGTATCTTTGACCCGTGTATCCCTCCCTTCCCCCAGAGCCCGTGGTGGTGTTTGCCAAAGAGCAGCCGGCACGCAGTGAAGTGCAGGCTGTGGCAGGGGCCAGTGCCACGCTGAGCTGCGAGGTGGCCCAGGCCCAGATGGAGGCGACGTGGTACAAGGATGGGAAGAAGCTGAGTTCGAGCTCGAAAGTGCGTGTGGAGGCCACAGGCTGCACCCGGCAGCTGGTGGTGCAGCAGGCAGGCAAGGCAGACGCCGGGGAGTACAGCTGCGAGGCCGGGGGCCAGAGGGTCTCCTTCCACCTGGATGTCACAGGTCAGTTATTTGGGAGGGATGCTAAATTAGCCCTTTATGGAGACGATGCGACCGGCTTAGAGCCGTGACAGACCCAGTGGCCTTTCCGTCACATTTAATCTCTTTACATCTCCCATCTGCCCACCTCCCACTTTCATGCTTGTGCCTGATCCCAGGGACACTGGATGGGAAGGGTGTGTATGGAAGGAAGAGGGTCCCCTCTTGTGCACCATGAGTGGTGTCTCCATGTTGTAATGTTCCAGGTGATCTTTGGTGTCCAGGACCCTGGCTCCATCTTGCCCTTGGGGTCTCAAGTAGACCAGATGTCTGTCACCTCAGGATATGTGAATGTACTTTTGGATGTTCTAGCAGCATCCAGATTCCCTCACCCAGCACCATATGCGGATTCGCCGTAATCAGAGACCTTTGTATTTCTTTGAACCTGATGAGGGGACGTTTCAGGCACCCAATCATACTTGGCATTACCTCAAGTCTGAGTTTTGGATCAGCAAAGTTTTAGTTGTTTTGGGACACTCTTCCCTCCTTGCACATGGTTGTAGAAGTTATGTATGTACCCAAATGTTGCAAACTATAGGTTCCTGTTCCGTTGCAATGTCTGTGCCAAGTCAACCAAGAGAAGAGGTTTGGTAGATATATGCCTTTGATATGCACCTCTGAGATATGGCACATTCATCTGAAAGCAAATTTTGGTTTGCTTTTGTCTTTCAGTTAGTATATTCTGTCTCAGTGTTTCCTTTGGAATTTGATGTATAAATTTAGAAATGGAGAGTGGTAAGGAGCTTTTCTTACACCAGCGTGCTTTGTTAAAGATGAGGTATGATAGTAGCAGCCACTGACTGGTAAAGCGGTATTTATTTCATATCATTTCCTAATGACTCTTGTGTGTGTCTGTACCTTCTGGGCTGGTTCACAGAGATATCTGCGAACTAACTTTAGTTTCCGTTTGTTAAGAGAGGTTAACCTCAAATAGAGACGGGCTGTGGTCCTGCATTGACTCCTAAGTGCCACCACATAACAGTTTGATATCGTATGAGTATATAATGATTCATAGGTGTATATAGATACCGAGGAACCCACTATGAATCATTTGACATTATTATAATAAAACACGATATTATTTCACACAAGTAAATTTGAAAAGTTTTGAAATAGTGGCCAATTCTTAGAAAACTATACCAAAACTTACACAAGAAGAAATTAACAACTTGAACAGTCTAATAACCTTTTAACTAAATGGAAACATAATAAAAGAATCTTCTCATAGAACAAGATTGAGCTCAGTGGCTCTACTGGCAATTTATATAAAATATTCTGGAAAGAAATTATTCCATATTCATCGAGATTCTTTAAGAGAATGGAAAAGGGATATACACATATATATGTATATATGGAGATATACATATATATAGATATATATGGATATGTGTGTGTGTGTATATATATATATATATATATATATGCTCTTTAACTCATTTTATGTAGCTAGCATAGATAGAAAAATCTGACAAAGAAAGTATAAAGAATTGAAATTACAGGCCAATCTTTTATGGATGTCAATATCAAAATCCTATACAAAGTATTGGCAAAGTGAGTGGAGCAATACATGAAAAGCACAATACACTCAGATCTTAATCCAGGAATGCAAGGGTGTTTCAGCATCAGAACATCAGAAAAATCAATACAATCTATAACGTTAAGAAGATAAAAGAGAAAAGGCATGTTTTTACCTAGAAGAATGCAAAATAAAAGTGCTTGATAAATTTGTTACATCATATTCAGAATAAGAGTTTTATGAAATGTAGTAGCATATATTCATATCAATAAACTTCTTAATAAACTAGTAATAAAAGGATAGTTTCTTAATTTGATACAGGGTGCTAAAGAAAACAACAGCAAACATCACACTTATAGGGAAACCTTGAAAGCTTTTCTTTTTAACTGGAACATTTCACGTGGCTTCACTATCAGAACTTGTGTCCAACATTGTACAGCTTATAAGGAGGAATATAAAGCAATAAAATTTAGATAAAGCAAAAGTGGACTTCACAGATGATAAGATTATTAATGCAGAAGGTAGAAAAGGAAGAATGCTTAGAGTTAGTAAGAAAGTTAAGGAGGATTGCCACATACAAAATGCACAGAAAACACTTCTATGTTGATGTCCTAGCAACAAAGAGTCAGAAAAGGATATTTTAAGACAATTATAATAGCATCAAAAGTATCATGCTTCTAATTCCATGTCTAATAAAATATGTTTAAGGCTTCTGAGGAGGATATTATTAAATACTTTAGGGAGACAGTGCTAAATGAATGGTGGGATATGCACGGAAGGCACAAAGATGTCCATTCCTAATCAAAACCCAAAGAAAAGTTCTTTTGTGGGTGTGTCAAATTTGACTAGTTGATTCCAAGAGTCAAGTGGAACCGAAGCACTCATAAAGTGAGAGCATTTCATCTGCAAGATACCAAACTTATTATAAAGCTACAGTAGTGAAGACAACTGGGTTTCAATGCAGGGATAAATCCACAAAACAAAGGAACAGAATAGTGAGCTCTGAAACAGCCCCGCACATAACCAGACTCCCCCATCCCTTTTCTGTTTTTTAACTCTGTAGTGCTAGTGTGTGGTATAGAGAAAGGATAGTCTTTTCATAAATTGTGCTAATACCATGTAACTGTATACATATATCTCTATTTTTATATCTATTCCCCTATAATAAAAATGGCCGTCTCCCTCACAGCACACACAAACACCAACTCCAGGTGGGTTAGAGACTCCAATGTGAAAGATAAAGCAAGCTCTTAGCAGCTAATATAGATTATTTAATGACCTGAGGGTAATAAAAGATTTCTTACATAGGATATAAATGCATTGATCACAAAGGACAAATTGACATACTTGCCTGTATTAAAACTAAGAACTATATCAACAGAAGACACATAAGAGATGAAAAAACAAGTGACAAAGATGGAGAAGTTATTTACACACCCATAATTCTCAAAGCTCTAACATAAATATATAAAGAGCTCCTGAAAATGAATAAGGAAAAGACAAGACAGTGCTACTGCTAAATGGGCAAAAGCCTTGCAATGACACTACAGAAGGGCAAACACCAAAAGCCAAAAAGATCAGAAATGGTGCTCCACTTTGTAAATCATCAGGACCATGCAAAAGAGAGCTCAGGAAGTACAACTACCAGATTGCCAACAGTTGACAACAGCGTGGAGCCTCAGGAACTCTACTGCGCTGTGGGTGGGAACGTTCTCTGTTCAGTCATGTGGGAAAGACTCTGCATCCTCTAGGAAGGTTGAGGTGTCCATGCCTCCTGATCCCACAGTTCCTTTCCTAGAGGAATAGGTGCATGGAAGAAATCTTTCACAAAGTCCCCACTTGGACCAACATGCACAGATCAGTGGTAGAATGTATAGATAAATTGTGGGGACTTGTTGCGCAACTAGCACAGAGCCTGGAGAAGTTTCCAGTCCCCCTTCCCATCTGTCCAGGCCTTCTTTCTCTAGTGCTGCCTTCTTGGCTGAGATGCTGTTTTTGACTCTGCATCCCTCCTTGTCCCCAGAGCCTATGGTGGTGTTTGCCAAGGAGCAGCTGGCACGCAGTGAAGTGCAGGCCATGGTGGGGGCCAGTGCCACACTGAGCTGCGAGGTGGCCCAGGCCCAGACGGAGGCGACGTGGTACAAGAACGGGAAGAAGCTGAGTTCGAGCTCAAAAGTACGTGTGGAGGCCAAGGGCTGCACCCGGAGGCTGGTGGTGCAGCAGGCAGGCAAGGCAGACGCCGGGGAGTACAGCTGTGAGGCTGGGGGCCAGAGGGTCTCCTTCCACCTGGATGTCACAGGTGGGTGCCAGGGTTTGGTGTAGAGGCTGAGCACCTGACAAATTGGGGGAAATTAGCACATCTCCAGCAGGGTGGGGGACATGTGTGTGTTGGGCCTGTGCTGGGTTCTCCTCTGATGCAGTCAGCCCCAGGGCTCTGTCCACTGGGAAGATCCTTGAGTTGCGGGATGCTTGCCACAGCCCCTGGTCCTGGACACTCTTGGCATCTGCTTCCCCAGGTTCCTGCATATCTCCATCACATTCCCACCTCTCCCAGCATGAAACGTGGCACAGGCTTTCTCAGTCATCTGCAGGCTGCTAAGGCCTGTCGTCTGCTGAAATAGCCATTCTTTGTCTGTCGTTGGCAAGGGGCACTATTCCCATATTAAGTCTTCCTGGGCAGCTGTGGAGCCCAGTCCTGCTCTGAGGAGCTCCCGGCCTTGGATGCCCCTGCCCCCATTGGGTCTGGAGTCCCTGTCTCTGGCCTTGAGGCCCTGACCGTACAGCTGCATTGAGGTCAGCCCACTGTGTCGGCCTCTGCCCAGATGCCCATCCTGTCCTGGGCCTGAGCCAAGCTGGTTCGTTGCCCGCTCCCGTTCCTCCTGCCCCTCCTGGCTGCCGATGACATCACTGGGTTTCAGCGTCCTGAGGTGGCGGACACTGTCCCTGTCCCCGGCTGTGGCCCTTGCCCCAGTCCAGCAGCCAGTGTGGTCCTTCCAGGTGCTCCCCTGGGTCAGCCCTCACAGAGACGCCCTTGGGTCCCCTCCCAGGGCCTTCCCCTTCCCCCTTCTCTGCCTTGGCTTTGCCCCCTGCTTGGCTGCTGGAGGCTCTCAGGCAGTCTTTGCCTGGTCTCTGCACTCCGCATGGGGGTTCTTCTACTGAGACCGTCCTCCTCTGCCTCCCTTCCTGGCCCTGCTCCCCACTGCTCTTCTGGAATTTTGGCCCAGCCCCCAGGCTGGGTCAGGGTCACTGTGTGCCTTACTTTCCCTGCATTAGCTGCTCATGGGGCCCATCTTCCCTTGCGGATGGGGGCAGGGATCCTAGACTCTCAGCTCTTGGTGGGACAGACCTTGTGGCCCCAGGCGGTCCCCCCGGCTGCCCTGCACTGCCCCTGAGAGCCTGGATGGCGCCTGGCAGGCAGAGTGTGGCCCTGCTGCATTCACTGTCTGGCTTGCTCAGCAGAGAGGCAGCAGTGGAGAGCTGGACAGCTCATTTCAAGTCTTCGCCCACCATGTGGCCTGGACGGGGGACGGGATGCGAGGGTCTCCCCTCTAATGCTTGTTGGTCACCCGCCGCCCCCGCCCCCCAGAGCCGGAACTTGAGCCCCCGACCCTGGAGAGACCCAGACGCAGGGAACTTCTGGTGGTCAGGGAACATGAGGACATCGTCCTGACAGCCACGCTGGCCACACCCTCCGTGGCCGCGGTGACATGGCTCAAGGACGGTGTGGAGATTCGCCGCAGCAAGAGGCACGAGACGGCCAGCCTGGGGGACACCCACACCCTGACTGTGCGTGGCGCGCAGATCCTGGACAGTGCCGTCTACTGCTGCCGCCTGGGCGCGGAGGAACAGGACTTCCCGGTGCAGGTGGAAGGTGAGTGGGGCCACGGGGAGGTCCTCTGGGAACCCCTTGTTTGCAGCGTCCTGGAGTGGAGACTGGGTGAGGCTCAGGGCACACGACCGGGCGGCTCAGAGCTGGTCCTATGGCCCAAGCCCCACCAGGCTGACGTCGCCTACCCTCCCCTCCCCCAGAGGTGGCTGCCAAGTTCTGCTGTCCCCTGGAGCCCGTGAGCGGAGAGCTGGGGGGCACAGTGAAGCTGGTCTGTGAGCTGAGCCCGGCGCAGGCCCAGGTGGTGTGGCGCCGCGGGAGCACGCAACTCCGGGCTGGCAAACGCTTCCAGATAGCGGCTGTGGGCCTTCAGCGCTCGCTCACTGTGTCGGGCCTGCGGGCAGAGGATGCGGGGGAGTACGTGTGCGAGAGCCGCGATGACCACACCAGCGCCATGCTCACCGTGAGCGGTATGTGGATGCCGGGCGCAGGGGCTGGGTTGCCCAGGTGGGTGGGTGGCTTGGCGGAGCATTCCAGGGCTGCTTCCCGAATGGGTGTACTTCCGCGGCGTCTGCTAGGTGGGGGCCCCTGCCCCTCCTGCCCGCCTCTCAAGTGGAGCTCTTGTCCGCAGTCCCCCGCGTGGTCAAGTTCACGTCTGGGCTGACCGCGGTGGTCGCGGAGGAGAGCTGCAAGGCCACCTTCCAGTGCGTGGTGACTCCCAGCGACGTGGCGGTGACGTGGTTCCGGGATGGCGTCAAGCTGCAGTCCAGCGAGAAGTTTCTCATATCGCAGAAGGGTGCCAGCCACAGCCTGACTATCTTGGACCTGGCCCTGGAGGATGCCGGCCAGATCACTGCGGAGGCTGAGGGCATCAAGACCGTGGCTGCCCTCCGGGTCCGAGGTGTGTGCGTGGGGCAGCAGGAAGGGCGCACCGGCTCCTCTCAGCAGGCGTCTCCTAGTGGGCTGGTCCCAAGGTAGCATCCTGCTGCTGGCCTGTATCCAGCTCATCTGGCTGACTTCTGAGGACACAGGCTTTGTCAGCTGCAGAGAGAAGAGTAGGGTCAGATCGAGGGGCCAGGCGCCTGCTCTAAAGGGGAGATGGTAAACTCCTGTAGTGCACACCTGGTCGGGGAGCGGGTGGAGGCTCAGACACTCCAGGGAGTCTTCCTAGAGGAGACGATCCTTGCTGAGCCCAAAGGATGGCAAGGTGGGAGAGACTGGAGTCGGCAGCCAGTGCAAGCAGATGCAGATGATGGGGGTGCGCTTTGCTCGCTGAAGCCAGATTGCATGGGGGAGGGCCGGAACATTACCTGAGGGTAAGTGGGAGCCAAGCCATCTCAGGTTCTTGAGTAAGGGAGTAATGCGGGCAGATGCACTTCTGGGAGATCATGGCACAGCCCGAGACTGGGAGATTCACTCTAGCGTTTCTCTTCCTTAATGTGATGCATCCAGGGCCTAGTTAAAGCAGAGACTGTGGTGCAGCTGGTCTCGGAGCTCAGAGCCTGCCTGTCTCAGTGGCTCCCTGTGTCCCAATGCTCCTGGTCACTGGCCACACTTAGGAGTTCCAGGCCCTGGTGGGGGATTGCAGGAGTTGTTCAGGGCAGGGGAGCAGGAGGTGGGAGGGGGACTGGGAAAGGAGAAGCCCCCCTGAAGTGTGGTTTCCTTCCATAAAATTGTGCCTGTGCATGTGTGCAGCTGGGCCCTGAGTATGGCCAAGGCCTTGCCTAGCTTGGAGTCGGAATGTGGCGGAGGGCAGCTCTGCTGGCTGGGGGTTGGGGCAGGGTCCCTCTGCCTTGCTTTCCTGAGAGTGGCAGTGGCTGTAATGACCTCCCTCTCCTGTGACTCCAGAGGCCCCAGTGTTGTTCAAAAAAAAGCTGGAGCCACAGACTGTGGAGGAGCGGAGCTCGGTGACCATGGAGGTGGAGCTGACGCGGCCATGGCCGGAGGTCAAGTGGACGCGCAACGCCGCGGCCCTGGTGGCAGGAGAGAATGTGGAGATCCACGCCGAGGGCTCAAGTCACCGCTTGGTTCTCCGCAGTGTGGGTTTCGCTGACCGTGGTTTCTATGGCTGCGAGACAGCGGATGATAAGACGCAGGCCAAGCTGACCGTGGAAAGTGAGCGGCTTAGGGGGCTTGGCCTAGGGGTTGGGCATCGAGGAGCTGGGGAGGGTAGGGAATCTCCCCCTGGGGGCGGGGCCCTGGAAAAGGGGGAAAAGGGAAAGAGAGAGGAAGGGGCGGACCTCCACTTGCAGGGGCCAGGGAGGTGGGGAAGGGAGTAAAGGAGAGGGCAGGCCTCCCCTTCCAGAGCACCTTGAGGCTCCCTGGGGAAGTGATGGGGGCTGGACCGAGGGCCAGGGTCTTGCTGCAGTGGCTCATCCTTCTTCTTTGTCCCGTAGTGCGCCAGGTCCGGCTTGTGCGGGGCCTGCAGACAGTGGAGGTACAGGAGCAAGGCACAACCACAATGGACGTAGAGCTGTCCCATGCTGATGTGGAGGGCAGCTGGACTCGAGGTGGCCTTCGGCTCCAGCCGGGACCCACGTGCCAGCTGGTGGTGCACGGCCCCACCCATACCCTTACGCTGTCTGGGCTGCAGAGGCAGGACAGTGGCCTGATTTCCTTCCGGGCGGAGGGTGTGCACACATCTGCGCAGCTGGTGGTCACTGGTAGGTGGACATAGGTGGGGCGGGACTCACTCCAGAGCACCTGCCCCTGTCCCCAAGGTGGCCCAAGGAGGCAGCTATGGGCAGGGATATGGAATCCTCGAGGAGGGGGGCTCATTCCTTTAACCAGCTGAGTGATTCCAACCAGCTCAGGCCCTGTCCCCGCCCAGAGGCCCTGCTTCTCACCACTCCCCTCCTGTCTTTCCAGAGCTGCCTGTGAAGTTCAGCCGCCCTCTGCAGGACGTGGTGGCCACGGAAAAGGACAAGGTGGTCCTGGACTGTGAGCTCTCACGCCCCAACGTGGATGTGCGCTGGTTGAAGGTGCCTGGGAACGTGGACTCCTCTGACCCCTCTTACCTCTCCCCATGGGTGGGCGGGAATGGGACCACTCTGCTGGGCAGTTCCAGCACTTGACCTGGCCTCATTCCTCCACAGGACGGTGTGGAGCTTCAGGTGAGCAAGACAGTGGGCATGGCGGCCCAGGGGGCCTGCAGGAGTCTCATCATTTACCGCTGTGAGCGTGGGGACCAGGGCGTGTATGTGTGCGATGCCCACGATGCTCAGAGCTCTTCCTCCCTGAAGGTGCAAGGTGAGGGCTGGGTGGTGGGTGCAGGAACCTCCTGGCCCCTCACTGCGTCACCCAGCAAGTGCTTGGCCTTCTGGCACTGCTCCTGCGCCACCCATCCTGTACTCCCTCAGCAAGCTGGGGTGGGGGGTAGCAGTCAGATAGCTCTGCGTGTCAGGACGTAGCAGGGCCTGCTTCTTGCCCCAGACCGAGACGTCCAGATCGTGAGGCCTCTGGAGGATGTGGAAGTGATGGAGAGGGAGGGGGCCACCTTCTCCTGCGAGGTCTCCCACGATGAGGTGCCTGCCCAGTGGTTCCGGGGAGACAGCAAGCTTCGGCCCAGTGACAATGTGCGGATCCGCCAGAAAGGTGAGACGGGGACGGTGGGTGGGCTTCAGCAGGGCTTCTCCTCCTTCCCGCCCCCAGGCCACCCCTCCCTTTAGTGCTGAGTGGCCTTTGTTCCCAGGAAGGACATACACTCTCATCTATCGGAGGGTCCTGGTGGAAGATGCAGGGGAAATCAAATTTGTAGCACAACGTGCAGAATCACGAGCCCAGCTCCGAGTAAAAGGTAATGGCCGCTCAGGGCAGGGCATGGGCTGGACAGCGTGTGTGTGAACAAGCTCGTGTACTGAGTCTTACGGGGCTGAAAGGCCAGCTGTCCCTGTCCTGGGGTCCCTCCTGGAATGAGGACAGCAGTGATCCAGGAGGAGGGAAAGGGGGTATTCCCTCCTTGGCAGGAAGAAAGTGGTCTAGGGGAGGCAGCCTTGGGGTCTCCTTCTTTGTTTAAAATGGAGGTACCAATGAATTCTCCTTCCTGGGACTGCAGCAAGTGCTGGAGAGAAAAGGTGTGAGGCCCTGGCAGGAAGTAAGCACACAAGGCTTTACCTGGTGGCCTTGATGACAGTCAAAGTGGCTGCAGGGCATGAGGGAGAAAAGGTCTAGAAACAGGTAGGGGGCAGTGGTGTGGGGCATTTGGATGCATAAGGTGAGGGCAGGGTTCAAGGGATTCGGGGGTGTTCAGGATGAGGGTGAGGCTGTGTGGCGAGAGGACGGGTGGTGGTGGGGGGCGCATGGGGCAGGCATGCGCGTGATGAGGCCCACTGGATGATAGCGAGTGTGGGTGTGTGCCCACTGTCCTTGTGGTCACATGTGAGCAGCAAGTCCCAGACTAGCCCGAGGGCAACACTCAGCCTAGCTATCTGCTGGCTCTGGTGGGCGGGCCGGCATAGGCTGTTTAGCCTGAGCATGATGTCCCAGTCCGGCTGGTTGGAAGATGCACAGCCACAGCACCCAGCCCTGGGTGTTCGGGATCACTGTGCACCTGCCCTGACCCTGCTGGGTGTACCCACAGAGCTGCCAGTATCCATCCTACGCCCGCTGCGGGACAAGATCGCAATAGAGAAGCACCGTGGTGTGCTCGAGTGCCAGATGTCAAGGGCCAGTGCCCAGGTGCGGTGGTTCAAGGGCAGCGTGGAACTGCAGCCTGGGGCCAAGTATGAGATGGTCAGTGACGGCCTCTACCGCCAGCTAGTCATCAACGCCGTCCAGCCTGAGGACGAGGACACTTATACCTGTGATGCTGGCGATGTTAAGACCAGTGCCCAGTTCTTTGTGGAAGGTTCGGGCAGGGCTGGGTGGGCGGCTGTTCCTTTTTTCCGCCAGGGGAGGTGTTACAGCCTGTGGCACTTAGAGGTGGCCAGGTCTGAGAAGGACCTGACTGGACGCGTTGGGTCACCCCAGGGAGGAAGTGAGCATGCCTGAGAGGGTTTGTTCCCAGGAAGTAACACCAACCCTGCAGGAGGGGGTGGCTGGTGATCCTCCCCTGGGACTGCCCCAGTGACTAGCCATTTGCCCACAGAGCAATCCATCACTATCGTGCGGGGCCTGCAAGATGTGACGGTGACGCAGCCTGCCCCTGCCTTGTTCGAGTGTGAGACCTCCATCCCCTCGGTGCGGCCGCCTAAGTGGCTCCTGGGGAAGACGGTGCTGCAGGCAGGGGCTGATGTGGGAATGGACCAGGAGGGTACAGTGCACCGGCTGACGCTGCGGCGTACCTGCTCCACCATGACAGGGCCGGTGCACTTCACCATTGGCAAATCACGCTCCACCGCCTGCCTGGTCGTCTCAGGTGAAAGTGTGCTGCCTGGCGGGTTGGCTGCAGGTGGAGAGGGGGCAGGGCGGGGGCGGGTGTCATGGCCTCGTGGTCTGGCCCGCTTCACCCAGTGCTTCCCTCTTGCCGTATGCCACAGACATTCCCATCGTGCTCACGCGGCCACTAGAGCCCAAGGTGGGGCGCGAGCTGCAGTCGGTAGTCCTGTCCTGTGACTTCAAGCCACCCCCCAAGACCGTGCAGTGGTACAAGGAGGAGACACCCCTGGTGCCATCTGACAAGTTCAAGATGAGGCTGGAGGGCCACATGGCAGAGCTGTGCATCCTGCGGCTCACACCCGCAGATGCTGGTGTCTACCGGTGCCATGCCGGCAGTGCCCAGAGCAGCGCTGAGGTTACTGTGGAAGGTACATAGCAAGGGGGCACAGGGCCACCAGAGGGTCTCTAGGGGAGGCGGTGATGGCGGTCGTGCTGAGCTGCCTGGTGTGCTCCTGGCAGTGCGGGAGGTGACCGTGACGCAGCCACTGCAGGACTTGGAGGTCACGGAGGAGGGCTGTGCCTGCTTCTCCTGCGAGCTGTCCCACGAGGACGAGGAGGTGGAGTGGTCGCTCAATGGGACGCCACTGTATAATGACAGCTTGCACAAGATTACCCACGAGGGCCGCCGCCACACGCTGGTGCTGAAACAGGTCCGACGGGCTGACACAGGCACTGTATGCGCCTCCTCGCCCAAGGTTATGGCCTCGGCCCGCCTGGAGGTCAAAGGTGAGGTGTCCTTGTGGGGTCTCTGGGGACTCCTGGGATGTGCACCTGGCATCCCGAGGGCCAGAGGTGAGAGCTCGTCCCCTCAGTCACCCACACCTTCCCTGCAGGGAAGCCGGTGGTGTTCCTGAAGGCGTTGGACGACGTGTCTGTGGAGGAGTGGGGCACGCTGGCCTTACGGTGCGAGGTCTCTGACCACCAGGCTCGTGTGGTATGGCGAAAGGATGGCATGGAGTTGGGCCCCAGTGACAAGTATGAATTCCTGTGCACAGCGGGCACTCGGGGACTCGTGGTGCACAACCTGAGCAAGGACGATGCTGGCCTGTACACCTGCGACGTGGGCACTGATGAGACCCGTGCCCGTGTCAGCGTGCACGGTGCGTGCTGCAGCCGGCTCCAGATGGGGGGGCCAGGGCACTGGGGGTGTGGCTCTGGGCATGGGGGTGCCTCCGCCTGCAGGGCCCACACACTCTCCGAGACCAGGGGCTGCTCTGCTGAGCCTGGAGAGGTCAGGGCAGGCTCCTGAAGGAGCGGGCTTGACAGGGTCTTAGGAGGCCCGGGTGCAAGCTGGTGGGCCAGGGATGATGGGCAACAGAGAAAAGCTTGGGAGACTAGACTGGCCCTGCTTGATAGAGTCCCAAGGTGTAAAGGATTCTACAGAGGCTGGAAACATTCACTCTGCACCAGGGGATGTGTACGGGCAGGCATAGGGGCCACAGAGGGTCGGTCAGGAGAGCCTCCTGGAGTGGGCGAGTAGGAGAACCCGAGATGTCAGGCAGGGGGTGCCCCAGTAGGGCTCCCAGGCCATGGCACAGCCTGGTGAAGGTGGCTGTGGGCAGGCCACATGCTTTTCACATGCTCCTGCCAATCTGGGCCTGGTTCCTCAACTATAGGGTGGATGCCTGACGTCCTGTGTGCATCACTGTCCTGGCTCCACCCCCGTAGTCCTGCTCTCTCTTGTATGCATGGCAGGCCTGCTGCCCTGTGATCCGTGGCTGGTCCCTGAGGGTCTGGCCAGTGTTTAATGAGACAGGAAAGGGATGGGAAAGGGAGGGCGGTGTGGTGAGTTTGTCCTAGAGCTGGATTGCCTCTTCATTTTGGGTGCCTGTTCTTCTTCTGGAGCATATAAGCTGGTGACAACTGTGTGTGGTGCTTATTCTCTCCACATTGTTCCATAGCAAATGTGAAGGTGGCCGCCCTGGTCATAACGCATAGCTATCAGCCATCCAAATACCAAGGTGTGGACAGCTGGAGACCAAGAGGACATTTGCTGAGAGAGGCAGCAGGCCCTCTGGGAGTGGGGTTGGGGGGGTGGGTATGCAGGCTCTCTGGCTGGTCTTGCCCCTCCTGGGGTGTGGACCGGGGCTGCTACAGGCTTGTCGGTGCCTGTCTCGAGGAGCAGGCTTCCGTGGGCCTGGCTGGCGTGACGGCTGTCTCCTCTGGCCCACAGACCTGCACGTGGGCATCACCAAGAGGCTGAAGACAGTGGAGGTGATGGAGGGCGAGAGCTGCAGCTTTGAGTGTGTCCTGTCCCATGAGAACACTAGCGATGTTGCTGTATGGATGGTTGGTGGGAAAACGGTGGGCAGCTCTGGCCGCTTCTGGGCCACACGCCAGGGCCGCAAGTATACACTGGCTGTCCGAGATGCTCTGCCAAATGACGCTGGGGAGGTGGTCTTCTCTGTGCGGGGCCTCACCTCCAAGGCCTCGCTCATCATCAGAGGTGGGTGATGGTGGCAGTGGGAACTAACTGGGTGGGGCAGGTCAGGGGTCTGTCTCCAGGGGCTGGTTTGGGAGCTGCTGAGCCTGGGCCCTCCCCAGGCAGCCTGGAGCAGGGGCCTTGGGCTTGGAAGCTGGAAGGGGGTGCATCTGGGGACTGTCTCCCCAGCCCCTGGTTGGCACCTGGAGGCATCTGTCAGAGTACTGGGGGCTTCTGGTCATCCAGGGGGCTTACTTTCTAGGATGAGGTTCTGGAGTCTTTGGGCAGAAGCAGGGTTTCTGATCTTCAGTCTGTGATTCGACTGCTGTGGTAGCTCCCAGGGTGCATGACTCGTGAAGCCAGTGAAATGGCCATTGGCATTTCTGAGCTCCTACTTCCAGCATGAGTACTTGGTGCCAGTGGGTGAAGCTCAGCCCATAGTCAGCACTGGCCCATGGCTATGCTTTGAGTCACAGGACTCTGAACAGTGCTGAGAACATGAGATTCTGTGGTCTAATATTTCTCCCTCCCGGGGTCCTTCCGTGGTATTCCAGGGCTCTGAGGCCCCTGGGTCTGAGGTTCCAGAGTTGGAAGTTTTGGAGCTGTAGGTTCTGTGGTCTCAACCTTCAGAGCCTGAAGGTTCCTGAATGCCTGCCTTGCCCTCACCCCAGGCATGGCTAAGGCTCTGGCCGTGGGTAGAGCTGTGGCCATGCCTCTTGGGCCACCATCTCTGTTCTTTTCAGAGAGGCCAGCTGATATTATGAAGCCACTGGAAGACCAGCGGGCCATGCTGGGTGAGGATGTGGTGCTGAGGTGTGAGCTGTCACGGGAGGGGACCCCAGTGTGCTGGCTGAAGGATGGGAAAGCCATTCGCAAGAGTCAGAAGTATGAGCTTCTCATCGAAGGCACTCGAGCCATGCTGGTCATCCATGCAGCCTCACTCAAAGATTCCGGCGAGTACACGTGTGAGACGGAGTCTTCCAAAAGCACAGCCAGCCTCCGAGTGGAAGGTAACCCCCATGAGAGACCCTGGCACAGCCCCTGTGGCTTCTCTTCCCAGGCAAGAGCGGAGGGGCGCCCAGCAGGGAAGGGGCTCGCTCAGGTCCCTGAGGTTCTGTGGGTGGACCAGGAGAACCACCTGTGATGGGAGTGATTTCCTGTCCTGAGGGGCTACGTGGGGTCTGCACAGGCCTCTCCCTCCCATCCATTCTTTCCCAGAAAAGCCAAACCAGTTCACGGAGGAGCTGGCTGACCTGCAGGTGGAGGAGAAGGGCACAGCTGTGTTCGCCTGCAAGACGGAGCGCCCCGCGGCCTCAGTGACCTGGCGCAAGGGCCTCACAGAGCTGCAAGCCTCGGAGAAGCATGCTCCCAGCCAGGAGGGCCTGACCTTGAGGCTCACCATCAGCGCCCTGGAGAAGGCGGACACTGACACTTACACCTGTGACATCGGCCAGGCCCAGTCCCAGGCTCGGCTCCTGGTGAAAGGTTAGGCCCAGTCACCGTGCTGTTGCTCTCATTTGCACACTATATTTCAAGGCCCATGGTGTGCTCAGGTGTATGCTTTGTTTAAAGTAGACTTGGAGATGGGCAGAGATCAGAGCTCTGCCTGGCCCTAGACAAACCCAGCCTTGGTTTCCCCATCTCCAAGGGGAGTTGTCCTGGGTGGTCTTGTCTCTGGCCTTCCCAGCTGGGCCTTGTGTAAATGAGTCAGCAGCCCTCATTTATTTGTGCATTCATTTGCTGGATGAATGTTTCTGGAAACCTTCCAGCGTGTGCCCCTGCATGAGCTCTGCATGTACTTACATGCAGATGTACCGCCACTGCTCCTGTGAAAGAAGACTCGCTCGGGGAAGTTTTCAGGTTTGAGCAGCAGTTTTCACCTGGCAGGCAGGGTGAGGGTTATCATTCTCCCACTTCACAGATAGGGAAACTGGGCCTTTACTTGGGGTTGTTGGCTGGTTCAGGGTTGTAGGACAAGTAGGCATCAGGGCAGGGTTGAGCCCAGCCCTCCAGACCCCAGGGCCGGTGTCCAGGGTGAAGTCAGCTGGAGGTCCTTCCTGGGGGTCTCTCCACAGAAAAAACCCCAAAAGAATAATAAAGAAGCCTCACTCTTGATTTTTTTCTCTTTTTCAGTGAAATACAGTGAATCCACTGAGCTCAGTGAAAACATTTTGTTAGTGCAGTAGAAGCACCACTATCTAATAAAGTACTGGGTTGGGCAAAAATTTCATTCAGGTTTTTCCGTAAGATGCTACGAAAAACCCGAATGAACTTTTTGGCCAACCCAGTAGATGTTCATACTTTAAAAAAGTCAGAGTGTCCCATAATAACAACATATGGTCTTTAAAAAAATTTAAAACCCACAGACTTGTACCAGTCTAATAGTGTCAGCCAGAGCCTTTTCTTTGTGTATCAGTTCACGAATCAGAATTCCTTAGCTCTTTTTGTGTACATCGCCTTCCTGATATGCCATCTATGCTTTCTGGTGTGCAATAGTTTCAAGACACCTGTGAATGCAGAAGGAATCTGGAGGCCATTCTATCTCTATATTTATGACTTCTTCCCAAGCTTTGACCATACCTAAGACAGCAGCAAAAATTTTTTTTCTAGAGATTCACATTGTCAGTCCTCCAATGCATTCGATTTAAATGTTATCATAGCCATGCGTCTTTTTTCACACTCGTTTCTTCTGTTAATACAAAATTTAATTGCGTTAAGTGATTTCTGTGACAGGCATAACCGGCCTAGACAGGTTAGGGAGCACAGCTTGACGGAGGGGCCTTGCTGTGGGTCACCTTGTGTGCTCTGCAGAAGGACCCCAGAGGTGCATTGGGGCTCACTGGTGGATCTAAAACAAATACTTGGACAGCTCAGCTCAGACCCACTTACTGTTTTATGTTTTGTCATTCGGAGCCCGTTAGAGTCATTTGCTCGATCTCTGTTGTGAGCCCACCCCAGGTCTTGGAGAGCACCCTGTTTCCCTTGGCAGCTGACCAGAGGGTCCCTGACATGCCCGTTTGTGTCCCTGCAGGCCAGAAAGTGCTCATCACAGAGGATCTGGAGGACTTGGAGGTGCAGGAAGGCTCCTCGGCCACCTTCTGCTGCCGTATCTCCCCTGCCGACTACAAGCCCGTCCACTGGTTCTTGGACAAAACCCCACTGTCTGCCAACGAACTCAATGAGATCGAGGTCCAGCCAGGTGGCTACCATGTGCTTACACTGCGGCAGCTGGCCATCAAGGACTCAGGCACCATCCATTTTGAGGCAGGCGACCAGCGGACCTCAGCTTCCTTGCAGGTCACAGGTAGGCTGCATGCCCAGTGCCCAGTGCCGTGTGACTAAGCATGCAACCTCAAGACAGTGGCTTGGCCACATGCTGGGTGAGACCCTGGGGCTCACAGAGAAGGCACCATGGACTTCCCATGGGCTGGGGTCTTGGATCCCAGGGAGCGGGGCTTGGGAGGCTGAGTGGCCCTATTTAAAGTTGCATTGTTGCACATGGTATGCAGAGGTGAACTCAAGGTCAGTGTAGAGGCTGGGCCCACCCCTCTGGTGTGTGGAGCCACACAGAGCCTGTCCTGTTCCCCCGGCAGCCCTGTCTGCAGCCCAGACTGAGGGGGGCAGGTGGGCACTGACCAGGAGTGTTGCCTGGTCTGCAGTGAGACCTGGGACTTTTCCTGCAGAAGCCCCCAAGTGTCTTATACATCCCTCTCTGTCTTCAGAGAAGCCAGGTGTTTTCTCCCAGGAGCTCACAGATGCCACAGTCATGGAGGGGGAAGATCTGACCCTGGTCTGTGAGACTGCTGCTTTAGACAACACTGTGTGCTGGACCAAGGACGGGAAGGCCCTGCGGCCGTCGGCTCGGTGCCATCTGAGCTATGAGGGCCGCCGAGCCCAACTGGTCATCACTGACACCACCCTTCAGGATGGTGGGCTCTACAAGTGTGAGGCTGGGGGTGCCTGGAGCAGCTCCATTGTCAGGATCCATGGTGAGCCCCTGGAGGGGGGTGCTGGGCAGCCTCCAGCTGCACTCTGGGCACCCCTGTTTCGTGTCTGGCTAAGGGCAAAGGGGACTCCAGGACTCTATCTGACCCTCTCTATCTCTGCCCTCTATGTGTGTGTGGGGGGGGCTGTGCTGAGGCTCCTCCTGTCCACCTGTATCTTTCCAGCAGTTCATCCATCTTCCTCTGCTCCCTACTGCCCGTCTCTGGGTCTCTGATGGTCCTGATAGCATCCCTCACCCTCTCTTGGTCTTCTGACCAGCAATATTTTTTTTACTTCATTCCTGACTTTGTTTTGTGTTCTGACGTCACCGTATCTCCCTTCTCCTGGCTTGGCTCATCTCCATCTGTCTCAGTCGGCTCGGGTCCGGGTAACAAATACCACCGACTGGGTAGCATAAAAAAACATGTCTCCCGGTTTATTGTCTCCCAGTTCTGGAGACTAGAAGTCTGAGATCAAGGTGTTGGCAGGCCTGGCTTCTCCTGAGTCCTTTCTCCTTGGCGTGTAGATAACTGTCTTCTCCCTGTGTCTTCACAGTCATCCCTCTGTGTGTGTCTGTGTCCTAATCTCCTTTTCTTGTAAGGACACCAATACTGTGGGATTAAGACCCACCCTAGTGATGTAATTTTACCTCAGTCTTCTCTTTAAAGACCCCCATCTCCAAATACGGCCCCATTCTGGGTCCTGAGGGTTAGGGCTCCAACAGTTGAATTTGGGGGACACAATGTAGCCCATAACACTCCACCCTTCTCTGTTTCCTGCTGTTTGGCTCACCCTCCTGGAGAGACAGAGGTCCTGAGGTCACTGTCACTAGCCCCCAGTGTAGACAGTGAGGTGGGCCTGCCTGCACCCTGCAGCTGCTGCTCTCAGCCATGCTTGACCACAGGGGAGACCCCTGTAGGAGGCAGCAGGGGGAGGGCTGAGCTGAGCTCATGCCTGTCCACAGCTCAGCCAGTGCGGTTCCGAGAGGGGCTGAAGGACATGGAGGTGCTGGAGGGTGGTGCTGCCACACTACACTGCATCCTGTCATCGGTGGCCATGCCCGTGGAGTGGCGTCGTGGAGATGAGGTTGTGCAGCCTGGAGGCAAGTACAGCCTGCGGCAGGAGGGTACCATGCTGGAACTGCTCATCCGGGACCTGCGGCCTCAGGACAGCGGGCAGTACTCCTGCTGCTTCAGGGACCAGATGACATCGGCCAGGCTCACCGTACAGGGTGAGTATAATTACCCACTCTGCCCATGTGACCCTATGTGGCTCCATACAACCCCTTTCAACCTTTGTGGGGGGATGAAGATGATGTCTTGTGTCCATCGGACCTTGTTGCAGCCCTACCTGCTGAGTTCATAGGAAGACTGAGAAGCAAGGAGGCCACGGAAGGGACCATGGCCACACTGCACTGTGAGCTGAGCAAGGCGGCCCCTGTGGAATGGAAGAAGGGGCCTGAGACCCTCAGAGCCGGAGACAGAGTGAGCCTGAGGCAGGATGGAGCCGTGTGTGAACTGGAGATCCGTGGCCTGACCGTGGAGGATGCTGGGGAGTACTCGTGTGTGTGCGGGCAGGAGAGGACATCAGCCACGCTCACCGTCAGGGGTAAAGACCACATGTGACCACGTGGACTGGCATTTGGTGGCTGCCCATCACCTCTCTGCTCTCAGTTTCTTTTTCTACTTTGCTCTCTCACTATCCTTTTCCTTCCATAATTCTTTTATTGTCCCTGTCATGGTCCTTGTCTGTTGTGTGGCACATGTACAGGTTGGACCTTTAAATGTCACAGTCCACAGTGTGTACTGGGCACACCCAGCAGGTGGTCCGTGTCCAGTTAGGTTTTGTATCTTCTATGAACTATCCACGTCCTGTTTCTTCTGCATGTTCAGAGAGCGTGATAGTGTTTGTGTGTTTCTGACCATCTCCAGGCCTGCCTGCCAAGTTCACAAAGGGTCTGAGGAAGGAGGAGGCCACAGAAGGGGCCACGGCCACGCTGCGCTGTGAGCTGAGCAAGGCAGCCCCTGTGGAGTGGAGGAAGGGGCCCAAGACCCTGAGACCCGGGGACAGAGTGAAACTGAGGCAGGACGGAGCCTTGTGTGAGCTGGAGATCCATGGCCTGACCGTGGAGGATGCCGGAGAGTACTCGTGTGTGTGTGGGCAGGAGAGAACAGTGGCCAGCCTGACTGTCAGGGGTAAAGACTGTGTGTGGCCACGTGGAGCAGTGGCTTCGTGTCTGAGGGCATGATCACGTCCTTGAGCCCTGCCCTGTCTGTGTACAGTCTTTCGCTTCTGTGTGCATCTCCTGCATTCCTGCAGCATGAGTCTCCCAGCACCTGCTTCTGTGAGGCCCATCTCAGATAAAGAGCAGAGAATATGGTCCTCCCTGCTCTCAGGGGCTCATGCCTGAGGGAGAGAAGGAGGGCACCCACACAGTACAAGAGTGGAAGTATGGTCCTCTTGAGGGGGCATGCCAAGAGAGAAGCTAGGAAGTTGATCCAAGCGTGGCCCTAGAGGGTGGGATGTCGAATGGGGTGTCAAGAGCTGGAAGCTGGGACATGCATGCTGGGCCATGGGAGAGCCATGATGGGAGGTCCTAGGTTCTGTTCTCCAGCTCCTGGTGGTTAGAAGAGGTGAGGCTGGGTATAGGGATAGGGTGGAGGTGAGGTGGGCGTGGAGGGTAAAGTGGAGGTGAGGTGGGTGTGGACAGGGCTTGACTGTGGAAGGAGAGGAAGGAGGGGCGTGAAGAGCTGCAGACAGGAGCCGAGCCAGAGTCAGGAAAGGCAGGCGAACACCCGTGCTGGCGTCGGGGCCCCTGTCTGGCATCTGTGGCAGGTAAGCTGGCTCTAGGCAACTGCCACAGAAGGGGGTCCGTCAGGCATGGCGTGGCAACCTGTGGCTGGGACACGGGGTGAGAGGTCACAGTTTGAGGGTGGGGCACAGTCAACTAGAGCAGGAGGGCTGGCCCGTGGGTTTAGGGGCCAATAGGGCCCCTTCCTTTGTGGGGGGGCTGACGGCCAGCTGGGTGGATATCCTTGAAGCGGGGTAGTGGGAGTCCCCTTGCATCAGAGCAGCTGACTGTGGGCATTCTGCCTGGTGTCCCCTCAGGGCCCCCCTTCCAACGGGTGCTTGTGTGGCCAGCATGGTGTCTGTGGCCCATTCCTTGTCTGCAGGCTCCAGAGCCCATCAGTCTATGTGTCCGTCTGACCTTCCCCAGCCCTGACCAGCCAATTCACAAAAGTCATGAAGGGTGAACAGGCCATGGGAGGGGCCGTGTCCACATTCACGCTGTGCTGTGAGCTGAGCAAGGCAGCCCGATGCAGTGGTGGAAGGCGCCTGAGACCCTCCGAGATGAGGACTCAGGATGGGGCTTGGCTGTGGTGTGGCTCATGGCCTGGCGATAGGTCAGCTCGCTGTGCCGGGGGTCCAGGTCCTCAGGGGCCTGCCCTAGTGAGGGCCTGGTCACTTCCTGTGGGGGTAGCAGATGGGATGGAGGATAAGGCCACCCACCATGTCCTGAGAGGGTCCTGTGAGCAACATTGATGAAGGGTCACGGGGGCATCTCAGCACAGGAGGAAGGACAGCTGTGCAGCTGCACAGAGACCTCACATCCTGGGCCGTGTTGGGCCACACTCACAAGACAAGGTGGACACTGAAGAGGATTCTGGAGGCTGGGCAGGGCCGTCATTTGCACAGACACTCAGATTGTTGGGGAGAGGCCAGGCCACCATGCCACCTTGAACTTCATGAATGGAGTGCAGCGTCTCCAGTGCAGAGACACTGGGCACTCACACTGTTCAGACCCACCAGGAGACCACAGGGGATGTGGGCCTGGAGGCCTATTTCACAGTCAAGAGCAACTTGCATTGCACGAGGCACCACCAGTGGCCAAGGAGCGGAGGACCCAAGTTGACCATCTGCAAGCAGCCCAAGAGAGCTGCTTTTAAGAGTACGCAGGTCCCAAGGACACCTACTCCAGGACGACAGGCCAGGAGGAGGGTGACTTCGGCTTCCCTTCTAGCTGTGGTGTTCCTAGCTCTGTCAGTCCTGTTCAGTCCCAGTCATGCCGGGGCTCTGGCCCCAGCAGCAGCAGGAGTAGACAAGGGGGGAGTGCTGGTGCAAACTCGTGGGAAAGTTTAGGTAGCTCTCTTTGTGTCTCCGTCCCCAGCTATATCCCTCAAGATCATAAAATTGCTAAGAAATGAGGCCTGGAGTGGGCCACAGCCATGGTGTGGTGTAAGCTGGGCAGCCTGGCATGTAGAGTGGGGGAAGGGGTCTGGGCCCTTGAATCTGGCATCAGATACACTCTGAGGCAGGATGGGCCGTGGAAGATGCTGAGAGGACATTCCTTCTGATTACTGTCCCTTTCCATCCATCCTGTGGGCACTGTGGCCATTTCTATGTGTCTGTGCATGTCATGAGGTCCTCACTGAGGCTTCCATTTCCTGGCTGGTTTGTATGGAGATGGGCTCAGCCTAGTCTGTCCTCTACCCCCACGCACTGCCACCTACCCATGTGTCTGTGAGTCCAAGCTTTTGTTCCTTATTTGCTCCAAAGTGTGAGTGTTTTATTGTCAAGTGTCCACATCCTGATCCCCTCAAATTCTCCAGAGAGTCTGATGTTTTCTGTGTCACTCTGACCCTGCCCAGCCCTGCCCGCCAAGTTCACAAAGGGTCTGAGGAAGGAGGAGGCCACAGAAGGGACCACGGCCACACTGCACTGCGAGCTGAGCAAAACGGCCCCCGTGGAGTGGAGAAAGGGACCCGAGATCCTCAGAGCCAGAGACAGAGTGAGCCTGAGGCAGGATGGAGCCGTGTGTGAACTGGAGATCCGTGGCCTGACCGTGGAGGATGCTGGGGAGTACTCGTGTGTGTGCGGGCAGGAGAGGACATCAGCCACGCTCACCGTCAGGGGTAAAGACCACATGTGACCACGTGGACTGGCATTTGGTGGCTGCCCATCACCTCTCTGCTCTCAGTTTCTTTTTCTACTTTGCTCTCTCACTATCCTTTTCCTTCCATAATTCTTTTATTGTCCCTGTCATGGTCCTTGTCTGTTGTGTGGCACATGTACAGGTTGGACCTTTAAATGTCACAGTCCACAGTGTGTACTGGGCACACCCAGCAGGTGGTCCGTGTCCAGTTAGGTTTTGTATCTTCTATGAACTATCCACGTCCTGTTTCTTCTGCATGTTCAGAGAGCGTGATAGTGTTTGTGTGTTTCTGACCATCTCCAGGCCTGCCTGCCAAGTTCACAAAGGGTCTGAGGAAGGAGGAGGCCACAGAAGGGGCCACGGCCACGCTGCGCTGTGAGCTGAGCAAGGCAGCCCCTGTGGAGTGGAGGAAGGGGCCCGAGACCCTGAGACCTGGGGACAGAGTGAAACTGAGGCAGGACGGAGCCGTGTGTGAGCTGGAGATCCGTGGCCTGACCGTGGAGGATGCCGGAGAGTACTTGTGTGTGTGCGGGCAGGAGAGAACAGTGGCCAGCCTGACTGTCAGGGGTAAAGACTGTGTGTGGCCACGTGGAGCAGTGGCTTCGTGTCTGAGGGCTTGATCACGTCCTTGAGCTCTGCCCTGTCTGTGTACAGTCTTTCGCTTCTGTGTGCATCTCCTGCATTCCTGCAGCATGAGTCTCCCAGCACCTGCTTCTGTGAGGCCCATCTCAGATAAAGAGCAGAGAATATGGTCCTCCCTGCTCTCAGGGGCTCATGCCTGAGGGAGAGAAGGAGGGCACCCACACAGTACAAGAGTGGAAGTATGGTCCTCTTGAGGGGGCATGCCAAGAGAGAAGCTAGGAAGTTGATCCAAGCGTGGCCCTAGAGGGTGGGATGTCGAATGGGGTGTCAAGAGCTGGAAGCTGGGACATGCATGCTGGGCCATGGGAGAACCATGATGGGAGGTCCTAGGTTCTGTTCTCCAGCTCCTGGTGGTTAGCAGAGGTGAGGCTGGGTATAGGGATAGGGTGGAGGTGAGGTGGGCGTGGAGGGTAAAGTGGAGGTGAGGTGGGTGTGGACAGGGCTTGACTGTGGAAGGAGAGGAAGGAGGGGCGTGAAGAGCTGCAGACAGGAGCCGAGCCAGAGTCAGGAAAGGCAGGCGGACACCCGTGCTGGCGTCGGGGCCCCTGTCTGGCATCTGTGGCAGGTAAGCTGGCTCTAGGCAACTGCCACAGGAGGGGGTCCTTCAGGCACGGAGTGGCGACCTGTGGCTGGGACACGGGGTGAGAGGTCACAGTTTGAGGGTGGGGCACAGTCAACTAGAGCAGGAGGGCTGGCCCGTGGGTTTAGGGGCCAATAGGGCCCCTTCCTTTGTGGGGGGGCTGACGGCCAGCTGGGTGGATATCCTTGAAGCGGGGTAGTGGGAGTCCCCTTGCATCAGAGCAGCTGACTGTGGGCATTCTGCCTGGTGTCCCCTCAGGGCCCCCCTTCCAACGGGTGCTTGTGTGGCCAGCATGGTGTCTGTGGCCCATTCCTTGTCTGCAGGCTCCAGAGCCCATCAGTCTATGTGTCCGTCTGACCTTCCCCAGCCCTGACCAGCCAATTCACAAAAGTCATGAAGGGTGAGCAGGCCATGGGAGGGGCCGTGTCCACATTCACGCTGTGCTGTGAGCTGAGCAAGGCAGCCCGATGCAGTGGTGGAAGGCGCCTGAGACCCTCCGAGATGAGGACTCAGGATGGGGCTTGGCTGTGGTGTGGCTCATGGCCTGGCGATAGGTCAGCTCGCTGTGCCGGGGGTCCAGGTCCTCAGGGGCCTGCCCTAGTGAGGGCCTGGTCACTTCCTGTGGGGGTAGCAGATGGGATGGAGGATAAGGCCACCCACCATGTCCTGAGAGGGTCCTGTGAGCAACATTGATGAAGGGTCACGGGGGCATCTCAGCACAGGAGGAAGGACAGCTGTGCAGCTGCACAGAGACCTCACATCCTGGGCCGTGTTGGGCCACACTCACAAGACAAGGTGGACACTGAAGAGGATTCTGGAGGCTGGGCAGGGCCGTCATTTGCACAGACACTCAGATTGTTGGGGAGAGGCCAGGCCACCATGCCACCTTGAACTTCATGAATGGAGTGCAGCGTCTCCAGTGCAGAGACACTGGGCACTCACACTGTTCAGACCCACCAGGAGACCACAGGGGATGTGGGCCTGGAGGCCTATTTCACAGTCAAGAGCAACTTGCATTGCACGAGGCACCACCAGTGGCCAAGGAGCGGAGGACCCAAGTTGACCATCTGCAAGCAGCCCAAGAGAGCTGCTTTTAAGAGTACGCAGGTCCCAAGGACACCTACTCCAGGACGACAGGCCAGGAGGAGGGTGACTTCGGCTTCCCTTCTAGCTGTGGTGTTCCTAGCTCTGTCAGTCCTGTTCAGTCCCAGTCATGCCGGGGCTCTGGCCCCAGCAGCAGCAGGAGTAGACAAGGGGGGAGTGCTGGTGCAAACTCGTGGGAAAGTTTAGGTAGCTCTCTTTGTGTCTCCGTCCCCAGCTATATCCCTCAAGATCATAAAATTGCTAAGAAATGAGGCCTGGAGTGGGCCACAGCCATGGTGTGGTGTAAGCTGGGCAGCCTGGCATGTAGAGTGGGGGAAGGGGTCTGGGCCCTTGAATCTGGCATCAGATACACTCTGAGGCAGGATGGGCCGTGGAAGATGCTGAGAGGACATTCCTTCTGATTACTGTCCCTTTCCATCCGTCCTGTGGGCACTGTGGCCATTTCTATGTGTCTGTGCATGTCATGAGGTCCTCACTGAGGCTTCCATTTCCTGGCTGGTTTGTATGGAGATGGGCTCAGCCTAGTCTGTCCTCTACCCCCACGCACTGCCACCTACCCATGTGTCTGTGAGTCCAAGCTTTTGTTCCTTATTTGCTCCAAAGTGTGAGTGTTTTATTGTCAAGTGTCCACATCCTGATCCCCTCAAATTCTCCAGAGAGTCTGATGTTTTCTGTGTCACTCTGACCCTGCCCAGCCCTGCCCGCCAAGTTCACAAAGGGTCTGAGGAAGGAGGAGGCCACAGAAGGGGCCACGGCCACACTGCGCTGCGAGCTGAGCAAAACGGCCCCCGTGGAGTGGAGGAAGGGGCCCGAGATCCTCAGAGCTGGAGACAGAGTGAGCCTGAGGCAGGATGGAGCCGTGTGTGAGCTGGAGATCCGTGGCCTGACCGTGGAGGATGCTGGGGAGTACTCGTGTGTGTGCGGGCAGGAGAGGACATCAGCCATGCTCACCGTCAGGGGTAAAGACCACATGTGACCACGTGGACTGGCATTTGGTGGCTGCCCATCACCTCTCTGTTCTCAGTTTCCTTTTCTACCTGCTCTCTCACTATCCTTTCCTTCCATAATTCTTTTATTGTCCCTGTCATGGTTCTTGTCTGTTGTGTGGCACATGTACAGGTTGGACCTTTAAATATCACAGTCCACAGTGTGTACTGGGCACACCCAGCAGGTGGTCCGTGTCCAGTTAGGTTTTGTATCTTCTATGAACTATCCACGTCCTGTTTCTTCTGCGTGTTCAGAGAGCGTGATGGTGTTTGTGTGTTTCTGACCATCTCCAGGCCTGCCTGCCAAGTTCACAAAGGGTCTGAGGAAGGAAGAGGCCACAGAAGGGGCCACGGCCACGCTGCGCTGTGAGCTGAGCAAGGCAGCCCCTGTGGAGTGGAGGAAGGGGCCTGAGATCCTCAGAGCTGGCGACAGAGTGAGCCTGAGGCAGGATGGAGCCGCGTGTGAGCTGGAGATCCATGGCCTGGTTGTGGCAGACGCTGGGGAGTACTTCTGCGTATGTGGGCAGGAGAGGACCTCAGCCACACTCACTGTCAGGGGTAAAGACCACGTGAGGCCAAATGGACTTGTTTCCATGTCACCACATCCCCTGTTGGATCCTGTGGCTTTCTGTATCTTTTCAACTGGATTCCCCCAGCTTTCTCATGGCTCCTGTGTCCTTGTCCAGTAGATGTCATGTCCAGTGCTTTGTGTTCTCTGTTCCCTCTGGGGCATTTGCCTCCATCACCATCTGTGCATTTGTTCCCTTGTTCATACTGTGCTCTTTTGCAATTTGTGTGGTTTTTGTGGTGTTCTGGACACAGAGTCCCCTGAGAGAGTCTGATATTCTCAGTGACTTCTTAGCTTTCCTCAGCCCTGCCTGCCAAGTTCACAAAGGGTCTGAGGAATGAAGAGGCCACAGAAGGGACCATGGACATACTGTGCTGTGAGCTGAACAAGATGGCCCCTGTGGATTGGAGGAAGGGCCCCGAGACCCTCTGAGATGGAAATAGAGGGAGCCTGAGGCCGGGTGGGGCCCTTGGGAGCTGGAGATCATGGCCTGGCTATGATGGATACTGGGGAGTACTTGTGTGTATGTGGGCAGGAGAGGACCTTGGCCATGCTCACTGTTAGGGGTAAAGACCACGTGTGATCAAGCAGAGCCATGTTTTGGTGTCCAGTTATTGAGTTCATTGCATCCATCTGCATTCATTCCACGTTCTCTCCCTGTCTCGGTGCCACCCTTTTTCCATAAGACAGTGGAATTCCTTCCACCTTCCTGGGCTGTTGTATGAACCAGAAGAAACCAGCCATTAAGCCACTTCCCACCCCTCGTGTCACCACTGGTACTGTCCTGTTGTCCTGTTGGAGTCTGTGTCTTTTCCTCCATCCTGTCACGTTCTACCCCCAAACTTCTCCAGAGAATCCGATGGTCTCCGTGTCATTCTGACCCTTCTCAGCCCTGCCTGCTAGGTTAATACAAAGTATTAGGCCTGAGGAGTCCACAGAAGGGGCTGGGCTGAGGGAAGCCACCAACCACAGTGTGCCCTCGGCACACCCAGCACATGGCCCATGTGTGCTTGGGTTTTTTGTTTCCTCTGTGTTGTTCGCATCCTGCCTTTTGTGTGTGCTCACAGAGTGTGATTGCGTGTGTGTCTTTCTGACCAGCCCTGCCTGCCAAGTTCACAAAGCGTCTGAAGAATGAAGAAGCCATGGAAGGGGCCACGGCCACGCTGCACTGTGAGCTGAGCAAGGCAGCCCCTGTGGAGTGGAGGAAGGGGCCCGAGACCCTCAAACCTGGGGACAGAGTGAGCCTGAAGCAGGACGGGGCCGCGTGTGAGCTGCAGATCCATGGCCTGGTTGTGGCGGACGCCGGGGAGTACTCGTGTGTGTGCGGGCAGGAGAGGACTTCTGCCACGCTGGCCATCAGGGGTAAAGACTGCATGTGGCCACCTGAATGACTTCACTCTGCCACCTGTTCTGTGCTCTCCCAATGTCACTGTCGTCTCAGGGTTACAGTCACCGTCTGTCTGATCCATCTCACACAACGCTCTGGCCAGCCCTGTCTAGGCCCTGCGGGTTCAGACCCAAGGGGCAGGTGGTGTGGGGACACCCCCAAGGAGGCATCATGGTCCAGCAGAGTTGCTCTGGGCCACTGGTATGTGGCTGGGGCTGTGGGTACGCATGGGGTCTCGACCTCAGGTGTGGAGTGGAGTCATTCATGTTAGTGACGCATGTGCACAGGAAGACTGAGGTGCAGCATTGAAGGGCTCAGGGAGCAGGTGGCCAGACAGGCCAAGCCCTCCTGTGTGTGGTAACAGCATTTGATTGACCTTGGAGATTGTGTGGAGCCTCTGAAGAGCTCTCTCAGAAAGCTTGGGCTGTATAACAAATACCACATTTAAGTGACTTACAACACATTTATTGTTTCACAGTCCTGGAGGCTGAAAGTCCAAGACCAATGTGTCTGCAGGGTTGGTTTCTTTTGAGGCTTCTTTGCTTGTCTTGTAGACAGCTGTATTCTCCCTTTATCCTCACCTGGGCATCCTCTGTGTGTTCCTGTGTTCTAATCTCCTCTTCTTATAAGGACACTTATAAGACAGATTGAATTAGTGCCCCCCCACCTGTGACCCCATTCTATCCTTCATTACCTCTATAAAGACCTTATTTCCAAATAAATTCACATTCTGAGTTCCTGGGTGTTAAGGCTTCAACATATGAATTTGAGGGGAGACATGATTCAGTCCATAATATTCTGTCATCTTGTCTCCCAAAATGCATGTTCTTTTCACATGCAGAGTACATTTACCCCATCCCCCAAACCCAAAAGTTTTAACCCATTCCAGTGTCAAGCTAAGTCAAAAATCTAATCTAAATCTCATCTAAATCAAGTATGTGGGAGACTAGAGTTACGATTCATCCTGAGGCAAAATTCATCTCCAGCTGTGAACCTGTGAAATCAGACAAGTTATACGTTTCCAAAACACTTCAGTGGAACAGGCATGGGATAGATATTCCCACTGCAAAAGAGATAGGAAGGAAAGAAGAGGCCACTGGTTTCACAGAAACCCAGCATCTACTAGGACAGATTCTGTTAGATTTGAAGGCTGGAGAATGATCCTCTGGCTTAATGCTCTGTCTTCTGGGCCCACCAGAGTGGTGACCTGACCCCCTTGGCCCTGGACAGAGGTGGCGTGGCCCTCTGGGACCATGGATGCAGTGGCATCCCTGCTGACCTCTGAATTGCCATTGGGCTTATTCTTCCCAACTTTGAAGGATAGCACATATTCCCAGCCGGATAGCTGTATTGACCCATCCTATAGAAATCCCAGCTTCCATCATTTTGTCCCTTCTGTGTCTGATTAAGTCATGGCTGGCAGTGTTTCTGCTGATATAAAATTCTCAAAAGCCTTGTTGGTCTCCTTTACAATTCACAGGAGTCCAAGCTTTCAGACAAGAGCCTTCCACACAGCCTTCTTGGATAATTCCATCTCTAGTCCTGGCTTTGCTGAGGTGGCTGATTGGATCCAGGACTCACACTCATAATCTCTTTACTGAATGATTTTCCAGCCACACCCTTGGTATTCTCTCTAGAACAGGCATTCTCATTTTTTTGCAATTTCAGTGGGCTGAAAAATTTCCAAATCCTCAACTTTTGGTTTCCCTTTGCTTAAATACTTCCTTCTTTGACATAACTCAGTTTTCTCTCACATTTTACCATAAGCAACAAGGAGTGATCAGTCTGTGTCTTCAATGCTTAGCTTACGAGTTGCCTCAGCTAAATATCCAAGTTCACTTCTAAGTTCTACCTTCCACAAAACTCTGGGACACGTTTCAGCCAAATTCTTTGCTGCTTTATTAAAGGATTGCCTTTCTTCCAGTTTCCAATAACACATTTCTCATTTCCATCTGAGGCCTCACCAGAAGCACCTTTAGCATCCATATTTCTACCCATAACCTCCTCAAGGCAATCTAGATTTATCTAACATGCACCTCAGAACTCTTCCAGTTGTGACCCGTCACCCAGTTCCAAGGCCACTTCCATAATTTTAGGTATTTGTTACAGTAGCGACCCACTCCTGGTACCAAAATCTGAATGGCTTAACAACATAACAGTGGCTTTAAACATCAGAAAATTTTTTCCTCCCAGTCCTAGGAGTTGGAAGTCCAAGATCAAGGTGTGGGCAGGGCTGGTTTCCCTCGAGACCTCTCTCCTTGGCTTGTGGATGGCCATCTTCTCTCCATGTCCTCACATGGTCATCCCTCTGTGTGTGTATCTGTGTCCTAATATCCTCTCCTTACAAGGACACCAGTCATGTTGGGTTAGGTTCCACCCCGGTGACTTCCTTTTTCCTCAGTCACCCCTTTAAAGGCCACATCCCCCAATACATCTCCATTCTGTGGTCCTGGGGGTTAGGGCTCCAACGTATGATTTCTGAGGGACATGATTCAGCCCACAACAGGTTGTAACCAGGGTGGGCTCTGGTCAGCTATAACTTGTGAAGCTCACACTCTTCCTGGAGTTGGGATGGAGGAGAAGACTGCAGGTTGGAGGGCTTTGGGCGTGGTTAGAAGGCCACAGCTAGAATCCATTAGGGTCTAGGAGATCTGAGCTAGGAGAGTGCGAGTCCAGTGGGGTAAGGGAAGGAACGTGCGAGGTGGATGAGGTGGGGCCTGGTGTGGGCAGGGAAGGCATGCAGTGAGCCCAGATGTGGGCAGTGCTGGATTGACACTCTACCTGGGGTGGGGAGCACAACTGAGGGATGTCCGTGGGGCACTTGATGTCATGACTGGAAGGTGCCTTCTGAAGGTTCTCCCAGGAGAGATGTACATTGCATTGTCGCATGTGTGAGCTGGAGGAGCCTGGTTCGTACTCTGGGTGCAGACGAGGTCAACACTTAGACAGTATAAATGGGTATAGGTAGGACAGATGTGCTTTGAGAAGACAAGAGGCCTGGATGGAACCAGTCCCCTGCCACCCTGCACCTCCCTGGGCAAGATGCACGATGATCACACTCTCATGTATGCATTGGTCTGCCTCTTCCCATGTCCTCCACCCTTGCTGCTTCTGTTCTCATCCTGAATGTTCCGGTCATACACCCAGTCCTTTAGAGGGGTTGATGGTTTCTGTCCATCTAACCCTCTTCAGCCCTGCCTGCTCGGTTCATCCAAGATCTGAAGACCAAGGAGGCCACAGAAGGGGCCACGGCCACGCTGCGCTGTGAGCTGAGCAAGGCAGCCCCTGTGGAGTGGAGGAAGGGGCCCGAGACCCTGAGACCCGGGGACAGAGTGAGCCCGAGGCAGGACAGGGCCGTGTGTGAGCTGGAGATCCGTGGCCTGGTTGTGGCAGATGCTGGGGAGTACTCGTGTGTGTGCGGGCAGGAGAAAACCTCAGCGATGCTCACCGTCAGGGGTAAAGACCCATGTGGCCAGCAGAGCTGTGTTTTGGTGTCCAATCATTGACTTCCTGGTTTCCCCCTGCACTCATCCCATCCACCCTCCTTGTCTCAATGTCACCCTCTTCCTATAACTCCATGGAATTCCTTCCTCCTTCCTGGGCTGTTGTGTGAACCATGAGAAACCAGCTCTGAGCTACTTCCCATCCCTCGTGTCACTGCACGTTCTGTCCTGTTGTCCTGTTGGAGTCTGTTGTTTCCTCTGTCCTGTCATGTCTCCAAAGTTCTCCTGAGACTCTGATGTTCTGTGTTCATCTGACCCTGCCCAGCCCTACCTGCTGAGTTCATAGGAAGACTGCAAAGCCAGGAGGCCACAGAAGGGGCCACGGCCATGCTGCACTGTGAATTGAGCAAGGAAGCCACTGTGGAGTGGAAGAAGGGACCTGAGACCCTCAGAGCTGGAGACAGAGTGAACCTGAGGCAGGACGGAGCCGTGTGTGAGCTGGAGATCCGTGGCCTGACCGTGGAGGATGCTGGGGAATACTCGTGTGTGTGCGGGCAGGAAAGGACATCAGCCACGCTCACCGTCAGGGGTAAAGACCACATGTGACCACGTGGACTGGCATTTGGTGGCTGCCCATCACCTCTCTGCTCTCAGTTTCCTTTTCTACTTTGCTGTCTCACTATCCTTTTCCTTCCATAATTCTTTTATTGTCCATGTCACGGTCCCTGTCTGTGTGTGGCACATGTACAGGTTGGACCTTTAAATGTCACAGTCAACAGTGTGTACTGGGCACACCCAGCAGGTGGTCGGTGTCCACTTGGGTTTTGTGTCCTCTGTACTGTGCATGTCCTGATTCTTCCGTATGTTCAGAGAGTGTGATAGTGTGTGTTTCTGACCATCTCCAGGCCTGCCTGCCAAGTTCACAAAGGGTCTGAGAAAGGAAGAGGCCATGGAAGGGACCACGGCCATGCTGCGCTGTGAGCTGAACAAGGCAGCCCCTGTGGAGTGGAGGAAGGGGCCTGAGATCCTCAGAGCCAGGGACAGAGTGAACCTGAGGCAGGACGGGGCCATGTGTGAGCTGGAGATCCATGACCTAGTTGTGGCAGATGCCGGGGAGTACTCGTGTGTGTGTGGTCAGGAGAAAACTTCATCCACACTCACTGTCAGGGGTAAAGACCTGTGTGGCCAAGCAGAGCTGTGTTTTGTTGTCCAATTATTGACTTCCTGGCATCCCCCTGCACTTATCCTCCCTGCCCTCCTCAATTCAGTGCCACTCTCTTCCTGTAACCCCACGGAATTCCTTCCTCCTTCTGGGCTATTGTGCGAACCACGAGCAACCAGCATCTGAGCTACTTTCCACCCCTCATGTCACTGCACGTTCTGTCCTGTTTCCTGTTGGAGTCTGTGTCTTTTACTCCATCCAGGCATGTGCTGTCCCCCAATAATCTCCAGAGAATCTGATGATTCCCACACCGTCCAACCCTCTCCAGCCCTGCCCAGCAGATTCGTACAAACATGTGCCCTGAGGAGTCTGTGGAAGGTGTCGCAGCCACACATTGAAGGGACTGGGCCGAGGGAAGCCCCAGTCCACAGCGTGTGCCTGGCACGCCCAGCACCTTACCTGTGTCCAGTTGCATTTGTGTCTTCTCTGTGATGTCCATGTCCTGTCTAATCTGTGCCTTTAGAGAGTGTTATAGTGTTTGTGTCTTCCTGATTTTCCCAGCCTTTCCCACCAAGTTCACAAAGGGTCTGAGGAAGGAAGAGGCCACAGAAGGGGCCACGGCCACACTGCACTGCGAGCTGAGCAAGGCAGCCCCTGTGGAGTGGAGGAAGGGGCCTGAGACCCTCAGAGCTGGAGACAGAGTGAGCCTGAGGCAGGACGGAGCCGTGTGTGAGCTGGAGATCCGTGGCCTGACCGTGGAGGATGCTGGGGAGTACTCGTGTGTGTGCGGGCAGGAGAGGACATCAGCCACGCTCACCGTCAGGGGTAAAGACCACATGTGACCACGTGGACTGGCATTTGGTGGCTGCCCATCACCTCTCTGCTTTCAGTTTCCTTTTCCACCCTGCTCTCTCACTATCCTTTTCCTTCCATAATTCTTCTGTTGTCCCTGTCATGGTCCCTGTCTGCTGTGTGGCACATGTACAGGTTGGACCTTTAAATGTCACAGTCGACAGTGTGTACTGGGCACACCCAGCAGGTGGTCAGTGTCCAGTGGGGTTTTGTGTCATCTATGTACTGTGCATGTCCTGATTCTTCCATGTGTTTGGAGAGTGTGATAGTGTTTGTGTGTTTCCGACCATCTCCAGGCCTGCCTGCTAAGTTCACAAAAGGTCTGAGGAAGGAAGAGGCCGTAGAAGGGACCACGGCCACGCTGCGCTGTGAACTGAACAAGGCAGCCCCCGTGGAGTGGAGGAAGGGGCCCGAGACCCTGGGAACCAGGGACAGAGTGAGCCTGAGGCAGGACGGGGCCGTGTGTGAGCTGGAGATCCGTGACCTTGTTGTGGCAGATGCCGGGGAGTACTCGTGTGTGTGTGGTCAGGAGAAAACCTCATCCACACTCACTGTCAGGGGTAAAGACCTGTGTGGCCAAGCAAAGCTGTGTTTTGTTGTCCAATTATTGACTTCCTGGCATCCCCCTGCACTTATCCTCCCTGCCCTCCTCGATTCAGTGCCACTCTCTTCCCGTAACCCCACGGAATTCCTTCCTCCTTCTGGGCTATTGTGCGAACCACGAGCAACCAGCATCTGAGCTACTTTCGACCCCTCGTGTCACTGCACGTTCTGTCCTGTTTCCTGTTGGAGTCTGTGTCTTTTATTCCATCCAGGCATGTGCTGTCCCCCAGTAATCTCCAGAGAATCTGATGATCCCCACACCGTCCAACTCTCTCCAGCCCTGCCCAGCAGATTCATACAAACATGTGGCCTGAGGAGTCTGTGGAAGGTGTTGCAGCCACACATTGAAGGGACTGGGCTGAGGGAAGCCCCAGTCCACAGCGTGTGCCTGGCACGCCCAGCACATTACCTGTGTCCAGTTGCGTTTTGTGTCTTCTCTGTGATGTCCATGTCCTGTCTAATCTGTGCCTTTAGAGAGTGTTATAGTGTTTGTGTCTTCCTGATTTTCCCAGCCCTTCCCACCAAGTTCACAAAGGGTCTGAGGAAGGAAGAGGCCACAGAAGGGGCCACGGCCACACTGCACTGCGAGCTGAGCAAGGCAGCCCCTGTGGAGTGGAGGAAGGGGCCTGAGACCCTCAGAGCTGGAGACAGAGTGAGCCTGAGGCAGGACGGAGCCGTGTGTGAGCTGGAGATCCGTGGCCTGACCGTGGAGGATGCTGGGGAGTACTCGTGTGTGTGCGGGCAGGAGAGGACATCAGCCACGCTCACCGTCAGGGGTAAAGACCACATGTGACCACGTGGACTGACATTTGGTGGCTGCCCATTACCTCTCTGCTCTCAGTTTCCTTTTCTACCCTGCTCTCTCACTATCCTGTTCCTTTTCCTTCCATAATTCTTTTTTTTTTCAAATTCCCCGTGGTTTTTTGGGGTTTTTTTTCAACGTCTCCCTTTGTTTTTGTTTTTTTAACATCTTTATTGGAGTGTAATAGCTTTAAAATGGTGTGTTAATTTCTACTTTATACCAAAGTGAATCAGTTATACATATACCTGAGTTCCCATATCCCCTCCCTCTTATGTCTCCCTCCCACCCCCCCTATCCCACCCCTCTAGGTGGGCACAAAGCACCGAGCTGATCTCCCTGTGCTATGCGGCTGCTTCCCACTAGCTATCTATTTTTCCGCAATTCTTTTATTGTCCCTGTCGTGGTCCCTGTCTGCTGTGTGGCACAAGTACAGGTTGGACCTTTAAATATCACAGTCCACAGTGTGTACTGGGCACACGCAGCAGGGGATCTGTGTCCAGTGGGGTTTTGTGTCGTCTATGTACTATGCATGTCCTGATTCTTCCATGTGTTTGGAGAGCGTGATAGTGTTTGTGTGTTTCCGACCATCTCCAGGCCTGCCTGCCAAGTTCACAAAAGGTCTGAGGAAGGAAGAAGCCGTGGAAGGGACCACGGCCACGCTGCACTGTGAGCTGAGCAAGGCAGCCCCCGTGGAGTGGAGGAAGGGGCCCGAGACCCTGGGAACCAGGGACAGAGTGAGCCTGAGGCAGGACGGGGCCGCGTGTGAGCTGGAGATCCGTGACCTAGTTGTGGCAGATGCCGGGGAGTACTCGTGTGTGTGTGGTCAGGAGAAAACCTCATCCACACTCACTGTCAGGGGTAAAGACCCATGTGGCCAAGCAGAGCTGTGTTTTGTTGCCCAATTATTGACTTCCTGGCATCCCCCTGCACTTATCCTCCCTGCCCTCCTCGATTCAGTGCCACTCTCTTCCTGTAACCCCACGGAATTCCTTCCTCCTTCTGGGCTATTGTGCGATCCACGAGCAAGCAGCATCTGAGCTGCTTTCCACCCCTCGTGTCACTGCACGTTCTGTCCTGTTTCCTGTTGGAGTCTGTCTTTTACTCCATCCAGGCATGTGCTGTCCCCCAATAATCTCCAGAGAATCTGATGATTCCCACACCGTCCAACCCTCTCCAGCCCTGCCCAGCAGATTCGTACAAACATGTGGCCTGAGGAGTCTGTGGAAGGTGTCGCAGCCACACATTGAAGGGACAGGGCCGAGGGAAGCCCCAGTCCACAGCGTGTGCCTGGCACGCCCAGTACCTTACCTGTGTCCAGTTGCATCTGTGTCTTCTCTGTGATGTCCATGTCCTGTCTAATCTGTGCCTTTAGAGAGTGTTATAGTGTTTTTGTCTTCCTGATTTTCCCAGCCCTTCCCACCAAGTTCACAAAAGGTCTGAGGAAGGAAGAGGCCACAGAAGGGGCCACGGCCACACTGCACTGCGAGCTGAGCAAGGCAGCCCCTGTGGAGTGGAAGAAGGGGCCTGAGACCCTCAGAGCTGGAGACAGAGTGAGCCTGAGGCAGGATGGAGCCGTGTGTGAGCTAGAGATCCGTGGCCTGACCATGGAGGACGCTGGGGAGTACTCGTGCGTGTGCGGGCAGGAGAGGACATCAGCCACACTCACCATCCAGGGTATAGACTACATGTGACCACGTGGACTGGCATTTGGTGGCTGCCCATCACCTCTCTGCTCTCAGTTTCCTTTTCCACCCTGCTCTCTCACTATCCTTTTCCTTCCATAATTCTTTTATTGTCCCTGTCATGGTCCCTGTCTGTTGTGTGGCACATGTACAGGTTGGTCCTTTAAATGTCACAGTCGACAGTGTGTACTGGGCACACCCAGCAGGGGATCTGTGTCCAGTGGGGTTTTGTGTCCTCTGTACTGTGCATGTCCTGATTCTTCCGTGTGTTCGGAGAGCGTGATAGTGTTTGTGTGTTTCCGACCATCTCCAGGCCTGCCTGCTAAGTTCACAAAAGGTCTGAGGAAGGAAGAGGCCGTAGAAGGGACCACGGCCACGCTGCGCTGTGAACTGAACAAGGCAGCCCCCGTGGAGTGGAGGAAGGGGCCCGAGACCCTGGGAACCAGGGACAGAGTGAGCCTGAGGCAGGACGGGGCCGTGTGTGAGCTGGAGATCCGTGACCTTGTTGTGGCAGATGCCGGGGAGTACTCGTGTGTGTGTGGTCAGGAGAAAACCTCATCCACACTCACTGTCAGGGGTAAAGACCTGTGTGGCCAAGCAAAGCTGTGTTTTGTTGTCCAATTATTGACTTCCTGGCATCCCCCTGCACTTATCCTCCCTGCCCTCCTCGATTCAGTGCCACTCTCTTCCCGTAACCCCACGGAATTCCTTCCTCCTTCTGGGCTATTGTGCGAACCACGAGCAACCAGCATCTGAGCTACTTTCGACCCCTCGTGTCACTGCACGTTCTGTCCTGTTTCCTGTTGGAGTCTGTGTCTTTTATTCCATCCAGGCATGTGCTGTCCCCCAGTAATCTCCAGAGAATCTGATGATCCCCACACCGTCCAACTCTCTCCAGCCCTGCCCAGCAGATTCATACAAACATGTGGCCTGAGGAGTCTGTGGAAGGTGTTGCAGCCACACATTGAAGGGACTGGGCTGAGGGAAGCCCCAGTCCACAGCGTGTGCCTGGCACGCCCAGCACATTACCTGTGTCCAGTTGCGTTTTGTGTCTTCTCTGTGATGTCCATGTCCTGTCTAATCTGTGCCTTTAGAGAGTGTTATAGTGTTTGTGTCTTCCTGATTTTCCCAGCCCTTCCCACCAAGTTCACAAAGGGTCTGAGGAAGGAAGAGGCCACAGAAGGGGCCACGGCCACACTGCACTGCGAGCTGAGCAAGGCAGCCCCTGTGGAGTGGAGGAAGGGGCCTGAGACCCTCAGAGCTGGAGACAGAGTGAGCCTGAGGCAGGACGGAGCCGTGTGTGAGCTGGAGATCCGTGGCCTGACCGTGGAGGATGCTGGGGAGTACTCGTGTGTGTGCGGGCAGGAGAGGACATCAGCCACGCTCACCGTCAGGGGTAAAGACCACATGTGACCACGTGGACTGACATTTGGTGGCTGCCCATTACCTCTCTGCTCTCAGTTTCCTTTTCTACCCTGCTCTCTCACTATCCTGTTCCTTTTCCTTCCATAATTCTTTTTTTTTTCAAATTCCCCGTGGTTTTTTGGGGTTTTTTTTCAACGTCTCCCTTTGTTTTTGTTTTTTTAACATCTTTATTGGAGTGTAATAGCTTTAAAATGGTGTGTTAATTTCTACTTTATACCAAAGTGAATCAGTTATACATATACCTGAGTTCCCATATCCCCTCCCTCTTATGTCTCCCTCCCACCCCCCCTATCCCACCCCTCTAGGTGGGCACAAAGCACCGAGCTGATCTCCCTGTGCTATGCGGCTGCTTCCCACTAGCTATCTATTTTTCCGCAATTCTTTTATTGTCCCTGTCGTGGTCCCTGTCTGCTGTGTGGCACAAGTACAGGTTGGACCTTTAAATATCACAGTCCACAGTGTGTACTGGGCACACGCAGCAGGGGATCTGTGTCCAGTGGGGTTTTGTGTCGTCTATGTACTATGCATGTCCTGATTCTTCCATGTGTTTGGAGAGCGTGATAGTGTTTGTGTGTTTCCGACCATCTCCAGGCCTGCCTGCCAAGTTCACAAAAGGTCTGAGGAAGGAAGAGGCCGTGGAAGGGACCACGGCCACGCTGCACTGTGAGCTGAGCAAGGCAGCCCCCGTGGAGTGGAGGAAGGGGCCCGAGACCCTGGGAACCAGGGACAGAGTGAGCCTGAGGCAGGACGGGGCCGCGTGTGAGCTGGAGATCCGTGACCTAGTTGTGGCAGATGCCGGGGAGTACTCGTGTGTGTGTGGTCAGGAGAAAACCTCATCCACACTCACTGTCAGGGGTAAAGACCCATGTGGCCAAGCAGAGCTGTGTTTTGTTGCCCAATTATTGACTTCCTGGCATCCCCCTGCACTTATCCTCCCTGCCCTCCTCGATTCAGTGCCACTCTCTTCCTGTAACCCCACGGAATTCCTTCCTCCTTCTGGGCTATTGTGCGATCCACGAGCAAGCAGCATCTGAGCTGCTTTCCACCCCTCGTGTCACTGCACGTTCTGTCCTGTTTCCTGTTGGAGTCTGTGTCTTTTACTCCATCCAGGCATGTGCTGTCCCCCAATAATCTCCAGAGAATCTGATGATTCCCACACCGTCCAACCCTCTCCAGCCCTGCCCAGCAGATTCGTACAAACATGTGGCCTGAGGAGTCTGTGGAAGGTGTCGCAGCCACACATTGAAGGGACAGGGCCGAGGGAAGCCCCAGTCCACAGCGTGTGCCTGGCACGCCCAGTACCTTACCTGTGTCCAGTTGCATCTGTGTCTTCTCTGTGATGTCCATGTCCTGTCTAATCTGTGCCTTTAGAGAGTGTTATAGTGTTTTTGTCTTCCTGATTTTCCCAGCCCTTCCCACCAAGTTCACAAAGGGTCTGAGGAAGGAAGAGGCCACAGAAGGGGCCACGGCCACACTGCACTGCGAGCTGAGCAAGGCAGCCCCTGTGGAGTGGAAGAAGGGGCCTGAGACCCTCAGAGCTGGAGACAGAGTGAGCCTGAGGCAGGATGGAGCCGTGTGTGAGCTAGAGATCCGTGGCCTGACCATGGAGGACGCTGGGGAGTACTCGTGCGTGTGCGGGCAGGAGAGGACATCAGCCACACTCACCATCCAGGGTATAGACTACATGTGACCACGTGGACTGGCATTTGGTGGCTGCCCATCACCTCTCTGCTCTCAGTTTCCTTTTCCACCCTGCTCTCTCACTATCCTTTTCCTTCCATAATTCTTTTATTGTCCCTGTCATGGTCCTTGCCTGTTGTGTGGCACATGTACAGGTTGGTCCTTTAAATGTCACAGTCGACAGTGTGTACTGGGCACACCCAGCAGGGGATCTGTGTCCAGTGGGGTTTTGTGTCCTCTGTACTGTGCATGTCCTGATTCTTCCGTGTGTTCAGAGAGCGTGATAGTGTTTGTGTGTTTCCGACCATCTCCAGGCCTGCCTGCCAAGTTCACAAAAGGTTTGAAGAAGGAAGAGGCCGTGGAAGGGACCACGGTCACGCTGCGCTGTGAACTGAACAAGGCAGCCCCCGTGGAGTGGAGGAAGGGGCCCGAGACCCTGGGAACCAGGGACAGAGTGAGCCTGAGGCAGGACGGGGCCGCGTGTGAGCTGGAGATCCGTGACCTAGTTGTGGCAGATGCCGGGGAGTACTCGTGTGTGTGTGGTCAGGAGAAAACCTCATCCACACTCACTGTCAGGGGTAAAGACCTGTGTGGCCAAGCAGAGCTGTGTTTTGTTGTCCAATTATTGACTTCCTGGCATCCCCCTGCACTTATCCTCCCTGCCCTCCTCGATTCAGTGCCACTCTCTTCCCGTAATCCCATGGAATTCCTTCCTCCTTCTGGGCTATTGTGCGAACCACGAGCAACCAGCATCTGAGCTACTTTCGACCCCTCGTGTCACTGCACGTTCTGTCCTGTTTCCTGTTGGAGTCTGTGTCTTTTATTCCATCCAGGCATGTGCTGTCCCCCAGTAATCTCCAGAGAATCTGATGTTCCCCACACCGTCCAACCCTCTCCAGCCCTGCCCAGCAGATTCGTACAAACATGTGTCCTGAGGAGTCTGTGGAAGGTGTCGCAGCCACACATTGAAGGGACAGGGCCGAGGGAAGCCCCAGTCCACAGCGTGTGCCTGGCACGCCCAGCACATTACCTGTGTCCAGTTGCGTTTTGTGTCTTCTCTGTGATGTCCATGTCCTGTCTAATCTGTGCCTTTAGAGAGTGTTATAGTGTTTGTATCTTCCTGATTTTCCCAGCCCTTCCCACCAAGTTCACAAAGGGTCTGAGGAAGGAAGAGGCCACAGAAGGGGCCACGGCCACACTGCACTGCGAGCTGAGCAAGGCAGCCCCTGTGGAGTGGAGGAAGGGGCCTGAGACCCTCAGAGCTGGAGACAGAGTGAGCCTGAGGCAGGATGGAGCCATGTGTGAGCTGGAGATCCGTGGCCTGACCGTGGAGGATGCTGGGGAGTACTCGTGTGTGTGCGGGCAGGAGAGGACATCAGCCACGCTCACCGTCAGGGGTAAAGACCACATGTGACCACGTGGACTGGCATTTGGTGGCTGCCCATCACCTCTCTGCTCTCAGTTTCCTTTTCTACCTGCTCTCTCACTATCCTTTTCCTTCCATAATTCTTTTGTTGTCCCTGTCATGGTCCCTGTCTGCTGTGTGGCACATGCACAGGTTGGACCTTTAAATGTCACAGTCCACAGTGGGTACTGGGCACATACAGCAGGTGGTCTGTGTCCAGTTGGGTTTTATATCTCCTATGAACTATCCATGTCCTGTTTCTTCTGTGTGTTCAGAGAGCATGATAGTGTTTGTTTGTGACCATCTCCAGGCCTGCCTGCCAAGTTCATAATGGGTCTGAGGAAGGAAGAGGCCACGGAAGGGGCCATGGTCACGCTGCGCTGTGAACTTAACAAGGCAGCCCCTGTGGAGTGGAGGAAGGGGCCCGAGACCCTCAGAGCCGGGGACAGAGTGAGCCTGAGGCAGGACGGGGCCATGTGTGAGCTGGAGATCTGTGGCCTGACCGTGGAGGATGCTGGGGAGTACTCGTGTGTGTGCGGGCAGGAGAGGACCTCTGCCACGCTGACCATTAAGGGTAAAGGTGGCCCTGTGGGCTTACTTGGGAGTCCGTACTTGTGTCCTTGTCTCTTGTGCCCACACTGGCTCCCCATGAGTTCTTTCCTCCTCTGTGCCATGTGCAGTTTCTTTATGTCACCCTTGTGCTGCCCCATTAGAGCTTTGTTCAGTGTCCTTTTGTCTGCGTACTGATCTCCAGCCAAATGACCTCACATGGCTTAAGCTCGCCGTAGAGAAAGAACTCCCTCCTTTTTCCCCTCCCTCCACCCGTCATAATGCAGTCAACTTTCTCCTTATAGTCCAAAGCCTCTAGTTAGGATCTGATGGTCATGGCCCCGCCCTAGGGGTCCAAGGAGATCCCCCTGCCCCCACCTTGATGACCTGGAGGGATACAGGCCTGTCTGTGGGCTTCCTGGGTGGAGATCAGCATGAGAATAGCCTGGGTCAGATCCAGAGCTCCTCTCATAGCCCCAAGTTCAGTCCCTCCTTCCCCTTAGAGTGGACCCAGGCCCATGACTCCACTTCTACCTCCAGCCTCCAGGATCCCGTGGCACTGGGTGCTTTGGGCAGGTCAGGCAGCTGGGGTGAAGCCATGGGCCACACCTGGCCTAGGCCCTGGGTGGGTCTGACTGGGTTTTGGGGTGCCAGTCTCCTGGCTGGGTGTCTGGGCACCAGCCTTGGGGCTGACCTTCTCTCTCCCCTCCACCCCCTGACCCCCACCCCACAGCCCCACAGGTGGTGTTCAGGAAGCCACTGCAGAGCCTGCATGCTGAGGAGGGCACCTCAGCCAGCCTGCGGTGTGAGCTGTCTGAGCCTAGCGCCGCTGTGGTGTGGAGTAAGTGTGGCCTGGAGCTGCAGGCTGATGAGCGCTGGGAGCCACAGCAGCGGGGCCACATGGCGGAGCTGGTGCTTCGGGACTTGCGCCGGGAGGACACTGGAGAATACACCTGCACCTGCGGCTCCCAGACCACCAGCGCCACCCTCACCGTCACAGGTGGGCCCCGAGGCCGGCCCCACGTACTGTGGGGGATTGTCAGGGCCGCACCTCCACCCTGGAGGTGACATGGGCTCGCGCGTGCAACGCGGGGCAGACCTGGCCTGAAGCTCTTCCCCCCGCTACCTCTCTGCCTTAGCTGCACGCCTTTGGGCCCCGCTGCCCTCATAGCTGCTCCTGCACCTGCCCTCATATTCTCCCTCACCCCTGTAGTTGCACCCGTGAGGTTCCTTCGGGAGCTGCAGGCCCAGGAGGTAGATGAGGGTGCAACGGCACACCTGCGCTGTGAGCTGAGCCGGGCAGGCGCCAGCGTGGAGTGGCGCAAGGGCTCCCTGCAGCTCTTCCCCTGTGCCAAGTACCAGATGGTGCTGGAGGGCACAGCCGCTGAGCTGCTGGTGCACGGTGCTGAGCAGGAGGATGCCGGCAACTACACCTGCGACACAGGCCATGCACAGAGTACTGCCAGCCTCTCTGTCCGCGGTGAGCTTTCCGGGGCTCCTGCCCTCCCTGGGCCCCTCAGCCCCCATGGAGCTGGCAGGCGCCTTGAGTCGCAGCCCTAAGAGCCCCTCCCTGACCCCCCAGCCCCTAGGCCCACGTTTAAGACGGAGCTGCAGAGTGCAGAGCAGGAGGCGGGTGGTGTGGCCCGGCTGTGCTGCCAGCTGAATGACTCAGAGCCTGGGGCCCCCGTGCTATGGCTCAAGGAGGGCGTGGAACTGCAAGGGAGTCCCAAGTATGAGATGCGACGCAAGGGAGCCACGTGTGAGCTGCTGATCCACGGACTTGGGGCCGAGGACTCGGGCGAGTACACCTGCGTGGTGGGTGGCCAGAAGACCTTGGCCTCTCTCAGAGTCAAAGGTGAGCCCTCCCTGCCACACCCACTCCCCACACAGCTGCCCTGGGGGCACACCTGGCCCACCCCGGTACCCCCTCTTGCTGGGTGCTGTTCTGGGGTGGCTCTAAGACCCCTGGGATTACAGGCTTTCTCTGCACCACTCTGGCGCTGGTGCCCCTAGAAAAGAGCGTCGACGGTGAGGAAACCGTAGCCCCTGAACACTGCCCTGCCTCCCGCCCCTGCCAGCAGGTGGGGCAGCCTGGCCTGGGCCACCCTCTGTGAGCTCCTGCCTGTCTGTCTGGAAGGTCTTGCCTCCCTGATGTCCCAGCCAAGGCAGGGCTGGCCACAGGGGAGGGGGGGAAGGAACAAACGCAGCCCACCACCCCCCAATTCCTCCAAACAGAGGTGCCCCCGGCCCAAGCTCTGTCCCCAGGAGCTCAGTGTCGTGGTAGGGAGCTGTGTTGTGAGCAAACTGGGTGATGAATCTCACATGGGGCAGATAGAGGCCGTGTGGCAGGAGAAGAGCATGAGAGTGTCTGGGAGGGCTTCCTGGAGGTGGGTTGGGGCGGGGGGCATGGGAGCTTGGCCCAGGTGCTCTGACTTGGCTGGTAAAGGCCCCCTTTGCCCACACTCCAGAGCCTGAGGTGACCATTGTGCGGGGCCTGGTTGACACCGAGGTGCAGGCCGACGGGGAAGCAGAGTTCAGCTGTGAAGTGTCACGGGCTGAGGCCGTGGATGTGGAGTGGCGCCTCCAGGGCCTGCCACTGCAGAGCAGTGAGGTGACAGAAGTGGCCGTGCGGGGTGGCCGCACCCATACACTCAGGCTGAAGAGCGTGACTCCCGAGGATGCGGGCACTGTCTCCTTCCACGTGGGCCTCCACACATCCTCTGCCCAACTCACCGTCACAGGTAGCAGGAGCTGGGCCTCACTGCTCCCTGCGCTTGGGGCCAGAACATCCAGGTCCTCCTTGGGCCAAGCCCTGTCAAGGGACAGTGATAGATGACAAGGTTTCCTACCTTTGAGCGTGGGGAACTGGTGATGAATGAATGCTTCTGGGGTGACCCAAGATGTTGGGGTACAGTGGTGCCCAGTGTTCTTGTCTTCGGGGATTGGGGCAGGGGTGCTGGGGGCGGACCCTGGGCACTGGGAGGTGCTACTGATGGTGGGGGAGGGGCATCCCAGACACGGAGGCTGATGTCATGCCTCTACCCCACCCCCAACCCACGCAGCCCCTGAGGTGACCATCCTGGAGCCCTTGAAGGATGTGCAGCTCAGCGAGGGCCAGGACGCCCACTTCCAGTGCCGACTGTCAAGGAGCCTGGGCCAGGAGGCCCACTGGGCCCTGGGAGGGGTGCCCCTGCAGGCCAACGAGATGAACGACATCACGGTGGAGCATGGCACACTCCACTTGCTCACTCTGCACAAGGTGGCGTTCCCCAGACCTGCCTGTGCCCCGCAATGCATCCAGGGGCCTTCCCACCACCCAGGGGTGGGAGAGAGGGAAGGTTTCACCTCCAGTGGAAGTGGGCTGGGGACTTGCAAAGTAGAGGTGGTTGAAATGGCACTGCTGGGCTGATGCCCCCATCTCTGCTTCCACAGGTGACCCCTGAAGATGCTGGAACCATCAGTTTTCAAGTGGGCTCATGTCGCTCAGAGGCCCAGCTGAAGGTCACAGGTGGGCAGCCTCCTCCTACACCCAGCCTTCCTGCTTGTAGGTGTCCATGTTTCCCTCCTCAAGGAACTGTTGGCAGGTGGTAAGGCCAGAAACCTGAGCCTTCCAGCAGTGATCTTGCTGTGGGGTGACAGTTTTCCACTCTTGACCACTAAAGCCACTGGAGGTGGGCTAGTGAAGATCAGCCTGAGAAATTCTGGTGTATGTTGGGTTCTTGTGTGGGATCAGTGCTGTGTGTAGGAGGGAGATGGGGAGTCTGGCTGCTGGGGACTTGGGCCCTGAGATGGAGGCAGGGCCTTCTGGACTTGTACCCTCCATATAGCTACTCCTTGTGATGCAGGTTTGTGTGCTCTTGTCCACATTTACACATACCTGCATACCTGACAGGCTCCCAGATGTTGATACAATAGCACACCTGTGACATGTGAGTGGTTTGGGGCATAGTGTACCTGAGCCCAGACATGCAAATAGGATTTAAGGACCTTCAACTTGTTATACCTTGTCCCCAGAGTTAGTCATCTCTGGATACCTGGCCGTGAGAGACCCTCCCTTGCTGTCCTACTCCTGGTTCTCATACTGGTCCCGTCCATCTACCATCCACTGGCCATCAACCCATCCACCATTTACCCATCCATCTATGCATGCATGCATGCATCCATCCACCCCTCTATTCCATCCATCCTTCGATCCATCTGTCCATCCATTTATCCAGCATCCATCCATTCATCCACCATCCATCGTCTATCCATCCATCCATCCACAATTATCTACCATCAATACATTTATCCATCCACCATCTATCCATCATTAATTCATCCATCTATCCATCCATCCATCCACTATCTCCCCATGCATCTAGCATCTACCCATCTATCCACCATCTATCCACCATCAATCATCCATCCATCCATCTAACCATCATTCTACTACCATCCATCCCTATGTCCACCCGTCCATCCATCTGTCCACCATCTACCCATTCATCCACCCATCCATCCGTTTATCCATCTACCATTCAGCCATCCAGCCAGCCATCATTTATCCATTATCTGTCCATCCATCCACCATCCATCCACTCATCCATCCACTGTCTATCCATCATATATTTACTATCTACCTCGAGAGGGGCCATTTGCAGCTCTCCCCTCAGGGAGTCCCCAATCTGCTGGGGGAGTTGTACATGGAGACAGTGTGTCCTGAGTCCCAGGTGTCCCCACCCCGAGTCTTCATGTGGCCTGTGAGGCTGGGAAAGCCTCCAGAGTGCAGTGTCCTCAAGTTGAATGATGGGAAGGGGCAGTATCCTGTGTGTCCTGAGCAGAGTCAGGCCAGGAAGGGCCTCATGTATTCATCAGAGTGGGTGTCTGTGAGAGGCAGCATGGAGCTGGGTCGGGTCTTGCAGATCCCACTGAGGGAAGTGCCTTGGCCCCTCTCAACCCGGTGTCCCCAGTTGGGGCGAACCGGCTCATGTACAGACAGCAGCTGTGGCTTCAGGCAGAGAGCCATGAGCATGAGCTTGTGCAGATGGGTGGTTGGTGGGGTACAGGGAAGCTTGGGAACTGTGCTGAAGATGGGAATGGGGAGTTGGTGGAGCAGGTTTGGGGATACAGTTAGATGTGCACTCTTGGGAAAACATGGAGGGGCTGGTGTGGGCCCGGGACTGGAGAGTTGATGGTGCATGCCTAGGAGGGACGTGGAGGGCTTCTGAGGGAGATCTTGGCTGGGGCGGGTGTGCAGGCACAGAGTAGGCATCTGGGAAACCCCATGGGCTCACGCCCTGCTGTGTGACAGGTCAGGGGGAAATTGCCATTTTGCATTAGGTCACCAGAGCCTTAGGGCCAAAAGGACCTTACGGGACATCTGGACAAATGGCCTTCTGGGGATGGAAGAAGCATCTGCTTCCACAACCCCAGGAAGGAAGGCTTACTTCCTGAGCAGACGCCTTCCCTCTCAGAGAGGTGGACCCTATGACCTCTCTTCTCTATCCCACACCGAACCCCATAAAGATGGCAGCCATGGGACTTGGGGCTTGCCAATTCTGCCTTCTGAAAAGGGTGAGATGCAGGTCATTGGTCTCCTTTGATGAAACTGAACATGTTCTGAAGGGGGCTATGAGGTGCAGGGGGGCTGAGCTGGCTTTCCATAGGCTATGGGTGGTCTTCATGTCTCATTCTGTGAGCGGGGGTGCCAGCTTGCCTGATTAGATTTCTAGACCCCAGCCCCAGGCTGTCTCCAGCGTGGTGGACCTCAGGGTGGCCCCACAGACCCAGGGTACCCCCAGCTCCCCTCCTTTCACCCTCTTGCACAGAGGCAGCACCGTGCCTGGTACGTGGCTTACAGAACGTGGACGTCTTTGCGGGGGAGGTGGCCACGTTCTCCTGTGAGGTGTCCCGTGCGGGTGGGCCGGAGGCCCACTGGTGGCTGGATGGGACCCTGCTGCAGGACGGCCCCCAGAGTGCCATCTCCGTGCGTGATGGGACCTTCCACTCTCTCACGCTCTCAGGCCTGGGGGTCGCTGACTCAGGCACCATCACCTTCCGGGCAGGGCCCTTGGTCTCCAGGGCCAAGTTGTTGGTCAAAGGTACCAGCCGATGGAACCCTGCCCTATGCTGGAGCTTCTGCCCCCGCTGCCCCTGCACGCTTCCTGCGGGCTCCCAGGGTGGGAGTTCAGGGACTGGCCTCCAGCACGCAGACTGGGCATCTCTCCGTGTGTACCATGAGTGGGCACTGTGGGCAGGCTGCAGTCCCACCTGGGGGATGAGAAAGAAGGCCGGACTCAGCAGTGAAACTGGAGGCCGACCCCATTCCCACCTGCTTATAGGGCCCTGGGCACAGCTGCCCACCTGGCCACCACTCTGCGGTTGCCCCTCCCTCAGTCACATACCCAGAGAGCAGCCTGGAGGTGAAGGCAGCTTTCCCAGCCCCAGGCATGGCCTGCACTGTCCTTGCTTGTAGCTGCTTCCTGTGCTGTTGGCTTGGTCAGGGTCTTGCGCCCTTACTGGGAAAGAGCTAGTCCTTGGGGAGGGTAGTGGGCTTCCAGGGAACCCCCTCAGCGCTCCTCCCAGTGGGGGCACTGGGCACTTCTGGCACAGCAGCCCAGTGTGGCTTCGACTGGCATATTTGTCAACTGGCCTCCTCCGTGCTCCTGCAGAATAAATGTGGACATTTGCCCAGGTCAGAGCGGCAAACCTTTTGTTGATAGGATTTCAACAGATGGAGATGGGATGGGAGCCCTGAGGGGGTGGGCGACAAGGCCCCTGGAGAAGGGATAAGTCGGGCTGGGGGTGCCAAGTGCCCATCGGAGCTGTGGAGCCCGAACAGGCCCAAGGTCTTTCAGGAGTGGTTGTTGTGTCCTACTGGGGCAACATGCACCCTGGGCTAGAGGAAGTGAGGGACTCAGGGGAAACAGTGGCTAAGAGAGGCCCAGTGGATGGAGACTGAGCCAACAGTCTGCTGTGGGCAGGGGTGTATGGGGGCAAGGTTTGCCCCATGTGGAGGGCCCTGGGTCACCACGGTGGGTCCCCCTTCTACCACAGCCCTGCTTTTGCTTGCCTCTGAGTCGCTGATGCTGACTGCAGAGGGTGGGTGGGCCGCAGTCACGCTGCTCCAGCTGACGCGTGCCTGGCCTGTCGGCCGACAGATCCCACAGTGGAAGTGGTCAGTGCCATGCAGGACCTGGCAGTGGAGGAGGGTGGCCCGGCTGAACTCCTCTGCCAGTACTCACGGCCCGTGCAGGCCACGTGGACGATGGACGAGCAGGAAGTGTGCGCTGATGGGCGCCGTGTCATCATAGAGCAGGACTGGACCGTGGCCAGGCTGTCCTTCAGGCCGGCCTTGCCCTGCGACAGCGGCATCTATACTTGTGAGGCCGCGGGCACCCGCGTGGTGGCCCTGCTGCAAGTGCAAGGTGAGGCCGCCTGGCGGGCAGCCCCAGGCCCAGCACAGCTATGGTGCTGCTCACATGGAGCCATAATGGTGAAATGGCAGGCAGTGACAGCGTGCTAGAAAGATGGGATCCCAGGAAGCAGATCTTAGGCTCTGAGCCTACCCACCCAGACCCCTTCTCCTCCCCAGGCAGCCTGACAGGACGGCACAGCTAGAAAACACAAGGGCAGAGGCTGCTTGAAGAATCTGTATCCAGAACACCCTGTCGGGGGGAGGGGTGGAGATAGAGGCAGGCAGGGAGGCAGCCTCCAGGCCAGCGGGTGGGTGGGCAGGCCTGGGGCCTGTGTGGCCATAGACGGGGCTGTGTCCCAGAGCAGAGGAGGGCCACTGGCTGCGCTCCACGAATGCTGAGTTCAGACCCCAGCTGTGCCCCTTCCCGGGCGGGTCACTCAGAGGATGCCCTGAGCCCCACTTCCCTATCTGCAACACAGCCAGGATAGCCTATGGGGGGCCAAGGAGGGGAGACGATGGGCTGCAGCTCTGCAGGGGCGGAGGTGCCATTTGGCTGAAGCCACTTTCTATTTGGGAAAACCCGAAACGTTCCCAGTGGTGAGTGAGCTGGCAGTTGTCAGGGGGCCATCCAAGCTGGGAAGAGCAGGTGGGACCTGGTCTGGGCCCCTGGCCGCCTGAGGTCACTCAGACCCCACTCACACACTAGTTCAATAACTTAAGTTTTTAAACACTTTTTTTTTTTGGCCCCTGGGGGCACAGCAGTGAACAGACAAAACTCTCTCCCTTCAGGGGTGACATTCCTGTGGGATGCTGAAGGAAAATGTGAGAAGAGCTGTGGGGAGGGGCTGCAGTGTGAACCTGGGCCTGAAGGAGGCAGCGGGGGTGGGGGCCTGTGGACATCTGGGTCAGAGCCTTCAGGCCTCAGGCAGGGAGGAGAGAACCAAATGCAGAGAAGCAGGAGATGGCAGGAGGGAGGCCTCAGGGGCTCACCACTGCTGCTTTCATATCTGGGATTTTATAGAAATAAAGCAGCCTTGATCCTTGGATAGGAGCTAAGGAGGGTGAATTCCAGCGCTGATTGCAGGCCCAGCCTTCTCCCTGCCCCCGACCCATCTCATCGTGGCCAAGAACAGCTGCAGCCCTGATGGGGCTGCTCTCAGCCATCCAAGCACAGTGGAGATGTGGGAGGCACTCCTAGGTCCCTGTTGGTTCCGTCAGTTCTGACCTGGTGAAGAAAGGAGCCAGGGTTATGGGGGGAGTCTGGTCTGTGATGTGAGCAGACCAGGGCCAGGAGGGTGGCAAGGAGAGGGATGTGGATGGGCCCCGTGGGTCCTCTGCTCTGAGATGCCCTCCCCTCTTAACTCCTTGGGGACCCCTGTCCAGAGTGGACACCCCTGCCTGAGGGGTGTGTGGACTCTGTGGATGAGCTAGGAGGGAGCACCAGGTCTTTGTGCTGGTTCCATTCGGGGTGCATATCCCAGACAGCAGCTGGGGCTGTGGGCCTGGCGCTTCGGCCAGTCTGCCACCCCCTCGGTGACCGCAGTGGCTCCTTGCTGTCATGTGGGTCAAGGTCAGACCTCCCCAGCATCCTGTACAGCCTTGGGTGATGTGGTGCTCCTTTCCTGCCTGACTTCACCCCTGCCTATTGCCCCCCACCTCGTTTTACGTCCTTCACCCCACTGGCCTGGGTCCCTGCTTTCCCCCGCCACGAACCCCTCTTCAGTCCCATCATGGTGTCCCCTCTTATTTCTTCCCTTGCCTGGACACCTCCCCTACCCATCCTCCGAGATCCACCTCATTCAGGAAACCCCCGTGGACTTTGAAGCTCACTGGATCACCTTGGGTCCAGGTGGCCTGTCATGGGAATTGGCTCTTGGAGGTGGCAAGCCCTTGGGGACCAGGCATTGAGCTGGATCTGGGGCCTGGCATGCCCAGTCCTGACATCATGGCTTCCATGGAAAATGCATAGCTGCTTATTACTGACCCCTGGGCTGTAGGTACAAGAGAATTAGGTCAGGCTGAAAATTAGGGCAGAGGTCTGTCTGGTCTGAGTGAGTGAGCGGAGCAGCCCAACAGGTCTGCCAGCCTGGCTGGGGGAGGAAAGGAATGGAACACTCTTCCAGACCCCCACGCTGCAGCAAAGCTGAGAGGCATAAACCTCCATCTGGGTTTGAGCCCGACCGTGGCCGCCAGTGAATTTTCAGTCTGTGAACATTCGTGAGGCTTCTTACGTGTGAGGTGGGGAGGACCCTCCTTCCCAGCCGCAGGTCTGGTGATGGCATGGGGATGGGCAGGGCCCATCCTCAGGAGGTCCCTGTGTGGCTACTTCAGGTGGACACCCAGACGCCCTCCACCTGGCTGCATTCTCTTAGGCCCTTTGTCCTGAGGGGGGCTCTTCCACGTGACTCTTGGGGGTGCTGGGCTGGAGAAGCCCTGAGAACGCCCTGAGCCACCTTTTCTTCTGCAGCCAAAAACACTGTGGTGAGAGGCCTGGAAAACGTGGAGGTGCCTGAGGGCGGTGAGGCGCTGTTCGAGTGCCTCTTGTCCCAGCCGGAGGTGGCCGCCCACACCTGGCTGCTGGATGACGAGCCGGTGCGCACCTCTGAGAACGCCGAGGTGGTTTACTTTGAGAACGGCCTGCGGCACCTGCTGCTGCTCAAAAACCTGCGGCCTCGAGACAGCTGCCGGGTGACCTTCCTGGCGGGGGACGTGGTGACATCTGCATTCCTCACAGTCCGGGGTTAGAGTTGTGGGGTCGGGAGGGTGGGCTGGGTCCAAGGTGGGAGGGTGGTTCTCTGTGACCCCTCCCACTGATACCCCACTGCAAGAGTGTGGGAGGGTGGGGATGTAGGGGGGCTGCTGAGACCCCTCCCACGGGATCACCCACTGCAGGGATGCTGGGGGTGGAGCTGGGACCACAGGCTGTGTGTGTCTCTCAGACCCATCCTACCAAATACCACATGCTGCAGGGGGCGGGGGTGGGTGGGCTAGGGCCACTGTGTGGGAACTTGGGACTCTTCAACCTCTCCCACCAGATACCGGATACCTCACTGCTTGGGTGCAGGGGGAGGGGCTGAGGCCAGGGATGCAGGAGGCATGAGCCTTTTGGAACCCTCCCACGAGATATCACACTGTGGGGTGCGAGGGGGTGGGGTCCTAGGAGGGGGCATAGGTTACTGACACCCCTCTCACTGGATATTTGACTGTGGGTAGTAGGCCAGGGCTGGGGCAGCAGTGGGGCGTGGGTCTCGGAGACTCCTCCCACTGGGTACCCAGCTGCTTGGTCAGGGCTGGAGTGCGGGGGTGGGTGGGTGGGAAGCTGGGGCCTCTGGGAAGGGCATCGATTTCTGAGACTTGCCCACAGGAGCATGGGGTGGTAGCCTTGGGGACGTTGATCTCTGAGGCCACTCCCACCTGAGGCTGGTGCCCTCCTCTTCTCGGGGGTGACGGAAGGGGGTGGCATGGGTGTCTCCGAGCCGCCCCCACCCCAGGCCACCCCTTGGCCCCTGAGCTCACACTGCCACCCCGCCCCGCAGGCTGGCGCTTGGAGGTCTTGGAGGCACCCCAGGACGCAGCCGTGCTGGCCGGGGGGCAGGCCAGCTTCAGCTGCACGCTCAGCGAGACAGTGCCGGTGGGTGAGGCGACCTGGTACATAAACGGAGCCTCGGTGCAGCCTGACGACGCAGACTGGACAGTCACCGCCGACGGCAGCCACCACACCCTGCTGCTGCACCGGGCCCGGCTGCACCACGCTGGCGAGGTCACCTTCGCCGCCCGTGATGCCGTGGCCTCTGCGAGGCTCACTGTGCTGGGTGTGTAGCTTGGGTCTGCCTGCTGCAGCTCGGGTCCAGGGCTCTTGGGAAGACAGGTCGGGGGACAGGAGGTTTCAGCTTCAGAGGCTGCTGGGGGCTCTCCATGGCCCCCCACGCTGGGTGGCCTCTGGGCACACAGTCTTCCTGTGACTCACATGCACCTTCCTCGCCCCCTCAGAAAGGCCGGGCTGTGGGGCACAGCTGCTCACAGGACTCTGAGGGGTGGACCACACTGTGCCCCACCAGCAGACCCCAGGGTGGGCGGGGCTGCGGGTGCCGACTGCCAGCCACTGCACTGACCTTGTGCCTCCTGCCCGCCCCCGCAGGCCTCCCCGACCCCCCAGAGGACGCCGAGGTGGTGGGGCGCAGTGGCAGCTCCGTGACACTGTCTTGGGTGGCCCCCACGAGTGACGGCGGAGGCGGTCTCTGTGGCTATCGGGTAGAGATGAAGGCAGCGACCACAGGAGAGTGGCAGCTGTGCCACGAGCTAGTGCCCGGGCCCGAGTGCCTGGTGGATGGCCTGGCCCCCGGCGAGACCTACCGCTTCCGTGTGGCCGCAGTGGGTGCGGCAGGCGCTGGGGAGCCTGTGTACCTGCCCCAGACAGTGAGGCTTGGTGAGTTGCTGCCTTGGTCCTGGTTTATGAGGGTTGCGGTCCAGCCTGGAGCCCTCAAGGCCTCTCTAAGCTGGGGGTCCCTGCCGCGTCCTTACTGACGCACCCCTCCTGTTCCTGATCACTGCTCCCAGCAGAGCCCCAGGAGCCCACGCCTGCACCCCCTGCCCCTGAGAGCCGGCAGGTGGCAGCTGGGGAAGACTTGTGTCTGGAGTGTGAGGTGGCCGAGGCTGGTGAGGTCATCTGGCTGAAGGGAACAGAGCGCATCCAGCCCAGTGGGCGCTTCCAGCTTCTCTGCCGGGGTCAGCGGCAGACGCTGGTGATTCGGGACTTCTCAGCGGAGGACCAGGGCGAGTATCGCTGCGCCCCTGCACGGGACCCGGTCTCTGTGGCAGCTGCTGCCTTCCAGGGTATGTCTCCCAGGGCCCAGCGTGCCCAGGGGAGGGAGGAGCCCTGGGATATGGAGTGGGCCAGCGCTCTTGCTCACTGGTTCTCCCTCGGGGAACTGCAGGCGGTCCTCTTGAGGACACTACCTCACACCAAGAAAGACTGACGCCCGGGGTGGGGAGATGCACAGATCGGTGTGGCTCAGCCTCCTGTCAGAACCCACATCACTGGCATCTGAGGTTACATCGCTCTCTGAGTGGGATCCTGGCCAGTGCAGCCCTTGGTGCCCACTGCTGGTTCTTTAAAGCCTTGGATCCCTGCACTCTGAGCCCCCTGCACCTGCACTGAACCTGGCCTGGTGTTCCCTGTGGTCATTCCCTCCTGGGCAGGAGGAAGACTGAGGTCTGGCTTGATCAGGGGATGCTGAGGCCTAGAGAGGGCCATTCAGAGCCTCTAAAACCTTGTACACGTGGTGCATCAGAACTCTTGGGGGCCCAGGCAGGCAGCAGAGGCCTATAAGGGGAACCGTGGTCAGTAGGTAAGGCCGGCCTGGGGTTATGGCTCTGTCCCTGCCTGACTGACCCGTTTCCTGCCCTCCTCAGTGGTGCTGACCCCAGAATCTGGGGATGAGGTCCCCACACAGCCCAGCCTGCCCCCTGAGGCGGCCCAGGAAGGCGACCTGCATCTCCTGTGGGAGGCCCTGGCCCGGAAGCGCCGCATGAGCCGAGAGCCTACGCTGGACTCCATCAGTGAGCTGCCTGAGGAGGACGGGCGCCTGCAGAGCCTGCGGCAGGCGGTAGAGCAGGAGGCTCCTGACCTCTCTGAGGACTCTTCCACGGCTGACGAGCTGGCACGCACTGGCGAGGCTGACCTCTCACACACCAGCTCTGACGACGAGTCCCGTGCGGGCACTCCTTCCCTGGTTACCTACCTCAAGAAGGCTGGGAGGGCCAGTGCCTCACCACTGGCCAGCAAGGTGAGCCTCCAACTTGACCTACAAGGAGAGGCCTGGGTCTCTTAGATCTTTGCCACTCTGTCATTCATCCACACATCATCTATCCACTGTTGTCCGTCGGTCCATCCACCATCCGTTTATCCATTCTTCCGCCCACCCACCATCTGCCCATCTGTTGGTCATCCATCTACCCATCCATCGATCCATCCACCTGGCTGTTAAAACTTCTTTTCTGAAGAGCTGGAACCTATCTCTCCTTGGTATTCGTCACAACTCTGTCCTGCTCTGGGGAAAGCAGTTTTAGGGAGGGTGAGCTTGCTTTTTGGGAGCCACAGAAGCCATCAGGCATTCGGCCTCAGTGAGGGTAGTGCAGTTGACAGCAGGTAGCAGGCAGCAGGCCTGCTGGAGCAAGGCGTGGAGCTGGGGCAGGAGACCTGGGCCCTGCTTCCCCCTTCCCTGTGTGTGTCCCTACACAATCCTTGCCCTGTCCCGGGCCTCAGGTGCCCCACCTTATCTGTGCACACAGGTTGAGGCCCCAGCAGCCCCTTCTGGGAAGCCACAAAAGCAGCAGGAGGAGCCAGCTGCAGTACCCCCACCACCAGGAGACCTGAGCATTGGGGACCTGGGTGACCTATCCATGGACAAGGCAGCAGTGAAGATCCAGGCTGCCTTCAAGGGGTATAAGGTCCGGAAGGAGGTACAGCAGCAGGAGGGGCCTGTGTTCTGCCGCACGTTTGGGGACACCGTGGCACGGGTGGGAGATGTCCTGCATCTGGAGTGTGTCGTGTCCAGCAAGACAGATGTGCGTGCCCACTGGCTGAAGGACGGTGTGCAGCTGACTGATGGCCGGCACCACCACATTGACCAGCTTGGGGATGGCACCTGCTCTCTGCTGGTCACTAGCCTGGGCCGGGCCGACGCTGGCCACTATGCCTGTGAGGTGAGCAACAAGTTTGGCCGTGTGGCCCACAGTGCCTGTGTGGTGGTCAGTGGGACAGAGAGTGAGACCGAGAGTTCCTCTGGGAGTGAGCTGGATGACAACCTCCGCCGGGCCGCCCGGCGGCTGCACCGCCTCTTCCGCACCAAGGGCCCGGCAGAGGTTTCAGCAGAGGAGATCTCGAGCGCTGACAAGGGCAAGGCAGAGCCCGAGGAGCCTGGGGACTGGCAGACATACTGCGAAGATGAACAGTCCATCTGCATCCGCTTCGAGACGCTTGCCGAGGCCCGCCGGGCAGCCACCTGGTTCCGGGACATGTTTGGCACGCTGGACGGCGGAGTGGACATCAGCCTGTCAGAGCAGGGGCTGCATGGGGTGGAGATGCGCATTGGCAAGGTGGCCCCCACCCCTGCAGCGCCTCCAGAGCCAGTACTGGCCACAGAGGCAGGTGAGTCTGCAAGCTGCCTGGGTCAGGGGTGAGGGGCGAGGAAGAGCGAAGGCAGCAGCGGTGACCAGGGTCAGCTGAAAACTCAAGGAGGTTTAGCTCAAGGGGCTTTAGCTTCTGGCTGTTCGCAGATGCAGCCCACTGAGCTGGGAGGAGCCCTGACTTTGGGGTTAGACAGAGCTCAGCTGAAATCCCAGTTCTGCCTGCTACTGGTTAGCCTCTTGGAGCCTCAGAGTTCTGTTCTGTGAAATGGATTCGGGAATACTGATATCCTAGACTTTTGGGTTATTGTTTCCCCCGCGAGGGTTTCAGATATAATCTGTATAAAAGGTGGGGTTCTGCCTAGTCCAGCCTGAACCCCATTTCCCACTCCAGCAACTAAAGTTAATTAAAAAGTCATTTCACTGTTTACTTGCCTCTCCCTAGGAACAACAAAGGAAGTATCATGAATAACGCACAGCATCCTTCCTCCTCTTTAATTCTGAGCTACTAGCATGCTTCCAATCCCAGACAACCAACCTAGGTCTTCCCTTTACTTCCCTTTCTCCCCCATTTCCTGTCTGCTATCTCTCTGGCCTCTTGGTAGCTTGGGAACCAGGCTAACGAAGAGAGGATTCTTCTAGAGCATGGGGAGGAGGGAAGAGCTCAGCTGGCAGAGACAGAATTCTGTTTAGCCGCCCATTCTGTGAGCACTAATGTGAATGCGTGCCGTGCAGATCATTCACATTGAACCGCTGGCAGCTGGGGCAACTTGGGGGAGCCTGAGGCTAACGTGTCATATGTCCTGCCCGTCCCTCCCAGCCCCGGTGTTCCTGACGGAGCTACAGAATCAGGAGGTGCTGGATGGGTACCCCGTGAGCTTTGACTGTGTGGTGACAGGCCAGCCCGTGCCCAATGTGCGCTGGTTCAAGGACGGGAGGGTGCTGGAGGAGGATGACCACTACATGATCAGTGAGGACCAGCAGGGCGGCCACCAGCTCATCATCACAGCTGTGGTGCCAGCAGACATGGGTGTCTACCGCTGCCTGGCTGAGAACAGCGTGGGTGTGTCCTCTACCAAAGCGGAGCTCCGCGTGGACCGTGAGTGCACGGTCGGGTTTGATGGGTCAGGGTGGGATCCTGGCTGGGAGAGGCAGTGCTGGAGACCATTGACCTCAGGCCAGGCAGGATTTGGGGCTGGAATGTCTTGTGGAGGATGCAGTGTTCTCTTGGAGCCCCCTTGAGAGGTGGCTGGGCTGGGGAGGAACCTGGAAAGGTTTGGAGGTGCCCCATGGGCGCAGTGGGTGGTTAACGGCACTGTGGCACAATAAGAAATATATATTTGGTCTTTGTCCCTGATTCCTGGCGGGCCCTAGACAGCTTCAGTACAAATATATCCATCTTATTTTTGACAAAAATGCAAAAGCAATTAAATGGAGTAAGGATAGAATTTCAGATTCGAGGATGGAATTTCAAACGATGCTAGAGTAATTTGAACACTCGTAGGCAAAAATATGAACTTTGACCTTATGTGAAAATTAGCTCAAAATGGATTAAATACTTAAATGTAAAATATGAAGCTATAAAACTTTTAGAAAAAAATAGGAGGAGATCCTCAGTACCTAGGGCTAGGAAAAGACTGCTTAGACTTGACCCATAAAAGGAAAAATTGGTAAACTGGACCTCCTCAGAGTTAAAACCTTTTGCTCTGAGAAAGACCAGGTGTTGAGGATGAAAAGCTATGGGCCGGGAGAAAATACCTGCAAATCATGTATCTTATAAAGGACTAAAGAATATGTAAAGGAAAGCTCAAAATTAAACAATAAAATTTTTGTTAAAATCCACTTAAAAGAGGAGCAAAAGACCTTTCCATACATTTCAAGGGAGAGGACATACAGAAGGCAAATAAGCACATGGAAGATGTGCCTGTCTTTATTTCCATTTCCCTGATGGGATCTCTCATGCATTGCTGGTGAGAGTGTAAAGTGGTGTGGCCACTCTGAAAAACAGTTTGCAGTTGCTCACCAAACTATGTAGCTACTGTATGATATAACAATTGTCTTTTTTGGTATTTATCCCAGAGAAATAAAAACTCAAATTCATAATAAAACCTGTGCCCAAATACTCATAGCAGCTTTATTCCCAATAGCCAAAAACTGGTAATGACCCAACTGTTAAACTGTGGTATGGCTATTCTATGGAATACCACTTGGCAAAGAAAAGGAACAAATTATTAACATGGTCAACAATTATGAAGAAATTTCATTTTATTGCATAAAGTTAAACAAACACACATATACTCAATGGAGTTCATGTGAAACTTGTGAAATCTGAACAAGATCGAGGGATCATAGCAATGTCACCTTTTATAGCTATGAGACAAGTTAACATCGCTGGAAACTGGGTGAAGAGTAAATGGGATCTCTGTATTATCTCTTAGAACAGCATGAGAATCTATAATTTTCTCAACAAAAAGGAAAATAAAACTATTAAGTATAACAACAAGTCTATTATCTTAAATAAGATGGGATTTTCTACATTTACCTAAGTAGTTCCATTTCCAAGCTCTTTATTTTGCTATGTAGGTCTAGATTTCTATCTCGTAACAGTTTCTTTTTGCCTGAAGGACATCTTTTAGCAATTTTTGTAGTGTGGGTATATCTGAAAAATGTCTTTATTTTGCTTTTCTTTAGGATATTTTTGCTAGGACAGTTTTTACTTTCCATACTTTAAAGATGTTGCTCCACCATCTATTAGCTTGCATTCTTTCCAATGAGAAATATGATGTCGTTCTTACCTTTGTTTCTCTGTACATAACTTATCTTTTCTATTGGGATTTAAAAGTTTTTAGATATTTTGCACACCATAAAATTCACCATTTAAAAATGTATAATTCAGTGGTTTTTAATATATTCACAAGGTTATGCTACCATCTAATTCCAGAACATTTTCATCATCCCAGAAAGAAACCCCATACCTATTGACTGTCATTCCCCATTCCCCTTCCCCCAGCCCCTGGCAACCACTAATCTGTTTTCTGTCTGTGTGGGCTTGCCTATTCTGAATTTTCCATGTAAATGGAATTATACAATATGTGGCTTTTTATGTCTGGTTTCTATTACTGAGCTTTTTTTTTTTTTTTTTTTTTTTGCGGTACGCGGGCCTCTCACTGTTGTGGCCTCTCCCGTTGTGGAGCACAGGCTCCGGACACACAGGCTCAGCGGCCATGGCTCACGGGCCCAGCCACTCCGTGGCATGTGGGATCCTCCCGGACCAGGGCATGAGCCCGTGTCCCCTACATCGGCAGGCGGACTCTCAACCACTGCGCCACCAGGGAAGCCCTACTGAGCTTGTTTCCAAGGTCTATCCATGTAATAAATATCAGTGCTCCATTCCTTTTTATGGCTGAAAAATATTTCACTGTATATGGACGATTTATCCATTCATTGGATGATGTTTATCCATTGGTTTATGGCTACTATGAATAATACTGCTATGAACATTCATGTGCAAGTTTTTGTGTGGACATACATTTTCATTTCTCTTGGATCTATACCTAGGAGTGGAATTGCTGGATCAGGTGGTAAACTCTATGTTTAACTTTTAGAAGAACTGACAAACTTTTACACAGCGGCTGCACCATTTTACATTTCTGCCAGCAGTGTACAAAGGTTCCAATTTCCCTACATCTTTGCCAGCACTTGTTTTTGTTCATTTTTTCAATTATAGCCGTCCTAATGGATGTGGAGTGGTATCTCATTGTGGTTTTGATTTGCGTTTCCCTACTGACTAATGATATTGAGCATCTTTTCATGTGTTTATTGGCCATTTGTGTATCTTTTTTTGGAGAAATCCTTTGTCCATTTTAAAATTAGATTCTTTGTTTTTTAAATTTTGAGTTGTAAGAGCTTTTTGTATATTCTGGGTACTATCGATAGATCCTTATGAGGTATATGATTTTCTTTTTCTTTCCTTTTTTTTTTTTTTTTTGTGGTACGCGGGCCTCTCACTGTTGTGGCCTCTCCCGTTGCGGAGCACAGGCTCCGGATGCGCAGGCTCAGCAGCCATGGCTCACAGGCCCAGCCGCTCCGCGGCATATGGGATCCTCCCAGACCGGGGCACGAACCCGTATCCCCTGCATCGGCAGGCGGACTCTCAACCACTGCGCCACCAGGGAGGCCCTCCTTTTTTTTTGTAATAGATATTTATTGGAGTACAGTTGCTTCACAATACTGTGTTAGTTTATGTTTACAACAAAGTGAATCAGCCATATGCATACATATATCCCCATAACCCCCCTCCTTCGTGAGTCTCCCTCCTACCCTCCCTATCCCACCCCTCTAGGTCATTGAAAAGCACCAAGCTGATCTCCCTGTGCTATGCTGCTGCTTCCCACTAGCTAACTGTTTTACATTCGGTAGTGTATATATGTCGATGCTACTCTCACTTCACCCCAGCTTCCCTCTCCCCGCTCCGTGTCCTCAAGTCCATTCTCTATGTCTTCATCTTTATTCCTGTCCTGCCACTAGGTTCATCAGTACCATTATTTTCTTTTTTAGATTCCATATATGTATTAGCATACGGTATTTGTTTTTCTCTCTCTGACTTACTTCACTCTGTAAGACAGACTCTAGGTACATCCACCTCACTACAAATAATTCAATTTCATTTTTTATGGCTGAATAATATTCCATTGTATATATGTGCCACATCTTCTTTATCCATTCATCTGTTGATGGACATTTAGGTTGTTTCCATGTCGTGGCTACTGTAAATAGTGCTGCAGTGAACACTGTGGTACATGACTCTTTTTGAATTATGGTTTTCTCAGGTTATATGCCCAATAGTGGGATTGCTGGGTCATATGGTAATTCTATTTTTAGTTTTTTAAGGAACCACCCTACTGTTCTCCATAGTGGTTGTATCAATTTGCATTCCCACCAACAGTGCAGGAGGGTTCCTTTTTCACCACACCCTTTCCAGCATTTATTGTTTGTAGACTTTTTGGTAATGGCCATTCTGACTGGTGTGAGGTGATACCTCATTGTAGTTTTGATTTGCATTTCTCTAATGATTAGTGATGTTGAGCATCTTTTCACGTGCCTCTTGGCCATCTGTATGTCTTCTTCGGTGAAATGTCTATTTGGGCCTTCTGCCCATTTTTTGATTGAGTTGTTTGTTTTTTTGATATTGAGCTGCATGAGCTGTTTGTATATTTTGGGGATTAATCCTTTGTCAGTTGCTTCATTTGCAAATATTTTCTCCCTTTCTGAGTGTTGTGTTTTCATCTTGTTTATGGTTTCCTTTGCTGTGCAAAAGCTTTTAAGTTTCATTAGGTCCCATTTGTTTATTTTTGTTTTTATTTTTGTTACTCTAGGAGATGGGTCAAAAAAGATCTTGCTGTGATTTATGTCAAAGAGTGTTCTGCCTATGTTTTCCTCTAAGAGTTTTATAGTGTCTGGCCCTACATTTAGGTCTTTAATCCATTTTGAGTTTATTTTTTTGTATGGTGTTCGGGAGTGTTCTAATTTCACTCTTTTACGTGTAGCTGCCCAGTTTTCCCAGCACCATTTATTGAAGAGGCTGTCTTTGCTCCGTTGTATATTCTGGCCTCCTTTGTCATAGATTAGTTGACCATAGGTGCATGGGTTTATCTCTGGGCTTTCTCTCCTGTACCATTGATTTATATTTCTGTGTTTGCGCTAGTACCATACTGTCTTGCCTACCATAGCCCTGTAGTATAGTCTGAAGTCAGGGAGCCCGATTCCTCCAGCTCCGTTTTTTTTTTCTTTTCTCAAGTTTGCTTTTGCTATTCAAGGTCTTTTGTGTTTCCATACAAGTTGTAAAATTTTTGTTCTACTGTGAAAAGTGCCATTGATAATTTGATAAGGATTGCATTGAATCTGTAGATTGCTTTGGGTAGTATAGTTATTTTGACAATATTGATTCTTCCAGTCCAAGAACATGGTATATCTCTCCATCTGTTTGTGTCGTCTTTGATTTCTTTATCAGCATCTTATAGTTTTTGGTGTACAGGTCTTTTGCCTCCTTAGGTAGGTTTATTCCTAGGATTGAACTCAATCTCCAGCCCCTCTCCCCTCCCTGGACGTCAGGGAGTCCCAACCTTCTAGTCACATGGTTGCTTACCCTGGCAACCAGCCCCCATCCTTAGGGGCTTTTGGAAAATCACTTCATTAACATAAAAAACCCCACCTCTGTGCCTCTCCTCACTTAGGAAATTCCAAGGGTTTAGGAGCTCTGAGTCAGGAACAGGAGGAAGACCAAACATATATTTCTTATTATAAATCACAACATCACAACCATTGTTTTGTGTATTGTGTTTGTTTCCCTTTGGTTGTTTCAGGGGGCCAGTGTCTTAGTTCAGGCTGTTATAACAAAGTACCATAGACTGTGCAGCTTAAATAACAGAAATTTATTGCTTAAAGTTGTGGAGACTGGAAGTCTGAAATCAGGGTGCCAGCATGGTTGGGTGCTGGTGAGAGCCCTCTTCTGAAGTGCAGATGGCCATCCTCTCACTGTGTTCTCACACGGGGGAAGGGGCAAGGGGTCTCTTCTTATAAGGGCACTAATCCCATTCATTAGGCTCCACCCTCATGACCTCATCTAAGCCTGATCACCTCAAAAAGATCCCATCTTCAAACACCGTCAAGTTGGGGGTTAGGACTTCAGCATATGAATTTTGGGGGGACACAACATTCAGACCTTAGCAGAAGGTAAATCCAGCCCCTCTTCTCTATTGTGGCTAGAAGTTGAAGTCCCAGCTGTTGGTTTTGAGGCCTGTATTATCCTTGTTCCTTAGTTGGCTGGAACTGGAAGATGCTGTTGTTGCCACTGTCTGCTATTTATGAAGCCCAGTATTTATAATTTGTTGGGTCTTGTAGTTAGTTATAGGCCTGGAAACATGGGCTGGTAACAGCCTGGGGACAAGGAGGGGCCACAGGGTAGCTGTGTCCCCCATCCCTTCTGACTCAGAAGTGTGAGTGGCTCCCAGGAATGGCTGCGCAGTGAGAATCAGGTAGCCTCTGGGGTGGGGCCCGTTCCCCGGGCAGATGGGGTGCAGGCCTCGCCTCAGCTCCACCCTTCATCCTCAGTGACCAGCACCGACTACGACACTGCTGTGGATGCCACGGAAACCTCATCCTATTTCAGCGCCCAAGGCTACCTGTCCAGGTAGAGGGCCATGCAGGGGTGGTCCTGGGCCCTTTGCGGGGGGTGGCAATGCTGGCTTGGACTGACAGTATCCAAATCCTGGAGGCTTCAACTAGGCCACGGCAGTCTCTGTCCAGGAAAGAGGAGACCTCAGAAGCCCTCCACGCTTGACCCTGGTCCCCTCCTGTCCTGGACCCCTCACTGGTCCATCTCACATCCGCCCCTTCTTGGTTCTCCCTGCCAGCTGGGAGCAGGAAGGCATGGAGTCTACCTCAGAGGAGGGACAGCTGCCGCAGGTCGTGGAGGACCTGAAAGACCTCCAGGTGGCCCCTGGCACGCGTCTGGCCAAGTTCCAGCTCAAGGTGAAAGGTAAGGGGGAGGGGGATGAAGGGAAAGGAGCTGCCTCCCACCAGAGGGAGGGTTAGGGTTAGCGTTAGATCACCCAGGGGTCTCTGCGGGCCTCTGGAGGGCATGGTGCCCACTGGGCTGTGGCCCTGTGCTAACCACTCCCCCTGCGGCCCCAGGCTACCCCACTCCTCGACTGTACTGGTTCAAAGATGGGCAGCCCCTGACTGCATCTGCACACATCTGCATGGAGGACAGGAAGACACTGCACACCCTGGAGATTGTCTCGGTCACCAGCGAGGATGCTGGCCAGTACTCGGCCTACATCAGCAACACCGTGGGTGCTGCTTATTCGTCTGCTCGGCTGCTGGTCCGAGGTGGGTGCTTACGGATGCAGCAGAGCTTGGTGTCCACACCCAGTTTGATGTCCACCTATAAACCATGCTGTGGCAAGCCTGGGAGCTAGTGCCCAGGGGTCACTGGCCCAGTGTGCAGAAGTCACAGGTGGCCAGAAGCTGGCTCCCAGAGGACATGGGCCCTTAGAGGGTGTGGGGCCCATGAAAACTGACCAGCAAACAGGGTAGCTAGCTGCTGGAGTAGGCCCAGGCAAGCATGGGGCCCTCTGTAGACTGCAGAGGAAGAGGCGGGTAGTAATTTGGGGAGTAGAGGTCTGAACTTCCTTATTTTCCAAAGTTCTGAGCACTTCAAGGTGATTCCAAGTCTTGCCCAAATCTGCCCTGGTCTAGGGACCCAACACTGCCTGCGGCATTGCTTCAGTGTGGCGTTTTGAGCACAAGCATCCCCGAGTTAGTTTCAGAGCAACGCCCCAGACTCCTGGGCGGGCATGGGTAACATTCCATCTGGTCCGTGGGGACTGAGTGTGAATTCCATGTCTACATGGCCAGGTTTAGGAAAGGAGCTGTGTGTAGGAGTGGGCGGGGCCACCTTCGGGACTCACACCCTGCTAGGCAGGCCCACTCAGGGGAGGGGGCACCTTGGTGCTGTAGATCTGACTTCTGTGCTTTCTTCAGGCCCCAATGAACCAGAAGAGAAGCCAGCATTCGGTGAGCCGACTCCAGAGGGCAGAGGGAGGGAGGGTGGGGTGGGCCCTGGGGACAGGTTCAGTGAGGGTGCGTGAGGGGGACGACCACGTGGAATTGGGGCTCTGCATTGTTTACCACCCAACCGCCCCATGTCTCTCCAGATGTACACCAACATCTGGTACCACCCCGATTCCTGGAGAAGTTCACCTCCAAGAAGGTCAAGAAGGGCTCCAGCATCACCTTCTCAGTGAAAGTTGAAGGTGAGATGTCCTGCCTCCCTGTCCCACTCAGGAGAGCCCCCAGGGAGGTCCCCTCCCTGCCCCCACTCAGGACCCTCCTAGGGAGGCTCAGAGGTGACCCCTGCCTCCCAGAGCCACCCTCCTGGTGTGGGGAGACTGTCCACCATATACTCCTGCCTGCAGGAGACCCGCCCCCAGCTGTGCATTGGCTGCGGGAGGAGGCTGAGCAGGGTGTGCTGTGGATCGGCCGCCACACGCCAGGCTACACAGTGGCCAGCTCTGCCCAGCAGCACAGCCTGGTCCTTCTGGATGTGGACCAACAGCACCAGGGCACCTACACCTGCATCGCCACAAACACTGCTGGCCAGGCCCTCTGTTCCGCAAGCTTGCACGTCTCTGGCTGTGAGTGGGCATGGGTGACCCAGCCAGGAGTGGGAGCGGGGCAGTGTGGGTAGCGTGCAGCCTCAGAGCTCATGGGCCAGCTCCTACCCCCTACCCTGTGGGCTCCGCTCAGCTAGCTGAGACCCTCCTAGAAGCCCCCTGCCATCCTGAGTGGTTTCTTCCTGGGTCCCTCTCAGCTCTTCCCAGGGTGGGTGAGTCAAGTGCAGAGCCCATTCCCGTCCCTACCAGTGGTGGGATGACCGTGGGCCAAGTTGGGACACTGGGCACAGTCTTCCTCAGGGCTCCAGATGACAGGACTCCTCGGGGCTCCAGATGACCCTGGGGGGAGTGGCCCAGGCATCCCTGGCAGGGGTCCTGATCAGAATCAGAGCTCGAGGGTATGAGGTGTCATCCTGGTCGCTCACCCTGCTCTCCTGACAGTACCTAAGGAGGCTGGGGCAGCGGAGGATCAGGCCGGGGTGAAGGAGGTCCTCATCTCCACCTTCCTGCAGGGGTGAGTGAGGGGCTGCTCAAGAGCCAGAGGGGCCAGGAGTGAGGTCCTGGGAGAGTGGGGTCCTGGCCCTGGCGGGGGGCAGTGCTGCTGCTGTGGAGGGACCCCCATCACAGATCCCAGCCCAGCTCTGGCCCTCTTGGGCCATGTGGCTTGGGTCCCCATTGTAAAGAGAGGACTTCCCCAGGGCCCCGACTGTGGCATCAAGGCCCACTGCCCCCAGACCCTCTTTTCTGTCAGGCCCTTCAGGATACCTCCTCCCCCTTTAGGACCCAAGTTGTTTCTGAACAGATGTTGGAACCTTCAGGTTTCACTGACCTCGCTGGGCAGAGGAAAGGTACGGGCTGGGTGGGCACACATCTGTGTGGGGTGGGGGACAGGGGGTGTGGAGGAGGCTGCCCAGCTGACAAGCCCCAGGACCATGTGGCCCTAGGAACACCTGCTTGCCTAGCTCTGGGCTGGGCCTCCCTGCCCTCTTATGGGCCTAATTCTGAGCTTTGGTTGGTCTCCGGGCCATTTCTGACCCTCGAGGATGTGGAAGCTCACGGGGGCCCCTGGGCTGGGCCAGCCCTTAGCTTAGAGCTCATGTCCAGGGGGCTGTATGGATGCGTAGGGGCAGGCAGCTGCTGAGTCAGGGCTGGCATGAGGGCAGTTCGGGGAGGCGGCTGCTGGATATGCTGCCGGCAGGGCCCCCACTTTGTCTGGGATTGTCCCCCTGCCCCCAAGCTGGGTCCCCCTACTCCCAGCCTCTAAGTGTGCCTGCCCCCTGACATGTCCAGCCGCTTCCTGGCCACCTAGCATATTTTAAAAAATTGTTTTATGGAGAATACTGAGTCTTCACAGAAGTCGAGAGGAGGGAGCCGTGCACCCCATGTACTCATTGCCCACCTTTGGAATCACTTCTCCACTGACCTGCTTTGTTAATTTACCCAGCCCTCCCTTCCCTGTGCTGCCCCCATCCCAAGCCGCCCTCATTCCCCTGTAACCCCAGCAACTGCTCCCAGCCCCTCACACGTGCAAAGGATTCCATTTCCATCAAGGTCAACCTGAAGCCATCAAACCACAGCTGCCAGGGGTCTGGCCCCCCAGCCCTTGGGCCACAGTTTGGGGTCCTGCCCCCTGCCTTCAGTGTCCAGGACCTGCCCTCATATTATACTGCCTGGCTGAGGTCCTTGTGATCTCCGTCCCTTCTGAGCCCCTTCCCAGACCAGCGGCCAAGTGGCCAACAGGAATGGAGGTGGCACGAACCCCACTGGGGACCCCACAGCTCCGAGCTCCGACCCCAGCCGAACCGTTCACCCAGCTTTGCCCTCAGCTACCCTTGCCCACCACCTTGCAGCCATGCTGGCTACCTGCCGTCCCCTGACCGCCTGCTCTCCCCACAGCCACCTGCTGCCCCCACTGTCATCCCTGAGTCTGTGGTCCCCTAAGTCACACCTTGGCTCAGTTGCCCTTGAGCCAAAGAGACCCCTAGTCGTGGTCAGCCTTCCCTGCTTCTGGCAGCTCTGGCCCAAGTCTGTGCATCCCTTGGCTACTCTGACCCCCAAGCCCAGGCTGGGCCTGGAGGTGGGTGTTCGGGCACATATGTGGAGCACACGGCTGGCTGAGCTAGGGTCTGGCCCCCAGGAGAGCTCCCGGCAGCAGAGGCCTATGGCCACCTGTCGTTGGCCGAGGTGGGCACGGAGGAGTTCCTGAAGAAGCTCACTTCACAGATCACAGAGATGGTGTCAGCCAAGATCACACAGGGTAAGGGTAGCTGGTGATGGAGCGAGGTCCAGGGGCGGCCGTGACTGAGTGCCCAGGACTGGGGCCCCTCCTCACCTGAACGCCCTGTAGACCCATGGGAGGGCGGCATGGGGGGCAGGCCCTTCGAAGGCATCATGTGCCCTGTGTCCCCCAGCCACGCTGCAGGTACCTGGAGGTGACAGCGATGAGGAGGGCAAGACGCCGTCCGCGTCCCCCCGGCATGGCCGGTCACGCCCCTCTTCCAGTGTCCAGGAGTCATCCTCAGAGTCCGAGGATGGAGACTGCCGGGGAGAGGTGCATGGGCAGGCGAGGGGTGGGGCAGGGTGGGCAAGGAGGTATGAGAGTGTCGGGGGCAGGGTGAAGGTGGGGTTGGTGTGGGGGCTGGGGGAGCTGGGGCAGAGGAGGTGTGGGGCACACACCTACGTGAGTGGTCAACATCACCACTGCGGCCCAGGACACCCCCAGCACCCCAGAGGTTCCTCCTTGTCCCTTTGGGGTGGGCCACCTGGCACTCCCGGTAGGATTTCCAGCAGTAGAGATGGGTTGGGCCTGTTCTAGAGCTTCATGGAATCTCAGGATGGCTGCTTCTTCTGCACTTAATTCCAGAGGCCTTGTAGCCTGGGGCCTTGGGAGGCTCACTGGCCCCTCTCCGGGTCTGACTCAGTGACTTCCCCCCCAGATCTTTGACATCTATGTGGTCACGGCTGACTACCTGCCCCTGGGGGCTGATCAGGATGCCATCTTGCTGCGAGAGGGCCAGTATGTGGAGGTGCTGGACTCAGCGCACCCGCTGCGCTGGCTTGTGCGTACCAAACCCACCAAGTCCAGCCTCTCTCGGCAAGGCTGGGTGTCTCCTGCCTACCTGGACAGGCGGCTCAAGGTACCTGGATGGCTGGAAGGGTGGTCCTGGGGTTGTACCCCCTTCCCCATGAAGGTGGGAGCCTCACCCTGGAAGGACAGGCTAGTGCTCAGGCTGTCTATGACCCTCTTCTGTCTCTCACCAGCTGTCACCTGAGTGGGGGCCAGCTGAGGCCCCTGAGTTCCCCGGGGAGGCTGTATCGGAGGATGAGTACAAGACAAGGCTGAGGTGAGGGGCCACCGGGCAGGAGCTGTGGGAAGTTGGGTTCCTGTGGGGGGCCTCCAAGTTGCTAATTACACCCAAGTCCCTTGGGGCTGGCCTCTAGCCGGCGGGACCTTGCCTGGAAACTTCGTGTGGTGGGGCTGCCTGGTGTGTGAGGGTGCCCTCCCTCCACCAGCTTGCCAGGCCCATTCTGAAAGTGGGCAGCAGGATGCATGTGACTTGGAAGTACCCGGTTCAGCAGCTGAGCTCCTGGGTCTTCCTCTCATGGCTGTCTCCCCACCCAGCTCCATCATCCAGGAGCTGCTGAGCTCGGAGCAGGCCTTTGTGGGCAAGCTGCAGTTCCTGCAGAACCACCACATGCAGTACCTGGACCACTGCCCCCATGTGCCCACGGCCGTGGCCAGCCAGAAGGCAGTCATCTTCCGAAATGTGCAGGACATCAGCCACTTCCACAGCAGGTGGGCATGCAGGGTGGGCCTCAAGGCTATTCCCCGGTCTGTGTGTACATGCATGTATACACGCACATGCTTAGACACACACTTGGACACACTGTTCACATGTGTAGATACATGTGTGCACATACAAGTCATACATGCACAAGACACATGCCTACAGACACGTGGACACACACCACACATGTGCATACACACGTCGCTGCTCACACTCGCACATGCGTGTACCGACAGGGCTGTACCTCAGGAGAGTGGGCAGGAGTCGAAAAGAGACAGGGCCTTTGATGACTTGGTTCACCCACTGGTGCACCACACTCCTGTCCACACGTGTCCCCAGGAACACAGGCACGTGCACCTGGCTTATCCCCGGAAGTGCCTGTGACACACCTACCCACTGCAACCCAAGTACACAGACATACCCCAGAAATGTGTGCACACATGTACATGTGCATACCTGCACACACACACACAGCCTTTCACATGTGGGCATGCATGTACATGGCACACACATGAATACATGTACACCCACAGACACGTACTCCCTTACGTGCTTGCACACCTGCACATAAGTGCACGCCCTGAAATACCATATATGCATGTCCCTCACAACCCAGAACACTCACTGTCATCCACAGGAACCCGGCCCTGGGCAGGAGCCTGTTTCTTCCCAAACCTGAGGCTTTGGGGCTGGGTTGTGGGACGTGGGTGAGGGTCCTGATGTCAGCCCTCACCTGACCACTGTTCCCCTCCATGGCAGCTTCTCACAGGAGCTGCGTAGCTGCGACACGGATGACGACGTGGCCATGTGCTTCATCAAGAACCAGGCAGCCTTTGAGAAGTATCTGGAGTTCCTGGTGGGCCGAGTGCAGGCTGAGTCGGTGATGGTCAGCACGGCCGTGCAGGAGTTCTACAAGGTGCCCCTCTGCCCGTCAGCCCTGCCTCCACTCGCCAGGCTTGATGCTGGCTTCAGCTCATAGATCATCTTCCCTGACCCTGCTCAGGCCCCACTTCAGCCTGCCCAGGCCCCCTGGCCCCTAGCTTAGAAAAGCAGGCAGGGTCCCCGCCCCGCCAACCCCAAGCTCTGCTCACCTGTTAGACAATGACACCAGCCATCACCTGGGGCAGTGGTGGGGCCCACCTGGGGAGGAGGGTCTGTGTGTGGGACCCCGATCCACCAGCTCTGGGGCTCTGGGGACATAAGCCATCTGGAGGCTGTGCCCCCCCGCCCTGAACCCAGCCCTGCGGTATCCACAGAAATACACTGAGGAGGTGCTGTCAGCCGCAGATCCTTCGCAGCCACCCCCACCGTCCCTGCAGCACTTCCTGGAGCAGCCGGTGGAGCGGATCCAGCAGTATCAGGCCCTCCTCAAGGTAGGCAGGGCCAGCCAGGGGCTGCGGGGCCACCCCCGTGCCCTGCCACCCCAGGTCTCGCCCTGACCTGCAGTCTCCCCCAGGAGCTGATCCGCAACAAGGCACGGAACGGACAGCAGTGTGCACTGCTGGAGCAGGCCTACGCAGTGGTGTCGGCCCTGCCGCAGCGCGCCGACAACCAGCTGCACGTGTCGCTCATCGAGAACTACCCGGGCACCCTGGAGGCTCTAGGCGAGCCCATCCGCCAGGTCTGGGGCTGGGGCTGCAGTGGAGGGCTGGACTCCAGGCTGGGCCTGGCTGACCACAGGCTCACCACTCTCCCAGGGCCACTTCATCGTGTGGGAGGGGACACCGGGTGCGCGGATGCCGTGGAAGGGCCACCACCGGCACGTCTTCCTGTTCCGCCACCACCTGGTGGTCTGCAAGCCCAGGCGGGACTCACGCACTGACACCTTCAGCTACGTCTTCCGGAACATGATGAAGGTTTGCAGGGTGCCAGCGGAGCCTGGGTGGGCGGAGGGAGGCCATGCGGGATGTGCGGGCACGTGGAGGCTGGGGGCCGGTCCTGCGGCCCTGTCCTGGGTGACCATGGCCCAGCCTGCATCCAGGCACTCAGCCTGTGTCCTCCCCCCACAGCTGAGCAGCATCGACCTGAACGACAAGGTGGAGGGCGATGACCGTGCCTTCGAGGTCTGGCATGAGCGGGAGGACTCAGTACGCAAGTACCTGCTGCAGGCGCGGACGGTCATCACCAAGAACTCCTGGGTGAAGGAGATCTGTGGCATCCAGCAGCGCCTGGCCCTGCCCGTGTGGCGTGAGTGCCTGGGCTCATGAGGCGAGGCTGGATGGGAGGCTGAACCTTTCAGCCTGGCTGGCTTGCGGGCACCCAGGTGGGCGGGTCCTGAGCCCTGGTGCCCTGCCGCTACCTGGGCAGGCACAAGGGAAGGGGCTCTATTCTGGGCCAAGGGGCTCTCTCTACCCTTGGTTAGCCCAACCTCTCGGGAGCCCTTAGTCAGAGTGTAGGGCTGGCCCTGCCCAGAATTGAGGGGAGCCTCGAGGTTCACTCGGGGCTTTCCAGCACAAAGCAGGTGCCCAGACTATGTTAGGGATGGGAAGGGCCCAGAAGTCTTGGTTTTGCTTCCTCACTTAGAACAGGAGAGAGGATCCCATTTCAACATGCCCTCTTTTTCCCCAGTCCCTACCACTCCCCAGTATACAGCCAACCTGTGTCGCTCGCCCTAATGCCCATCCAGGCCCTAGTGTGGTACTATGGATACAGGCTCACGAGGGGTGGTGTCTTTTGCAACCACATCCCTGGTCATGGGGCTCTGGCCCTGCCAGGTGTGCACCTGAGGGGATGGGTAAGTGCTCCAGACCCTGTGTATGCATCCCCAGGCCCCCCGGATTTCGAAGAGGAGCTGGCCGACTGCACAGCTGAGCTGGGCGAGACAGTCAAACTAGCCTGCCGTGTGACGGGCACACCCAAGCCCATTGTGAGCTGGTACAAAGGTAGGCCTTTGGGGGCCAGTGGATACTGATCTTGCAACAAGCAAGAGCTGCCCAGAGGGACTCAGGCTGGGCAGGGGACCAGGGATCCAGGGTGGGGTCTGGCTGAGGGGCTGGACACAAGAGACAGGCCTCCTGTTCCCGTATCCTGCTCCGGAATCAAAGACAGGCTGGCCACTGTGCACAGGCGGGTGAGGTCGGACAGAGGCGGAGGCTGCTTAGGTGTGCCTCGTGTTTCTGACGCGGTGACTCTGCCCACCACCGAATCTCACTCATTGGCTCTCTCATTTGATATGTTTGTGCTGAGTGCCCAGGTACCCTTCCAGGTGCAGGGAAGGTGCAGTGAACAGGCAGGTCAACCTTGTCCAAGGAGGCTGACCTTCTAGGGGAGGAGACAGGTGACAAGCACATAGACAAATGTGTAATATTGGTGACCAGCCAGAGAAATAAGGCAGAGAGTAGCCATCATGCAGACATGTTGGAGGAACTCCAGATAGGCCGTGAGGCTCCAGGAGGATAGGGGAGGGGGAGGCACTGAGGCAGGTGCAGTGGGGAGTGAGGCTGGGGAATGCTGGGCCTCGAGGGCTGCCGTGTGGGTCTCAGACTTGACTCTGTGTGTGATGGGAGCTGCAAAGTTTGGGGGTCCCCAGGAACACCGAGTTCAGGAGCCCAGGACCATTCTCACTGGACACCAACTGCAAGGTTGGGGGTCCCATAACCACCTTCAGGTTCAGTGATTCACTAGGACTCACAGAACTCAGCAGAGCCGTTCCACTCAGGGTTCTGGTTTACTGCAGTAAAAGGGAAGAGGCACATGGGGCGGGGTCCAGCTGGGGATCCAGGTATGGTCCAGATGTCCCCCCAGTGGAGTTGTGTGGACATGCCTGTTCTGTCAGTACAGATGTGTGCCATCACACGGAGTGTGGCCAACCAGGGACACTCACTTGTTGAGCCTTGTGGTCCAGGGTTTCTGTTGGGGCATTCACGTAGGCTGACTACCTGCATGGCTGACCTCAATCTCTGGCCCCTCTGAGGTCAAGCTGATGCAGTATGGCCTAAAGCCCCCACCCTAAATCACAGTGTGACATAGACCATCTGGCGTGGTCCAGGTTCCCAGGTAAACCAAGATACTCTTATGAGGCCTCACCTGGCTGGCAGGTAGGTCTCCTCCGGGCTGGCAGGTAAATCCTGAATCCCTAGTTCAGTCCCAGTAGCCGAGTCCCGTCCTGGTTTTGGAGGGGCTGTCCCAGGGAAGTCAGTCCTCCTGTCCTGCTTGTTCACAACCAGCTGGGGCATTTGTTCACCCACGAATGGCTAAGAATGGGGCTGGAGAAGACATGCAGGGACATTTTGCTGGGACATGAAAGAGGGGCCATCCCAGTCCCACTGTCAGAGCTTCAGGCCAGAGTCAGTGGAGCAGCAGCTGGTCCCCCGCAGCAGCCTGGGGATCGTCCTGGAGTCTGTGGGGTCCTGGGGTCTGTGGCGCTCCCTTCCCAGCTGCCTCACAGAACTCATATGTAGTGCAGCTCCATTTCCCTGCCATCCCTTCTCACACCCAAAACTTGCACCTGTGACGATGGGTCCAGAGAGACAAAGCCATTCCATAAAAGTTATTTAGAAGTAAGAATGAGCCTCTCAGCTGCCACCTTTCAGCTGGGCTGCCCCCAGGAAAGTGTGCCCGCCGGGCTGCGTCTGAGGGGAATGATGGATGCACCATGCCCAGGAACAGTCAGTGGGATCCCAGGTTCCCAACTGTATCCAGACAATCCACTGTCCCTTTCATCTTGACCATTACCCTGTGAGCAGCCTGCAGGCTTTGATCCCTCTGAGGACAGCTGTGTCCAGTGAGTAGAGGAAGCAAGGGACAGTCAGACGGTCAATTCATGCTGGGCAGCTTCTGTGAGAGACGTCACAGGTTCTCAAACTGCAGGTGGTCCAGGCAGCGTACACAGCCATGTGGTGTGGCCAGAGCTGGCCGTTCACCGACCTAAAGCAGCATCACAGTTGGAAACACCACAGATGGCCCTGAGAGGCACCCATCTGGCAGATGGGGGGTCCACCCCAAGTGATGTGCACCCCCCTCATCTCAGAGCCTCTCTCTTGGCAGTCCCCTGTCTGGCATGCACTGGAACCCAGTGCCACGTGCAATGCAACGGCTCCACGCAGGAACCCTGGTGGGAGCCCTATCAGTGGCCTCACTTTGCCTCCATGGTTCATGGACCCAAGGAAGGGTGTCTTCAACCCACCTGTCTATAGCCTGTTTAGTGTCAAACCACATAGCCAGGGCGTTCACAACATCTCAAGGTCAGTGAGCACATAACCTCTGCCAGGAAAAGTAGCCTCTGGCAGGAGAAATCAGACTCACCAGCCAGCAAAATGTCATTCATTTGGCGGAAGCTTGAGTGTCGGAGGGAGGGCCAAGTCCTGATCCACGCACCCCCCCGCCGGGGGGGCAGCCAGCAGGGAGCAGAGAGCACCAGCGATGTGTATTAGAGATCATGCCCGTGCGAATGCAGGGACCTCTGGTCTTGGTCCTTGCATGCCAGCAGGAAGGAAAAGCAGGTGACTGCAATGCCCAGGACTCCCACCGGGAGCTGTTAGCCTGCACAGCAGACCCTATTACAGCCACCCTGTCCAAGCCAGCTGGAGCCACAGGACCAGTGACTGGACTGGGCTGGTGACAGTCTCCCGCCAGCCACCACTCTCTCTCTGGCTGTTGATTTTGGACTCGGCCTCTCTCGTTAGCTTGGCTCCTTTCACATCACCCAGGAGGCCTGGAACTTCCTTTCTCCTCCTGGGGTTCTGTTGGCAATCTTGGGAAGTGACAGTTTGCTGGGCTGGACCTGGTTACATGCTCTATAGCCACCTATCCAAGTGTAGGTTGTCCCCAACCTTGTGTGGAGCAGGGAATTCCGAACAGCAAACATCAGGGTCCAGAGGTAGAAGCCACAGTCACAGCACCCTGACTTGACCCCAAGGTGACATTACTTTTCCTGCTCTCTGGGAACCTTGCTCACATCCCATGAGTGGAATCAGATGCCTGTGTCCAGCAGAGCCATCAAAATCTAAGTTGGAGAACTTAGAACCCTGCCTGAGGTGCCTGGCATATCAGATGGGCATGTAGGGCCTCTGGTCCCTCTGGGCACAGGGAGACGAAGACCCACTTCTGATTATTTTTCTCTTAAACAGAGGTGAAGGTGGAGGATGAGGAAGGGGCCAGGGATGGAACAAGACACACTTCCATAACTCAGTAATATCCAGTGTTTTGGGCTCACTCAAAGCCCTAAACCAGGCAGCAAGATTGTCACTACCGATCCCATCTGTTTTAGCTTCAGGGACCGCTTGACTTAAAAACCACATCACATTGTTCTTAGGGGCTCTGTGCCTCTTGCCTGGCAGGGGTTTAACTTGCATGGTGGTGACCTTTTGGATGGGGTCCACTTAGCAGGGGTTTCCACTGGCCCAGAGCCATGGTAACATCTCCCATCCTCTTTCTGGGTCTTCCCATAAGGGCTGAGTGAGTTTTCCAAGGAGGCAGGGCCACCTGTCAGGAAGCACTTACATCTCTTCGGATCACCTTCTCCAGTGTGTCACCAGCATTCTAGACAACATCCAGGTGCCACAAGCCCATGTGCCAGCTATTGAAGTTTCCCCATAGAGGTTTGTCTATATCAGGGGGTTGTCCCGAGCCAGGGTTCACAGCAAACACTGAGGTCCTTTACTGTTAACTCTAAAAGAATGCTGCACGTGTTTGGTGCCCATGCCTCTCATCCCTGAGTTCTAGGCCTGCTCCTGCCTGCATTCTGCCCATCAGGATTGGTGGACCCAGTGTAGGTGTGTGTTTCTGTGACTGGGGTAAGAAGGGAATGGAACCTTCCTGGGACTCAGCATGGGTTCTAATATTTGTTGGGAAGTGGGGCTGACCTGAGGCTGAACCAGCAAAGTCCCCGCTGCAAGGATAGAGTACATCAACCAAGGCACTACCCAAGTGTCTGTCTTTGAACCCACTTCTCAGTGCTCAGATTTCAGCCACCTGTGCAGTTTCTCTCCATTCACAGCAAATAGCTGTTTCCTGCCCAGCTAACCATGAAGTGTGGTCAGTATGTCCACCACTGATTCCCATGGACCTCCCTCATGTTCTGTTAACTGGTCCACGGGCCACTTTCTTTCTCTTTGGGGATGCTGTGTCTCTGACAGGTATCCCCCCCTTGCTGCCAAAATTGCAGATCAGAAACTGTGAAGGGTCTGAGATGTTTCTTGGCTTGCAAGCCAGCAAGCCAGCCTGCCAGCCAGATACAAACAAAACACACAAGAGCCCAGGTCGGAGACAAAGGCTGTTTCTCACAGCAAAAGCAGCATGGGCTGCCCATGCCTTGATCTCCACATCCAGGGACCAGATGTCAGCTTCATGCAGTGGGTTGTACCACAAGAGAGAACCCCCAAGTTTTAGGAGATGCTGAGCTTTTCTGGGGCTACTGGCACATCTTCCCATCCTTCCCTCCAGAGCGAGAAGTGACTTATGGCCCTGGAAAACAAACAAATGTCTCATAGGGAAGGAAGGTGAGGGCTTGTCTCTGCTGCCCCAGATGGCTCCTGGGATGTCAGTGCTGGCGGTAGGTCTTTGCCCAGAGAATCTGACTGTGCAGGAATGCCAGAAGTCCATGGAGAATCGTCTTCTGATAGCAATGAAGACTGAGATTTGGCCACAGATTGACAGTGTCACTGGTAGCCTTGTCAAGGGCTGTTTTGTGTGCGAGGTGAAAGCCAAGAGGTGTGGGTTTGAGAAAGGATGGAAAGGGAAGCACCTGGAGACAGAGAGTTAGAACAGCTCTTTCCTGGAATTATCATACAGGGACACAGAGAAAAGAGGTGGCAGCTGAAGGCTTTTGGGGGGATATATTTTTAAACTGTTTCTTAAGGTTCCCTGTGAATCAGAAGTCAAGATGCTGCTTATGAACTGTTATAACCTAAACAACCTTGTTCAGAAAGTACAGAGCTATGGGAAAGTGTTCATCTATGAAATTTTACATATTTATGGAGGAAAGAATTCTTTGTAGTGAAAGAAGCACATCTCACCATCCCTCTCCCAGATAAGAAATGTGTTACAGCTGGACATGTTAGATGGGCATTTGGATGAGGGTGATTAAAGAAATGGGTGGTGTCCGAGTACATCTACTAGGTGGGGTCAGTACCTTGGAGGCCCCTGGACAGTTTCAGAATCATTGGCGAGGTGATTGAGGGTCTGGTTATCAGAAGGAGATGTCCCCTCCTTGGGTTTGGGCCCCCCAGCCCGGCCCCTACCTCCAGCTAAGAGCCTGCCTTTAAGAGGCTACACTGTGCCCAATGAGGTCTGGGGAAGTAGACGGGGGGTGGTGTGCCACGTCTCCATCCAGGGCTCCAGGTCAGCTTGGCCGGCTAGACACCTGGCAGGGAACCCACACTGGCTCTTGTGTTACAGGGGCAGCCTCCTCCATCAAACCCTGTGACCGTGACCCCCAGGCAGGCCCAGCCTCTTGTCCCTGATGGGGTTCCCTCTGTGACGGCCCTCCTCTCCTTTCCAGACGGGAAGCCAGTGGAGGTGGACCCTCATCACATCTTCATTGAAGACCCTGATGGCTCGTGTGCCCTCATCCTGGACAACCTGACTGGTGTCGACTCTGGCCAGTACATGTGCTTTGCAGCCAGTGCTGCTGGCAATGCCAGCACCTTGGGCAAGATCTTGGTGCAAGGTGAGCCCTGGGGGGAAGGCCAGAGTGTAAGTGCCCAGGCCCCACCCTCTGGGCATTGGAAGGGTATCAGCCCTCATGGGGGGGCAGGGGCCTGTGGATGGAGCTGGCAGGGGGTGGGTGTGAACATCTTACTGAGGTCGGGGGACTCGCTGGTGGGGGTGGGGTCCTGCTCCATCATGGTGTCTCTCTCTGTCTCTGTATCTCTGTATCTGTATCTCTGTGTCTCTATGTCTCTATCTGTCCATCTCTCTGCCTCCATCTCTTCTTTGTTTCTTTCTCTGTATTTCTGTTTCCATTTCTGTGTCTCTCTCTTTCTATCTGTCTCTGTCTGTCTTTTTGTCTCCCTGTATCTCTGTTCCTCTGTCTGCATCTCTCTGTTTCTGTGTCTCTCTCTACCTGTCTATCTCTTTCTCTCTGTGTCTCTGTCTCTTTCTCCATCTCTCCATCTCTCTCTCTCCCCTCTCCCCACATTCCCTGGACCCTGCAGTCCCACCTCGATTTGTGAACAAGGTCCGGACAGTGCCCTTTGTGGAAGGAGAAGATGCCCAGATCACCTGCACCATCGAAGGTGTCCCACACCCTCAGATCAGGTGGGCCAGGCAGCTTGGGGCCAGGGTGGAGGTGGGCAGGTGGGCCTGCCCTGGGGCCATCCTGCCTGCCTGAAAAATGAGGGTGGGTAGCCTGTTCGCTGGGTTGGGGTAGGCTGGACACAGAACCTCAGGCTTTCCGATGAGAAGTGGGCGTGATGGGGCTACAGCATGTCCTGAACACAGCTCTAGCCGCAGTGAGGAGGACACAGGGTGTTGGGCGGGTGGCAGCCAAGAGGGATGTGAGGGGTGTCCTCTGTGAGGACATCTGGGTCTGTGGGTGGGTGACGGGAGGCGCCTGAGCATGGGGGACCTGGGGAGGCCCCACCTGACCACCCCCGGGGTTGGCTTTAGGTGGTACAAGGATGGGGCCCTGCTGACCCCTGGGGACAAATACCAGACCCTGAGTGAGCCCCGCAGCGGCCTGCTGGTGCTGGAGATCCGGGCAGCTGGCAAGGAAGACCTGGGCCTCTATGAGTGTGAGGTGAGGAGGGTGGACCCAGGGGGAGGGGGCTGAGGGCACCTGTCTTGGGGATCCTGCCTGGTTACCACCATTCCTGACCACAATGAGAGAGGGGACACCAGGCCACTGTCACCCACCATCCATGACGAGGGGACACCAGGCCACTGTCACCCACTGCCCATGATGAGGGGACACCAGACCACTGTCACCCATTGTCCATGATGAGGAGACACCAGACCACTGTCACCCACTGTCCATGTTGAGAAGACAGGGACTGAGGAGGCGGGCCCTGGGTGGAGCCCCCTCAGTCCTCGTGGCCCGTGGGCACTGGCAATGGTCTGGGGAAGGTGTGTGCTGGCTGTGGTTCTTCCTGGCTGCTAGCTACTGCTGCTGCCGGCAGCCTTCATGGGGGAAGTGTGGGGCCTGTTCCCCACGGCAACTCTCAGGGAAAAAATGGACCCATGTCAGCTCTGGACCTGTGCTGTCCATTTCGGTCACTACTGTCCACACACAGTGATTTAAATTTAAATCAGTTAAAGTTAACTCTAAGTGAAGATTCACTTCTATTTCAAGTACTTAGAATCCACATGCCACTACACTGGACAGAGCAGATAGTGTCCCCACCATCACAGGAAGCTCCTGGTCAGTGCTGGGGACACAGTGGCTCGCTCGCCTGGTACCCTTTTCCCTGTGGTCAGGCTCTGCAGCTCTAGGAACAGCGTAATGGGCCCCCCATGCCACAGCTGGCCTGCACGGCCTCACAGAGATTGCCCAGGCCCCCTGGGGAGCCACGGGCTCTAAGTGAGCCTCTGCTGTCTGCCCTGCAGTTGGTGAACCGGCTGGGCTCCAAACGGGGCGGAGCGGAGCTGTTCATGCAGAGCCCGGCGCTGCAGGCCCGAGAACAGCACCATGTGGAGCAGCTCGCTGCCGTGGAAGGTGAGCGCTTCCTCTGCTGGTCTCGGCCTGGGCTGGACCCGCCATATGCCTGGGCAGCGCCAGGTGGGGTGAAACCATCAGCGCCTCTAATCAGAGCACACTTCCTGGATGAGGGGAAGCGGGACGGAGGAGGCGATTCAGAGGTTGAGGGGCAAAAGCACCGGTTGCCGGTTCCTGACTGGAGCCGCATGTCTGTGGGCCGGAGGAGGGTGGGCTGTGAACCCAGAGCCTGGGGAAGGCTGGAGGGGCAGTCCAAGGGGGTGGAGGGGGGCCCTAAGCCCTGCTCGCCATCCCCGGGGTAATAACAAGTGCATATAAAGGCCAGACCTGGGTCCTGAGCAGCCTGCCAGGCAGTGGTCGGAGGGTATCATAGGATGGGTGGCAGGGATGGTAAGGGGGACGGCTCCACGGAAGCAGGCTGCTGGGTCCCAACTTGGCTCCTGGGAGAGGGGACAGGTGTCAGGGGCCTGATCCTTCCACACTGGGTGGGGCTGGCTGAGGAAAAGAGAGAATGCCGTGGCTTGGCCTCCCTGACCTGGCCTGGGCCAGGCTGCGAGGGGTCTGGGCTGCAGAATGGGCCTCATTAGGGAGCAGCGTGCTCCTGGGCAGGAGGTGAAAGGTGGCAAGATGCCTCACTCCTCCACTCACGCTTGGCTCCAGGGTCCCAGCTGGGCCCAGCCCGGAGATGGCCCAGGGCAGGCAGCAGCCCCAGGGAGAGTTTCTCCCAGTCTGAACTGCCTCACCTGGAAGGGGCTGCCAGGGCAGATGGTGAGCCTCCCATCCTCGGGAGCACGCACGCAGAAGCTGCACCAAAAAAGCTGGTGGAGCTGCAGCTCTCACAGTAGGATGGGCTGGGAGATAGGCGTCCTCCCAAGTCCTGAAAGTTGGCTTCTCTGATGCCTTGAGCCACTGGATCAATCCCTCCCAGGGCCCAACGTGCAGGGGCTGCTGTCTGTCTGGACCCTCACAGAGTCGGCCACCTGGCGCCAGGAGCTCAGCCTTGGGGCCTTTGACACCCTCTAGGGTGTCTTCCTTCCCTCGTGGGCAGGGATCTTGTTCCTCAAGCCCCAGTGGGCACTGGTCAAGCCGGTTCCCATCAGAGGGCCCCATGGCATCTGCCGGCACCTCTATCCTGCCCTGTGGCATCTTACGTCGGACAGAGCAGGGCTCAGCATGCACCTCAGCACGCCCTCTCGACTGGTGACAAGCACGTCCTACAGAGCTATTTACTTCATTGTCGTGATGGGTCTCTGTCAAGGTCCCGTGGACACAGGTGTGGAGGACGGGCGGCCCACCTGTGCCGGAAATGGCCTTCGTGCCTCATGAGGAGAGGCCCGTCTTCACAGACCCTGGAATTGGAGCCCGCTGCCTCCTGCTTCCTAACCCTATCCTGCCGCTTCATCATTAACCCGGTGGTTCTGCAGCCAGAACGGGCCCTGGCTGGCCCTGTGGGGTGGGGCGCTGCCCTTTCGCTTGTGACACTGCGCAGGGCCAGGAGCCGCACTTTGCACAGCTGCACCCCTTCCACAACCAGTACTCACTGGAGCCCAGAGCCCACCTGGTGGCAGGTTAGGTCAGGAACAAAGGTGCCAGGAATGTAGCAGCCCACAGGTGCCCTAGCCACCACCCCCAAAAGCAACAGAATGAGGCCCCTGTCAGGGAGGACGAGGCAAGGAGCCTGCTGGATCTCTCACTGCTTGGCCTACAGACCACAACAAGTTGGTGCTCTCTGGGCCCAACTAAGTCTAAACACACAGGATATTTTGGCTGGATCCCATTCTCTCTTCCAGTAGACTCGCCTCTCTCTAGGAGGCAGCTTGCACAAGCACATACAGGCACACACACGTGTGCATGCAGACACACACATTAGCATGGACACGCATATGCACACACACAAACACGCACAGTAAATGTGGCTCCCGAGTGCCATACAGACACAGCTATAGTACATTTGATTCACGTTCATCTAACTGGAGACAAGGTTAAAATACTCACAGTCACCTAAGGGAAGTTCTTTTTCTATGTGGCACTGCAACAGAGCAGAAAATCCCATTGACCAGGGACTAGGAGGCTGTGTGCCCTAGGCCATGCCACTTGACTTTTCTGAGCCTCCCCCTCAATTTTCCCCACAGGATGGCGAGAGGGACTGTGGAGATGTATGGGTGCTGGTAGCTGGTCAGCTGCCTGCTATCCAGCTGGGCAAGGCTGGGAGAGACATCTCTGTGCCAAGCCTCACCCTGTCCGAAAGCTACAGAGGAAGAGGCTTCGAGATGGTGGGGAGTAGTTGCTGCCAGGTCCCCAATGGGTCCCCCCTGTCCCTGGGACGTGGGTCCCCTATCAGCAAAATGGGAACCACAGGCCGTATCCTGCTGGCTCCAGCGAGGAGGAAAGCTAGGAAAGTCAAGAGACAATTGAATTTGTGGGGTGCTCCTATGGGAATACCTAGGTTTCCCTGCTCACTCAGAGCTCAGGACCCTGCTCAGGCAGCCTCAGGTCACTCCCAAAGGGACTTCTGTGGTCTCATGCCACAGAACTCATGTGCTACCTCTAGGACTCTGGAGTCATTCTGCCCTGGAGAGACGCCCTTTGGTCTTTAGATTTTTTTGTGAAATAGGCACCAGCCATCCCAGTCCCAGTTTGGCTATCAGCCACAGGCCATTCCTTTTCCCACTCTAGGCCTCGGTGTCTATGAAAAGTGGAACTTTAGGCCTGACAAATTCACAGGGCTCCCTGGGCACACGGGCTGAAGGAAAAGCTTGGATTTCTGTGTGGGCAGCCTAGACAGAGCCCTTACTCTCCTTGAAGCTCCTGCAAGAACCCCTCAAGAGGGATTCTTCCCTCACGTGGGACACACTTATCACAGCTCCTCATTCCCTAGCCACTCAAGGCAGGCATTGTCACCTCCATTTCAAAGATGAGGGACCCGGAACTCTAAGCTGAGACATTCCTACCAGGGGCACACAGGCAGGGTTTGGATCCAGTGCCCTAAGCTGAGCAGGTTACTACACTGCCATGCCACTCAGATAGCTCAGCCCCCAAACACCGGCTGACCTGTAACCCTCGTTATTCCGACTGTTTTCTTTGTAGTCACTGAGCAGGAGACTAAAGTCCCCAAGAAAACCATCATCATGTAAGTGCAGGCGTGTTCCTAACCTTCCTTCTGACTGCAGTGCTCCCTGCATGCCCACTAACCTCCCTGGACCTTGCCTGTGTAGCTTGGCCCCTCGCTTGTCTGACTGCTTGCCCACATGGCCTTTGTTCACCACGCAGACTGCCAGCACCTTGCAGATACTCCTAGGGCATTCACCTTCCCCGGGCCCTTGGCTACCTTCACACTTCAAAGTTGTCTCTTCCAGGGTCTAAGTACCCTTTTCATGGCCCCGTTGCCTCAGCAGGGTAGACTTACTCTGTGTACGTCAGAGTGGCTCACCCAGGGCTTGGACCCAGAATCATGCCAGTTAGGGGGGAGCAGGGACTGAAAGCTGCTTCCCCCGGTGTACTAGACGCAGAATGCTACCCTAGGACACCCTAGGGCATTGTCCGATGGAACTTTCTGTGATGATGGAAATAATCTATATTTACACAGCCCACTACAGCAGCTACTAGCCGCATGTGGCTATTTGTCTAGTGTGACTGAAGAACTAGATTTTTAAATTTATTCGATTTTCAACAATTTGAATTTAATTAAAATAGCATAACCATAGTGAACAGCACAGCTCTAGGGCCCTTAGAGGTCTCCAAACTCAGCCCTCACACTAGGAAGATGGGGACACTGAGGCTCAGGGAAGAGAGGAGGCTTGCTGAGGGTGGCTCACAATTGGAAGCCAGCTGAGAACTTATTTCCCCAGTGCCACACCCACTGTCCCATTCTCCATCCTTCAGTGCCTTCAAGGCTGAGGAAAAGCCACGCATGTTGTTGATAATTAAATAATACAAGAGGTCCAGAGCTAGGTGAACCCACAGAAGGCAGGATTGGTTTTGACCTGGATAATCTGAAAGGACTTCCAGTAGGAGATGTGTGAAGTAGATGGATGGAAGAGCTTGTAAAATCCAGGAGGAAGAAAGACTATGACTTCCTAAAGCCAGGGCACTGGGAGGCTCCAGGATGGGGAACCTCTTAATTCCCCATCGGCATAAGACCTCCTGTAGGTGCCTGCAGGTGGTGATACTGCTGGAGAATCCCATCTTGATAAGCTCCTGGGTTAACCCTTCCGTGACTTTCTCCCTTCTCCCCCAAAGCAGATTGTCACCTCACAGTAGATGGGTCTGCCTGGAGCAGAAGTAAGTCCCATCCCTGGAGGTATGCAACCATGCCAGAGCTTTACACAGGTCACCTCTCCATTTCATCTATGAGGGGAGCATTGTTATTTACATGTTACGGAAGACAAAATGAAGGAGCAGAGATGGGGCCAGGCAGCCCCACTGAGGAGGCATTAGGGTGTCCTCGTGCTTATGGGAAGCTGGACTAGGTAACTCCCAAGGCATCCTGAAGTCCAGTCTATTCCAGTCTTAGGGAGGTAGCAACCCTCACCCTGCAAGGAAGAGTGTACCCCTTCGTCTTGAGGAATGGAGAGGGGCAACTCTCTGGTGCAGCATCCCAGCAAGGGCACTCCACACATTGCGCCTGCGGCCCAATGAAGGGCTCTAGGGAGCCAAGGGGCACCAGAAGGAAACGGGAGAGAGACCCCTGCCACCTGGCAGCCTCAGGTGCTGTGCCAGTAGCATCAGAGCAGGGTGCCTACATGCCCTCGTGGGGGCAGCAGTGAGCCGAGCATGGGGGTGCATTTAGGGGGAGTGATCCAGCTGTCCAGTTCCACTGTACTCACTGTCTTGGCTCACAAATCAGGCAGTGTGAGGCCAGCAGATGGGGCCTTGCCCAGGTCTGGGCAGTCTCTGACCCAGGGACAAGCCTAGTGCCACTGAGCCTTGCGTGAAGCAGGAAGGCAAGCCTGTGGCCCTGAGTAGGCCACGTCTCCACGCCTCAGCTTCCCCATCAGTTAAGGGGGCATGGCATTTCCCCTTTACCAGGTGAGGGCCGGAGGAGGCAGGATCTGTACTTGCTATGTACCCCAAGGTGTGGCCACACATCTCTGGGCCCATGCCTGGGAGTAACTGCTCCTGTATGGAGCTGTGAGTTAGCCAAAAGCAAAGCTGAACAAGAGACAGACAAAGTCCTAGTCATTGCAGGCAGCTGGTGACAGCACTGAGTTGTCACCATAAGCATGCCGGGTCCCTCTGCCTGAGCCCGAGAGGAGATGCAGGTCCTGGGGCCCAGGAGAGCTGTGTGTTACTAAGTGTGTTCCTGCTCCCTGCCTATTACTCCTTGCACCCTCAGTACCTGGCAAGGCCAGGCGTACTGGTTGGCATAGGAAGGCCTGGGCTGACCGGTGGGCTTCTGACTCTTGGCTCTGGGCAAGTTTCGAGCCCTTTTCAGCCTTGTCTGCACCTGTAAAAGGGGGTCAGACCCATCCCCCAGAATTGCTGCAAGGTCCCTGGCCAGCGCCCCATGCACACTCACATGCAAATGGACTTGAGTTCTATCTCCTCTTCCCCTGTCATCCCCCTCCTGTTTGGGGAAATGGAGCCCAGGAGGGAGGCGGACTTGTCTGAGGTCACACAGCCCATGAATGGCCAAGCCATGCCTAGAGCCAGGTGTCCTTGCCGGGCCTCACATCCCCAGACCTGGAGGCCATGAGCACAGGCCACAGGTCAAGACTCTGACATTCCTCCTGCGCCTGCAGCATCAGCTGCCCAGCCTGTCCCTAACCGAGGATCACTGAGGCACCTGCCGTCTGAGAGCCCCTCTAACCCCCACCACCCTCCTGCCATGTTACAAAGCACAAAGCACTGATGCGATCAACAAGGAGGGCTGTGTGGCTTGCACCCCTTCATTAGCTCTGTAAGGAGGGCTGGTGTCTCCAAAGTGAGACAGCCATAAACAAGGAGGGGAGATTGACACATGACGTTACAAACCGGTCCGGGGTTTGGAGGTACCTGCGTGATATAGCATGGGCCTCCCCTGATGCCTCCACCCTCATTTTGAGATCTGTACACTAGAGCCTGAGGTTGGCCAGATGAGACTCTGTGCTTTGTTTCTTTGGTTCTCTGGATGGGGATCTGGAGATCGGGCTCAAGCCCATGTGTAGGAGTTAGTTTATGCAATTTCACCACTTGCGTGCTTGTACATTAACCTGATCTCTCTCGCTGGCCCCCGAATGTGCTGATGGCAAGGGCGCTGGGTGAGGCTGTGGGTCTCTGTGCCTATCTCCTCTCGGCCCTCTCCCCACAGAGAGGAGACGATTACCACTGTGGTGAAGAGCCCCCGTGGCCGACGCCAGTCCCCCGGCAAGTCTCCCTCCTGCTCCTATCACCCTGCCAGCCTGCCCAAGCCAGGCCTGTTGGCCCCTGAGCTGCTGCACTCGCCAGGAGCCAGCCAGTCCTGCAGGCCCGAGGCAGAGCCAGGCTGGAGGCCCACTGTGCCCACCCTGTACGTGACGGAGCCCGAGGCCCACATGTCAGCCCTGCCTGGGGACACTGGGCCCCAGCCCAAATGGGTGGAGGTCGAGGAGACCATTGAAGTTCGGGTGAAGAAGACTGGCTCGACGGGCATGTCTCTGGCCAGAGAGATGCCTGGCAGCTCGGAGGGGTTTCTCTCCACACTGCCTGGCAGGATGCCTGGAGGAGACCCCAATACAAACAACTCCAACAACAAGCTCTTGACCCAGGAGCCCCCAGCCATGGTCAGTGCTGGCGAGCCCCTAGTCTTCCATGTGGAAACGGGGCCAGAGACCCCTGAGCTTTCCCCTCCCTGGGCTGCTGAAGAGGAGGCCCCCCTGGAGGAGACGGAGGAAGGAGGTACCTACCAGATAGAAGAGCCCCTGAGTGCCGATGGCCTTCAGGGCCGGGACCCCAAGATCCTCACACACAACGGCCGTGCACTCACACTGGCTGACCTGGAGGATTATGTGCCCCAGGAAGGGGAGACCTTTGGCTGCAGCGGCCCCATGCCCGGTGCTTCTGATGACCCGCCCTGTGAAATCTCAGTGCTTCAGAGAGAGATCAGCGAGCCCACCGTGGGGCAGCCCGTCCTGCTCAATGTGGGGCTCCCACCAGCTTCCCGAACCTCCCCTGGCTTCTTCACACGCATGCCCAGCTCCCGGGAGGCGTTTCCATCAGGGCCGCAGGACCTTGGCCCCAGGGGCATCTCCTTCTGCTTCCAGGAGGCCCGGGCTGGAGGTACCATGTCCCGGAAGCCGTCCTTCTGCACTCAGGTTCAGCACTCTGTGGACAGTGGCCAGAGCAGCTTCAAAACAGAGGTTTCCACCCAGACGGTCAGCTTTGGGACAGTGGGGGAGACTGTCACCCTGCACATTTGCCCGGATGGGGACGTGGACCCTAGCCCCTCCCAGGGCTGAGGCCAGGACCATCAGGAGCTGGGTGGCTAGGATCGAGACGAGAGACTCTTGGGGCTGGGACACCCCTGACTAAGCTGCCACGGTTGCATGGGGCAGCAGAAAGAGGCAAGTGGCTTTGGGGCCTAGGACCCTGCCTGGCACCAGCATCAACTCACCTCACAGCTGCCCTGGGTTTTCAGCTCAGGACAGAGTCCCAAAGCTGGCACCCCTCGGACACGTGTGCTCTGACCCCGCCCTGGCTCTCCAACAACTCAGGACACCTCCCTGCCCTTCCTCCCTGGGTGCTTCCTACCTCACAGGACTTGGTCTTCAGCTGAGGACATTGCACACATCTGTGATCTCAGAGTATACCGAAGGTGCTCTGAGAGCACTGGCCGGAGTGATTCGCAGACTGCAGCTCTGGGTTCGGGGGCTCCAGACACAGGGAAGGCCCTTGGGCATCTTTCCTGCTCCGTTCATGAGGCAGTGGCTGCCACATGGGCCCTGTCTGCCCCAGCTTAGGCCCCTGTCCCAGTGGCCAGGCCTGGCACAGCCCTGCCACTCACCCAGGCTGGGGGTTCCAGCCTCCCTCTCGATAGGGGGCTTCCCCCAAGCCACATCTTACCCGTGAACGTTTTTTCTTGGCCTCCAGGAGGCCTGTGTGGGGCCCAGCTCTACAGAGCCTCCTAGGCCTTTTCTACAGGGTGGACCAGGGTCTCTGTGTGGGAAGCAGCCCCTGTCAGTCGACCCTGATGATGCTAATAAACTGGTTCCTTACACTGTCCTTGCTCTGCCCTTTTTTGCTTATCCACCTGGTGACTCCGATGACTCGGGGGGGAGGGGCCCTCCTGGCCTGGCCCTGGAGACCAACCAGTGGACAGCCCAGGCCCTTTCCTTTGACAGCCCTGGGTGGACACTCAGCATCGACCTGTGGGTCCTGACTAGTCCTGGGGATCCTGGGTGGAGATGCGATAGTTCGCCTGTCCAGCTTGCTCACACGTGGGCTAAGGGGCTGGTGACAGGTGCACACAGTGTGGCTGGGGCAGCGCATAGTGGTTGTTCCTGCTGGGGGCCTCCTGTGCAGCTGGGTCCTTTGTCAGGACAGACATGGGGGTGTGATGTGTCAGGGGTCCTGATGACCTCCTTGGAGTGGGGAAGGACACGATGGTTGCCCCAACGCAATAGAGGACAAACAGATGGCAGCCTGCCCAGTTGCCTCTTCAGCCTGGTGGGCCCTAGGATACAGAAGATCAACAGGAGGGAGGCTCTGGGGCAGTGGAGAGCTCCATAAAGGGGGACCTTCTAGAAATGGAGTGGTGGGCATCTCTGAATGGCCACACAGGGGCTGGCAGCCAGGTGGAGGAGGGAGCTGCACTGAAGGCTGAGGGCAGGAAGCCAAGACACAGGAGGGTCTGAAGGTTCCCAGGGCAGGGACCAGGTGAGAGTGTAATGGTCTGGGTCAGGCCAGGCTGCAGGTGGAAGGGAGAAAGCTGCTGGGTGGAGGACAGGGGCTGCCCTGGGAGGGCAGGAATGAAGCCTACCGTCTGAGGAGTTCATGGCTCCTAATTTGGCATCTGGCTGTCCCTAGCTTCCCTAGACTGTGGGGCTGGGTCCACTTGAGCCTGGGTGACCCAGTACCCTAGGATCCAGAGTGGGCTACAGAGTAAGGCCAGCCCCAGGATGAAGGGATGAGACTAGCTGAGACTGAGGGGCCGCCCAGAGTGATGGGTGGGAGTCCAGGCCCAGCTGCCCCTATAGAAACTGACATTCTGGTGAGGGCCTGTGTGTAACACCCTGCGGGTGGACCAGTCCTGAGCTTGCCGCCTAGAGTGTCATCTCCCCTGGCACAGTCTCTGGATCCCTTCTCTCAGGGGCCTCCACCTTTGGCCCTTCCTGTACCCAATGTGTGGCTGGAGCAGGAAGGTGGGAGGGTGGCCTGGGGTGGGCTCATCTGGGCAGTATCCCACTCCCCGAGCTCAGGCCAACCCTTACTCCTCTGCGTGGACCTGCCTTTCCTACAGATGCTGCCATCCCACCCCCAGGTGCCCTGGGGCAAGTGGACCGGGAGAGCACATCCATCCAGAGGACACTGATGTGCCCTGAGGCTCCGGGACCCACCACAGGGGAGCATACCAGCCCCGGCCCCACACCTGGGGGGCCACCTGAACTCCAGGAGGCCGGCCAGAATCTCCCAGGAGTGGAGGCTGGGGATGCATCCGGTGAGGCCTGTCAGCAGGCTGAAGGCAAAGTACCACGGGCTTCCAGGACCACCCCCCACCCCTAACCTCCCCTCCGTTCTGACACCAACCTTGGTTAATTTGGGTGCCCAATATCCCAGGCTCCGTCTCACTGGGCCCCTTGCCTCCCAGCAGGCGAGCCCCGGAAGGTGCCGCAACCTCTCTCCCACGAGGGCCTGGAGCAGAACTCTCGGGCACACGCTGAGGTCCAGGAACGCGTGGTGCCCATCCGGTAACTTCCCCAGCTGGCTGGGGGATGAGGGGACATCCTGGGGGCAGGGTCGGGCACAGGGACAGGAGAGTAAGGGGTGGAATCACAGCACCCCTGCACTCTCCATACCAGCCCCACCCTAAGCCCAAGGGTGGGGCAGGGAGGAGAGGACAGCCCTGGAGCAAGGGAAGTTGGGGGAGCTCCCTTCTCACCCAGGACTGGGGCCCCTGTCCGTACCTCCCCTCCCAAAGAGTCTGCTGCACCCCCATCTTATCTGGAAGTTCTGCCTCCCGTACCCCAAAAGTGGAAGGGTGGGGGCAGACAGCTAACTCCACTCCACGGCCCCAGGATGGAGGGCGCTGCCTGCGCCAGGGCAGCTGCAACAGAGCTCTGGGACATCCACAGCCACGTGTTCACGGAGACCCAGCACAGGACATATGTGTACCAGGCCAGCGACATGTATGCCACAAGTAGGTGGGGGCCCGGCAGTTGACACGTGCACCCGCCATGCCCTGGGCACAGGGGGACATTTGCATGGAGGGGCTGCAAAGCCACCTGGCATGTCCCAGCCTCACTGTGGCCAGGGACCCTGTGTCCCCTCAGAAGGCATCACTGGGAGGGGAGATGCAGGCACTCAGAGTTAGCATGTTCTGTGCGGCCTGCCCTCAGAGAGCCGAGGCTGAAGCAGGAGAGACAGGGGTTAGACTGAAGGAAGCACTTCCGGACCATCAGGGGCCTGGGGGGAGTCAGTGTGGGGTCACCTTCGCTTGGGAGGCAGGTGGGCTCTTTCACCCTGGGGTATATCTCGGGGCCTCTCTGCCCACCTAGGGTACCAGGACACACCTGGGGTTACTGCCAGCCCACCTGGGTCTGGGTCTCTGTGAATGTAGGCTGGGGATCAAAGATTTCAACACAGGACAGGCTGTGGTGGGACAGCGCCAGGCTCCTTCCCAACGGCTCCCTCCCCTACCCGCAGGGCCCCCATCCATGCAGGTCACCATTGAGGATGTGCAGGCCCAGAGGGGCAGCGTGGCGCAATTCCAGGCTGTCATTGAGGGCAACCCGCAGCCCACGGTGACCTGGTATAAGGTAGGGACAGGCCAGGGTTGGGGGCCTGCCTGCGGGAGGGGGAGTGTGTGAAACCCCACTGGACTGGACACAGCACTCACTGAAGGTCATGCTGGGCCGTGGTGCTGGGGCCACCCATGGTGGGCTGATGGCCTCTCTGCCCTCCTGTGTCTCCAGGACGGTGTCCAGCTGGTGGATGGCCCCCGGCTCAGCCAGCAGCAGGAAGGGACCACATACTCCCTGGTACTAAGGGATGTGGCCCAGCATGACGCTGGTGTCTACACATGCCTGGCTCACAACGCTGGTGGCCAGGTGCTATGCAAGGCAGAGCTGCTGGTCCATGGGGGTGAGTGGGGGACCCCTGCCCAGGCCTGTCTTGGCTCCATGTAGGCGCGTGGGGCTGTGGGTATGAGGGTCCTGTGAGCTCCCACAGGCTCGGGCACTATAAAGTTGGGGGACAGAGAGACAGGGTGGTCATCTTTGCTCACACCTACAGCTTTCCCCTCCCTGGCTACAGGAGACAGTGAGCAAAGCTCTAGGAGGAAACTGCACTCCTTCTACGAGGTCAAGGAGGAAATTGGAAGGTATTGCCCGCCCCCCATCCCAGCCCCAGGAGCCTCACCTGCTGGACCCCCATCCCCTAAGACCCTCATCCTCAGCCTCCTGGGGTTCCTACCCCAGAGCTTCCATCCAGGAGCTCCCAGCCCTCCCCTCCCCTCCCCTGCACCCCTACAATCCCCACTTCAGCACTAGCAGAAGCCCACCCTGCCCCCCGGAACCCCACCTCCACTGAGTACCTGCCTCCTCCAGCCCTCACCTTCTGGAGCCCCTGCCTCCTGCGAACCCTACCTCTTTCCGGAGCCCCCGCCCGCAGAGTACCTGCTGCCCCACACCTGCCGGGAATTCCGCCCCCTCCGGTACCCTCTCCCCCAGCCCCTGCGCTCCTGGAGCCTCCCTTCTCAGGAGCTTTGCCCCCTTCCAAACCCCGTCCCCCAGGAACCCCACCCCCACCGCGCTGTCTCCTCTTCCCAGGGGTGTGTTTGGCTTCGTGAAGAGGGTGCAGCACAAGGGCAACCAGATGTCCTGCGCCGCCAAGTTCATTCCCCTGCGGAGCAGAACACGTTTCCAGGCTTATCGGGAGCGGGACATCGTAGCAGGGCTGAGCCACCCGCTGGTCACTGCACTGCTGGACCAGTTTGAGACCCGAAAGACCCTGATCCTCATCCTGGAGCTGTATCCTGTCTCACCCCAAGGGTGCAAGGTGGTGGGAGGAGGGGGATGTGCCCCAGACACACAGGGGTCCGGAGGGCTGCGTGGGGCCTGTGGTTTTGGTGATCCCAGCCCTGCCTGCCTCATGGGGGCAGCCGGTAACGCTGGCGTTTCGATGCTTTGTGACCAACCCCCTCCCCGCCCCCGAACACACTGCATAGACCTCATAGCTCCTAGGCCTCTGGGCCAGGAATTTGGGCAGGGCTGCGTCCAGAAGGTCCAAGACGTGCCCCTGTGGGCTCCTCCCGCTGTCCACGCTGCCTTTCCAGCAGGAAGTTCGGACTTCTTACCTGGCTTCTGCGGGCCCCAAGCACTGACGCTGCTTCGGATGCCTACGCGTGCTCCAAGGACGGGCACACACCCTACCGGATCCATCTGCCACGCGTGGCCCAGCTGAGGGTCTCTGAATGTCGTGTGTGCTCACCACACCCCCACCTCCCCAGTCAGCGTCCCCTGCCAGGGGAGGGGGGACACGTGGGCTCTGTGCAGAGGGGAGAGGATACCTCCACTCCCACTCTGCTGCTGCCCACTGGCCTCAGCCCCTCTACCTGGGGCATCTTGTCCCTCCCATCCTCCTCAACTGCAAGCACCAGCCTCCCTAGAATAGCTCCCGCCCTGCCCCGAGATAAGACTCTCCCCAGGTGGTGTGAGGCTATGAGGGTTCCAGACCCTAGAGCTTTCCTTGACAGAGTCCCAGGTGCTCGTCGGAGGAACTGCTGGACCGCCTGTTCAAGAAGAGTGTGGTGACAGAGGCCGAGGTGACTGTGCTGCCTGGGCTGCCCACCCAGCTTCAGGGCAGCCTGCATGCCTGGCCAGGCCTCCTGCTTCCCCTGCCCAGACCACCTGTCCCTCAGACTAGCCCCAGCATAGTACTCCCCACCTCAGGGACCTTCTAGGGTATGTCAGGGCCTCACAGGGTGTTGCAGCTCCCGTCGGGCTTTCAGAGCCCTCCCGTGCCCTGGGCTCGCTTCTTCCCCACCCCAGACTGCACTGAACTAGTTGGCCAGGCCTCGCCGGCTCTCCCAGTCGCCTCTTGCTTTGCACAGGCTGCTCCACACACCCAAACCTGCCCCGCCTTGGGGCTCAGAGGAATCCCCCAGCTACAGGGGTCCGTGAGGCTTTGCATGTAACCTGCCCTGCGGGACCACCGTCCCAGGCTCAGGTCTGGAGGGAATTGGAGGCAACGTAGGTGGGAGCAGGCAGGGAGGTAAGCAGAAGGGGTTCTCGAGGCTGGCTGTCTCACCTGAGCACCAGCCTTTGCTGCAGGTCAAGGTCTACATCCAGCAGCTGGTGGAGGGGCTGCACTACCTGCACGGCCAAGGGATCCTCCACCTGGACATAAAGGTATGCGGCTCCCTGGTGCCCCCAGAGCCCAGTGAGGGGCAGATGGGAACCTGGAGCCTATAGGCCGAGAGGGTGCAGGCCCAACACATCCAAATTCCCTGTCAGGATTTCCTCACCTCTGGGGACAGGGAGCTCACTACGTTATGACGGCCCCTTCAGGTGGGGTGCAGGTCTGATGGAACAGAAGCTGTCCCCAGATGGCACTGAAACCTGTCCCCGAGGCTGCCCACTACCCCATGCTGGCCTCACCATCATTGTGGGGCAGCCCCTCAAAAACCCTTGAGTGTCCTCCCCAGGCCCAGCAGCCCTGGGAGTCACTTCCTTAGGGTACGGCCTCACTCACTCCCGACTCTGTCTGACAGCCCCCCAACATCCTGATGGTGCATCCTGCTCGGGAAGACATTAAAATCTGCGATTTTGGCTTTGCCCAAAAAATCACCCCAGCAGAGCCACAGTACAGCAAGTACGGCTCCCCTGAGTTTGTGGCCCCTGAGATCATCGAGCAGACCCCTGTGAGCGAGGCCTCTGACATCTGGTGAGTGGGGGGCAGCCTCTCTCTGCCTCCTCCTCCTCCTCGCCAGGCCATGTCTGGGGTGACTCACGGCGGTGGTTTTTCTCCTGCAGGGCCATGGGTGTCATCTCCTACCTCAGGTGAGCAGACCCCTGCTCCTGTCAGCTGTCTCCTCCAAAGCCGGCCCAGACCCCTCCTCAGCAGGCTCACGGGAAGCTGTTGAACTGCTGGCTGCTCCTTAGATCAGAGACCCGAGACCTAAGGGGCAACTATCTTGGGAACATGCAGTCAGCCAACTCCGATAAGGGGTTTCTGCCAAGTGCTTTTCACACACACCCTGTCACAGAGGAGCTCTGCTGGGTCACGGGGCAGGGCACTGAGCTGTTTCCCTAAAGGGTATAGGTAATTTGTCCAGAGCCCCCTTATAACAGTTATTGCTGCCCTGAGGACGCTGGTGGTGTAGACTGAGCCTGGATTTCCTCTACAGGTGGAGCCCTGATCCCTCCACCCCCGGCTAAGGCCAGGTGCCCCCTCCAGACTGACCCTTGATCTCTGCCCCAGGCTGAGCCTGGATCCCTACCCCAGACCAAGCCTGCATTCTCACCCCAGCCTGGGACCAGATACCCACTCCAGGCTTAGCCTGGATCCCAGCTCCAAGCTGAGCCTGGATCTCTGGGCAAATCTGAGACATATGCTGGGATTCTCAGGGCTGGATGACAGTGGTGTTAAGAGGCATCTCCAGTCAGGGCTGGGAGCCCCCAGCCACCACCATCCCCATGAGACCCAGCACTCCCTGTCCCGGCAACCCGCCTCCCATGGACCCAGAAATTCAGGTCACACCTGAAGGCTAGTCATGTCTCTGCTTTCAGCCTGACCTGCTCGTCCCCATTTGCTGGTGAGAGTGACCGAGCAACCCTTCTGAATGTCCTGGAAGGGCGGGTGTCCTGGAGTAGCCCCATGGCCACCCACCTCAGTGAGGAGGCCCAGGACTTTATCAAGGCTGCTCTGCAGAAGGCCGTGGAGTGAGTACACGCGCCCTTCCCTCTGCCTGAGGGCCTCACGCTTGCCCCAGGGACCACTTGGACTGATCCCGGCCTTCCTCTCCCCACAGGGCCCGGCCCAGTGCCGCCAAGTGCCTTGCCCACCCTTGGTTCCTGGTGAGTAGGCTGAACGCGGGCTGGCCTGGCTCAGGGGGAGGGAAACTGAGGCCAAGAGGAATGGGGGCCTGCCTGGGCCACAGGGTGCACCAGGGTCTCCCCGCAACGTGCCTCTCTCGCCTGGGCTCCCCCAGAAGTCTGTGCCTGCGGAGGAGGCCCACTTCATCAACACCAAGCAGCTGAAGTTCCTCCTGGCCCGCAGCCGCTGGCAGGTGAGCTGTGCTGCCCTGTGGAGGGGGTGTGGGGGTGGGGCGCGGAGGGAGTGGGAGGCCAGAGAGGGGATGAGGCCCAGAGGGCCGGCTGGGTGTGTGGGCCCCTTCTGGGCCTGGGAGAGCAGGGAAGTGGGGCTGGGCATCCTTCATTTCAGGTCTTTGCTACCTGAGACACCGGGGTGAGGTAGGGCACCGTGCAACATCCCTGCCAAGACGGGGACACACTGGCAGAGCCCTGGGCCCTCGTCTTTTAATGCCCACCATTTCCTGAGCACCCCTCTGGGCCCACCGAGTGCTGGGAAGGCAGCGGGCAGCCAGCTGACGACCCCCTGTCCTCCAAAACCCCAGCGCTCCCTGATGAGCTACAAGTCCATCCTGGTGATGCGTTCCATCCCGGAGCTGCTCCAGGGCCCGCCCAACAGCCCATCCCTCGGGGTGGCCCGGCACCTGCGTGGTGATGCCAGCGCCTCCTCCAGCAGCTCTTCCTCCTCCGACAACGAGCTGGCACCGTTCGCCCGGGCTAAGTCGCTGCCCCCCTCCCCGGTGACCCACTCCCCGCTGCTGCACCCCCGGGGCTTCCTGCGGCCTTCTGCCAGCCTGCCTGAGGAGGCCGAGGCCTGCCCACCCGCCGCAGCCTCGCCTCTGCCTGCATCGCCCCAGGGTGCACAGCCACCAGCTGCCCTGGGCCGTGTGCCCCGGCAGCGTGTCATCCGAAGCCTGTTCCACCAGCAGGTAGGTGAGGGCCCAGAGCTAGGGGGCCCGTCCGCGGGCAGCAGACGGCACCCCGCCCAGCGGCGGCACCTTCTCAAGGGTGGCTACTTCTCGGGCATCCTGCCCGGCCTTCGAGAGCCACTGTTGGAGCACCGTGCGCTGCAGGAGGAGGCCGCCAGGGAGGAGCGGACCACCCTGATGGCCGAAGCACCCTCCTTTGAGACCGCCCTGCGGATGCCCAGTGCAAGCACCCAGGAGGCCTCTGGCTTCAGCCGCTCCCTGGACCTTGACTGGCTGAACACAGCCAGCCCCTCCGCCAAGGCCTGCAGCAAGGGGCAGCGTTCCGCTCTGGGCCCCTCGAGCCTTCAGGGGGCCCACGGAGAGAGCATGCCTGGAGGGGATGCACGTGCCAGGGAGAAGGAGCATCCAGAGGGGCCCCTGCAGGGGCTGAGGCTACCTCCGTCCACCGGTGGTGATGCGTGCTCCGCCCAGCAAGAGGGATCATTCCAGAACAGCTGTGGAGGGCAGGCTGCCCCTGCCTTTCAACCCCAGAGGAGTCCTGCCCCCCAGGACTGTGGCACCCCTGCTGCTTTGGCACCACAACCTCCTGGCTCCTTCCCTCTAGGGCACTGCACAGAGCCGCTCTTGACATCCCCGAGCCCTTTCTTCTCAGGAAAGCCACAGGCCTCCCTTTCCCCAGCCCAAGCAAGCCCCCAGTCAGACTCTCAGAGAGGACTGAAGGACATCCCTCTTGCCAGGAGGCCTGATCCACCCAAACCCCCAGAGCCAGCCTCCCATATAGGCATGGAGCCCGGCCCCTCCCTGGACACTGAAGGCCTGTCCCAGTCTTCGCCCAGCCCACAGCAGCCTCAGGAGCTGGCGACCACACGGAAGTTCTCCCTGGGAGGCCATGGGGGCTACGCGGGGGTGGTGGGCTACGGCACCTTTGCCTTTGGTGGGGATGCCGATGGCATGCTGGGTCAGGGGCCCCTGTGGGCCAGAATGTCCTGGGCCGCCTCTCAGTCCTCGGAAGAGGAGGAGGAGGCAGGGGCCGAGAGCCCACCACCCCAGGCCAGCACAGTGCCTCTACCTGAGGGTGGCAGGGCCCTCCCGAGGGCCTCCCAGGAGGTGAGCTCACGGGAAGACTTAAGTGGGGGCTCTCAGGTGTCACTCGTACAGATCCGGGACCTGTCCAGGGACCTGGAAGCGGCTGACACTGTGTCTCTGGACATCTCGGAAGTGGATCCTGCCTACCTCAATTTGTCCGACCTGTACGACATCAAATACCTCCCATTTGAGTTCATGATCTTCAAGAAGGTCCCCAAGCCTGTGGAGCCAGAGCTGCCACCCTCCCCTGAGTCTGAGGCTGGGGAAGAGCTGGCTGAGCTCCCAGAGGCCACGTGGCCCTGGCCGGGCATTCCGGGCCCGCCAGCAAGCCTGGAGATCACAGAGGAGCCAGAGGACATGGAGGCCCTGCTCGGGAAGGCTGCTGATGGCAGGAAGCGCAAGTTTTCACCCCCTTCCAGCAGTCTCTTCCACTTCCCCGGGAGGCAACCACTGCTGGAGGAGCCCACAGAGCTGGGGCTACGCCAGAGAGTGAGGGCCTCGGTGGCCCACATCTCCCGCCTCCTGAGGGGCAGGCCTGAAGGTTACTGCCCCCACCCTGCCCCAGGACTGGGCACATCCATGTTCCCCACTCTGCACCTTGGGGCTCCTTGTCCAAAAGGACAGCTCAGGAGCTCACCTGAGTGACGCAGGAAGCCCTCCATCTTATGCTCCCCTCCCCTGTCCCGGTGCTGCCCACACCTCCCGGGACACAGTGACTTGTTTTCAAGGTCACCTTTGCAGCTTCCCTCCCCATGTGCATGTGAGGCCCAGTTGTAATTCAACTGCAGTTACACCCCTGCGGAAGTAGGAACCAGACCAGGCCTCCCTGATCCCTGACCTCTGGGCCCTCCCTGACCCCAGAGCCCTCAGCCACGCCTCCCCAGGCCCCTGTGGCCCCTTGAGCTGCTGCCCTTACTTGCCCGTGGTGGCCCTGCCTAGGATGGGCTGATGCTGATGGGGTAGGGAAGGTGGTGCCCTCTGCATCAGATGTAGCTCCTTTTCAATAAGACTCCCTGGGATCTGGGCTTTTCTGCCACATGGGAATCCCACAGTTGGCCACAAGGGTCCCCAGAGCCTTCCTCCCATGCTCCCAGAGGAGCCAGGCCCCTAACGTGTGACCTCTCATGGCCACTTCCTTACTGCAGGTCTGGAGAAGGAGGGCCCCCCCAGGAAGAAGGCAGGCCTAGCTTCCTTCCGCCTATCAGGCCTGAAGAGCAGGGACCGAGGTGGGTACACTGCCCAGGGGCTGGGCCCCCACTGCAGCCCAAGGGACCTTACTGTGGGGAAAGGGAACCCTGCCAAGACAGTGCAGGGCGGGGGAAAGCTCACACCCATGGGGGCTTGAGTACACAGGGGGACTCTGGCGCCCCAGCAGTCCCGGCCCTGCAGTCCTGGAAGCCTTCCTGGAGTAGGCGCTGGTGTTGGAGATGAGCCGGTTGGGGGTGGGGCTCATCTGTATCCCCACGGCGGGGTCCAGGCCTTCCTCTCAGGCTTAGGGTCACCTCTGAAAGCTCACCTCACCTCCCTTCCCCAGCACCATCGTTCCTAAGGGAGCTCTCGGATGAGATGGTGGTCCTGGGCCAATCTGTGACTCTGGCCTGCCAGGTGTCGGCCCAGCCAGTTGCACAGGCCACCTGGAGTAAAGGTAAAGAGCTCTCCTGAGGCTGAGGGGCAGGGAGGCAGGGGGGTGCTCCTTTAGGGCATTACTCTCATTGTACAGAGGGAAACTGAGGCTCAGAGAGGGTGTGGGCCCTGGGTGTGACCATGAGGCAGGGCGCCTGTTGGAAGCTTCTCTCGAGGTCCACTCTATCCTGCTGCAGATGGGGCTCTTCTTGAGAGCAGCAGCCGCCTCCTCATCTCCTCCACGCTCAAGAACTTCCAGCTTCTGACCATCCTGGTGGTGACTGCCGAGGACCTGGGCGTGTACACGTGCAGTGTGCGCAATGCGCTGGGGACGGCGGCCACCACAGCCATTCTCCGGAAGGCAGGTGCGTAGGCCGAGCAGGGCCCAAGGAATGTGATGCTCACCACCCAGGCATCCACATCCTGGCACTACCAGGACCTGGAGGGGTCACAGAAGGCAGTAGCCGGCTCGGCAGACCAGGACTCCCGGGAGGGGATGCAGGAGGCAGGGTGGCACAGCTGGCCAGGCCCTCTCCCTGACACCTCTTTGGGTTTGCATTTCCCATGGTACCTCCCTCCCTGTCTCTCCAGCAAATGCAGGAAGATGCGGCCTCCCATTTTGTATCTCTATTATGGTCAAACCATGCTCTCAAAACAGAGCGCTGGGGTGTGTTTCTGGGGGAGCCTAGACAGAGGCTGCAGGCCTAGCTCTCAGACCTCTGACCTGGTCCCCAGAGGGGGCAAACCCCCACATGCCCTGCACCACAGCCCAGCAAAGTAGAGGCCCCTCTGACTAGAGGCTGGGATTGGTGGTGGGCTGTGAGCAAGGGCCATTCCATGGCGCTCCTGGGCGGGCACCTGTGGGAGGGGAGCCTGGCGGGGTTGGGTAGGGCAGACACCTCCTGAGGCCCCTCGGAGGAGAGGCGCTGAGCCCCTCCTACTACGCAGCATTGGAAGGGACCTCTGAATGAACTGGACCAAGTGAGGGTGGGCTCAGGGGCCTGGCAGCAGGGTGCAGGCGGATGAGGCAGGGCTGGCTGGGGCTCAGAGCTTCCTTAGAGAGCCCCTGGGAACCTGCCTCAGATTGCTGTCCGTGGGCCCTGCAGAGCGCCCCTCTTCCTCCCCACGCCCGGACATCGGGGAGGTGTATGCGGATGGGGTGCTGCTGGTCTGGAAGCCTGTGGAGTCATATGGCCCTGTGACCTATATCGTGCAGTGCAGCTTGGAAGGTATGGGGCCACTCCTGAATCCTCACATCCTGGGGGGCCCCAGGGTCGCTGTGGGGGGACTGTGGGGAAGCGCCTGGCTGCTCTGTGCCCCTGGGTGGCCTGCGCGGGCCTCTCCACCCTGACATGGAGTGGGAAGGCCTTCGGGCTGCCTCTCACCCGCTCCTGTGTGGCCCAGGTGGGAGCTGGAGCACACTGGCCTCGGACATCTTTGACTGCTGCTACCTCACTGGCAAGCTTTCTCGGGGCGGGATGTACGCCTTCCGGACGGCCTGTGTCAGCAAGGCGGGCATGGGCCCCTACAGCAGCCCCTCGGAGCAGGTCCTCCTGGGAGGGCCCAGCCACCTGGGTGAGCCACTCTGCAGGGCTCTACGGAATGCACCCTGCCACTTCAGTGAGTCACACGCTCACTTGGGATGGTTGGTTCTGCCTGCTAGGCCCCCCACCCACAAATGGCCTGAGGAATGAGAGGTCGGAGTGCTCGGGGGTTCAAAGAGGGTCCCCCCTGTCAGGTTGCCTTGGAAGGGGTGATGGGAGAAAAGGCTGGGGGAGATGGGGCTGCAGGGGTGCCCTCCGCCAGTAATCGGCTTCCCCCTCCCACAGCCTCTGAAGAGGAGAGCGGTGCCTCAGGGCCAGCCCAGCCGCTCCCCAGCATGCAGACCTTCGCCTTCCAGACACAGATCCAAAGGTGCGGGCCCTCCGGGGAGGGCGCGTGGCAGCGTCATGGCCCCACTAGCTCTTCGTGCTCCCACCCCAGCCCCATCCTCTCTCCCCTCTGATCACTTCCACCTACATTTGCCTCAGCGCATCTGCCACCCCCTCCTGGACCTCCCCCCTGGGCTTGCTTCTCTGAGATTGGGGTCCGGCCTGGGCCACCGGGCGGGCTGGCTCCTCACCAGCCTGGCCCATGCTTCCTCCCTAGGGGCCGCTTCAGCGTGGTGCGGCAGTGCCGGGAGAAGGCCAGTGGACGTGTGCTGGCTGCCAAGATCGTGCCCTGCCACCCTGAGGACAGGACTGCCGTGCTGCGGGAATACGAGACCCTCAAGGGCTTGCGCCACCCCCACCTGGCACAGCTGCAGGCTGCCTACCTCAGCCCCCGACACCTCGTCCTCATCTTGGAGCTGTGCTCTGGGCCTGAGCTGCTCCCTTGTCTGGCCCAGAGGTGAGAGGGCGGGGCCTGGCCTGGATTCAGGGCTCAGGACCTGGCCGCCAGCACTGTGGTCCACCTCCGGCCCACCTCCTGGCCCCGCCTGCACCGGCCAGCCAACCAGGGTGGCTCAGCAGAGCTGGGCTTTCCTTCCTAAGCCCAGCAGGGAAGTCTGGTGCTTCCCTGTGGCCCCTCGGCTGTGGACAAAGCCTGGGTGCCCCTCCCACAGGCCCCCTAACTGGCTCTCTGCCCCCAGGTCCTCCTACTCGGAATCAGAGGTGAAGGATTATCTGTGGCAGATGCTAAGTGCTGCCCAGTACCTGCACGCCCAGGGTATCCTGCATCTAGACCTCAGGTCCGAGAACATGATTGTCACAGAGTACAACCTGCTCAAGGTCATCGACTTTGGAAACGCCCAGAGCTCCGCCCAGGAGAGGGTCCTGCCCTCGGAGAGGTTCAAGGACTACATGGAGACCATGGGTGCGCAGGGTGCAGACACCAAGCCTGATCTGGGGGAGGGGTGTGCCGGGAGCAAGCCCTTCCCCCAGCCCTGTCTCCCTGCCTGCTCCGCTGCAAACACCCAGCCCCTCACCTGTGACCCCCACCCGTGCCGTCCCCAGCTCCGGAGCTCCTAGAGGGCCAGGGTGCCCTCGCGCAGACAGACATCTGGGCCATAGGTGTCACGGCCTTCATTATGTAAGTCTCCACGTGCCCTGTGGACTGGGAGGGCTGGCTGGAAGGGCAGGCCTGGGGTACACTGAGGGTGACCCCAGGTCCCTGTGACTCCCATCCATTGAGGGTGACCTCAGTCACTTGACCCCCACCCACTCAGGTTGAGCGCTGAGTACCCAGTGAGCAGCGAGGGAATGCGAGACCTGCAGAAAGGCCTGCGCAAGGGTCTCATCCAGCTGAGCCGCTGCTACGCGGGGCTGTCCGGGGGCGCTGTGGCCTTCCTCCGAAGCACGCTGTGCGCGCACCCCTGGTAGGCACCCCCACCTACCCTGCCTGGCCCATCCCCCTATGACCTGCCCTGCCCGTCGTGGGCGGGAGCACAGCTAACACCACCCTCCCACACGCTCCAGGGGCCGCCCATGCGCGTCCAGCTGCCTGCAGTGCCCGTGGCTGACCGAGGAGGGCCCCGCCAGCTGCCAGCCTGCGGCCGTGACCTTCCCCACCGCAAGTCTGCGCGCCTTCGTGAAAGAGCGCGAGAAGAGGCGGGCGCTGCTGTACAAAAAACACAACCTGGCCCAGGTGCGCTGAACGCCTGACCCTGCGGGACCGCACCTCTCAGTCTTTCAGGACTCCCTTCATATGCATACACACATCAATAAAAAGCAGAACTGGATGAGGCGCTCTCTGTTTCATTATTTTGTTTGGGGGAGGGGATGAGGGCCCTGCCACCTTCCTGGTGTTTGGGGGAGGGTCCCGGCTGTGTGCCCGCAAAGACTTCATTAGCACTAGAGCCCTCTGAACCAGTTCAATGTGGAGGCAGCTCCATACTCTTGCGGGTGTGTGCGTTTCTACTAACCGTGTCAGTGCTGCATCAGACATGGACACAAGCCCAAGTAGTTTGCCGGGCAAACCTGATTGTGGGCACGTATCAAGGATTCCGACTTGTTCCACCACAGCACCATTCCTGGGGTGGGGGAGGAGCTCAAGCTGGAGCGTGTGGACAGCAGACACTACCCTCTTAGTTCTCAGCGAGTCTCATGGACGTGGTGACGGAGACATGCTGGTGAATCCAGCCCTCCTTGCTTTCCCCATCTCCAGACAACGGTGTCCGCACACTGGACATCCACCCCTTAGATCTTACTTGAACACAAAACACTTCATCTAAAAACCGAACATCTCCAAAAGTGAACTGCCTCCCCACCCAGCTCCCACACACACACACTGACCTTCTGCAGACTCAGTAAACATGGCCACTCAACCAATCCTTAAGCCCAACCGCCTGGGTCCTGGGCACTGTGACCTTACACTGCCACGTCAGCAGCTGACCCCACTCCATCCCCTCACTGGTTCACCTGGCAAGGCAGGAATGGAGGTGGGAAGGGAGCCAAGGTGGGCGCAGGCTCTGTGCTCTCTTGGGCTGGTAGGGTTCTGCTGTTAGCAGAGAGGCTTCTCCCTTAGCTCTTGCCATCCGCATTCCTCCCACCCCCCACGCCCACCACGTGGCTCCACCGCTGGCCCATCAACAGCCCCACACCACTCTCCTATCCTCTGTGCTCCACCTATTCCTCCCTCCCTCTCTCTTAACCCCTGGCAACCACTGAAAGGATTCTTGTTTTTCTTTTTAACTATCTCCATAGTTTTGCCTGTTCCAGAATGTCATATGGTCGGAATCATACGGTATATAGACTTTTCAGATTGGCTTCATTCACTTAGTAATAATTTAAGGCTCCTCCAGTTGTTTCATGGCTTGATAGATTATTTTTTTCTTCAATTTTATTTTTGTAGTAATATATTTATCACCTTAAGTGTTTTAAGAGTACAGTTCAGTAGTTATATATTCATAATGATTGCAACCATCACCACCATTCATCCCCAGAACTCTTTTCATCTCATAAAACCGAAATTTTATATCCATTAAACACTAACTCGCCATTCACCCCTCTCCTCAGCCCCCGGCACCCACCATTCTACTTTCTGTCTCTATGAATTTGACTACTCTAGGTATCTCATATAAGTGGAATCATACAGTATTTGTCCTTTGGTGACTGGCTTATTCACTTAGATAATGTCCTCAAGATCCATCTATGTCATAGCATATGGCAGAATTTCCTTCCTTTTGAAGGCTGAATAATACTCCATTGTATGTATAGACCACATTTCACTTATCCATTGATGTACACTTGGGTTGCTTCCATGTTTTAGCTAGTGTGAATGCTGCTGCTATGAACATGGTGTACATTTATCTCTTCTAGACCCTGCTTTCAATCCTTTTGATTATATACCCAGAAGTGGAATTCCTGAGTCATATGGTAATTACATTTTTAATTTTTTGAGGGAACTCCCTAGGGTTTTCCACATTGGTTGTATCACTTTACTTTCCCTCCAACAGCACAGAAGCTTTTCAGCTTCTCTACATCCTCATCAACATCTGCTGTTTTCTGGGTTTTTTTGTTTTTTTTTTTGATAGTAGGCCATTCTAATAGGTGTGAGGTAGTATCTCATCATAGTTTTGATTTGCATTTCCCTAGTGATCAGTGATACTGAGCACCTTTTCATGAATTTATTGGCCATTGGTATATCTTCTTTGGAGAAATAATCTATTCAACTCCTTTGCCCATATTTGAATCACGTGGTTTGTGTTGTTGTTGAGTTTTAGGAATTTTTTTTATATTTTGGATATTAATTCTTTAGATGTATGATTTGCAAATATTCTCTTCCATTCTGTGGATTGCCAATTTACTTTGTTGATATTATCATTTGATACACAAATTTTTAAAGATTTACCTAAAGTCCAGTTTGTCTATATTGTTTTTTGTTGCTTACAACTTTTGTACCATAGTGAATAAATAATTACCAAGTTCAATGACAAGAAGATTTCACCCTAACTGTTTTCTCCTAAGAGTTTTATAGTTTTAGGTCTTAGACTTAGGTCTTAGGTCCATTTTGAGTTAACTTTTGTATATGGTGTTCAGTAAGGGTCCAACTTCATTCTTTTGCATGAGGACATCCAGTTTTCCCAGAATCATTTGTTGGAAAGACTGTCCTTTCCCCATTGAATGGTCTTGGCACCCTTGTCAAAAATCATTTGACTATATATGCAAGAGTCTATTTCTGGGCTCTCTATTTTAATCCATTGGTGTATGTGTCTGTCTTTATGCTAGTACTACACTGTTCTGCTTACTGTAGATTTTCAGTAAGTGTTGAAACCAGGAAGTGTGAATCCTCTAGCTTTGTTCTTTTTCAAGATTGCTTTACCTATTGGGGTCCTTTAACTGCCATTGGATTTTAGGATAGGTTTTCTTATTTTCTGCCAAAAAAAAATGTCATTGGGATACTGATAGAGATTTGATTGAATCAAATCTGTCGATTGCTTTGGGCATTATTGACATTTTAAAAATATTAGATCTTTCAATCAATGAACATCGGATATGTTTCCAGTTATTTATGTCTTCTTTATTTCAACAAGGTTTTTTTAGTTTTCATTGTACAGTCTTTCACCTGCTTGATAAAGTTTATTCCTAATTATTTTATTCTTTTTGATGCCACTGTAAACTGAATGTTTCCATAATTTTCTTTTCAGATTGTTCATTGTTACTCTATAGAAATGCAACAGATTGTTGTGTGTTGATTTTGTATCCTGCTACTTTGCTGAATTCATGTATTAGCTCTAACAGATCTTTTTGTGGAATCTTTAGGGTTCCTTACATATAAGATCTTATCATTTGCAAACAGAGATAATTTTATTTCTTTCTTTCCAATTTGGATTAATTTTATTTATTTTGCTTACCTAATTGCTCTGGCTAGAGCTTCTAGTACCATGTTGAATAGAAGTGGTGAAAGTGGGAATCCTTGTCTTGTTCCTGATCTTAGAGGGAAAAACTTGCAGTCTTTTATCATTGAGTATGATGTTCACTGTGGGTTTTTCATATATCACTGTTACTATGTTGAGGTAGTTTCCTTCTATTCCTACTTTGTTGTTGGAATTTTTTTTCTTATCATGAAAAGGTGTTGAATTTTGTCAAATGGTTTTTCTGCATTAAGATGATCACATGTTTTTCCTCCCTACATTATTTTAATTTAGAGATGGATCAATTTGTGAATGTTAAACCATCCTTTCATTCCAGGAATGAGTCCCACTTGGTCTAGTGTATAATCCTTTTAATGTACTGTTGAATTCAGTTTGCTAGTATCTTGCTGTGGATTATTGCATCAGTATTCATCAGGGATATTGGTCTGTAGCTCTCTTGTGGTGCTTTTGTCTGCCTTTTATATCAAGTTAATGCTGGCCTCATAGAATAAGTTTGAGAGTGTTCTCTCCTCTTCATTTTTTGGAAGTTCATGGAGAATTTGTTTTAATCCTTCTTTAAATGTTTGCTAGCGTTCACCAGTGAAGCCATGTGGTTCTGTTTTTGATTTTTTTCTTCCTTCAGAGGTTTTTGATTACTAATTCAATCTCCTTACTAGTTACAGGTCTGATCAGATTTTCTAGTTCTTCATGATTCAGTAGGTTGTGTGTTTCTAGGAATTTATCTATTTTTCTAGATCATCAAGTTTGTTTTGTACAATTGTTTGTAGTTATCTTATAATCCTTTTAATTTCTTTGGTATCATTTGTAATGTCCCCTCTTCATTTCTGATTTTTTGTCTTCACTCTTTATTTTCTTAGTCTATCTTAGGGTTTGTCAATTTTATCTTTTTTTAAAAAAAATGTCTTTATTCATTTTTTTCTATTGTTTTTATATTCTCTATCTCATTGATTTTTGATCTTATTTCCTCCCTTCTTCTACCTTGAGGTTTAGTTTGATCTTCATTTTCTAATACTTTAAGGAGAATATATAGGTTGTTGATTTGAGAGCTTCATTCTTTTTTAGTATAAATGTTTACACCTATAAACCTCCCCCTTGGCACTGCTTTTGCTGCATTCCATATGTTTTGGTATGTTGCATTTACATTTTCATTTGTCTCAAGATATTTTCTCATTTCACTTTTGATTTCTTTTTTGATCCATTTGTTGTTTAAGAATGTTTTGTTCAATTTCCATATATTTGTGGATTTTCCAGTTTTTCTCTTTCTTCTACTATTGATTTCTAATTTTATTCCTTTGTGATTGGAAAAGATACTTTGCATGATTTCAATCTTTAAAAAATTTTAAGACTGTTTTTATAGCCTAACATGTGATCTATCCTGGAGAATTTTCCATGTGCATATGAGAAATAAGTGTATTCTACTCCTGTTGTGTGGAGTATTCTATATATATCTGTTATGTGCAGTTGATCTACAGTATCATTCATGCTTACTATTTCCTTATTGAGCTTTTGTCTGGCTATCCATTATTGAAACTACGGTATTAAAGTTTTCTACTACTGTTGTAGATTTGCCTATTTCTCCCTTCAATTACGTCAGTGTTTGCTTCATATACTTAGAATTTCTGCTGTTTGGTGTATGTACATTTACAATTCTTACATCTTGGTGAATTAAGTTTTTCTTCATTATATGATGTTCTTTGTCTCTTGTGAAGGTTTTTGAATTAAATTCTATTTTGACTGTTATTAGTATAGCCACCCTTGCTCTTTTTTGGTTAGTACTTGATGGACCATCCTTTTCCATCCTTTAACTTTTAACTTCTGTACATTCGTAGATCTAAAGTGAGTCTCCTGTTTACAGCAAGAGTCAAATCCAGTTGTTGTATCCATTCAGTTGATCTATGTCTTTTTACTGAGAAGTGTAACCCATTTTCATTTAAAGTAATTAATGATAGAGAGGACTTATTATTGACATTTTGCTATTTGTTTTCTGGTATTGTATTGTAGTATTTCTGGTATTGTATTATAATATTTCTGTTATTTGTATTGTAGTTTTTTGTCCTTTATTTCCTCTCTTTCTTCCTTTCTTTGTGTTTCATTAATTTTTATAGTGAAAAAAATTCACTATAAAAATTGTGAAAAAATGAGAAGTGATTCCCTTCTCATTTATTTTTTGCATATTCTAAGAATATTTTATTTATGCTTGTCATTGGGATTACATAAAACAGTTTAAAGTTATAGCATCTATTTTAAGCTGATAACAACTTAATTTAAATAACATACAAGAAATCTATACCTTTAGAGTTCCAGCCCCATTTTATGATATTGATTTCACAAATTATATCTCTATATATTGTACCCATTAAGATAAATGTATAATTATTTTTATATTTATCTTTTAGATCCTATAAAAGAATTTAAAGTGGAGTTATGAACTAGAATTACGATAATACAGATTTTAATATTTGTCCTTATTATCTTTACCACATAACTCATTACTTTTGTATGGCTTCAAGTTACTGTCTAGTGTCCTTTAATTTTAACTTGAAGGACTTCCTTTAGCATTCTTGTAGGGCAGGTCTAGTGGTAATAAATGCCATCAGCCTTTGTTTATCTGGAAATGTCAAAAGTTCTGCATTTTTGACTGACAGTTTTTCTGGATACTGTATTTTGTGTTTCAACACTTTGAATATATCATACCACTGCTTTCTGGACTGCAAAGTTTCTGCTGAGAAATCTGCCTATAATCTTATAAAGACTCCCTTTCCCTGATGGGTAGCTTTTCTTTTACTGCTATCAAGACTCTCTTTTTGTATTTGACATTTGAAAGTTTGATTATAACGTGTCTTGGTATGAGTTTCTGTGGATTTATCTTAGATTGGATTTGTTGAACTTTTTGAATTTGTATGTCTATTTCTTTCCTCAAATTTTGCCTGTTTTCAGTTGCTATTTCTTCAAATAATGTCTGCTTGTTTCTCTCTCTCTTCTTTTTTGGAACTCCAGTAGTGTGAATGTTAGTCCACCTGATGGTGTCCTACAAGTTCCTTGGGCTCTGTTCACGTTCTTTGTTCTTGTTTCCTCCCTTTTTGCTCCTGATTAGATAATTTTAAATGATCTGTCTTTAACTTTACTGATTCTCTCTTCTGCCTGCTCAAGTATGCAGTTGAACCCCTCTAGTAAATTTTTTCAAATAATTTATTGTTTTCTTTACTTCCAGAATTTCTGTTACATTCTTTTTTATAATTTCTGTCTCTTTGTTGGTATTCTCATTTTGTTCATGCATCATTTTCCTGACTTTGTTTAGTCAACTATCTGTGTTCTCTTTTAACTCATTGAACATCTTTAAGACAGTTGGTTTAAATTCTTTATCTAGTAACTCAGAGACCTATGTTTCTTTAGAGTCAGTTTCTGGAGATTAATTTTGTTTCCTTGAATGGGCTATGTTTCCCTTGTCTTTGTGTGCTTTGTGATCCTTTTTTTGAGATTTGGGCATGTAAAAATAGTCACCTCTCCAAGTCTTTATGGACAGGCTTCATAAAAGGTTAGACCTTTACTTATCAGCTTGGCATAGAGGCTAGGTGCTTTTAAACCTTTTCTGGGGTTGCTGTTTGCTTTTGTTCCAGTTCCTGGTAAATACAGTTGCTCTTAAATGCCTTTGATTACCTAATATTTTCTCCCCTGTGTCTTCTCAGAATCGTAGCATTTCTCTTGTGCTCCTCTGCCTATACTCTCTTGCCCCAAGGCACACATGTAACTATAGACTTCTTGCAGCTCTAAGGCACCACAGTGCCAACTACTTCTTTCATCAGCCTCCAACCAGGTATCCAAACTATGCCACCGTTTCCATCAGTACTTCAAGTCAGTATAGACAGAAACGAATTCCTCAGGCAGCCCCCAGACAAGCGAGAATGTTGCAAGTCATTTCCAGTGTTTTCTTTTTAATCCAAAGGGAGGAGCTGGGAATAGAGCAAGTTCCACTTGATTGAGCTGTCCTGTGCCAGAAAGGGGAAGAGGCAAGGGTAAGAAAATGCCACAAAATTTCCTTTTTGTGGATTTCTTCACATTTTCTACATAGACAATCAAGTCATTTGCGATGAGGACCACTTCATTTTTTCTTATCTGTACACCTTTTTTTAAAAAACATATTTATTGGAGTATAATTGCTTAATATTGTTGTGTTAGTTTCTGCTGTATAACAAAATAAATCAGCTATATGTACATATATATCCCTATATATCATCCCTCTTGCATCTCCCTCCCACCCTCCCTATCCCACCCCTCTAGGTGGTCACAAAGCACCAAGCTGATCTCCCTGTGCGATGCTGCTGCTTCCCACTAGCAATCTATTTTACATTTGGTACTGTATATATGTCAATGCCACTCTCTCACTTCGTCCCAGCTTACCCATCCCCCTCCCTGTAACCTCAAGTCCATTCTCTACATCTGCATCTTTATTCCTGTCCTGGCCCTAGGTTCGTCAGACCATTTCTTTTTTATTTTTAGAATCCATATATATGTGTTAGCATACGGTATTTGTTTTTCTCTTTCTGACTTACTTCTCTCTGTATGACACATTCTAGGTCCATCCACGTCACTACAAATAACTCAATTTTGTTTCTTTTTATGGCTGAGGAATATTCCATTGTATATATGTGGCACGGCTTCTTTATCCATTCATCTGTCTATGGACACTTAGGTTGCTTCCATGTCCTGTCTATTGTAAATGGTACTGCAATGAACATTTTGGTACATTTCTTTTTTTGAATTATGGTTTTCTCAGGGTACATACCCAGTAGTGGGGTTGCTGGATCGTATGTTAGCTCTATTTTTAGTTTATTAAGAACCTCATACTGTTCTCCATAGAGCCTGTACCAATTTACATTCCCACCAACAGTGCAAGAGGATTCCCTATTCTCCACACGCTCTCCATCATTTATTGTTTCTAGATTTTTTGATGATGGCCATTCTGAATGGTGTGAGGTGATACCTCATTGTAGTTTTGATTTGCATTTCTCTAATGATTAATGATGTTGAGCATCCTTTCATGTGTTTGTTGGCAATCTGTATATCTTCTTTGGAGAAATGTCTATTTAGGTCTTCTGCCCATTTTTGGATTGGGTTTTTTGTTTTTTGGACATTGAGCTGCATGAGCTGCTTATAAATTTTGGAGATTAATCCTTTGTCAGTTGCTTCATTTGCAAATATTTTCTCACATTCTGAGGGTTGTGTTTTCCTCTTGTTTATGGTTTCCTTTGATGTGCAAAAGCTTTTAAGTTTCATTAGGTCCCATTTGTTTATTTTTGGTTTTATTTCCATTTCTCTTTGAGGTGGGTCAAAAAGGATCTTGCTGTGATTTATGTCATAGAGTGTTCTGCCTATGTTTTCCTCTAAGAGTTTTATAGTCTCTGCCCTGACATTTAGGTCTTTAATCCATTTTGAGTTTATTTTTGTGTATGGTGTGAGGGAGTGTTTTATTTTCATTCTTTTACATGAGGCTGTCCAGTTTTCTGAGCACCATTATTAAAGAGGCTGTCTTTTCTCCATTGTATATTCTTGCCTCCTTTATCAAAGATAATGTGACCATATGTGTATGGGTTTATCTCTGGGCTTTCTATCCTGTTCCATTGATCTATATTTCTATTTCTGTGTCAGTACCATACTGTCTTGGTTACTGTAGCTTTGTTGTACAGTCTGAAGTCCAGGAGCCTGATTCCTCTGGCTCCGTTTTTCTTTCTCAAGATTGCTTTGGCTACTCAGGGTCTTTTGTGTTTCCATACAAAATTTTTTGTGAAAATTTTGTTTTAGTTCTGCGAAAAATGCCATTGGTAGTTTGATAGGGATTGCATTGAATCTGTAGATTGCTTTGGGTAGTAGAGTCATTTTCACAATGTTGATTCTTCCAATCCAAGAATATGGTACATCTCTCCATCTGTTTGTATCATCTTTAATTTCTTTCATCAGTGTCTTACAGTTTTCTGCATACAGGTCTTTTGTCTCTGTAGGTAGGTTTATTCCTAGGTATTTCATTCTTTTTCTTGCAATGATAAATGGGAGGGTTTCCTTAATTTCTCTTTCAGATTTTTCATCACTAGTGTATAGGAATGCAAGGGATTTCTGTGCATTAATTTTCTATTCTGCTACTTTACCAAATTCATTGATTAGCTTTAGTAGTTTTCTGGTATCACCTTTAAGATTCTCTATGTACAGTATCATGTCATCTGCAAACAGTGACAGTTTTACTTCTTTTCCAATTTGGATGCATTTTATTTCTTTTTCTTCTCTGACTGCTGTGGCTAAAACTTCCAAAACTATGTTGAATAATAGTGGTGAGAGTGGGCAATCTTGTCTTGTCCCTGATCTTAGAGGAAATGGTTTCAGTTTTTCACCATTGAGAACAATGTTGGCTGTGGGTTTTTCATATATGGCCTTTATTATGTTGATCTAGGTTCGCTCTGTGCCTACTTTCTGTAGGATTTTTATCATAAATGGGTGTTGAATATTGTCAAAAGCTTTTTTTATCATTGAGATGATCATATGGTTTTTCTCCTTCAAGTTGTTAATATGGTTTATCACATTGATTGATTTGCATATATTGAAGAATCCTTGCATTCCTGGGATAAACCCCACTTCATCATGGTGTATGATCCTTTTAATGTGCTGTTGGATTCTGTTTGCTAGTATTTTGTTGAGGATTTTGGCATCTATGTTCATCAGTGATATTGGCCTGTAGTTTTCTTTTTTTGTGACATCTTTGTCTGGTTTGGGTATCAGGGTGGTGGTGGCCTTGTAGAATGAGTTTGGGAGTGTTCCTCCATCTGTTATATTTTGGATGAGTTTGAGAAGGATAGCTGTTAGCTCTTTTCTAAGTGTTTGATAGTATTTGCCTGTGAAGCCATCTGGTCCTGGGCCTTTGTTTGTTGGAAGATTTTTTTTATCAGAGTTTCATTTTCAGTCCTTGTGATTGGTCTGTTTATATTTTCTGTTTCTTCTTGGTTCAGTCTCTGAAGGTTGTGCTTTTCCAAGAATTTGTCCGTTTCTTCCAGGTTGTCCATTTTATTGGCATAGAGTTGCTTGTAGTAATCTCTCGTGATACTTTGTATTTCTGCAGTGTCAGTTGTTACTTCTCCTTTTTCATTTCTAATTCTGTTGATCTGAGTCTTCTCCCTTTTTTTCTTGATTAGTCTGGCTAATGGTTTATCAATTTTGTTTATCTTCTCAAGGAACCAGCTTTTACTTTTATTGGTCTTTACAACTGTTGCCTTCATTTCTTTTTCATTTATTTCTGACCTGATCTTTTTGATTTACTTCCTTCTGCTAACTCTGGGTTTTTTGGGTCCTTCTTTCTCTAATTGCTTTAGGTGTAAGGTTAGGTTGATTATTTGAGGTGCTTCTTGTTTCTTGAGGTAGGATTGTATTGCTATGAACTTCCCTCTCAGAACTGCTTTTGCTGAATCCCATAGGTTTTGGGTCATCATGTTTTGATTGTCATTTGTTTCTATGTATTTTTTGATTTCCTCTTTGATTTCTTCAGTGATCTCTTGGTTACTTAGTAGTGTATTGTTTAGCCTCCATGTGTTTGTATTTTTTATGGTTTTCTTTTTCTGTAATTGATATCTAGTCTTATAGCATTGTGGTCAGAATAGATACTTGATACAATTTCAATTTTCTTACATTTACTAAGGCTTGATTTGTGGCCCTGGATATGATCTATCCTGGAGAATGTTCCATGAGCACTTGAGAAGATAGTGTATTCTGTTTTTTTGGATGGAACGTCCTATAAATATCAATTAAGTCCATCTTGTTTAATGTGTCATTTAAAGCTTATGTTTCCTTATTTATTTTCATTTTGGATGATCTGTCTATTGGTGAAAGTGGGGTGTTAAAGTCACTACTATATTGTGTTACTGTCGATTTCCCCTTTTATGGCTCTTAGCATTTGCCTTATGTATTGAGGTGGTCCTCTCTTGGGTGCATAAATATTTACAATTTTTATATCTTCTTCTTGGATTGATCCCTTGATCATTATGTAGTGTCCTTCTTTGTATCTTGTAGTAGTCTTTATTTTAAAGTCTATTTTTTCTGATATGAGAATTGCTACTCCAGCTTTCTTTTGATTTCCATTTGCATGGAATATATTTTTCCATTCTCTCACTTTCAGTCTGTATGTCTCCCTAGGTCTGAATTGGGTCTTTTGTAGACAGCACATGTACAGGTCTTGTTTTTGTATCCATTCTGCCAGTCTATGTCTTTTGGTTGGAGCATTGAATCCATTTACATTTAAGGTAATTATCGATATGTATGCTCCCTTTAACATTTTCTTCATTGTTTTAGGTTTGTCATTGTAGGCCTTTTCCTTCTCTTGTGTTCCCTGCCTAGAGAGTTTCCGTTAGCATTTGTTGTAAAGCTGGTTTGGTGGTGCTGAATTCTCTCAGCTTTTGCTTGTCTGTAAAGGTTTTAATTTCTCCATCAAATCTGAATGAGATCCTTGCTGGGTAGAGTAATGTTGGTTGTAGGTTTTTCCCTTTCATCACTTTAAATATGTCCTGCCACTCCCTTCTGGCTTGCAGAGTTTCTGCTGAAAGATCGGCTGTTAACCTTATGGAGATTCCATTGTATGTTATGTGTTGCTTTTCCCTTGCTGCTTTTAATATTTTTTCTTTGTATTTAATCTTTGATGGTTTGATGAATATGTGTGTTGGCGTGTTTCTCCTTGGATTTATCCTGTATGGGACTCTGCACTTCCTGGACTTGAATAACTACTTCCTTTCCCATATTAGGGAAGTTTTCAACTATAATCTCTTCAAATATTTTCTCAGACCCTTTCTTTTTCTCTTCTTCTTCTGGGACCCCTATAATCCAAATGTTGTTGCCTTTAATGTTGTCCCAGAGGTCTCCCAGACTGTACTCAATTCTTTTCATTATTTTTTCTTTATTCTTTTCTGTGGTCATTATTTCTACTATTTTATCCTCCAGGTCACTTATCTGTTCTTCTGCCTCAGTTATTCTGCTATTGATTCCATCTAGAGAATTTTAAATTTCTTTTATTGTGTTGTTCATCATTGTTTGTTTACTCTTTTGCTCTTCCAGGTCGTTGTTAAACATTTCTTGTATTTTCTCCATTCTATTTCCAATATTTTGGATCATCTTTACTATCATTACTCTGAATTCTTTTTCAGGTAGACTGCCTATTTCCTCTTCATTTGTTTGGTCTGGTGGGTTTTTACCTTGCTCCTTCATCTGCTGCATATTTCTCTGTTTTCTCATTTTGTTTAACTTACTGTGTTTGGGGTCTCCTTTTTGCAGGCTACAGGTTCGTAGTTCCCATTGTTTTTGGTGTCTGCCCCCAGGGGGTGAGATTGGTTCAGTGGCTTGTGTTGGCTTCCTGGTGGAGGGAACTGGTGCCTGTGTTCTGGTTGGTGGGCTGTATATTTTCTTTCTGTTGGGCAGGACTGCATCTGGTGGTGTATTTTGGGGTGTCTGCGACTGTATTATTATTTTAGGCAGCCTCTTTGCTAAGGGGTGGGGTTGTGTTCCTGTCTTGCTAGTTGTTTGGCATAGGGTGTCCAGTCCTGTAGCTTGCTGGTTGTTGAGTGGAGTTGGGTCTTAGTGTAGAGATAGAGATCTCTGGGAGAGCTTTCGCTGTTTGATATTACATGGAGCTGAGAGGTCTCTGGCAAACCAATGTCCTGAACTCGTCTCTCCCACCTCAGAGGCACAGGCCTGACACCCAGCCAGAGCACCAAGACCCTGTCAGCCACACGGCTCAGAAGAAAAGGGAGAAAAAAAGAAATAAATAAATAAAATAAAAAGAAATAAAGTTATTAAAATAGAAAAATTTTTTAAATTATTGAAAATAAAAAAATTTAAAAGTAATTAAAAAAAGAAGGAAAGAAGAGAGCAACCACACCAAAAATCAAATCCACCAATGATCAGAAGTGTTAAAAATTATATTAAAAAACAAAAACAAAAATGGATAGACAGAACCCTCGGACAAATGGTAAAAACAAAGCTATACAGACAAAATCACACAAAGAAGCATGCATACACATACACTCTTACAAAAAGAGAAAAAGGAACAAATATATATATTTATATATATAAAAAAGGAAGAGAGCAACCAAATCAATAAACATTATCTACCAATGATAATAAACTCTAATTACTAAACTAAGAAAAACCTAAAACTAGAAACCAGTCAGTCGCATACAGTAAACCCCACGTCTACAGTTGCTCTCAAAGTTCACTGCCTCGATTTTGGTATGATTCATTGTCTATTCAGGTAGTCCGAAGAAGCAGCGTTCATCAAGTTGATTGTGGAGATTTAATCTGCTGCTCCTGAGGCTGCTGGGAGAAATTTCCCTTTCTCTTCTTTGTTCACACAGCTCCTGGGGCTCAGCTTTGGATTGGCCCCCGCCTCTGTATGTAGGTCGCCTGAGGGCATCTGTTCCCGCCCAGACAGCACGGGTTAAAGTAGCAGCTGACTAGGAGGCTCTGACTCACTCAGGCGCAGGAGTGGGGGTTGGGAGGGGTATGGAATGCGGGACGAGCCTGGGGTGGCAGAGGCCAGCATGACATTTCAACAGCCTGAGATGCACCATGTGTTCTCCTGGGGAAGTTGTCCCTGGATCACGGCACCCTGGCAGCGGCGGGCTGCACAGGCTTCCGGGAGGGGAGGTGTGGATAGTGACCTGTGCTTGCACACAGGCTTCTTGGTGGCTGCAGCAGCAGCCTTAGTGTTTCATGACCATCTTGGTGTCTGCGCTGATAGCCGCGGCTCGTGCCTGTCTCTGGAGCTCGTTTAGGTGGTGCTCTCAATCCCCTCTTCTCTCGCACCCTGAAACAACGGTCTTTTGCCTCTTAGGCAGTTCCAAGCATTTTCCTGGACACCCTCCTGGCTAGCTGTGGTGCACTAGCCCCCTTCAGGCTGTGTTCACGCAGCCAAACCCGGTCCTCTCCCTTGGGATCTGACCTCTGAAGCCCGAACCTCAGCTCCCAGCCCCCACCTGTCCCGGTGAGTGAGCAGACAAGCCTCTCAGACTGGTGAGTGCTGGTCGGCACCGATCCTCTGTGCAGGAATCTCTCCGCTTTGCCCTCTGCACCCCTGTTGCTGCGCTCTCCTCCATGGCTCCAAAGCTTCCCCTCCACCCCCACCCCCACCCCCGTCTCTGCCAGTGAAGGGGCTTCCTAGTGTGGGGAAACTTTTCCTCCTTCACAGCTCCCTGCCAAAGGGGCAGGTCCGGTCTCTCTTTTTTGTCTCTGTTTTTTTCTTTTTTCTTTTGCCCTACCCAGGTACGTGGGGAGTTTCTTGCCTTTTGGGAGGTCTGAGGTCTTCTGCCAGCGTTCAGTGGGTGTTCTGTAGGAGTTGTTCTACATGTAGTTGTATTTCTGATGTATTTGTGGGGAGGAAGGTGATCTTCATGTCTCACTCCTCCACCATCTTGAAGGTCTCCCCCGGCCAAGTGACATTCTTGGCCAATTAGACTTTAGGTCCTGCAAAAGAGCCTCTGTGAAATATTCAAGTTCCATGGAGAGTAAAAATGAGAAATAGGAGAGATCTTTGGGACAAATTCAGAGACTGGGTTGAGCAGAAGGTACAGCAGGAAGCAAGATGCTTTCTCACTAGGATATTTATAATCTCAAGATATTGATTTATCTAGGTCTCTTGAAGGGAAACAGACAAAACTGTTATGCAGAACAACACAGTTCTTGGTGACCATCCATGGCCACAGTCATTGGGAACCCTAAAAATGCTTGCTTTAGGGTAATTGCTCCCTGACCACTAATAAAGGAGATAGAGCATAGATGACTTTCTTTTCATACCAGCTGTTTAAGTTCTCAATTTGCAGGCAAATGGAGTATATGTAACTTGTGATTATGCTTTGTCTCCTGCATTCTCCTTCCTAACAGGGATACGTTTCAAAGAAAAACATGAGCTCTCTCCTTTATGAAGCCATTAGAAGGTGTCAGACTGCTCAAGCTCCTCAGATAACCGTGTTCTTAGAGCCAGGAGCAGACCCTCACGGTGAACACTTTCTGCTCTTGTTTACCTCCTTATTAGATTTGTGATGGTTTGAACAAACAAATTAAATTTTGAGATTTTGTGCAAAGAGCAGTTAAACAGTCTTTAGAGGATTATTGATAACGAAGGAGCATGTTCTGCTCCAAAGTATTGCAAATGGTTGTTTTCTAATCATTCAAGAAAATTTTACCCAAAATAATAGAAGGAATATTGTTATAAGTTCTTATTTACTTAGAACATTTAAAATATGAAACTGAATTTTAAAATAGAATCTCAAATTTATTCCTGTCTCCCACGAATATGAGTTAGTAATTAACTCTACAAAGATGTGACCGCTGGAAGAAACTGTAATACCTCAGTTATCAAAGTTATCCAGAAAAAAAAAATTCTGGAGAGGAGATTAAGAGTGCTGCTTAAAGGAGCTCCAGAGACGGGCATGAGACGCTAAGGCTGCTGCTGCCGCCACCAAGAGGCCTGTGTGCGAGCACAGGTCACTCTCCACACCTCCCTTCCGGGGAGCCTGGGCAGCCCGTCAATGCCAGGGTCGTGGGATCCAGGGACAACTTCCCCGGGAGAGCGCACGGCACGCCTCAGGCTGGTGCAACGTCATGCCCGCCTCTGCCGCCGCAGGCTCGCCCCGCACTCCGTACCCCTCCCTCCCCCCCGCCTGAGTGAGCCGGAGCCCCCGAATCAGCGGCTCCTTTAACCCCGTCCTGTCTGAGAGAAGAACAGACGCCCTCAGGCGACCTACACGCAGAGGCGGGGCCAGATCCAAAGCTGAACCCCAGGAACTGTGCGAACAAAGAAGAGAAAGGGAAATCTCTCCCAGCAGCCTCAGGAGCAGCGGATTAAATCTCCACAGTCAACTTGATGTACCCTGCATCTGTGGAATACCTGAATAGACAACGAATCATCCCAAATTGAGGAGGGGGACTTTGGGAGCAAGATATATTATTTTTTCCCCTTTTCCTCTTTTTGTGAGTGTGTATGTGTATGCTTCTGTGTGAGAGTTTTGTCTGTATAGCTTTGTTTTCACCATTTGTCCTAGGGTTCTATCCGTCCGTTTTTTTTTACTTAAAAAATTTTTTTCTTAATAATTTTTTTATTTTAATAACTTTATTTTATTTTATCTTACTTTATTTTATCCTCTTCCTTCCTTTCTTTCTTTCTTTCTTTCTTTCTTTCTAATTTTCTCCCTTTTATTCTGAGCCGTGTGGATGAAAGGCAATTGGTGCTGCAGCCAGGAGTCAGTGTTTTGCCTCTGAGGCGGGAGAGCCAACTTCAGGACACTGGTCCACCAGAGACCTCCAAGCTCCACATAATATCAAATGGCGAAAATCTCCCAGAGATCCCCATCTCAACACCAACACCCAGCTTCACTCAACAACCAACAAGCTACAGTGCTGGACACCCTATGCCAAACAACTAGCAAGACAGGAACACAACTCCACCCATTAGCAGAGAGGCTGCCTAAAATCATAATAAGTCCACAGACACACCAAAACACAAGACCAGACGTGGACCTGCCCACCAGAAAGATAAGATCCAGCCTCATCCAACAGAACACAGGCACTAGTCCCCTCCACCAGGAAGCCTACACAACGGGCTGAACCAATTTTAGCCACTAGGGACAGACACCAAAAACAACGGGAACTACGAACCCGCAGCCGGTAAAAGGAGACCCCAAACACAGTAAGATAAGCAAAATGAGAAGACAGAAAAACACACAGCAGATGAAGGAGCAAGATAAAAACCCACCAGACCTAACAAATGAAGAGGAAATAGGTAGTCTACCTGAAAAAGAATTCAGAATAATGATAGTAAAGGTGATCCAAAATCTTGGAAATAGAATAGAGAAAATGCAAGAAACATTTAACAAGGACCTAGAAGAACTAAAGATGAAACAAGCAATGATGAACAACACAATAAATGAAATTAAAAATACTCAAGAAGAGATGAATAGCAGAATAACTGAGACAGAAGAATGAATAAGTGAGCTGGAAGATAAAATAGTGGAAATAACTATTGTAGAGCAGAATAAAGAAAAAAATAATGAAAAGAACTGAGGACAGTCTCAGAGACCTCTGAGACAACATTAAACTCACCAACATTCGAATTATAGGGTTTCCAAAAGAAGAAGAGAAAAAGAAAGGGACTGAGAAAATATTTGAAGAGATTATAGTTGAAAACTTCCCTAATATGGGAAAGGAAATAGTTAATCAAGTCCAGGAAGCACAGAGAGTCCCATACAGGAAAAATCCAAGGAGAAACATGCAAAGACACATATTAATCAAACTGTCAAATATTAAATACAAAGAAAACATATTAAAAGTAGCAAGGGAAAAGCAACAAATAACACAAAAGGGAATCCCCATAAGGTTAACAGCTGATCTTTCAGCAGAAACTGTGCAAGCCAGAAGGGACTGGCAAGACATATTTAAAGTGATGAAAGAGAAAAGCCTACAACCAGATTACTCTACACAGCAAGGATCTCATTCAGATTTGATGGAGAAATGAAAACCTTTACAGACAAGCAAAAGCTGAGAGAATTCAGCACCACCAAACCAGCTTTACAACAAATGCTAAAGGATCTTCTTTAGGCAAGAAACACAAGAGAAGGAAAAGACCTGTAATAACAAACCCAAAACAATTAATAAAATGGGAAAAGGAACATACATATCAATAATTACCTTAAATATAAATGGATTAAATGCTCCCACCAAAAGACACAGACTGGCTGAATGGATACAAGAACAAGACCCATATATATGCTGTCTACAAGAGGCCCACTTCAGACCTAGAGACACATACAGACTGAAAGTGAGGGGATGGAAAAAGATATTCCATGCAAATGGAAACCAAAAGAAAGTTGGAGTAGCTATTCTCATATCAGACAAAATACACTTTAAAATAAAGACAAGGGCTTCCCTGGTGGCGCAGTGGTTGAGAGTCTGCCTGCCGATGCAGGGGACACGGGTTCGTGCCCCGATCCGGGAAGATTCCACATGCCGCGGAGCGGCTGGGCCCGTGAGCCATGGCCGCTGAGCCTGCGCGTCTGGAGCCTGTGCTCTGCAACGGGAGAGGCCACAGCAGTGGGAGGCCCGCGTACAGCAAAAAAAATAAATAAATAAAATTAAATAAAATAAAGACTATTAGAAGAGACAAAGGAGGACACTACATAATGCTCAAGGGATAGATCCAAGAAGAAGATATAACAATTGTAAATATTTATGCACCCAACATAGGAGCACCTCCATACATAAGGCAAATACTAACAGCCATAAAAGAGGTAATCGACAGTAACACATTCATAGTAGGGGATTTTAACACCCCACTTTCACCAATGGACAGATCATCCAAAATGAAAATAAATAAGGAAACACAAGCTTTTAATGATACATTAAACAAGATGGACCTAATTGATATTTATAGGACATTCCATCCAAAAACAACAGAATACACATTCTTCTCAAGTGCTCATGGAACATTCTCCAGGATAGATCATATCTTGGGACACAAATCAAGCCTTGGTACATTTAAGAAAATTGAAATTGTATCAAGTATCTTTTCCGACCACAATGCTATGAGACTAGATATCAATTACAGGAAAAGATCTGTAAGAAATACAAACACATGGAAGCTAAACAATACAGTACTTAATAACAAAGTGATCACTGAAGAAATCAAAGAGAAAATTTTAAAATACCTAGAAACAAATGACAATGGAGACACGAAGACCCAAAACCTATGGGATGCAGCAAAAGCAGTTCTAAGAGGGAAGTTTATAGCAATACAATCCTACCTTAAGAAACAGGAAACATCTCGAATAAACAACCTAACCTTGCACCTAAAGCAATTAGAGAAAGAAGAACAAAAAAACCCCAAAATTAGCAGAAGGAAAGAAATCATAAAGATCAGATCAGAAAGAAATGAAAAAGAAATGAAGGAAACAATAGCAAAGATCAATAAAATTAAGAGCTGGTTCTTTGAGAAGATAAAGAAAATTGATTAAAAAATTAGCCAGACTCATCAAGAAATAAAGGAGAAGACTCAAATGAATAGAATTAGAAATGAAAAAGGAGAAGTAACAACTGACACTGCAGAAATACAAAAGATCTTGAGAGATTACTACAAGCAACTCTATGCCAATAAAATGGACAACCTGGAAAAATTGAAAAATTCTTAGAAATGCACAACCTGCCAAGACTGAATCAGGAATAAACAGAGAATATGAACAGACCAATAACAAGCACTGAAATTGAAACTGTGATTAAAAATGTTGCAACAAACAAAAGCCCAGGACCAGATGGCTTCACAGGCAAACTCTATCAAACATTTAGAGAAGAGCTAACACCTATCCTTCTCAAACTCTTCCAAAATATAGCAGAGGGAGGAACACTTCCAAACTCATTCTACGAGGCCACCATCACCCTGATACCAAAACCAGACAAGGATGTCACAAAGAAAGAAAACTACAGACCAATATCACTGATGAACATAGATGCAAAAATGCTCAACAAAATTCTAGCAAACAGAATCCAACAGCATATTAAAAGGATCATGCAGCATGATGAAGTGGGGTTTATCCCAGGAATGCAAGGATTCTTCAATATATTCAAATCAATCAATATGATACACCATATTAACAAATTGAAGGAGAAAAACCATATGGTCATCTCAATAGATGCAGAGAATGCTTTCAACAAAATTCAACACCCATTTATGATAAAAACCCTCCAGAAAGTAGGCATAGAGGGAACTTTCCTCAACATAATAAAGGCCATATATGACAAACCCACAGCCAACATCGTCCTCAATGGTGAAAAACTGAAACCACTTCCACTAAGATCAGGAATAAGACAAGGTTGCCCACTCTCACCACTCTTATTCACCATAGTTTTGGAAGTTTTAGCCACAGCAATCAGAGAAGAAAAGGAAATAAAAGGAATCCAAATCAGAAAAGAAGAAGTAAAGCTGTCACTGTTTGCAGATGACATGATACTATACATTGATAATCCTAAAGATGCTACCAGAAAACTACTAGAGCTAATCAACGAATTTGGTAAAGTAGCAGGATACAAAATTAATGCACAGAAATCTCTGACATTCCTATACACTAATGGTGAAAAATCTGAAAGTGAAATCAAGAAAACACTCCCATTTACCACTGCAACAAAAGGAATAAAATATCTAGGAATAAACCTACCTAAGGAGAAAAAAGACCTGTATGCAGAAAATTATAAGACACTGATGAAAGAAATTAAAGATGATACAAATAGATGAGGGGTATACCATGTTGTTGGATTGGAAGAATCAACATTGTGAAAATGACTCTACTACCCAAAGCAATCTACAGATTCAATGCAATCCCTATCAAACTACCACTGGCATTTTTCACAGAACTGGAACAAAAAATTTCACAATTTGTATGGAAACACAAAAGACCCCGAATAGCCAAAGCAATCTTGAGAAAGTAAAACGGAGCTGGAGGAATCAGGCTCCCTGACTTCAGACTATACTACAAAGGTACAGTAATCAAGACAGTATGGTACTGGTACAAAAACAGAAATATAGATCAATGAAACAGGATAGAAACCCCAGAGATAAAACCACGCACATATGGTCACCTTATCTTTGATAAAGGAGGCAAGAATGTACAGTGGAGAAAGGACAGCCTCTTCAATAAGTGGTGCTGGGAAAACTGGACAGGTACATGTAAAAGTATGAGATTAGAGCACTCCCTAACACCATACACAAAAATAGGCTCAAAATGGATTAAAGACCTAAATGTAAGGCCAGAAACTATCAAACTCTTAGAGGAAAACATAGGCAGAACAGTCTATGACATAAATCACAGCAAGATCCTTTTTGACCCACCTCCTAGAGAAATGGGAATAAAAACAAAAATAAACAAATGGGACCTAATGAAACTTCAGAGCTTTTCCACAGCAAAGGAAACCATAAACAAGACCAAAAGACATCCCTCAGAATGGGAGAAAGTATTTGCAAATGAAGCAACTGACAAAGGATTAATCTCCAAAATTTACAAGCAGCTCATGCAGCTCAATAACAAAAAAACAAACAACCCAATCCAAAAATGGGCAGAAGACCTAAATAGACATTTCTCCAAAGAAGATATACAGATTGCCAAGGGACACATGAAAGAATGTTCAACATCATTAATCGTTAGAGAAATGTAAATCAAAACTACAATGAGATATCATCTCACACCAGTCAGAATGGCCATCATCAAAAAATCTAGAAACAATAAATGCTGGAGAGGGTGTGGAGAAAAGGGAACACTCTTGCACTGCTGGTGGGAATGTGAATTGGTACAGCCACTATGGAGAACAGTATGGAGGTTCATTTGAAAACTAAAAATAGAACTACCATATGACCCAGCAATCCCACTACTAGGCATATACCCTGAGAAAACCATAATTAAAAAAGGGACATGTACCAAAATGTTCATTGCAGCTCTATTCACAGTAGCCTGGAGATGGAAACAACCTAAGTGTCCATCATCGGATGAATGGATAAAGAAGATGTGACACATATATACAATGGAATATTACTCAGCCATAAAAAGAAACGAAACTGAGCTATTTGTAATGAGGTGGATAGACCTAGAGTCTGTCATACAGAGTGGAGTAAGTCAGAAAGAGAAAGACAAATACCATACGCTAACACATATATATGGAATTTAAGAAAAAAATATGTCATGAAGAACCTAGGGGTAAAACAGAAGTAAAGACACAGACCTACTTGAGAATGGAGTTGAGGATATGGGGAGGGGGAAGAGTAAGCTGTGACAAAGCGAAAGAGAGGCATGGACATATATACACTACCAAACATAAGGTAGATAGATAGTGGGAAGCAGCCGCATAGCACAGGGAGATCAGCTCAGTGCTTTGTGACCGCCTGGAGGGGTGGGATAGGGAGGGTGGGAGGGAGAGAGACGCAAGAGGGAAGGGATGTGGGAACAGATGTATATGTATGACTGATTCACTTTGTTATAAAGCAGAAACTAATAAAAAAAATCAAAATTAAAAAAAAATCTAGAAACAATAAATGATGGAGAGGGTGTAGAGAAAAGGGAACACTCTTGCACTGCTGGTGGGAATGTGAATTGGTACAGCCACTATGGAGAACAGTATGGAGGTTCCTTAAAAATCTACAAATAGAACTACCATATGACCCAGCAATCCCACTACTGGGCATATGCCCTGAGAAAACCATAATTCAAAAAGAGTCATGTACCAAAATGTTCATTGCAGCTCTATTTAAAATAGCCAGGACATGGAAGCAACCTAAGTGTCCATAATCGGATGAATGGATAAAGAAAATGTGACACATATATACAATGGAATATTACTCAGCCAGAAAAAGAAATGAAATTGAGTTATTTGTAGTGAGGTGGATGGACCTAGAGTCTGTCATACAGAGTGAAGTAAGTCAGAAAGAGAAAGACAAATACCGTATGCTAACACATATATATGGAATCTAAGAAAAAAATGTCATGAAGAACCTAGAGGGGAATAAAGACACAGACCTACTTGAGAATGGACTTGAGGATATGGGGAGGGGGAAGGGTAAACTGGGACAAAGTGAGAGAGTGGCATGGACATATATACACTACCACACGTAAAATAGATAGCTAGTGGGAAGCAGCCACATGGCACAGAGAGATCAGCTCGGTGCTTTGTGACCACCTAGAGGGGTGGGATAGGGAGGGTGGGAGGGAGGGAGATGCAAGAGGGAAGAGATATGGGAACATATGTATATGTATAACTGATTCACTTTGTTATAAAGCAGAAACTAACACACCGTTGTAAAGCAATTATACTCCCCTAAAGATGTTAAAAAAAAAGAAAAAAGAGTAAGAACGACGACATCAAGAAAGAAACAGATATAGATATTAAAAAGTTAATAATAGAATATTATAATAGACTTTTGTATATTAAAAAAATCAACTACCCAAACTCAGTCCAAAAATGTATAGATAAAGTGAATAGATAAACGTATTCATTCATTAAATAAACTGAATTTGTAATTAAAAACTTTCCCACAAAGAAAACTCAGCCCCAGGTGGCTTCCCTGTCAATTCTACCAAACGTTTAAGGAGAAAATAATACCAATTCTGCACAAATTCTTTGTGATAGTTGAAGAAGAGACAATGCCTGCCAATTTATTCTATGAGGCCAGCATTACTCATACAAAAAGAAAACAAAGATATAATCAGAAAAGGAAACTACAGACCAATACCCCCATCACACATAGTTGCAAACATTCTTAATAATATATCAGCATGTTATATCCAATAATGTATAAAAATTAAAATACATCATACCCAGTGAGATCTCTTCTGGGAATAAAAGGCTGGCTTAACTTCAAAATCAATAATTCATCACATTAACAGATGGGAGGAAAAGAAACGAAAAGAAAAAGGAAAACCGTAGAGTCATCTCAAACACAATTTTTTTTTACATAATCCATCATTATTTCCAATAAAACTCTCAGCAGGCTAGAAGAAAATTTACTTCACCTGATAAAGGATATCTATGAAAAACCTACAGCTCTTATCACATCTAGTCCTGAAAGACTGAATATTTTTTCTCAAATATCAGATACAAGACAAAGATGTCTGTTCTCACCACTTACATTCAGTGTTGTATTGGAGGTACTAGCCAGTGAAACAAGAAAAAGAAACAGAAGTCATCCAGGTAGGAAAAGAAGTAAAACTGTCTTTATTTGCAAATGATATGATGGTCTATGCAGAAAAGCCAACAGAATATAAAAAAAAGCTACTTGAACTAATAAATGAGTCAGAAAGATTGTAGGAAAGAAGATCAAAAATTTTTAAATCAATTGTATTTTTTTTGGCCGTGCCACATGGCTTGTGGGCTCTTAGTTCCCCAACTAGGGACAGAACCCTTGTCCTCAGCAATGAAAGCACGGAGCCCCAATCACTGGACCACCAGGGAATTCCCAATTGTGTTTTTGTAACCAACCGTTTTGGAAACAACCGTAAATTGACATTTAAAAAAACATACCACTTATAACAGTATCAAAAAATGTTAAATACATAAGAATAAAAAGATGTGTAAGACTTGGACATTAAAAACTAACACAAACATTGCTGAGAAAAATTGAAGAGAACCTAAATAGATAAAGAGATACATCTTATTCATGGATCAAAAATCTTCTCCCTAAATTGACCTATAATTTCAATGCAATCCCATCAAAACCTTTTCAAGCTTTTTGTCTGGAAGCTGACAAGCTGATTCTAAATTCATACAGAAATGAAAAGGACTTAGAACACGCAAAACAACTTATAAAAGGAGGTCCAAATTTATCTGACTCCAAGATTTATTATAAAGCTATAATAATCAAGAAAGTATGATATTGGTATATAGATAACCTTAAAAATCAATGGAATAGAATAGAGAGTCTAGAAATAGACCCACATATATATAGTCAACTGATCCTTGACATTGGAGAAAGGATAGTCCTCCCAGGAAAATGTGCTGGAATAATTGGATAAAATATATCCTCCCAAACTTTGAATCTATAATTCACATCACATGCAAAATTTAACTCGAAACATATCATAAAACTAATGTCAATCCTAGAACAATAAAGCATAGAACATTCAAAACTCTATAAGAAAACAAACACCCAATTTTTTAAATTAGCAAAAGATTTAAACAGACACACTCCAAGTATGAGACAAAGAGGCACATGACAAGAGGCTCATGGTTAGTTATTCGGGAAGTGGAAATTAAAACCACAATGCAGCAACATGCCACAACTATTAGAATGCCTAAAATGTAGAAGACAGGCCCTACCAGTGGTGGCAAGATGTGAAGTTACCAGAACACTCATACACTGCAGGTCAGAATGTAAAATGTTTCAACCACTTTTGAAAACACTGATAGTTTCTTTAAAAGTTAAACATATGCCTAACAGAAATCCCAGGCATTCCACTCCTTTGGAATTCATCCTAGAGAAAGGAAAGCATAGGTATACACAAAGACTCACAAACATTTATAGCAGCTATATTTGTAATAGCCTAACACTTGGAAACAACCCAAATGTCTGTCCACAGGTGAATGGATAAACAAACCTTGGTATCCACAATAGCAGTAAAAGGCATCAAACTTCTGATAGACGCTGCAACATGGATGAATCTTGGAACAATCATCTGAGTAAAAGAAAGCCGACTAAAACTTGTATGCACAGAAGGATTTTATTTATAAAGAAATTTAGAAAATGCAAACTAATCAATATGGGGGGGAAAAGCAGATCAGTTGTTCCTTAGGGAGGACTGGAGATTGGGGAGCAGGGGGTGACATTGTGGTTGCTAATAAATATATATTCAGTCTTCATCCTCATTCCTTACACAGAGCTCCTAAAATCCTTGGAATTGTCGTAATGAGGGCCATAAAGGTGTATTTTGTTGCTTGCAACAAGTCCCTGCCAACCCCACACTTGAGTTTATGTTAATGAGGTGACTTTTGGAAAACCCCTAAGGATGGGGGCTGGTTGCCAGAGAAAACAACCCATGATTAGACAGTTGGAACTCTCAGTCCCACCCCCTGATTTCCAGAGAGAGACTGGAGGGTGAATCAATCACCAAAGACCTGTGACTTAATCAACCATAGCTATGTAATAAAGCCTCCATAAAAACCCAAAAGTACTGGGTTTGAAGAGCTTCCAGGTCAGTGAAAGTGTGGAGCTTTGGGGAGAGTGGCAGGCCTAGAGAGGCCATGGGAGCTCCATGCCTCTTCCCACAAACCACGCCCTATGCATCTCTTCCATCTGGCCGTTCCTGAGTTACATCCTTTAACAATAAACTAGTAATCTGCTAAGTAAAATGTTTCTCTGAGTTCTGTGAGCCACTCTAGCAAATTAATCAAACCCAAGGAGGGAGTCTTGGGAACCTCTGATCTACAGCCTACTGGTGAGAGGCACAGGTGACAATCTAGACTTGCAATTGGCACCTGAAGTTAAGGGGCAGTCTTTTAGGACTGAGCCCTTAACCTGTGAGGTCTGATGCTACCTCCAAGTAGATAGTGTAGGAATTGAGTTAATTGCTTGGTGGTTTTGGAAAACACACACATCGTAGGGAGTCTAAAGGGAGGGATAATGAAGGGGCAAGAAGAAACTTGAGAATGGTAAATACCTTCAGTATCTTAATTGTGGTGACAGTTTCACAGGTATATACGTATGTTATCAGAAAGTGTATTTCAAATGTGCAGTTTACTGTAGTCAGTCACACCTCAATAAAATGGTGACAACAGTAGTGAAAGCCCACATAACCTATGAAAGGAAGCGGGTATGTGTACTGAGGCTTGGTGGAGGAGCCAGCTCACTGGAAGGGGGGAATAGAGAAAGCTTCAACTCAGACCTGGGATTCTCCAGCTTCTTGCTCTTGAGCTTGGGCAACTCGTGCACTCTCCTTATGCCTCAGTTTCTCCATGCATAAAGCATGCATGAAAGTGAAGACTCACATCTTCTGGGTCAGCTGTGAGCATGAGGCGGTCAGAGCAGGAAAGATGCTGGTCATCAGGCCTCTGATAAGTGTTTGAAACAATTAATAGTGGAGGGATGGTGATGGCAAACACAAGACCTGCCATTGCCAGTTTTGTATATTATACTCACATGTTCAACCCACCTACTCTGCTCTCAGGTAAGAACTATCATGACTGCTGTGTCAGTCAGCTCAGGCTGCACAACAAATACCACAGACTGGGCAGTTTAAACAACAACAGACATTTATTCTCTCACAGTCCTGGAGACTAGAAGTCTAAGGTCAAGGTGTAGGCAGGGCTGGCTTCTCCTGAGGCCTCTCTCCTTGGCCTGTAGATGACCATCTTCTCTCTGTGCCTTCATATGGTCAACCTTTTATGTGTCTGTGTCCTAATCTCCTCTTCTTAGAAGGACATCAGTCGTGTAAGTTCAAGGCCCACGCCAATGACCTTATTCCAACTTAATCACCTCTTTAAAGACCCTGTCTCCAAATAGAGTCACACTCTGAGGTCCTGGGGGTTGGAACTCCGACATATGAATTTGAGGGGTCACAATTTAGTTAATAACGACAGCCATGCTGTAGACGAGCAAACTCATGTCCAGACCTGTTGTAACTTGCAGGAGGCTTTGCAGAAAGTGACCAACAGCCTAGAATTTGACTTTTGGGCAGATGCTGGTTGGGTGCTTGAGATGACCATGGCAGGGGCCATTCCTGGCTGCAGGTGGATAGCTTGGCATTCTCTCCCTCCTGGTAGTGTAGGGATTTGAGTCAAAAAGGGGAGAATGGCAGACCTCCCCCAATGGAAAGAGTCAGGGATGGGGGTTGGGTGGGTAGGCAGAGGCCAAAAGAAGTAAGCCCAGCTGGACACTCCCCAGCAGGTCAGGTGCCAGGGTGAAGAGTCCCACTTAAGCACCCAGACACTTCTCCAGGTTTGCACCTCCTCCCTTTCACCCCTGGGAACCCAGTTAACTGCATCTGGCATGGGATCCCCCAGGTGGGTCGTGCTGATAAAAAAAAACAATTGCAGCCAGTGGAGAGGCAGGGGTTGTGGTACACTTCCTTGAATTCAGCAACAACTGAGATCTACAGCATCCATCACCAGTTTGTGTCAGGCAGAATGTGGATGAAGACAGGGACAGGCCTTTGTAAATATATACACCACTTCTTTATTCATTCACCCACTGACAGACATGTGGTCTCCATGTCTTGACTATTGTAAATAAGGCTGTTATGAACATGGGGATACAAATCTCTCTCCAACATAGTATTTTCATTTCCTTAGGATATATTCTCAGAAGTGGAATTTCTGGATGACATGGCAGTTCTATTTTTAATATTTTGAGGAACCTCTATACTGGTTTCCATACTAGCTGCACTAATTTATAACCCCACCAACAGTACACATGGGTTCCCTTTTTTTCACACGCTCACTAGCACTTGTTATCTCTTGTCTTTCTATGATAGTTATTCTAACAGGTGTGAGAGGATTCCTCATTGTGGTTTTGATTTGCATTTCTCTGATGATTACCAATGCTGTATTCCTTTTCATATACCTGTAGGCCATTCTTATGTCTTTGGGAAAATATCTATTCAGTTCCCTCACTCACTTTTTTTTTTTTTTTTTTTGCGGTACGCGGGCCTCTCACTGTTGTGGCCTCTCCCGTTGCAGAGCATAGGCTCCAGATGCGCAGGCCCAGCGGCCATGGCTCACGGGCCCAGCCGCTCCGTGGCATGTGGGATCCTCGTGGAGCGGGGCACGAACCTGTGTCTCCTGCATCGGCAGGCGGACTCTCAACCACTGCGCCACCAGGGAAACCCGCTTTTGAGTTGTTTTATCAGCCTTTAAAAAGAAGGAAGGGCTTCCCTGGTGGCGCAGTGGTTGGGAGTCCGCCTGCCGATGCAGGGGACACGGGTTCGTGCCCAGGTCCCGGAAGATCCCACATGCTGCGGAGCGGCTGGGCCGGTGAGCCATGGCCGCTGAGCCTGCGCATCTGGAGCCTGTGCTCCGCAACGGGAGAGGCCACAGCAGTGAGAGGCCCACATACCACAAAAAAAAAAAAAAAAAAAAAAAAAAAGGAAATCCTGCCATTCGTGGCAATATGGATGGACCTGGAGGACATTATGCTATGTGAAATAAGCCAAACACGGAAGGACAAATACTCCATGATCCTTGTTATATAAGACATCTAAAACAGTGAAACATACAGCAGTAAACAGTAGAATGATGGCTATGAGGTGATGGGGGACAGGGAAACGGGGAGTTGCTCTTCAAGAGCTATAAAGTTTCAGTTACAGAAGATGAGTAATTCCGGAAATCTGCCGTCCAACATAGTGCCTACCATTAACAGTACAAACAATATACTTAACTGTGCACCTTGAAATCTATTAAGAGTGTAGATCTCATGGTATTTGTTCTTACCACAATTTTAAACACACACACACAACAAAGGGACAGGAGGAAACTTTTGGTTGTGATGGATATGTCTATTACCTTGACTGTGGTGATGGCTTCATGGGTGTAGGCATATGTCCAAACTCACTAAATCGTATACATTAAGTATGTGCAGTTTTTGTATATCAATTATATCTCAGTACAGCTCAGGGGTGGAATGTATTTGACCACAGGGTCCTTTCTTCATGTAATACCTAATAAATATATCCTGAACCTGGTTTTCTGAGAATCTTCCCATGGGAAACATGGCCTCATCCAACAAAGAGCCTTTTAGTTTCTTGAACAGTGAAATGAAGGACAGTGCTTGAAGAACACACATCTTGGCAGAATTACTAAAAAGCTCATACAGTCAGCTGAGAAGGGAGAGTCAGATCTGGTGGTGACATTCATGACAGGAAAAAAAGGAAGGATGAGGAGGTCTACTGGGAACATTTTGATTATGGTGGTCAATGGAGCAGCCTCTAAGGTCAACTGCCTTACTAACTAACTGTGTGATGCTGGACAAGTGATGGAACCTCTCTGAGCCTTAGCAGCTTCATCCATGAAAAGGAAAGAGAGGAGCCGGAGGAAGATGGCGGAAGAGTAAGACGCGGAGATCACCTTCCTCCCCACAGATACATCAGAAATTCATCTACACGTGGAACAACTCCAACAGAACACCTACTGAACGCTGACAGAAGACCTCAGACCCCCCAAAAGGCAAGAAACTCCCCACATACCTGGGTAGGTCAAAAGAAAAAAAGAATAAACAGAGACAATAGGATATGGACGGGACCTGCACCAGTGGGAGGGAGCCGTGAAGGAGGGAAGGTTTCTACACACTACAAGCCCCTTCGAGGGCGGAGACTGCAGGTGGCGGAGGGGGAAAGCTTCGGAGTAGCGGAGGAGAGCACAGCAACAGGGGTGTGGAGGGCAAAGCAGAGAGATTTTGGCACAGAGGATCGGTGCCCTCAGGCACACACCAGCCCGAGAGACTTGTCTGCTCGGCCGCCAGGGCGGGCGGGGCTGGGAGCTGAGGCTCGGGTATCGGCTTTCAGTCGGAGCGCAGGGAGAGGTCTGGGGCTGGCGGCAGGAAGAGACCCTGAAGGGGTTAGTGCTAGCCCGGAGGGAGTCCGGGGAAAGGGTCTGGAGCTACCGGAGAGGCAAGAGACTTTTTTCCCTTTTGTTGCCTGGTGCGCGAGGAGAGGGCATTCCCCTCCCTCCCCTCTGCCTGAGTGAGCCAGAGCCCCCGAATCAGCGGCTCCTTTAAACCCGTCCTGTCTGAGCGAAGAACGGACGCCCTCCGGCGACCTACGCGCAGAGGCGGGGCCAGGTCCAAGGCTGAGACCCGGGAGCTGTGAGAGCAGAGACAGGGAAATCTCTCTGTGCAGCCTCCGAGGCAGCGGATTAAAGCTCCACGGTCCATTTGATGTGCCCTGCGTCTGTGGAGTGCATGAATGGACAGCGAATCATCCCAAATTGAGGAAGTGGACCTTGAGGACAAGATTTAAGACTTCCCCCCCCCTTTTTTTTCCCTCTTTTTACAACGAATTATCTCAAATTAAGGAGGTGGACTTAGCAAGATTTCAGACTTTTCGCCCTTTTCCTCTTTTTACAACGAATTATCCCAAATCGAGGAGGTGGACTTGGAGAGCAAGATTTTTGATTTTTCCCCCTGCTCTCTTTTTGTGAATGTGTATGTGTAATCTTCTGTGTAAGATTCTCTCTGTATAGCTTTGCTTCCACCATATGTCCCAGGGTTCTTTCGGTCCGTGTTTTTTTTCAATAATTACTTTTTAATTTTAATAACGCTACTATATTTCATACTTTATTCTATTTTATTTTACCGGCTCTTTCTTTTTTTCCTCCCTTCCCTTCCTCCCTCCCTCCCTCCGCTCCTCCTTTCCTTCTTTCTTTTTCTTTCCTCCATCCCTCCCTCCCTCCCACCCTTCTTCTTTCCACTTTCTTTTTCTTTCCTTCCTCCCTCCCTCCCTCCCTCCTGTCTTTCTTTCTTTCTTTCCTTCCTCCCTCCCTCTCTTCTTCCATTCACTCTTCCTTTTGCTTTCATTCCTCCCTCCCTCCCTCCTTTCTTTCCTTTCTTTCCATCCTTCCTCCCTCCCTCCTTTCTTTCTTTCTTCCTTCCTTCCTTCCTTACTTCCCTTCTTCCTTTCTTTCAATCTCTCTTTCTTTCTTCTACTAATTATTTCTTTCTACTTTTTCTCACTGTTATTCTGAGCCGGGTGGATGAAAGGCTCTTGGTGCTGCAGCCAGGAGTTAGTGCTGTGCCTCTGAAGTGGGAGAGCCAACTTCAGGACACGGGTCCACAAGAGACTTCCCAGCTCCACATAATATCAAGCAGCGAAAATCTCCCAGGGATCTCCATCTCAACACCAGCACCCAGCTTCAGCCAACGACCAGCAAGCTACAGTGCTGGTCACCCTATGCCAAGCAACTAGCAAGGCAGGAACACAACCCCACCCATTAGCAGAGAGGATACCTAAAAACATAATAAGGCCACAGGCACCCCAAAACACACCACCAGACGTGGACCTGTCCACCAGAAAGACAAGATCGAGCTTCAACCACCAGAACACAGGCATTAGTCCCCCCCACCAGGAAGCCTACACAACCTACTGAAACAACCTTAGCCACGGGGGACAGACACCAAAAACAACGGGAACTACGAATCTGCAGCCTGCAAAAAGGAGACCCCAAACACAGTAACATAAGCAAAATGAGAAAGCAGAAAAACACACAGCAGGTGAAGGAGCAAGATAAAAACCTACCAGACCTAACAAATGAAGAGGTAATAGGCAGTCTACCTGAAAAAGAATTCAGAATAATGATAGTAAAGCTGATCCAAGATTCTATTTCCCAGATCCAAAATCTTGGAAATAGAATAGACAATATGCAAGAAACAGTTAACAAGGACCTAGAAGAACTAAAGATGAATCAAGCATCGATTAAAAACACAATAAATGAAATGAAAAATACTCTAGATGGGATCAATAGCAGAATAACTGAGGCAGAAGAACGGATAAGTGAGGTGGAAGATAAAATAGTGGAAATAACTGATGCAGAGAAAAATAAAGAAAAAAGAATGAAAAGAACAGAGGACAGTCTCAGAGACCTCTGGGACAACATTAAATGCACCAACATTCGAATTATAGGGGTTCCAGAAGAAGAAGAGAAAAAGAAAGGGACTGAGAAAATATTTGAAGAGATTATAGTTGAAAACTTCCCTAATATGGGAAAGGAAATAGTTAATCAAGTCCAGGAGGCACAGAGAGTCCCATACAGAATAAATCCAAGGAGAAATATGCCAAGACACATATTAATCAAACTGTCAAAAATTAAACACAAAGAAATCATATTAAAGGCAGCAAGGGAAAAACAACAAATAACACACAAGGGAATCCCCATCAGGTTAACAGCTGATCTCTCAGCAGAAACTCTACAAGCCAGAAGGGAGTGGCAGGACATAATTAAAGTGATGAAGGAGAGAAACCTGCAACCAAGATTACTCTACCCAGCAAGGATCTCATTCAGATTTGATGGAGAAATTAAAACGTTTACAGACAAGCAAAAGCTGAGAGAGTTCAGCACCACCAAACCAGCTTTACAACAAATGCTAAAGGAACTTCTCTAGGCAAGAAACACAACAGAAGGACTATACCTACAATAACGAACCCAAAGCCATTAAGGAAATGGGAATAGGAACATACATATCAATAATTACCTTAAATGTAAATGGACTAAATGCTCCCACCAAAAGACACAGAGTGGCTGAATGGATACAAAAACAAGACCCATATATATGCTGTCTACAAGAGACCCACTTCAGACCTAGAGACACATACAGATTGAAAGTAAGGGGATGGAAAAAGATATTCCATGCAAATGGAAATCAAAAGAAAGCTGGAGTAGCAATTCTTATATCAGACAAAATAGACTTTAAAATAAAGACTATTAGAAGAGACAAAGAAGGACACTACATAACGATAAAGGGATCGATCCAAGAAGAAGATATAACAATTGTAAATATTTATGCACCCAACATAGGAGCACCTCCATACATAAGGCAAATACTAACAGCCATAAAAGGGGAAATCGACAGTAACACAATCATAGTAGGGGACTTTAACACCCCACTTTCACCAATGGACAGATCATCCAAAATGAAAATAAATAAGGAAACACAAGCTTTAAATGATACATTAAACAAGATGGACTTAATTGATATTTATAGGACATTCCACCCAAAAACAACAGAATACACATTTTTCTCAAGTGCTCATGGAACATTCTCCAGGATAGATCATATCTTGGGTCACAAATCAAGCCTTGGTAAATTTAAGAAAATTGAAATTGTATCAAGTATCTTTTCCGACCACAATGCTATGAGACTAGACATCAATTACAGGAAAAGATCTGTAAAAAATACAAACACATGGAGGCTAAACAATACACTACTCAATAATGAAGTGATCACTGAAGAAATCAAAGAGGAAATTAAGAAATACTTAGAAACAAATGACAATGGAGACACGAAGACCCAAAACCTATGGGACGCAGCAAAAGCAGTTCTAAGGGGGAAGTTTATAGCAATACAATCCCACCTTAAGAAACAGGAAACATTTCGAGTAAACAACCTGACCCTGCACCTAAAGCAATTAGAGAAAGAAGAACAAAAAACCCCCAAAGTTAGCAGAAGGAAAGAAATCATAAAGATCAGATCAGAAATAAATGAAAAAGAAATGAAGGAAACGATAGCAAAGATCAACCAAACTAAAAGCTGGTTCTTTGAGAAGATAAACAAAATTGACAAACCATTAGCCAGACTCATCAAGAAAAGAAGGGAGAAGACTCAAATCAGTAGAATTAGAAATGAAAAAGGAGAAGTAACAACTGACACTGCAGAAATACAAAAGATCATGAGAGATTACTATAAGCAACTCTATGCCAATAAAATGGACAACCTGGAAGAAATGGACAAATTCTTAGAAATGCACAACCTACCAAGACTGACTCAGGAAGAAATAGAAAATATGAATAGACCAATCACAAGCACTGAAATTGAAACTGTGATTAAAAATCTTCCATCAAACAAAAGCCCAGGACCAGATGGCTTCACAGGCGAATTCTATCAAACATTTAGAGAAGAGCTAACACCCATCCTTCTCAAACTCTTCCAAACAATATCAGAGGAAGGAACACTCCCAAACTCATTCTACGAGGCCACCATCACCTTGATACCAAAACCAGGCAAGGATGTCACAAAGAAAGAAAACTACAGGCCAATATCACTGATGAACATAGATGCAAAAATCCTCAACAAAATACTAGCAAACAGAATCCAACAGCACATTAAAAGGATCATACACCATGATCAAGTGGGGTTTATTCCAGGAATGCAAGGATTCTTCAATATACGCAAATCAATCAATGTGATACACCATATTAACAAGTTGAAGGAGAAAAACCATATGATCATCTCAATAGATGCAGAGAAAGCTTTCGACAAAATTCAACACCCATTTATGATAAAAACCCTGCAGAAAGTAGGCATAGAGGGAACTTTCCTCAACATAATAAAGGCCATATATGACAAACCCACAGCCAACATTGTCCTCAATGGTGAAAAACTGAAACCATTTCCACTAAGATCAGGAACAAGACAAGGCTGCCCACTCTCACCACTCTTATTCAACATAGTTTTGGAAGTTTTAGCCACAGCAATCAGAGAAGAAAAGGAAATAAAAGGAATCCAAATTGGAAAAGAAGAAGTAAAGCTGTCACTGTTTGCAGATGACATGATACTATACATAGAGAATCCTAAAGATGCTACCGAAAAACTACTAGAGCTAATCAATGAATTTGGTAAAGTAGCAGGATACAAAATTAATGCACAGAAATCTCTGGCATTCCTGTACACTAATGATGAAAAATCTGAAAATGAAATCAAGAAAACACTCCCATTTACCATTGCAACAAAAAGAATAAAATATCTAGGAATAAACCTACCTAAGGAGACAAAAGACCTGTATGCAGAAAATTATAAGACACTGATGAAAGAAATTAAAGATGATATAAATAGATGGAGAGATATACCATGCTCCTGGATTGGAAGAATCAATATTGTGAAAATGACTCTACTACCCAAAGCAATCTACAGATTCAATGCAATCCCTATCAAACTACCACTGGCATTTTTCACAGAAGTAGAACAAAAAATTTCAAAATTTGTTTGGAAAAACAAAAGACCCCGAATAGCCAAAGCAATCTTGAGAACGAAAAACGGAGCTGGAGGAATCAGGCTGCCTGACTTCAGACTATACTACAAAGCTACAGTAATTAAGACAGTGTGGTACTGGCATAAAAGCAGAAAGATAGATCAGTGGATCAGGATAGAAAGCCCAGAGATAAACCCACGCACATATGGCCAACTTATCTTTGATAAAGGAGGCAGGAATGTACAGTGGAGAAAGGACAGCCTCTTCAATAAGTGGTGCTGGGAAAACTGGACAGGGACATGTAAAAGTATGAGATTAGATCATTCCCTAACACCATACACAAAAATAAGCTCAAAATGGATTAAAGACCTAAATGTAAGGCCAGAAACTATCAAACTCTTAGAGGAAAACATAGGTAGAACACTCTATGACATAAATCACAGCAAGATCCTTTTGGACCCACCTCCTAGAGAAATGGAAATAAAAACAAAGATAAACAAATGGGACCTAATGAAACTTCAAAGTTTTTGCACAGCAAAGGAAACCATAAACAAGACCAAAAGACAACCCTCAGAATGGGAGAAAATATTTGCAAATGAAGCAACTGTCAAAGGATTAATCTCCAAAATTTATAAACAGCTCATGCAGCTCAATAGCAAAAAAACAAACAACCCAATCCAAAAATGGGCAGAAGACTTAAATAGGCATTTCTCCAAAGAAGATATACAGACTGCCAACAAACACATGAAAGGATGCTCAACATCATTAATCATTAGAGAAATGCAAATCAAAACTACAATGAGATATCATCTCACACCAGTCAGAATGGCCATCATCAAGAAATCTAGAAACAATAAATGCTGGAGAGGGTGTGGAGAAAAGGGAACACTCTTGCACTGCTGGTGGGAATGTGAATTGGTACAGCCACTATGGAGAACAGTATGGAGGTTCCTTAAAAAACTAAAAATAGAACTACCATATGACCCAGCAATCCCACTACTAGGCATATACCCTGAGAAAACCATAATTCAAAAAGAGACATGTACCAAAATGTTCATTGCAGCTCTATTCACAATAGCCCGGAGCTGGAAACAACCTAAGTGTCCATCATCGGATGAATGGATAAAGAAGATGTGGCACATATATACAATGGAATATTACTCAGCCATAAAAAGAAACGAAACTGAGCTATTTGTAATGAGGTGGATAGACCTAGAGTCTGTCATACAGAGTGGAGTAAGTCAGAAAGAGAAAGACAAATACCGTATGCTAACACATATATATGGAATTTAAAAAAAAAAAATGTCATGAAGAACCTAGGGGTAAAACGGGAATAAAGACACAGACCTACTTGAGAATGGACTTGAGGATATGGGGAAGGGGAAGGGTAAGCTGTGACAAAGGGAAAGAGAGGCATGGACATATATACACTACCAAACGTAAGGTAGATAGATAGTGGGAAGCAGCCGCAGAGCACAGGGAGATCAGCTCGGTGCTTTGTGACCGCCTGGAGGGGTGGGATGGGGAGGGTGGGAGGGAGGGAGATGCATGAGGGAGGGGATGTGGGAACAGATGTATATGTATGACTGATTCACTTTGTTATAAAGCAGAAACTAATAAAAAAAAAAAGGAAAGAAAAATTAGAAATTGCTTATTGGGCAGTTGTAGGATCAAATAAGATAAGCTGAGTAAAACTGTGCATGAAACATAGTAAGAATTCAATCACTACAAATTATTATGACTTTAAGATCACCCAAGGGGGGACATCCCCATCTATTGGGTATGTAAATCTGACACTCAGGGGAAATGTGAGTTAAAATTTTGCAAATCATAAGGATGTGGCTTCTCTTTTCTCATGCCCTGTGTGTCTATCCATGACCATCATATGGCAACGGTGTCCCCCTCATTCCAAATTCCAGTATGGCTCCCATCCCCATGAAATAACCCAACATATATGCCTGGGCAGGGAACTCTATTTCTTTGAGGCCCATGACATTCTGTTTTTCTGCTTTCCATGTTCAGCTCCTTATTACTCTCAACTGCCAGCCTTCTCCACATCCTGTTCATGCATTATCTATTTTGCCACCTGGCTTACACTTTTCTTAACCTATGGATTCTTCTATGCAATTTCATTCTACGCATTGTTTACTTTGTTCAATCATTTCTGCATCATCTGATATGTTTTTACTTTTGGAGTATATGATAGGTTCCTTCACCAAGCCCAACATGCCTCAAATCAATTGCATCATTTTGTATCTTCTATTTGGGGTCATCACCACCCACCTAGTCACTCAAGCTAAAAAGGATGAAGTCACTCTTGCCACATTTCTGTCCTTCATTCATTTACAACATCAAGTAAACAACCAACCCCACTCACTTTATCTCCAAAGTATATGGGTATATATAAATATTAAATGCACAACTTATAAATCAATATAGACACATGTAAACATACTGTTTAAATGTATAAATTACATATTCAAATTCTCCTTCCTCTGTTACTACCCCAGTTCAAGTCCTATCTTTTCTCAACTGAACTTCTTAAAGTCTCCCTGATCACCTCCCTGACCCTGGCTTTATCCCCTTCAAATCCACCTTCCACAGAATCTAAAACACAAATCTGAGACACAACTTCCTCACTGACATGACTCAGTCACATGTCATTGACCACAAAGGAGTTAAGGTCCCTGGCCCTAAGAACCTTCCTTGCAGCTCTGGGCACATCCGCAGCCACTTCCTTCATCACAATTCACTGCAGGGCTCTCAATTCCATGGGTCGATGAACTTGAGGAGAAAAAAAGTAAACTTTTCAAGTTCACTAACCTGTAATAAAATCTAGCATTTCTTTGGTTACGGTTGTCAGCAACAAACTGCAATAAGGTTAGCAATACCTGTGACTTTGTCACCCACAGAAACCATAGACATTTTCATACATGATTTCAAATATAGTTCCTACTGATATCTAAAAATATCATTTACACATATTTCTGCTGCAAATCATGGTGACAGTCAGGCCTGAAATTCACTGCACATGACTGAGTCTTTCTGTCTTCGGGAGCACATGCAACGCAGCAGACCAGCCAGGGCAGAGCTGTGCCCACCAGATGTGAAGTTCCATGTTCTCAATTGCATGGCAAGTCTATGCTGTCTGATGTCCCCTGTCTACAAAGTTCTTTGTCCACATATTTGAAAACAGAGTTTTGTAAATACTTGGAAACACCTCAGGACTCTGAAAAGTTATTTCTGTCTTGACGGCATCAACATTGTGCCATGAACCTGCCATGCTTTTCTTTATCACACAGTACTGATGATGTTGATGGAGTCAGAGATGAACGCCTCAATCTCAGGACTGAATTATTACTGCTGCTGGTTCAACATTTGTAACCATCAAATCAAAATATGAACATGATGGATAGCCAACATGACATGAGCATGGATTGTCAAAATGACCTTCCCACACACAGCTTAATGTTCTTCTTCAAACTAAGCAGCAACTGTCTTCACAGTCTTTTAAAATATGAATTTTAAATTGCCTATATATTAAATGTATCACCTTGTTGTTTAATGAGTTAACCAAAAGCCCATATATTGTCATATTACAAAAGCTTTGAGAATGTATTGCTGGTGAGAATGTATCTCAGTGCAACTGGTTTCTCTTAAAATATCATGTATTTTATTTTAGGCACTTACATGCCTTTAAGCACTTTAGGCACTTTTTTGGAAAGGGGTCTATGGGCTTCATCTCAATGCCAAAGGGTCCATCACACAGATGGACGGGAGCCCGCATGACTCCACCTGGTAGCCATAATCCCCCACCTTTGCTCACCTGGTTCTCTCTAGAACAGGGACTTTCTATTGCAGAGAGGGTTCCTGGACCCTCTTCCCCACCTGGAACAGAGCAGTACTTCTCTGTCCCCGTGATATCCTGTCACATACCCCCTGATGCTGCACATAAAAAATGTGTTCTAATAATCACTTTGTCAACCTTGTCCTTTATTTCAGGACAGCCTTGGGGGTTGGGACAACCTGTTCTTTCTTCTTCATCTTTGAACATCCAACACCCAGACCAAGCCTGTCATATTGTAGGTGCTGGGTGTTTGAGGACAAAAGGGTGATCTCTTCCAACAGAGATACAGAGCAAAGAACACCACAGCTTCCTGGAAGTGTATGAAGTACTAACAGTAACAGAAGGACATCCAAGTCTGATTGGGGCCGTGAAGGAAGGCCTGACTGAGTCAGAGATTTTGAGCTAAAACTGGGGGAATAGTCTTAGTCCATTCAGGTTGCTATAATAAAAAACTACAGCCTGAATAGCTTATAAACAACAGCCATTCATTTTTCATTTCTCACAGTTTTGGAGGCTGGAAGTTCAGCATGGTTGGGTCCTGGTGAGGACTCTCTTCTGAGATGCAGATAGTTGACTTTTCACTGTGTCTTCACATGGTGGAAGCTACAAGGGATCTCTCTGGACCCTTTATTATAATGGCACTAATCCCATTCATGAGGACTCTGCCCTCATGATCTAGTCACCTCTCAAAGACCCCACTCCTAACATCATCACCTTGGGGGTTAAGGTTGCAACATATGTGTTTTGGGGAGACACAAACATTCAGACCACAGCAGGGAGGGTTAGTAATATGTCATTCTGACAAGCAAACGTTGGGCCATCTATGTAAAAAAGGCAGCATGTGAATCAGGTGTGGGGGCATGAAAGGGAGGCACGCACATCCCAAATGTGGCCAGAGATCGAACCAGTTGGACAGACTCAGAGACAGGCTGTAAGGAAAGGACAGGGGACACTGTATGCCAAAGGAACAAACTTCATTCCGTAAGACTTGCATTTTTTAAAATCCCTTCTCTGCTGTGTGGATTAATTGGATGAGGGCTAAATCAAGGACAGGAAATTCAAAAGGGTATTACATTAACGCAGCGGGATCAAAAGTTCCCCAAATGAGATGGTGCCTGAGGGATGCTGAGCCAAGAGGGAGTGAAGGGGAAGTTGCCACACATTGAACAGCTTCAGGAAGTGCTTTAGGAAACTGTATCTTTTGTTTGTTTGTTTTGTTTTTATTTTTAGCTGTGTTGGGTCTTCGTTGCTGTGCACGGACTTTCTCTAGTTGCGGCGAGTGGGGGCTACTCTTCGTTGTGGTGCGCAGGCTTCTCATTGTCGTGGCTTTTCTTGTTGCAGAGCACGGGCTCTAGGTGCACAGGCTTCAGTAGTTGTGGCATGCGGGCTCAGTAGTTGTGGCTCGTGGGCTCTAGAGAGCAGGCTCAGTAGTTGTAGTGCACGGGCTTAGTTGCTCCACGGCATGTGGGATCTTCCCGGGCCAGGGATCGAACCCATGTTCCCTGCATTGGCAGGCAGATTCTTAACCATTACACCACCAGGGAAGCCAGAAACTGTATCTTTATAGCATGTGTGATGGTTAATTTTAGTTGTTAACTTGTCTGGGCCACAGTGCTCAGATATTTGGTCCAATATCATTTTGGATGTTTCTGTGAGGTGCTTTTAGATGAGATTAACAATCGAATCAGTAAACTTTGAGTAAAGCAGATTACTCTCCCCAGTGCAAGTGGGACTTGTCCAATCAGTTGAAGTCCTGAATAGAATATAAAGGCTGACTTCCTCCAAGAAAGGGAGAATTCTCCAGCAGACTGTCTTCAGAATCCATGCACAGTGTCAGCTCTTCCTGATTCTACAACACAAGGTCTTTGGACTCGAACTGCAACTCCTTCCTGAGTCTCCAACTGGCAAGCCTTCTTCTTCAGACTTTGGACTCACCAAGCTTCCATAATCTCATGAACCACTTCCTTAAAATAAATCTCATATAGATGTAGATGTAGGTGTAGGTGTAGATATCTATAACTACACATGTCCTATTGGTTCTATTTCTCTGGAGAAACCTCATGTGGCACACATTCTCCAAAGAGAAAGAAGCAGCACTTCCACTCCCTCATTCTATAAAATGAACACAGAGGAAGACAACTGAATAGACACAGTAAATGACATAGGACAGAGCCAAGAATGAGCAAGGGCTCTGTGTGGTGACAACTATTAACAACTCCTGCTCTGTGGATGATGACCTGCAGAACTAAGAAGACTTCTCCATTTTCACAGCTCTTTTTCTTCTGTAAAGAGTTTTGCGGATGGTGAAACAGGAGTATCAAAATAAGGCTTGCTCCCCATGGCTGTGGATCCCTAGCTGGGGGTCCTGGGGCATGATGGTAACATGCTTGGCAGGGTTGGTGCACAGGCCAGTGTCAGAGTAGGCCCTCAGGTCAGACCCACAGACCCCTGTCACGTGCCTGAGGGACCAATAATCTTTCTCTAGGTCAGACCCGTAAGCAGGAAGATGTGAGACCCAGCTTGGATCACTGGTCCTTGCAAGCAAGTGATCTGTGTGAGGCCGACCTGAGGGGATCTTCTGACACTGGCCTGAGTGCCAGCTTCACCAAGTATATGACCTGTATGTCTGACCTCGTGAAAAATTCTTGTTTTGAATCTCTACAGTCAGGGATAGCCCAACCCGAGCTGTCTCTTTTGAGGAAACCAAACTTTAGTCAGGATCCTCTGAGCCCTGTTCTCAACTAGACCATGTCCTTGGCCTGCCAGTCCATTTTTAGCAAGAATTCAGCTAAGCCAGTTTATCAATAATCCCCCTACCTTTGATCCCTAACCAAGGTCCTCTTAGTAATTTTCCACTGTCTCCCTCACCCCACCCACCTGTTGGCTGTAACCCCCCACTTATATTCAGTGTCGGGTTCGATCCCTCTCACCTACTACAATAGTCTTGAATTAAGTTTTCCTTGCCTGTTTAACTAATTGAGTGCAAGTTTTCTTTTACATTTTTACAACACATCTAAAATTGTCTTTTGGGTCCCTATCTGGGACACAAACATCCCAAGAAGGTGAGACTTTTCTTTACCTGCACACGCATGATTCCCAATGCTAGATGCATCTTCATAGTTAAAACTGACACATCTTCTCATGTTTAACTGACACTGGTTAGGACTGTCACTTTTGCTTTTGACCCAAAGGAGGAAAACAAACCCAGATGGTCTGACTGGGAGAAAGGCAGACAAACACTGTAATTGGCACTCGGATACAGATCCAGCCACAAGTCCTCCCATTGCCTGAGTATTCACCCAATGCAGACTAGGAAGATTGCCTGAAGCCAGACTGCCCAGGAGTCGTTTATAAATTTTGTGGCTTGGGATAAATCTTTAATCTCTTATGTGCTTTAGATTCCTCATCTGTAAGAGTTATAATCAGCAATCGTGTGTTCTGTAGAGTTGTGGAGAGGGTGAAATGAGCTCATTTAAGTGACAAGGTTGAAAGAGCACCCGACACTTTGAATTGCCAATGTGCAATTCTTCTCTTGGTGGAATGGGTGAGTATCTGGGACCTAAGACAGACAGGGAAGACCTTTCTAACTTGTGGAACCACCTAATGACGAAAGGGTTGATTTGTGAGGACGTGAGCTCCTTGCCCCAGGCAGCATTCTACCAAAAAGATTTCTTGTCAACTTCTTCAGGAGACTGTGGAAGGAAGATCAAAATGGAGTATCACTAAGACAGCTCTCTAAAATAGAGCCAGGAATCCACTGAGGAACTATGACTTATGCACATCTCAACCTGGATAGAATCTGATCTTTTGACCACTTATTGTCCTAACAAAGGCATCCAGAACATCTACCAGAAACTCAAGATACTCATCAGACCCTTACCCTAAAATAACTCATGATTCCTTAGGGACAAATACATCCTGACTTGCTCTTGTCAAGCAACTTTAACAATCTGTGGCTTTTGTCTTTATAAGCCCCTGACTTTCTCTTCCCCAGAACAGTCTTTTGGTTTTACCAAATCTGTGTCTCCCAAATTGCAATTCTTAAGACCCTAAATAAGCCTTTTTTTTTCTTTTTCAACAAGATAGAAGATGTTTATTGTGTCTTTCTATGTCTCAACCACTTTTGTGGAAGTCAATCATTGCAGGCAAGCTTTGAACGAGGTAATGGCATTTGGCTCTCCCTTTCTTAAAAACGAAGAGCTCACCACAGCTGGAAAAAAAAAAAAATGTGTTGGCCTTCATTGGGCCAGGTGCGCCTATAAGGAAGGCAGGATGTGTCACTTGCTGACCTCTTCCCCAAAATTCATCCTCTGGCTGAGCTTTAGAAATTAATCAGTTAATATAAGATGTCTAACTGAAAGAAGAGTATTACTTTATTTTTTAACTGAAATGTAAAGTTAAAATATGAAACTGACTTACGTCATTTTCCTTTCTAACTGTCCATAATGTTAACCGAGAGGGCACCAAATCTAAAGGACTGCATTTGGCGAGGAAATCGGACCTTGAGTTTGTGGTTTTCAATCTGGTCCGATGGCTGCTTATAAAGTAAGGTGGTAAGTATGTGGTTTTTAGTATTTCCGCGTTTGGAGTATAGGGGTGTGTAGGCATTGATTTTGTGGGTTGGTGGTATCTCAGAGGAAACCTGGGTGCTCCTAAGTGGTCGCGCGGTGCGCCACTCTCCAGCGAACACGGTCGGACGTCAGCCCTTGAGTATGAACTGTGGCGGCCGCGTGGCCGACCCGGAGGTTGTATCCACGTTTGGTCAGTGGGAGCACGTTTTCCTGGCTGCCCGGCCGGCTGCCCTGGCTGGAGCGTCTACCTGAGGGCTTATCCATAGCAGGGCCGCCATTGGTCAAACTGCAAGGGGAGAGGAGGAACCCCGCGTTGAAGCACCCTGGGTGTGCTTAACGTGATTAGAGTTGCAGCAAAACGTTTTTTGTTTAAAGACAGCACGTTAGGGTTTGGAAATGTACGCATGTTTAGTGGCTTATGTTCTGGGAGTTAATTCATTCTCAGTTGAGTAGGTCGCCTTCAGTTCACAACACAAAATAATGTTAACTGAACCTAGACTGCGGTTCGTGCTGGCTAATTTGTATTTTCGGCTAAGTCGGGACTACTTTTGCATCTAGGCTTTGTCTGGTAGGGACTAGCATCCCCTGCGATCCGCACGCATCGTCTAAGGGGCTTCTGACCCGACGGCGGGCTGCCAGTGTGAATGCACAGGCCAGGGGAGGGCTGCAGTGGTGAATCCGAACTTGGCTGGATCAGTCTAGGATTTTTATAATCTTAATGAAATTTATGAAAGTGGAAGTGGGGTTTGAAAATGATGTTTATCCACCAAAGGCAAAAGCAGCCTATTCAATCTGTCGATCCGGAAGCTGGGAAATCGAGACTGGGGTCTTGGGCCGGCTGGCTTCACCGTGACAGTCGCTGAAAACTGGAGGCGCCGCCCCAGCTACTGTTCACTGTGGGTGAAGCCAGTGAAAAACAAAACAGTCAGAAGCAGAAGACACAGCCAAGGACTGTGTTTAGAGCTATTTTTACATTTCAAATTAGGAATTTTGCACACAAAAAGTCGCCTGGGATAGGTTTTATACATAAGCAGGGGAATTTGGCTTTTTAAAGGTCCTGTTGAAATCCAGCCTCCTGAAAGGTCTGGTGAAGATTTTGGCGCTATGTCAATGATATGTAGTGTCTATGCGAAGGAGGGGATCTGAGGGTGCAAGACTCAGGCGGAGTATGCATATGGTTGGGCATGCATACAGCAGCTATATTCTGTGAGAAAGAAAATAGTAAAAGAACCAGTTAGTAACTTACTGTGTCAACACTATGACACATTTTGCATTCCAATAACTAGGTGTCTTGGTTTGAATCCGGGAAGTCAAATCACTTGGGCTGACAAATCATTGTACTAGTGAAGACAAGTCACTAATGATCAGAACTTATTGCGGACATTGGGACAATTGTCCCCCAGATACAGGCCGGAAAGAACTCCAAGTGTGGGCTAACCCTGACTCCATTCAAAATAAACTTCTTTGTCTAGGTCAGAGGTATATGTTCTGCAGAGAGGAAGATGTGAGACCCAGCGGCCAAGGCATGGGATTTATTGGCCCATCAAAGCAAATGCTGTCATTTCTCCTCCAGCTGCCAGCAAGCAGAAGGGGCGGAGAAGCCACCTGCAGGCCAACCTGTGAGCTGGGGGATGGCTGGGCTTGGCTCTGTCTGTAACCAACCGTAACCAAGCATGGGAAAGAAACAGGAGTTACTGTTACATTTCCCTCTGCTGATGCATCTATGCCATCTCTCTGGCCCGGTGGTGGTTTCCCTGGTTACAATGAACCCTTCCTAGGAAATCTGGAGGACAGCGACAGTGGGCGCTGGGGGGACATGGCGGTTGTTCTGTACTAAGCTTTCCTAACAGACATAGTTGAGGGTACCGCCATGCTCCAGGTTAGAAGCCAGGAAGAAACTGTAGGGAAAACAGTAATGCATAACCTTGATGACACTTCAAATGTGAGTTGTGCCGACATTTCTTGGCCACCAGGAATGAAGGTGATTGGAGGGTTTGTGTTACTAGCAAGAGATTCACAGCTGCAGTAGGACTCACCTGGTGCCTGGAGGGTGGATTCGAGTGGGTTAATATAATTTATGAAACAAACACTAGGAAATGTGCCCATGCTGTTCTTGACTCCAGGAACATCCTTGCCTTTCCTTTCCCTTTTATCAACACACAGCTCTTTTTATTCCCCATTGAAATTTTTCCTGACATTTCTAGACATGAGGCAGCAGCCTCTTCTGAACACTGGAAGTTCCACGCTCCACTGGGGACCATGCAGTGGAGAAGTAATTGCTTTTGAACTCTTCCTTCTGCTGAGTGACCATTCACACCCCACCCTCCCATTGGACTGTGAGATTAGCGCAACACAAATTGTCATTTATACATCTGTGTTTCTCACCCACCATGCTGAACACCCTGACAGGCAAAGAACAGGGAGCCCCTGCAGTTGTTTGGAGTGAGCCCGGACAGGTACGACCAGAGAGCACTTGGACCTTTCCTGGCCCGTCTCACTCTATGCCCTGTACAGGAATCCAACAAGCCGCCAAGGGTCATGTCAGCACTTCTCTGCTTTTAAAGACTAACAAGTCAATTCACTGAGCAATGCAGGGTATTCCTGGCCATTTAGTTAGTTGGAGTCCTAGTTTGCATGGTTATTCCTTTCTCTAGGCAGGAAAAAAAAAAACCCTTCTCCAGTTCCTTAGAGCAGAGCCCTGGAACAAATATATTAATTGATAAAGTTTCTACCTTCCTACCATTTCTTGATCTCTCAAACACATAGTAGAATATGCACCAATTTTTCTACTTTATTGTTATTGGCATAATCATAATGCAAATTGTACACCCACAGGACAAGAGTTGTAACATTAAATAATACTGCATTTCCTGTGACTGTGTGGCACTGCTATTTGCTAATGTTAAATTAGCAAAATCAACCGTTAGTCCATGGAAAAGAGACTGCTAAGCAAGCAAGGCAAAAAGAAAAGTTGAAATGTGTGGGGAAGTGTAGAGAGGGCATGAAATGGAGGGGTGATAGAGTTGGCAAACAATGTTCACAAAAGTGGCCCACTGAAAAAAGAAAGAGGAAGCAGCAAATCAGATGAAGATGGCAGTTTTGTTGTCTAAGGCAAGATAAAAATAGCTTGTTCTTATCAATTACTAGGAGGAAATATGGAGCAAGATATTCTGAGAAGCCAGGAATGTTGGCTCTTAACCAAGAAAGTAATTAAATGTAAAAATAAACGTGTGTGTGTGTGTTAATGATCAGATTGCCTCTGAGGCTGTCAACCCACCCTTTGCTGGTTTTCAGCCCAGTATGCCTTGGGAGAATGCAGGCTGTCTGCAGGCAGGAGCAGCTGACCAGGCAGGAGCCCCTGATAGACAGGAGCAGCTAAGCCAACAGGTTCAAGTTTGGCTTCCAAGCCGCTGCCTCTGATTCCTCTCAAGCTTCAAACCAAGTTACAAACGACAGTTTGTTCATTTCATAGTTTGGGGAGAATTTTGTTTTCCTTGACACTAAGTATTATCCATGAACTTCTTGACAGTGTGCCAGAAAGTGAGCTCATATTTGGTGTGAATCCCATATATGCAGGTAGCCTGTCTTTCTCAGCCAGGAAAGTAACCAATTTCATAGTTTTCCCTTGTCATATTTCGGCCTTTCACTCCATCTCCAGTCCCTCCTATAAACAGAAGATGTGGGGATTCCGACCTCTAGTGTTCTAGCTGTTGGATGTTTAGATGCCTCAAGGGAGCCTGGTCTAAATCCTCAACATGCAAAATCATACTCGGATTGTTACAAAGCAGCTTCACATACAACCCAATAAAGTTGGTAATATTATCCCCACTTTTACCAAGACCTAGAAGTTTGGAGAGGGGAAGGGGGTGAGTGGACCATGGGCAGAGAGAACCCGATCTTGAAGGCCTGTGTTCCAGGCCCTGTGTGTGGCCAAAGAAATGAAGCCTGGGTCTCCTACCAAGAACGGCTCTCCTCCACACATATACAGTAGCTCCCTATTTCATCATGGCAGCTAAGAGTTCATCAAATATGAGCACCAAGCTGACTTTGAGTATGTGACTTCAAGGCCCTCCAACCTTCTGAGTCTTCGCTTCCTCATCTATAAACTAAGTGGATTTTGTGAATATCACCTTAGGCTCTGACATTTCATTTATTCATTTAAGCCTCTTTGATGTGGCAGGCACCAGGGACAGAGCAGCAAACAAAATATGCCAAAAAAAATAATTTTTTATAAAGCCCTGCTCTTATCCTATAGATGGGAACTTCAATGACTGAATTAAGTTTGTTCATAAGTAAAATATCAGGTGGTGTTAAGTGCTGTGAAAATGCACAGAAGGGAAGGAGATGGAAAACAAGGAAGGCAGGAGTTTCAGTGGGAAGGTCATGGAAAGCCTTACTGATGGCACCTGGGCACACATCTGAAGGAAGTGACCCCAAAGTCTGCCAGAAGGATCTAGAGCAGAAGAGGACTTGGGATTCCATAGGATCTAAGGCTGGCCCAATAGGAGCTGCTCCTGGTCCCCAAGGCTATGACAAAGCCTCACTTGTCCCCACTGCCTTGTCATCTCATCAGCCTAATTAACCCTTGTTGAATCTTGCAGGCTGGCCTGACATTCTTGTTGTCCCTGGCAAATCAGGCAGGCTTCGTGGATGAAGGAACGAAATACCCCAGTGTAAACCTAAGTCTCAGACTGGGAGGTCCCCTCACCAGGGCTGTCCCCTCTGCCCGGGCAGGGATGTTCAGTGGAGCCAGGCCTCCAAGGAGGCTGCATATGTGTCTCCCCACCTTCCTTCATTCCCCAACCCTTAGTCTTTCTGTACTTCTTTGCAGGTGTGCAGCACCCACATCTCAGCTCCCTGGTCTCCCCTGCATCCCTGGTCCAGAGAATGGGAGGTCTGAATGTGTAAGTTCATAAGTAAAATATCATAAATAAAATGAAATGTCTGAGGGCAGACCGGGTCAGCTGTGCCAGGACAGGGGCAGTCCCAATCTCTGCTTGAAAGCTTATGCCCAGGATGATGGCACGGTGAGCATGGTGGGTAGTGGGCTAAGGGTCACAGAGGCCAGGGCCAGGGGTGGGGGGCTGACCTCTCTCTGGAGATCAGGTCCACAGTGGCCAGTGGGTGGAGGGTTCAAGGGGTGGTGTCCTGTGTGGCGGGGACTGGGTGCAGATGGGTTCCTGTTGAGATCACTGGAGTGAGGTGGGGTAAGGCTCAGGATGAAGGGATGGGGGTCAGTGGCTGGGATGGAAGGTGTCTGGACTGTAGTGAAGACCAGGGAGGCTTTGCATCTCATGGTGCATGTCGACAGGAATCCACAGCCAAGGATGATCCTATCAGGCCCTTGTAGACTAGGGGAAGCAGAGAGCCACATCCAGGACAAAGGTATTCAGAACTCCTTGTGGACCTCAGGGCTTCTCCATGGAAGCTTGACCAACCACCACTACAATTCCAGCTCAGGATCTGGCCCTCCCTCCCTGGCTAGGCATAGCAGGGTCTGGTAGACCTGAGGGCATGAGATGGGAGCCTGGAAGAGGCTCCTGCACCTCTCTCCTTGGGCCAGCCCCCTCCAGGAATGCTCGAAGGACTGGTAGCCAAATGGTAGAGCCCGCATTCAGTCCCGTGTCTGGACTTCTGCTCCAGAATAAGTCTGTCGTGTGGAATCTCTCAGATTCTAAGTCTTGTTGTTTTCTTTTTTTAAAAAATTGATTGATTAATTGCTTTTAACTTTTCTATTTCACTTTAACGAGGAAACAGTGGAGCATGGCAACAGTGGAAGCTTTGACAAAGAGCCCTGGAGTCTAGCTTCTTGTCTCCTCACCTGTTCCCAGCTTTCTGAATCCTGAGGCCTTTTGACCTGCTGACATTTCACTCCTTGTGACGGTTAATTTTATCTGTCAGTTTGCCATGGTGCCCAGATATTTGGTCAAATACCGGTTTAGATTTGCTCTGAAGGTATTTTTTTTAAGATATGATTGACATTTAAATCAGTAGACTTTGAGTAAAGCAGATGACCCTCCATAATGTGGATGGGCTTCATCCACTCAGTTGAAGGCCTTAAGAACAAAGGCTAAGGTTCCCCAGGGAAGAGAGAATTCTGCCTCCAGGTGGCCTTTGGACTTGTACTCGTCCCTGGGTCTCCAGCCTACTGGTCTACCCTGTAGATTTCAGACTTAACACACCCACAATCAAACGAGTCATTTCCTTAAAATAACTCTCTCTCTCCGTCTCTCTCTCTCTCTACACATACACACACACACACACACACACACACACATACACACACACTCTTGGTCATTTTTTTCTTTTCCAGTCAGGTCCACATCACTCAGCCATCAGAGCAGCGTTTTAAGTCCATTGGGATTTGGAAATTAAAAACCAGTTTACAGCCAAAATATATGTCCAAATGCTTGATTGAGAAATGTATAATCAAAGTGTTAGTGCGCTGTCTCTAGGGGCCCTGGGCAACGTTCCCCCTCCACTCCTGTGGTCTCAGGTGACCTGTGACAGCCTGGTTGATGTTGGTCCCCAGCCCTTGCTTCTGTGTCTGCCCATTGCTCTAATCCTAAGCTCCACAAGGCCTGGAGAGCCCCTGGCATAGTGACATGCAATAGTCACACAAATAAAATTAAAATGTCTCCCCATCCTTGTCTTGTAGTGCCAGCCTGTGCGTCTTTCACTACAGCCATTAACCTTCAGCCTGGTACAACACTCCAGGATTTTTATGCCAAGTTCAGGGGCTTGTCCTGGAGATCCACAAGCAGACTAGACTTTCCCTCAATGGCATTGTTTCTGGGACCTTCCCTCTTCCTTTCTTCCCTGCTGTAAAATAATAAGAAATACATATATTGGGCTTCCCTGGTGGCGCAGTGGTTAAGAATCCGCCTGCCAATGCAGGGGACATGGGTTCGATCCCTGAACCAGGAAGATCCCACATGCTGTGGAGCAACTAAGCCCGTGCGACACAACCACTGAGCCTGCACTCTAGAGCCCACGCACTGCAACTACTGAACCCGCTCTCCGCAACTACTGAAGCCCGTGCGCCTAGAGCCCGTGCTCCGCAACAAGAGAAGCCACCGCAGTGAGAAGCCTGCGCACCGCAACAAAGTGTAGCCCCCATTCGCCACAATTAGAGAAAGCCCGCGTGCAACAAAGACCCAATGCAGCCACAAATAAATAAATAAAATAAATTTATATTAAAAAAAGAAATATATATATTGGTCTTTGCTCCACATTCCTGACCCCTGTAAATAGCGGTGCTAGGAGAACGTTTTGTTCTAACATTTAGTCTTTGACCCAAATTCCTGACACAGAACTCCTAAATCCCTTGGAATTTCCTGGATGATAGGAATATCTTTTGTTCTAATGAGCCTACTCTGGGTGGGCTCCTGGATGGGGGCTGGTCACCAGAAAGACAAAATCATCATTAGAAACTTGGAGCTTTCAGTCCCACGCCCCATTCTCCAGAGAGGGGAGAGGGGCTGAAAATGGAGTTAATGATCTATCATGCTTACATGGCAAAGCCTCCATTAAAATCCCAATAGTAGAGGTTGGGAAGCTTCTGGATTGGTGAACACATCCAAGTACCGGGAGGGTGGTACATTCCAGCTCTATGGGAATAGAAGCTCCTGCTCTTGGGACCCTTCTGGACCTTGCCCCATGTACCTCTTCATCTGTATCCTTTATCACATCCTTTATTATATAATAAAAAAGTAAATATAAGTGTTTCCTGAGTTCTATAAGCTGTTCTAGCAAAGGTTTGAACGGGAACCTCTGATTTACAGCCAAGACAGACAGAAGTTGTGGGTAATGTGGGGGCCTTATTATTTGTAAATGGCATCTAAAGTAGGAGCAATCTTGTGAGACAGTGTGTGTCCCTAAAAATCTTATGTTGAAATCCTAACCCCCAGTGTGATGGTGTTTGTAGAAGGGACCTTTGGGAGGTGACTAGGTCATGGGGTGGAGCCCTCATGAATGGGGTTAGTGCCCTTATTAAAGAGCACCTCACCAAGCTCTGTCACCCCTCCACCACATGAGAACACAGCAAATAGACAGCCATCAATGGAAGTGGTCGCTCTCTAGAACCCACATCTGCCAGCAAGTTGACATTGGACTACCAGCCTCCAGAACTGTGAGAAGTAAATGTCTTTTATTTATAAGCTGCATAGTCTGTGGTATTTTTGTTATAGCAGCCCAGGTGGACTAAGACAATACATAAATATATATATTTATATATATTTCTCGTTTTATTTATATGTAGACCAGTACCTCAATTTACATATATAAATATTTTATAATATTCTCAATATGTATTTTATATGTAAATTATCTCTATATAAATTCTCTCTATATATATATAAATTCTATGCATATATACATATATAAATTCTCTCTATATATAAATTTTTCCTCTCTCTCTATATATATATATAAATTCTCTCTATGCACATGTATAAATAAATTCCCTGTATATATATTTAATATATATATATTTATATAAATTATATATATATAATTTCTATATATATGTAAAAATTCTATATATATAAATTCTCTCTATATATATGTAAATTATCTCTCTATATATATACATATGTAAATTATATATATATAAATTCTTTCTCTTTATACATATATATGTGTGTGTGTGTGCATGTGTATATATATATATATATATATATATATATATAATCTAGTGGGAATTTCAAGAGAAATCTGCCTTATTCATGGTTAAGTTGAACAGGCTGATGCACTCGCATCCAAACACACAAGGGCCTCTCTGCTGTTGCCCTGAGCTGCACCTGCCCTATTTGTTGCAGGCAGATTAGGCTAGTTTGCTCCACAGAAAGCAGGACACCTAAGGCCAGTTGCCAGCAAGTCCTTAAAGATGGTGAGGGCCTTGAGTGAGCAGCCGCCTAAGGGATTCCTGTGCCCATGGACAGCAGATGTGAGGAACTGTTTCCCAAGCAGACACTGATCTCCTTCCTGTGAGCCAGAAGGAAGCAAATTTCTTGTCACACAAATCCAAAGCAGGTTTCCATTACTGTATAGGCAGATGGAATCTAGGGTTCCCCAAATGACCTAACAAGCAGATCTAATGGTTTCATGTCAGATATAATGAAAACACCACCTGAGGACACTCAGTGTCTGAGACCAAGTCAAGCCTGGATCTCTCCTGATTCGGATGAAACCAGAATGGGGAAAATACCACCACCTGGAGTATGTAGGTGGAACACTGAGCCCTTTGCAGCATGCATTCTAACCTCTCAACAACTTTGCATGTAAGCATCAGGGTCTCACTTGTACAGATAAAGAACCCAAGAGAGCTGGGCTTCATGACAGTCTAGCTCTAGAGCCAGAACACTCGACCTCAAATCTACTTACTTCAGCCCTGAGCACCCACCCATCACTGGCCATGCCGCTCTATGTGATGCCAAAATGCATCCTGGTACTTCTGCAAATGCATAAGTGGTATGCGATGGAGCTCCCAATCCCACAGGTGAGATGTTTTCATCTTTCCTCATGCAAAAATTATGGCAATTCTTCTTCCGTTCCATGCATTCTCAGTGAGGGCAATATCCCTCCCATGGGGGCAAAAATTGATTCTTGGGGCTGAAATCAGATACACAGTGGTTTGTGGCCCTCCAAAGGCCCAGCACATAAACAGATACCCAGTGTATCAGTGGTGTGAAAATTTCATGGAGATGGGGGCAGTTAGAAAAAACATAATGTCTAAAAAGTCTTGGGGGGCGAAGACGAAATAAAGACTGAGAAGCACCACCTTATCCTATTACTTCTTCTCCCCTGTGAGTCAAAGCTGGAATGCAGTGTTTCTCAGAGTGGATTCCGGGGACCTGCATGAGGCGATTCAGAACCTGGGTCCCACTACAGACCTACAAGATCAGTTCCATGGGAGGGGGCAGGAATTTTCATTTTTAATAAACACTTATATCAGTCAGCGTGGGCTGCAAAACACATATTAAAGATTGGATGGCTTAAACAACAGGCATTTATTATTTCACAGTCCTGGAGGCTGAAAGTTTGAGATCAAGGTGTGGGAAAGCAGGTTTCTCCTGAGGCCTCTTTCCTTGGCTTGTAGAGGGCCATCTTCTCCCTGTGTCCTCAAATAGTTGTCCCTCTGTGTGTGTCAGTGTCTTAATCTCCTCTTATTATAAGAACAGGAGTCATAGTAGATCAGGGCCTCTACCCATATTACCTCAATTTCACCTTAATCATGCTTTAAAGGCCCCATATCCAAGTATAGTCATATTCTGAGGTCCTAGGGATTGGGGCTTCAACACGTGGATTTGGGGGGACACAGTCAGCCCATAACAGTTCTCATACTGCTTCTCATACACCTGAAAGGTTAAAATCTGCTCTGAAGGGTGAGGAGAAAATGCTGCCATCACCTGCCAGGATGAGCATGTGGGGTCACCTGCTCACTCAACAATGTTTATTGACACCCCCCAACATGTGGAATACAGAGGAATGAATGAATTATGAAAATGAAACCTGGACTGGGGACACCCTCAATGAACCTATGATTCCGAGAATGAGGGCAATCCCAGTAACGTGAGGTGTGTTTCAGAGCCAGGGCTGGAGGTCCCTTTGTCCAGAAAGCTCCCTCAGGGAGGGCACAGCCCTGGTATCTCTGATGCCTGCAGTATTTATGGCGGGGACTGCTATTCATGGTTAATCAGCCTCCTCTGTCCAACCGTGGTCCCCACGGTATTTACTAAGGGTATAGTGTCATAAGGCTTGATTTGGGGACAGTGTGTATACAAAGTCAGAGAAGCCAGGGAAAGGCATTTCAGATGGAAGGAACAGAAGAAACAAACATGCAAGAGCAGAGTAGCTGTGTGTGTCAGTGTTGTCTTGGTCTCCTCATCTGTGAAATGGGGGTGTTAGGTACATATGCCCTCCTCAAAAGATGGCCAAGAGGATTGGTGCTAATATACCCTGTTTAGTGGGTTGAATGGTGACTCCCCAAAATGACACATCCATGAGTCTGGGAAGATGACTTTATTTAGAATAAGTGTCTTTGCAGATATAATTAGATGAGGATCTTGAGATGAGATGGCCCTGGATTAGGGAGGGCCTTGAATCCAGTGACAAGTGTCCTTGTCATTTCCTTATGAGAAAAGAGAGGAGACACATGGAGATGGCCACTTGATGACAGAAGCAAAGTTTGGGGTGACTGGGCCACAGTCTGGGAATACTGGGGCCATCAGAAGCTGGAAGAGTCAGGAAGGATCCTCCCGTGCAATCTCTGAGGGAGCACCATCTCTCTACCTGACATGCCCCCTCCCAATCTCCTTCCTGTCCTGTTGAGCCGCATGTTGCTTCTGGCACATAAGCCATTAAAACCAACCACAGAATGAGATGAGACTGAGTGTTCCGGACCTCCCGAAGTGTCCCTCCTTACCCACTTCCCTCATGCAGAATTTCCCAGATGTAGGTGACAGCTCATTAGAGGCTTCTCAAATCCATTTAGTGGATAGTGATCAACAGTTTTCTAAATGGAATAGAATAGAAAACAAGATGTTTCAAACACAGAAATGAGATGATGCTACAGGAACTTTTCATGCATGGACTGGACTATAGTAGCTTCCTCCATTTGGGACAGTTCTACAGGGCTGCCCAGCCCCAGAGCTCAGAGGAGACATGGGGATGCTTCCAGCCTGATCCCCATCCCCACCACGCTGTGCCCACAGTGTCCCTGGGGGAACCACATGCATGTACTTCAGAATCAGCTTCCCAGGGGAAACCCAAGACATGGGTCAAGGAGAAGAATCTTGTGCCACCTTTATTTTACTGAGATAAAATATACATAACATTTACCACTATAACCATTTTAAGTATACAGCTCAGCGGCATTAAGTACATTTACGTTGTTGTACAACCATCACTCCATCCATCTTCAGAACACTTTCATCTTCCCAAACTGAAACTCTACATCCATTTAAAAATGACTCCCATCCTTCCCTGAGCACCTGGATCTTTCTGTGTCTATGACTTTGACTGCTCTAGGGACCTCATTCATACACGTGGAATTACACAGTATTTGTCCTTTTGTGACTGGCTTATTCAACTCAACATACTGTTCTCAAGGTTCACTTCTAGCATGTGTCAAAATTTCCTTCCTTTCAAAGACGAATGACATTCCACTGTGTGGAAAAGCCTGGGCCCCCTCCTAATCCAAACCAAGTATACCAAGTAATGGCCAGATGCTGTGGGAGACCACTGCTGGTCCCTTAGGTCAGCAAGGGGAACAGGTCTGTCCACTAATGAACTTCACTGCATGCAAAGTTCAGGTACCTCCAAGGGCTGAGTGCTTCTAAAGGATAAACCAAGTGCAAGGCAGGGAATGACCTGCGGACTCTCAATGCCTATCAGCCTGTAGGTCCTTAGGGAGGGAAGGTAGGAGTTCCAGACTGAGGGGAGGCAAGAGAAGTGTGTGCAGCGGACACTCCCAGAGCAGAGAGGGCAGCAAGAACCTGGAGCTGGGGATCCCTGAGCAACTGTGGGGAGAGTGAGGGTGTGGTGGAGAAAGTGCTGGGAGGGGGCCCAGAAAGGCCTTTGAAGGTTCTCCTGAAGCATCAGGAGACTGTGGAAGGGCTGGTGGGGAGTGGGATGCTCCATTGGCCCTATGGAGAAAGGAGCACGAGAGCGATGCAGGAGCCTATTCTAGGGGTCCAGGGAGAAGGGATGCAGGCCCCAACTGTGTCTATAGGAGGGCAGACTCATAATAGAATTGATGAGCAGAATTGTTTATGTTTAAAAAATTTTTTTCCTAAAAGAGCACACTAAAGTTGCAAAGAGAAGTGTGACATAATAAGAAATATATATTGGTCTCTGCCCTTCAGGTTTTGGCACAGAGCTCCTAAAACCCTGAGACCTTCCTGTAATGACAGGGGTAAAGCTGTTTAATGAGGTGACTTTTGGAAAGCACCTAAGGAGAGAGTCCGGTTGCCAGGGGAACCAACCATGCGATTGGAACTTTTAGCTGCACCCTTGACCTAAGGGGAGAGGGGCTAGAGGTTGAATCAGTCACCAAAGGCCAATGATTTAGTCAATCATACCTATGTAATGATGCCTTCATAAAAGCCCAAAAAGAGAGGGTTCAGAGAGCTTCCAGGATAGTGATGTTAATGAAAAAATAGTCAACTTTATTCAAGCCAACCTGAGGATTATAACCCAAGAGACAGTCTCTCAGAAAGCTCTGAGGACAGTTCTTCCCGTTAGCAGTCAAAGCACAGCTTTTGAGACAAAAGGTTATATGTCAAATGACATATTAACAGTTTACACAATCCAGATCTGCAGGTACAAAGCAAGTAGTGGCTCATCATGACCCCTTACGAGATTAAGAAGGAATGTTACCTCCTAAGAAAGTCTGGTTAATGCAGGTGCACAATACACACTAAATGGGACGGAGGAGGCCCAAAGGGGCAGAGAACAAATTTTATGTTTAAATTTCTCTTGTCTTCCACAAAGTACGAATTTATTTCATCAGTGAGCACATCCACATGCCATGCCAGGAGGTAGGTGCACCCCAAATTCTGTGGGGACAGAAGTTCCTGCACTCGGGACATTTCCAGAGTTCAGAACAGCCTAGTGTTTCCTAGAGCCAGGATTATTCGCAAACCTAAGAGATTCCCAGGGAAATGACTTGTGTCTGGACAGGCATGCAAAGTTGACACAGGGCAGACAGCTCAGGTTGAAGAAGGCAATAAGCTGAGGCCTGAAATCTCCCCGTTAAGAATACAGCTGAGCAGAATGAGCATCACTGTCTGAGACCCTCAGGATCATACTGGGAAGCTCTGGGTTTTCTGTCCAGTGCTCTCCCTTCTGTGTGATTCGAGCTCCTCAGAACATCTCCAGGAAAGAAAGAGTTATTGAGTTCCAACCTTCCCATGTATCTCAGTCTTGAGAGGGGAGTGGGGTGTGACTGCTTCTTTTGGGGTGATGAAAATGTTTTGGAACTAGATTGAGGTGGTGGTTGCACAACATTGTGAATGTGCTAAATGCCACTGAATTGTTCACTTTTAAATGGCTAACTTTACGTTACGTGAATTAGGTGTCATACACACACACACAAACATTACAACAATCCCGTACTCCAGAGGTCAGCTTGGGGACATTTACAGGATGACCAATTTGCCATGAATCTTCATGTCTTTGGTTTTTTTAAAAGCCCCCATTTGCACAGGCTGGTGAGTTGCCTCGTGTTCCTAGATTTCTTAGCTAGGAAAGAAGCTAGCAACAGGCACCTACAAACTTCTCAGGCTCTGCAGAAATTCAGAATCAGCCAACACACATCCCAGGTGAGGGGAAGATTCTGGAAGAGCTCAGACACTTGTGTGACCAGGGACTGGAAATCAGCAGAACAGAGGAAGGTTGCCTGGACGGCAGTTTCTGCATCCTAGTAGAAACAACTGTGGCCCTTCTGCACAAAAGACCATCTTGTTAGCTCACACATTTTCTGGCCTTACCTTTCTCTCCCCTTGATTTGCCTCCCTCGTCCCAACAGGGCACGTGGACTCCACAGGCAGTACTGGGCCAAGACCCCAGGAGACTGGATTAGGTCTCACCTCTGGGGTCATTTGTGCCATACTTCCTTCAGGCCATGGCCACTTTGAAGGACCAGCTCTACCTAGTTAGGGGTCTTAGTTGTATAATTTACAACGTGATGGGGAAAAGAAAGCAAGTGAGTGAAAGAGGAGGGAAAGGTTTTCCTTAGACCTGAGTATTTTATGCTGAGTTTGATGAAGAGTAGATAGTTGTGGGTAAATATGACAGGTAAGGAAGATGAGGTAAGTGTAGTGAACTGCAGGAAACTTCGCAAGGTCTGTTTATTCAGATTCTTGTCAGAGTCCCTTTGTCTTTGGAGATAAGGATGCTCCTTTCCTCTGGGTATTGGGAGGGCACGTCTCAAGTGAGGATTTATGGCCTATGGGAGAAGGGGGAGGTGGGAGGAGGTCAGAGGGACCTTCCTCCTTCTGCCATTTTCTCAAACTCCTCAGCTTAAGATATTCAATATGCCAAGGCGCCATGTTCAGCTGTAGTGTGTCCTGAGCCCCATCACAAGCTAACAGAAAGTTTTATGTCCTAGATGGGGTCATTAAAAGAAGCATTGACGGTAAAGGTCTGTGTGAAGCAGTAGGAGGGTGGAGGCCACACTGAGCCAAGCTCTTTCCCAGGGACGACTTCTGCCCAGGTGCTCGGTGCCTGCTGCAGATCAGAGGGTCCTGGGCCACAGAAGGTATCCCTCAGACGGGGCCCCCGGGAAACCTGTTCCATATCCCTGATACAACATATCCATGTGTGCCTCCGACCCCACACAGCATTCTCGCAGAGGACTAAGGCACAAAACGTGCTTCCATGGCCAGGTCCAAGGTGCCTGCTGTGGCCAATTGTGATAGGCACCTTTCCTACTTAAGGGCCAGGGCCATTGCCAGCTCGTGCACCAACCTTGACTCTCGGACTTCAGTTGCGCAGAGGCAAGAAAGGATAAGGGCAGAAGAAAGAGGAAATGATATATCATAGCTCTTCTCCTGGCTACGTGAGTGGCTCTGAAAATAGCCTTTGGTGTTGCAGCAGGACGGCCTAGATACTGGGCAGGACACCATCCTGCTCGATGGGCTCGTGGCCTAGCAGCTTGTTGAGCTCCTGGCCGCTGCGGATGGCCAACAACAGGTGGCGCGCACATCCCTGCTTTGACAACCAGACTTCTCTGAGTCAAGCGTCGGCCGGTAGGTTTTATACTCGGGGAGTACACTGCCGCATGCTGCGACCACCAATAGGATAAAGGCGCTCTGCAGTTTCGTAGCCCCACTGGCTCCTCCGTTACCAGCCCTGTGGCTTGTCCAATCAGACGAGACCTGAAAAGTCACTTCATTTGCATGCGGCCCGGGAGCTAGGGCGCAGAACGCAGTGGTGTGCTTTGTGCGCTCGTGTACGCGCTTCGTTGCCTACAGTACTGTTTACGGGTGCCCGAGGGCTGCCCGGTTGCCTCTGCCGGCTGGAAGGCAGTGGAATGGGCGTTTTGGCTAGGCCACACTCCTCAGATCCCCATTCACGCTCCGGTTTCCTCCGATGCTGGTGGCCCCTACGGGACAGGGGGAGCGCGAGACGCCCCGCCGGGCTGCGGCCGAGAGTGGCCTTCCAGGAGCCGCAGAAACACCGAACCCACGACAGGCTGGTCTTGCCCAAGATGTCGCCTTACTGGTGGGCGCCAGACCCCGGGAGGTGGCGGAACGCGTGGATGGCCAGATCTCCGCAGAGGCGCGGTCAGCCCTGAGCTCAGCCTAACCCCGGGTCAAGGTGCCGGGGAAGCCCCCGCAGACCTGCTCGCTCTCCAGAGGCAGACGAGTGGTGTCCGGCAGCCTAAGCGTGAGGATGAAATCTTTACAATTAACGAAGAAAGGAGTGTGTGGCAAAAGCAACCAGGAGAGGTTGCTCGTGCGGAGGAAGAGACACCATTCTCGGTCACTGAACGAAATCAGTGGTTGATCCAAGATGTGGGATTGAGAAATTTTACAAAAGGAGAGTCTTGTACTGACAGATAGGAGACGTGAGGGGTCTTTGTATCTATGACCAATGTGTTCGGTTTTCTGTTGACTTCGTTTCACATCTGCCTACTCTATTGTTTTTCACAAAACAACCCGAGCAACCTCTCTTGGCTGCCTTTTGCGCAGACTCCTTTCTTCCTTAATTGTTACCGTGGCCTGTGAAAGTTTAATTCTGACTGATTGACTTACTCGATCATTTGTTGTATTGATGACAATGTTTAATGCACATTTTTTCATTTCTAAATAGTTTTACAAATACTTGAAGACTTGTCTAGTAGAAGTGGCTCATTAGCACATCCTTCTTCAGGAACGAAGGTTTAATTAACCCCTAGAGTCCAAAAGGTTATCTTTAAAAAAAAAAAAAAAAAGCCATAAGGATTTTTGTCTCATTTAAATTATCCATCTCCAAATTGACTAAGATTCAATTAGGAATTGAAGCACCTCAACTTTGTACCACCTGACTTGAAGAGGAGTCGGGGTGCCTCTGCGGCACCCCCAGAGTGCTTCCCTCTGCCCAGCATGATACCTGTGGGAACCTCACTTTCTGAGCAAGTTCAGCTGTTACCTAGTTTGTGGCATTTCATCCCCTCCCAGGCACCAGCCTTCCCTTGAGAAAACACTAGGTGTGCACTGAGGCCATTTTTGAACAGGGTGAGAACAGTTGACTCCACTCCTCCCACACCCGAGGGAGAATGAAGCGCACAGGTCCAGGGCAGAGGGCTTCGAAGCTGCCATCACTGGAGCTCGATAAACAAGTACAAAGAAATGAAGACACTCCAAGGTGGGAGGGCACAGCCTCCGGAAGTCTCAAAATGAGAATCTGGAGGAAGGTCCCCTGAAATTTGAATGAGGTGGATGGCCAGACACCCACCGAGTCTGTAAGATCGAACCAACGTGCTTGCACATTAAAATAAGAAAATTATTCTTTGGTCATATATAGGGGCCTCCAACTTTTTCCAGCATGCATACCACCTTAACGTTCCCAAATTTCTAAGGCTCCTTTCACACACACCCAGACACCCAGATTTGATAGGGAGCTAGTTACAGAACTAGCTAGCTACTATAGAAACCCCAAAGTGACTTGAAGTACCCTGGAATCTAACTTCCTTCCCTAACGTCAAGTCCTGAGTTAGGGTGGTCTCAGGATGACCAAAGAATCTCCCCTTCCCATGTTCCACCCCACAGTGCTCTGTGTCACCTTGGTTCTTTACCTTTTGTTTGTTGCTATTCCCTACTCCAATAGGATTCCCCACTCCAGTAGGAAACTACCCTAATGGGTTCCATTTATAAGTTTGAAGCATTCTTCCATGAAGTGTTCTATGTGCACACATTAAGTTTAGGTAAACAGTGCTGTTTTATACTTCACTTTGTTTGCAGCATGGTGCCACAGCTCTGTGCGCTAAGCTCCACTATGTCTCTGTGTGCCAAGCTCCTCTGTATCTCTGGGCTTCAGCATACTCTATAGCCTCCATCCCCCGTTTGACCTTCCACCTCCCCCGTTGAGGGGCACTGGCGCTTGTCTTCCCCACACCCAAGGCAACGGTGCCGAGGATGCCCGAGGGTGCATCCCCCTGTGGGCCTGGAGAGGACTAAGGAACACCTGTGAGTAGGTCACTGGGTCCAGGGTCATCATGCCCTAAATCTGATGACACCTGGCAGCAGTGCTGCAGAACCCAGCAGCAGTGCACGGGACAAATGGTGGCAGCGTTCCCATCTCCATCAGCCCAACAGTGTGAGTCATTACTTTTATGGACATGTGACTGCTCCAAAAACTAAGGAGCTTGAGCACCTCCTCCCGGGTTTCTGAGCCCTCTGGTTCCTCTTACGCACTTGCTTGTCCACACCTCTGCCGGGTTATTTTACTCCAGTCACTCTTGGCTCTTCACAATTTGCAGGAGCTCCTTGCAGTTTCGGTACGAACCACGTTGGTCTGGGCACTGCAGACATCTTCTACTGCTCCACCTATCTGTGTTCTCTGGCCATGGGACACTTGGTTGAGCAGAGAAGGCATTTTTATAAGCCCAACCATCTCACCTGAGAAAACCATGCCCAACACCAGACAGTCCTCAGCCTGTCAGCTGGTGGCAGAAAAGTAATGGCAGCATTCTCACCAAACCGCTGTGGGTGTAGTTCTTATGTTCCTTGACCCCCTCCCTCCCCCATGGCAGGGCAGCGCTAGGGGGACATCCTACCAACAACGGCAAGAGAATGGGCATCAATCCACAGGTCTGCACAGAGCTCAGCCTCAGGACTGGCCATAGCCGTGAGGTCTGCCCCACCCTCCCCAGCAGGTCATACCCTGGGAAAAAGCTACATCTGCATCACGGACGCTGTCAGCAGGCCAGCTTCCCTGGAGTTCTCTGCACCTCTTGGACATGAAAATCAGGTTGGGGCAGCCCTGTGCCCATGTCATGTTGGCAGAAACAGTTCTACTGCACTGCTCCCCGTGCTGGTGTCCCCCATATCCACCTTTCTGCTACCTCAGTAACAGGGACCTGGGGCACCTCCAGCTTCTTGATGCTGCAGACAAGAGTCAGTAGCCGTCCTGTGCACATTACCTCATGGAACCATGCTGGCATCCCCTTTGGCACGCCAACCCAGGGCTGGAATTGCCACGTCATATTGTAGCACACAATGTACTGTCTAGTCAACTACTGGAAGTGACCTCTGAGCCCTCCCTGATACAAGGATCTGTGTGCCTGGGGCCATGGAATACACTGGTGTCTGGAAGAGGAACATTATTCCACAGAGAACAAGGGTCCACAGTAGAGAGGCCACTGTGACCGGTCAGCAGGGAGCAGAGGGTGGGAGCTGACTTCAGGGAGGAAATGGCAGGGATCAGTTGTACAGCCCACCAGGCAACACAGAACTTTCACCACTGGACATTCCGATGAGCTGCTAAGTGAGAAGCCAAATCTTACTGGAATCAAAGGCCATCCATGCTGGAGACATTCCTGGCCTGCTGGACACAGGCCGGCAGCTCCCTCCTGTGTCCCCACTGCATCTCAAACTGGAGGCAGGGAGGGGGCCAGAGGCACCCCTAGTGTTACCCCTGATCTGAGGAGGCAGGATTATTTATTAGCGTTACTTGGCCAAGGTCCTACAGCTTGCCAAGAGGATGAACCCACCACTCTCCCATACACAACCAGGCAGCTTTTCCCACCCTCTGCTTGTCATTCTTATGTAGAGAGTATGTCAGAGAAAGGGAGAGACAGCTCATGTGCTGAGAATTCTATCCACATACCGGCAGAAAGCAAGCAACTCCATGCTGGTATCAGAACCTCCCATCTCTCCCCAGCACTGGGCACCCAGGGGGGTACCACCTTTCTGGCCTGCACCCCAGCCCTGTGTAGCACATCAGTCTCCAGGCAGCCAACTGAGAGCAAAACGGACAGGCCTCCCAGCAGATCTCTGCAGAGGAGGAAAGCGGGTAGCTGGATCTCCAGCTGTGGGAAACTGGGGCAGCTCCCCAATTTCACTCGGCAGAAGCAGGAGGTGGAGGGCTCATCAGGGAGAAGTCCAACCCACAGACTCCCTACATGAGGCAGTGCAGACACAGCGCCTCCTCAGAGACCAGCCAGGGCATGGAGAGAAGATAGATGGGAGGAGGGATGCCAAGCAAGCTGGTTGAAGCGAGCCCTCTTTAGTGGGCTCTGTAAGCGCCGGCCACCAGCCAGGCAGGCCGCCCCCAAGCTCACAGAAACACAAGAGGCCAGCAGCACCAAAGGCCAGTGGCTCCCAAGTCTGAGAGGCTTCGTCCAGAAACGGGCCACCAATCATAAAGCTGCACTTTTGTGAACGACTCACAGCCCCAATCACCATCCTTAACGCCTGTCTTGGACCCCTTGACCTGTCACTCTGCGCTGCAGTTTTGTCTTTTGGAGGAATCTACACAATGACACTACTACTAAGAGGTTTTGCTAAATTTTTCCAGCAGAGGAAATATGAAGAGAAGCCAGAGGTACAGGGAAATGAAACACCAAGGTGAGGCCTGGGGATGGCCTGAGCCTGAGACTGCTCCTCCTGCCCCAGGAAAAACTCCTGGGTCAGTGAGGGACAGGCAGGCGGACAGGGCAAATAGAGGGTGATGCTAAGGCAGGCTCCTGGGAAACCACTGGCATCCAAGGGATGGAAGATGGAGAAGAGAAATGAGAGCCGGCTGAGTAGACACCCTCGGCGGCAGAGCAGGGACGGAGCCTGCAGGATATGGCCAGCAAGGATCTGCACTGCCCCCGACACACAGACTCCACGAGGACCTCAAGGTTCTCATGTTTCTGTGGATAGACCTCAAGCTGGAGGTGTAGGTTTGTGCAACATACGCTGTTGGAGGACCGCAAGCAGAGGTGACAGGTCTGACCTGCCCGCCCTCCCCACCCAGGCACCCTGAAAACCCCTTTCCCTTGACCTCACCCCAAATTTGACCTTAACTGCTATGCCCAATGCATGGGTTGGGGTCTGTGGGCCTGGGTGTGCATGTCCAGCCCGTTACAGGCTGCATTTAAATGGGGCACGTGTCAGGTCTGGACAGCCCAGGCCTCCTGGAGATGACGACCACAGCTCATGGAGACCCCGGCAAATCTGACGAGACTTGGGGCAGTGAAAAGAACTTTATGGAGTTGGGATACACTTAGGTTAACTTACCCCCAATACAGATCTCTACAGTGAAATGTTTATAGCCTAGAAACATGAACACCTAGAGGAAAAGGGAACACAAACACTCTTCTGAGGAGCACTGTCTTCAGCAACTCAAGGTGGGCACTTTGAGTCCGCAGCCCACATCTACACCTAGGAGAAGACACTCAGGGTTGGGGTGTCTTGAAGGATGACAGGGGGGTCCAGAAGGAGGCGGATGGAGGAGCTGCTTCAGGCCAGGGATGGAACGAGCTTCCTCTGCCTGGTGCCTGGGCAAGCAGCACATCACTGCATGGGAAGAGAGGGAAGGAGTGAGGGAGCTTCTATCCTGGAAGCCAGGTGACTGGAGAACCCAGCCCCACCAGACCCACACGTCTCCTCACCCACATCACCACCCACTTGGAGCTGATTAACCAGTATTGCCAGAAGTGAAATGACACCTCTCAGCTCAGAGGAGGGAAGACAGAGGCTGCTGGCTCCTGGCTCCGACTCAGGGTTGCAAAGAGCCCAGAATCTCCAGGTTTAGGCAAAGCCTCAGGGCACAGTGTAAAGGAGGACATTCAGGATGAGGGCATGGCAACCACCATCCTCGCCAGGATCCCTGCCTCTCCTGACCTCACAGCCAGCTCCTACCTGTAGAGCCCCAGGACAGGGCAGGGGCCCAGTGCTTCAATATTGGGATGCAAGTCCCCCCTCTCTGCAAATGTTCCTCCCCACATGGAAGCTGGAGAGTCTCCTGGATTACTCATTCCTGAAATTCAGCCCCAAATGGAAGCCAGGCAGCGGCCTTAAGGCTTCTCTCTTGGTAAGCTACCACCTTGCTAATTCTCGAATCTGTGCCCCCTCTGCACTTCCCTGGCCACCAGGACAGGGTGCCCACCTGGAGCAGCATACTGAGGCCCAGGTTGCGGTGCCTCCGCTCCAGCTCCGACACAGCCTGCAGCAGGGACCCGAACCTCTCCGCTGGGTCCTCATCCTCGTTGTCCAGGGACCCTTCCTCTTTCTCTGCTTCCTGCAGGAAGCGCCCCTCCTCCTCGGCAAAGAAGGCCCGAAGCTTCTTGTAGTCAGTCAGGGCCTTCTTCCTCCGGTCCATCACATGTCCCTACAGGATGGGTGGGTGGCAGGGAAGGATACCCGTGTTCTCGGGCTACCCCGAGACCCCCCACCACCACCGACCACCTCAAGGGAGGAGAGTCCCCTGACCGTCTGACTGTACAGTGCTCAGCTGTGGTCCAAGGCCCTGCCAAATAGGGTCAGGGTACACAGCCACGTTTCCTTGTTCACATGGACTCCAACCTCACCCCACTTGCCTTCCACACAGCAGCGGCGGACTCAGCCTGGCCATGCAGGTCCCGAGCATCGTTCAGATCTTTCCTCATGATCTCCACAGATCCCTTGTTCTCCTGGAAAGAGATGCTGGTTATGGGGTGTGTGGCCACTTCTGAAGGTCTGGGGCCCACCTCAGCCCAGTCCAGAGAGACATTGCACCACCAGAATCCCCTGTCCGACGGTCCAGAAGCCTCAGTTCATGGTCTTGGCCCACCAGACACCTCAAAACCCTGCAGGCACCAGAGAGAGGGGTCTTAGTGACCCACTATGCTCTCTCCAGTCTGAAATATTTGTGCTAAGAACCCAACAGGGTAACTGTACACGAGACCATCCATTGGGGTCCCTAGTGTTACTGTCCCCAGCGCAGGGATGGAGGGTGGTCTCTTTGGGGTGAGGATGGCCACACCCAGGGCCTGCCCAGCTCCATGCACTGACTGGATAGGTGGGGTCCTTCACCAGGAGAAAAGACCAACTCCAGTCCCCTGGCCACATGCTCTAGCCCCAAGCAAGCCTCTGGATGCTACACTCCACTGTTTACCCAGGAGACCCCAGGACCCAACCCCTGACACATGTACCCTCAAACGTGCTACTCTCTCCCCTCTGGTGGGCAGGGACCACACTGTTTCCACTCCAGGGGCCTGGCTGTCTTTATTCCCTAAGAAATAAACTTGAGCCCCCCCCACACACAGAGGGTCCCTGGGATCCCCAGACCCCAGCGGTGACCAAACTCTCCAATGGCGGGTTCTGACCCAGAATCAAGTGCCACATGTAACGGCTGAAAGCACAGTGATAAAGATTCCAGAACAAAGTAGGTTAAGGGACTCGGGAGAAGACGGAATGGGAGGGGGATGCACAGAACCCCAGAGGGGCCGATAGCCTCAGGCCCCGTCCCCTATGAGGGGACTTTGCTCGTGGGGGCAGGGCTACCATAGCGTGACGTCATGCCAGGGGCAGGGCAGTAACACAAAAGGGGCAAGGCATGGGGGCGGGGCCCACAGCAGGACTGTCTGCCCCTGGGGGGTGGGGCAGGGCAGTACAACACTGAGAAGGCGGCAGGGGCGTCCTGGGGGGAAGCAGGGGATGATGGGGAGAAAGGGGGACTGGATACCTTCCGACGGTAGGGGAGTAGAGAGGAAGCAACCTCTGGGGGTAGGGAACGGGGGAACAAGGCACCGTCCAGGGATGGGAGAAAGGGTACTGGGCACCGTACAGAGGAAGCAAAAGGGACAGGACAACAACTGGGGTATGCGGGGGGGGGCGGTCAGAGTACCGTCCAAAAGATGGAGACTGGGGACCAGGGCGCCATCCGGATAATACGGAGGGGGGACAGGGCGCAGTGTGGGGATGGGAAGGGGGACAGGGCGCCCTCCGGGGAAGGGCAGCGCATGGGACGCCGCCCGCGCGCACCTTGCCGCGCAGCGCCTTCCTCCAGCGGGGCTCCCACTCGGGCGGCTCGGGCCCCGCGGCCATGCGGCAAGCGGCGCACAGCGGGCCCCCGTCGGCTCGGCACAGCAGCTGCAGCGCCGCCTCAGAGGCCGGGCCGTCGCGCGCGGGCGCCGCGGCAGCCTCCTCGAGCGCCAGCAGGCGGCGGCTGAGCGGCGGGCGGCCGGGCTCCACAGCGCGCTGCCAGCAGTCGTCGGCGCACTCGGGACACGGGAAGGGCCCGTCCTCCTCCGCCCAGAATCGCACCACGCACGCCCGGCAGAAGCGATGGCCGCAGTCGGCGCGCACCGGCTCGCGGGGCGCGCGCTGGCACAGGGCGCAGGCGGCCTCGGCTGGGCCCGCGGGAAGCGCCAGGGCAGCGGCGGCGGGGCCCTCGAGGAGGGCGCAGACAGGGACGCGGACCGGGGAGCACAGGTAGCTGGGCTGGCGAGGCCGGAGACACGGGGGAAAGCCGGGGACCGGGACGCAGGAAAAGCTCGGCCGGAGAGCCGGGGACGGGGATGCGCGGACGAGGATGGAGAGCAGGGACGAAGGACAAGAATGGCGACTGGGATGGCTGGGCGCCCGGCGCAGGGTCCTGGCAGGGGTGTGCTCCACCACGCAGGGTCCTGGCAGAGGTGTGCTCCACTCAAGGTCCCGGCAGCGGTGTGCTCCAGCCTCTCGGGTCCTGACAGGCCGCTACACTCCGCCTGGGTCCTGGCAGCGATGTACACTCCACCCCCGCCCAGCTAACAGTGGCGCGCTTCAGTCTCCCGCCCGCGGGCCGACCCACGTCCTTGCACGCTGAAATCTTACAGGGATTGTCACTTCTCCCATAAGTGACTCATGTGCGAAAGGGAAACAGTTTTATTTGAAAAGTCCATTTTAAACGTCTTTTTTGTAAGCTGCTAGGACCTGAGCTTCAAGCACCTCCTCCGGGCGCAACGCCCCCGCGGGGTGGGGACTGGACTGGAATAAGGCCTGCGTGGGACCCTTCCTGTGCACCACCGCACGTGAAATCGTTCTGCATGCACCGAACCGCGTGGGCCTTACCCGCGTGCGTAGATCCGGCGTGGACTCTCAGAGGAACACGTCTTGTGAGGGCCATCCCACGTGGGTGGCCAACGTCCTACCTGGAGCCCAGGCTTTAGGTCCCCAGTTCTCCCCTGAGCCTCAGGCACGGGGAATCCAGCGGCGAGGAAACTCTTTGATTTAGAGTGAAGACTTGTGATAAGACCCAGGGCTACCAGTCTCCAGGCCCATACCAGGAAATTCGTTAGCATTTCTTTAGAAAAGACAAACAAAAAAGGTTTAGGGAAGGAGCGGTCTGGTGGTTTGTTTTTGTTTTTGTTTTTGTTGTTTTAAACAACCAAGCACGTGGTTTTAAAAAAATGCAACTTTTAATTTTTTAAGTGAATCTGTTATTCCGCAGAAGTGCAAAATCTTTCTAGGTATTGCTCTTTGGTTTTGGGGGGGGGTTTAAATCTGATGTTGACTTAACAAAAAACATGTAAAAGTTAAGTTTTATTCAGGGACCTTACTGAGGCCTGTAGCCAGGAAATAGCTGTTGACTGAAGAAAATGCACAACCTAAACGTTGAGAGTTATATTTTATTTGGCAGACTTGCTAAGGACCTAAGCCAGGAAGAGAGCCTCTCAGGAGCCAGGTATATAGGAGTTTTGGCAACAAAAACCAGGTTTGGAACAACAAAAGATTACTGTTAAAGAAAACCAGATATCTTAAATTAATGAATTTAGTGCTTTTTTTTATGTATGGGAAGATGCAATAGTCTGGACTTATTGGAATCATTCCTTTGATAGGGACCTTAACCATCTAGGGCCAGTACCCTGTTTTTCTCCTTTCTGAATCCCCTCAGGGTGCACAGTTGGGGTGGCTGTGGTGCCACAACATCCTTTGTTTACTGATAAGGCAAGCTGGTTGTCTTTATCCATCCAGCCTCTCCTTACCTATGAAGGGACTGGTCCAAAGAGGTAGTGGAGGAGCCAGTATATATAAGAATTGTTTTGGCTGGGAAATACTTGTAGTCAAGCATACATCTTGATAAAAGATTACTGCTAATCACAAGGAACAGATATCTCAAGTTACTGATTTTAGTGCTTTTCTATCTATGGGAAGATACAAGAATATGGGGTCATTGAAATTATTCCTTAGATATGCATTTTAACTGTCTGGGGGGCTGGTAAGTCCAAAGTGCAGAATGTTTCATCATTTTTCCCCCATCTTGAATTCCCCTCAGGGCACACTGTCAGTGGGCAACTGTAGTGGGTTGCAACTTACCTCTTTCTATAACAGGGTGATGAGTGACACTCTTTATTCTCTTTGTTTACACTGGCATAGACTTGAAATGCACTAAATGAGCAGTCGGAATTGTGACTGGAAAACTGAGGTTAGTTCTGTGGAGCAATGGTTAGAAGGAGGAAGGCACTTCAGGCCGAGCCTAGCTGATTTGTTGGGTAGACTAGGAACACAGTGGAGAGAAAAGTGGGGAAAAAGAAGGAAAAAAAAAATCAATGAGCAAAGGCCATGATAATCCAGTGAGTGTGAAAAATAATCAGGCACAACCGTTAAAGGCAAATAACCAAACTAGGAAAATGTCAGCCACAAATATACAAAGAGTTCATAAAATTTGGAGCAGAAAACTACAGCGGAAAAATACCCTCTGCCCCATGGAATTTGTCAGCTCACAGAGAAAACGCAAATGCTGAATAGACATGAGAAAAAATATACACTCTAACCAGTTACCAAGAAATAGAAACATAAAGTGAGACTTTTTTTTTTCACTATTAAGTTGGCAGACCTTGTTACTAAACCAAACCTGGGTCCATTCATCCATGTCGCAGCAAAGCCAGTCAGTCTACTGACACTGAGTTGTGGTGAAGGAAAGTATGCAGGGTGCCAAGCAAGGAAAACGGGCAGCTCATGCTCAAAAAGCCCAAACTCCCCAGTGGATTTTAGGGAAAGGTTTTTAAAGGCAGCATTTGGGGTAAGCAGCTGGTGGACTTTCTTCTGACTGGCTGGTGATGAGATAACAAGGTGATGTTTCAGGAATCCTAAACATCTGGTTCCAACACTGGTTCCAACCAGTCTTGGGTCTACCTGCTTGTCAGCATGTAGTCACCATCCTCCACCTGGGTGGGGGTCTTAGTTTCTGCAGAACAACTCAAGGATTTGCATCAGATTATTACGTCCCTTGAGGAGGAAATAGGACTCTGTTTTATTGCTGAACTGTTTTTCAAGCTCTCTTGCTTAATGCTTTTCCTTTGTTTCTGCATTCCATCACTTCCCTAATTAGAGCCTGAGTCTGCTCCTCCAAACTCAGGGAAGGCCTAGGACACTAATGCCTTTTTCTACAAACAAGGAATGGGGGATATGGAGGGGCTTTTGTACCTGGGAGGTCCCTCCTGCTGGGTTTCAGCCAAAAAACCCCTGATTTTGCAGATATTGCTTTTGGGAGACAATGTAGCAGTATGTGTTAAGAATCTTCAGATTTTTCATAACTTTTGGAATTCCTTTTCTCAAAATATGTTCTATAAAAATAACCCAAAGTGGAAATAAATCGTCATTTTGTTTGGTTTGGAGAAATGTTTGTCATATCACTATTTGGGAGGGGGGGAAGCTTAAAGTCCAATAATAGGGGAATGACTCAGCAAATTATAGTAGCCATCAATTTGAAGATGTGTGCATGAAAGATTTTTGGAAATGAGGAATGGCAAACATTGTTAGAACCCATCCATGACCTGCTCCCAACTCCAATGTGTGGATTTTTCCCCACACCAGGCAATTCTCTGTGTTTACAATTTAACTTAATTTTGACACTCCTGGAGATAGTATCAAACCCCACAGGTTAAGGGCTCAGTGCCACAAGACTGCCCCCCTGCAACTTCAGTTGCCAATCACAAGTCCAAGCATCACCTGTGATACCATAGTATCACAAATGTCTATAGACCAGAGGGTCTCATCACAGTATCACACTATCCTTCGTTAGGACCAGCAGAATCAAAATTGTGTTGTACAGAATTCCCATTTTCCAAGACAGAGTCAAACTGGCATTTTTCCCTCCAGCTTCCTTTGTACCCTACAGATGAGAGACAAGGAATGGGAGAAGAGAGGGCAAAGAAGAGATGTACAGTCTCTCCCTCATCTGCTTCTTGAACCATCCAGAGAACTGAAGACTCCCACTTTCAGGTCAGAGGCAGAATAAGAGTGGGTGATGGTCTGAATTATTGCTCAGAATAACATTTCATAAATACCACCGATACAGTAGGACACTTGGCAGGCTCTGAGCATCTTGATGCTGACATCAAAGGCATCAAAGAACTAAATAAAGGACTTCCCTGGTGGCACAGTGGTTAAGAATCCGCCTGCCAATGCAGCGGACATGGGTTCAATCCCTGGTCCGGGAAGATCCCACATGCTATGGAGCAACTAAGGCTGTGCGCCAAAACTACTGGGCCTGTGCCCTAGAGCCCATGAGCCACAACTACAGAGCCCCTGTGCCACAACTACTGAAGCCCACGCGCCTAGAGCCTGTGCTCTGCAAGGAAGTGTAGCCCCTGCTTGCCGCAACTAGAGGAAGCCGTCATGCAGCAACGAAGACCCAACGCAGCCAAAAATAAATTAATTAATTAATTAATTTTAAAAAACAAAAAAACCCCAAAGCTTTATTAAAAAAAAGAAAAAACTAAATAAGAGAATGTCTCACCATGAAAGGGCAGAATTCCCAGTTTTGCTGATTCTGAACCATATTCCATATTTCTCAATATTGTATTTTAAATAGATTAGTATAAAGTTTTGAGATTAAATTAGTAACAATGAAAAAATCTGAATATTTTCTATAAGTGTGACAAAGTAGTTTTTTTTTTTTAAGCTAACAAAAAAATAGACCACTAGAAGAGAAATAAAGGATTCTAAGGGTAGCAGAATATACCATCCCAAAATGTGTCACTTTGGCATAATTATTTTGAGCTGGAGGCAAATGAGAATCAACAGTTGCAGAAAGATGCCTTCCCAGAGTTTCCTTAACTGACTAAAAGCAGAAACTTCTGAATAATGAAAACCGCCATAAGTGCCCTCTCTGGGGAAGTCTTCTGGCTGTGAAGATGATGGAAAGTCAGGGCCAAGATGGACGTGCACTAATAACACTTGTCTTCCATTGGTTTCCCCCCAAATATTTACCTTCCCATAGCTTGACACCCCTGGAAGCCGAAAACCCTTTTCCTTTCTCTTGTCACTTCTCTACAGCTTTATTTGTTAAGATGCTATATAAGCCCAAGTTCTAACCAATCCTTTGAGTTACTCATCACTGAGATTTCTTCCACGTGATGTGCACCACATGCATTAATAAACTATTTTTCTCTTGTTGATCTGATGGGTTGGGTTTTTTTTTTGTCAGTCTAACTTATGGGGCCTCAGCCAATGAAACTAAGATGAGAAGAGAGACAAGTTTTTCTCTCAAGTTTTCATTACAGGAAGTTGTAATCGCACATCAACCTAAGGATTTGATGTGTGTTTTATTGCATTTCGAGTTACCCATTTTAAGTTCTGTTTTCACAAACCAAACAAAAGGGGATGGTAAAGAGATCTTCAACTATGTGTGTAGGAGAAATGATTGAAGAGCTGAGGGTGTTGAGATTAAGAAGATAGAACTCTGTGGAAATTTCATGTCTGGCATGTGGAAAATGAATAGAAAGCAATTTTTATTTCTCAGAAAAGACAGAAATAGGACTAAGAAATACAACTTACTAGGAGGCAAATTTGAAGTCGTTATAGTTATCATATTGTGATGTATAATAAGAAATATATATTTGGCCTTCCTCCCTATTCCTAGCACAGAGCTCCTAAAACCCTGGGAATTTCCTAAGTGATGAGAATCATAAAGTTGTCTTGATATTCAAAACGAACCTCTGTCAGTGACATCAGGGTTTGTGTTAATGACGTAACTTTTGGAAAGTTCTTGAGGATGGGAGCAGGTTGCCAGGGGAACCAATCTAGTAAGAGAGGGTTGGAAGTTTTAGTCCCACCCTCCATAAAAACCCAGAAGGATGGGGTTTGGAGAGCTTCTAGTCGATGAACACCTGGAGATTTGGAGAGAGTGGCATGCCCAGAGAGGGCATGGAAGCTCTGTGCCTTTTCCCCATACCTTGCCCTGTGAATCTCTTCTACCTGTCTGTTCCCAAGTTATATCCTTTTATGATAAACTGGTGATTAGTAAGTAACATGTTTCTCAGAGTTCTGTGAACTGCTCTAGCAAAGTAATCAAACCCAAGGAGGAAGTCAAGGAAACCTCTGATCTATAGTGGGGTCAGCCAGAAGCACAGGTGACAACCTGAACTTCCAATTGGAGTCTGAATTGGGGACAGGCTTGTAGAACTCAGCCCTTAACCTGTGAGACTTGATGCTATCTCCAGTTAGGTAGTGACAGAATTGAGTTAACTGTCTGTGAGAAAAACACAAACATCAGAATTGGTGTCAGATTTGGAATGATATTCCTCCAAATTTTCCATATTTTAATTAAAAAAAAAAAGAATCACAGAGTGTTAAAGCTGAGATTGGTGCTCAGGATGGTTCAGTCCATCCCATGTCTGACATAAAGAGGCTGAAAGCCACACACATCAGAGTGGTACCTCCACAAAACTACCAGACTGCCTTAAATAAGGACTCTTTCATATTTTCATTTGTATTTTTCTGCTTCAAAGAAAATTATTGTCTCATTTTAGAACTGAAGAGGGAAAAAAATCAGGATGGGGTATTTGTTGGTTTCCAACAAATTAAACGTATTGAAAGAAAAACAGTGAGTGGCAAATATAAATTGTAATTATGGTATTATCTGTGAGAATAATTTTCCAGACTTTTCTAGATTTTCATAATAATATGCTTGAAAACTTGTTTCTAAACCTGCATTTATTCCTGATACATTTAAAGCTGTATCCACTCTTAAGTACAGCTAAGCTCTATCACATATATTCTTTTAGATGGTATTTCTTTTTATTAGGATCTAAATATTTTTAATTCCCCATATGATCTCTTTTTTAACCCAAATATTATCTAGCTATATATTATTTAGTTTCCAAATATACAGAATTTGTAACTACAATTTGGTTAATAATTTATACTTTACTACACTACAGATGTAGAACACGACAGTTTGGAATTTAATGAGCTCTCCTCTATGACTGAATGGATGGGTTATTTTTGCAAATGGTCCCTGTGTGCTCAAAAGGAAAGTGGGTCCTCTGATTGCTGGTTATAGTTCCAAAATCTTGAGGTTATTAATTGTATTATTGAGCTCTTCAATATCACTGCTTAGTGGGCTTCCCTGAGGACGTAGTGGTTAAAAATCCACCTGCCAATGCAGGGGACACGGGTTCGAGCCCTGGTCCAGGAAGATCCCACATACTGCAGAGCAACTAGACCCATACGCCACAACTACTGAGCCTGCGCTCTAGAGCCCATGAGCCACAAGTACTGAGCCCGTGTGCCTAGAGCCCATGCTCTGCAACAAGAGAAGCCACCGCAACGAGAAGCCCACGTATCACAACGAAGATCAGCCGCCTCCTGCTGCAACTAGAGAAAGCCTGCCTGCAGCAACAAATACCCAACACAGCCAAAAAATTAATTAATTAATTAATTTTAAAAAATATATCACTGCTTAGTTTGTATTTGATTTCTCAGTGTCTGTGTGTGATAGGTGTTAAAAATCTCTGACAATGGTGATTTACCCATTTCCACATGGATTGCAATTAGCTGGTAGTTTGAAGTGACATGAAGTGCATTTATGCTTAAGATGATTATGTTGACTTGATCTAGTGTTCACTGTATCAGAATGTAATGTCCATCTTTGTCATTTATGATCATTTTTACCTCAAATTATACTTTTTTTAGATCCTAAGATATAAACATGGTAGAAAATGAGAAATATCAGAAATACCTAGAAATCATTTATATTGAAGTTACTACATCAAAATGCGTGGGACCCAAATAAGCCATACTTAAAAGAAGTGTTTCTTTAAACTCATTTATGGGTGTGGAGGCTGGGAAGAGGAACTAACCATTTGTTAGGGATTGAATTGAGTCCAGCAAAAAGATGGAAAGAAGTGTTGAAGTCTGTTAAGCTGAAACAAATAGACTGTCAGTATTTCTCCAGCAAAGATGAGTTTATTCGGGATCAGCAGAGAATTGCAGCTTGGAGTCTGCAACCATGGTGAGCCTCATGCAAATCCCCACATGGCAAGGGAAGGAGAACACTTTTATAGAGAGGAAAAGAAAGTTGGGAGGGCCACAGTAAACAAAGAGTTCTTGTCTTCATTGGCTGAGTCCTTGCCAGAAAAGAGGAACGTTCTTTCTTCTTCCTATTGGGCTCTGCTGTCATTGCAGCACATGAGAGCTCCCTCTTCTGGTCTCCAAACTCTATTTAGGAAACCCAGCAGGACTCTGCGGGGCCTTCCCAGAGACAAACACCAGCTGACCCCTGTGTCCCCTGCCTCTTGTTTGTAAAAAAAGCTTTAGCCTCCTAGTCCTCCCCCGAGTTTCAAAGGACAAATTTAATCAGAGAAATGAGAAAATGCAGAAACAAAGGAAAACAGTTAAGCAAGGCAAAATAATAGTTTAGCCATAAAACAAAAAGTCAAGAACCTTTAGTTTCTCCCCAAGTCCAGGTTGTCATCTATGCTTCCGAGCCACCGACTATAGATCAGAGGTTTTCATACCCTCCTCCTTGGGTTCCATTAATTTGCTAGAGTGGCTCACAGAATACAGAGAAACATTTTACCTACTACATCACCGGTTTATCATAAAAGCATATAACTTGGGAACAGCCAGGTGGAAGAGGTGAATAGGGCAAGATATGGGGAAAGGGTACAGAGCTTTCATGCCCTCTCTGAGCAAACCACTCTCTCCAAATCTCCAGGTGTTCACTGACCTGGAAGCTCTCCAATCCCCATCCTTTTGAGTTTTTATGGAGACTTCATTACATAGTCATGATTCATTAAATCATTGGCCATTGATAATGGATTCAACCTCTAGCCCCTCTCCCCTCCTGGGAGGTCAGGGTGGGACTGAAACTTCCAACCCCATCTCACTAGGTTGGTTCCCCTGGCAACCTGCCCCCATCCTCAAGGACTTTCCAAAAGTCACCTCATTAACACAGTCTGGTGTCATCGACAGAGGTTCATTTTGAATATCAAGATACCTTTATGATTTGCATCACTTAGGAAATTCCAAGGGTTTTAGGAGCTCTGTGCTAGGAATAGGGAGAAAGACCAAATATATATTTCTTATTATACATCACAATATCACACCTTCAAAATATTCCCAGTACTTCACTAGACTTTTGTAAAAAGTGCACTGGAAAGCAGGCAAGCAAGGAAAATGGGCATAACGGGGAAGATATTTGGGAATATGTGTAAATAAACAAGAGATGATCGTTACACAGACCAATGATGGCAATGAGCCTTGAGCTGTGAAGTATGATTAGTAACTCAATCATTGTACAAGTAGCAAAATATGAATAATAATTGAATATTGTACTATACACTTAAAATCTTTTGAGAGGGTAATTTCATGTGTTTTTTACCAAAATAAAATAAATAAATAAAAATTGGAATTTCTTCCTGGATTTTTAAAAATCTCAATTGCATTGTTCAAGCCTGTTCTTGCTTAACTAAAATAAGTCAAATGAATGACTACTGCCTATCTCACGGGGTTCTCAAATCTAGGATGAAAAAAAATGGGCCAGTTTGCATCAGCTCAAGTAAATACCAGTGTAATACTTTAATAAAATGGCACAAGTAAATTTTCTAGGAAGTGAAATCCATTTCATCTTGATGCGTCAGGACCAAAAGTGACAGAAATTAATTTGAACCATAGAACTGAAAATGCAGGAGGTATCTTCCTTGGCTCCTCATCTCGGTCCACTCGGGTTTCTATCATACTATAGACTGGGTGGATTAAAAGCAACAGACACTTATTTCTCATAATTCTGGAGGCTGGGAGTTCAGTGTCAAGGTGCTGGCAAATTTGGGTTCTGGAGAGAGCCCACTTCCTGATTCGTTGATGATTCATCAATGAATTCATTCATTGATGGATTCATTCTCACTGTGTCTTCAGATAACAGAAGGGGCAAGGGAGCTCTCTTTTATAAGGGCAGTAATCCCATTCCTGAGGGCACCACCCTCATGACCTAATTACCTCCCAAAGGCCCCACCTCCTAACACTATCACCCTGGGATTTCAACATGAATTTTGGCAGGAGTGCTATTCACACCACAACACTCCTGAAAGGGTGTTGTGCCATCCAGCTCTCATCCAGCAGAGCTCTAATGGCCGAATGTCTTCAGGATATATGCCACATCTTCTCTCCAAGCTCTTCCTTCTGGTGGAGTCCCCAGGCAGGTGTCTCCTATTGGCAGCCTTCAGCTTCTACTAAAATCAATCTGAGCCTAGCAAACTGTGCTATTGTGATCTATAATAAGAAATATATATTTGGTCTTCCTCCTTCTCCTTGTACAGAGCTCCTGAAACCACTGGAATTTCCTATAATAAAAGCAATAAAGGTGTCATTTGTTCTGTTAATGAGGTGACTTTTGGAAAGGCCCTAAGGATGGGAGCTGGTTGCCAGGGGAACCAATCATGTAATCAGGGGGTTGGAACTTTCAGTACCACCCCCTGACCTCCGGGGAGTGAAGAAGGGCTGGAGATTGAATCAGCTGCCAATATCCAATAATTTAATCAATTATGCCTATGTAATGGAGGCTCCAAAACACACAGAAGGACTGGTTCCAGGGAGCTTCTGGGCTGGTAGAAATTTGGGGAGAGTGCCACAAGCAGAGAGGGCATGGAAGCTGGAGCCCTTTCCCCGGGCCTTGCCCTGTGCATCTCTTCCACCTGGCTGTTCCTGAGTTACATCCTCTAATAATAAACCAGTGATCTAGGAAATGAAATGCTTCTCTGCGTTCTGTGAGCTGCTCTAGCAAATTAATCAAACCCAAGGAGGGGGTCATGGGAACCTCTGATTCGGTGGGACAGAAGCACAGAAGACAACTGGACTTGTCACTGGCATTTGAATTGTGTGTGGTGGGGAGCAGTCTTGTAGGACTGAGCCCTTAATCTGTGGGATCTGTTGCTATCTCCAGGTAGATGGTGTCAGAACTGAGTTGAATTGTAAGACACCCAGCTGGTGTTGCAGAATTGCTTGGTGGTATGGAGAACCAATCCCACCCCACGTTGGAATTGGAGTCAGAATCCTTTTGTAAACAAGAGTCCCTCTCTTCTTAGAGTTGGTGTCATGCTGGTCACTGAGATTGTCGCCATGACCAGGGAAAGGGCCGGAGCGATCAAACCTCCCGTTCAGGGCTGGGACCAGCACCAGCCAGAGAAAGGCAGTAAATTCTGGGCAAGCCCTGACCACACGGAGCCACATATTAGCCAGCAGGCCAAGGGAAGAAAGAGAGGAGATGAGTAAGAGAACACTGGAAGGCCTACGAAGTCACCTGCTAGGCTGGGAAGTTGACGGGCTTGGAGATGACCTCACAACTCCAGGAGATAACCCAGGTGAGGAGAGACCACTATCCATACCCAGGAGCCAGGACCAGAGCCCATATCACTGCCAGGATGCTCCTGAAGAACGTGCTAGCTACAACCTCCACCCTCCAGGAGAAGAGAATAACTTTTGTAAAATTAATGATTAAACTTACAGATAGCAAATGTTGTTTCTTTTAATGTTCCAGTATTAAAAACAAACTTTGGACAACGTTTTAACTTTTTCAACTCAAAAATCATGTCAAAACTAATGACTCGGGTTTCCCTGGTGGCGCAGTGGTTGAGAGTCCGCCTGCCAATGCAGGGGATACGGGTTCGTGCCCCGGTCCGGGAAAATCCCACATGCCGTGGAGCGCTGGGCCTGTGAGCCATGGCCGCTGAGCCTGCGCTTCCGGAGCCTGTGCTCCGCAACGGGAGAGGCCACAACAGAGAGAGGCCCGCGTACCGCAAAAAAAAAAACAAAAAAAACTAATGACTCAATTTAATGTTTTAATTGCAAATATAGTGCTAACTTTTTTAGATATTTTAGTCAAAACTTTTAAATAATTCAATGTCCTAAAAATTCCAAATATCCCAATGATATTTCTAAGCTTAAAGCAATATTAAGAATATTTCTAGGGGCTTGAGTCACTATATACAACTCATATAAAGTTATTCCATCATCCCAACCCAAGCAAATAGGAGTTTCTTTCCCAGGGCTCTGAAGGGAATGAATGATAGGGCACTGAAGGGAATGTTTCCTAGAGATCAGAAACAATTCACCAAGGAGCACCACGCCTTTCATATGTGAGCTCACCAATCCAGAGCCCACACCCTAAGCATCTCCTCTCACATTCATGGGTAGGCCACTGTCCATCTGCCCGCATCACCCCAGGGCAGGTACCACACAACTAGGGACAGGCCCTATGCCCCAAGCCAGCTGAAATTACTCAAACCAGGCAATCCTGAGTCTGCTTGCCCTACCTTATCTTGTCTTTCCTGTAGAAAAAACACGGGTCTTTCTCAGGTTTTCCCCTCACTCCCCGTGCTTCCTAGCAGACCCTGGTGTTTCTCAGTGTGGCCCTGTGAGGTGTGTTGTGCCCTTCCTCTTGGGAACTGTGAGTATAACAGCTATCTTTTCAATGGCAGTCATGTCTTGATCTGTTGGCCTCACCATACCTGAATAACAACAGTAATACGTTTTTTAATTGGCTGTATTTTTAAAGTGAGACAAAGCCAAGAGCAAGAGGCAGCAGTGGGTATGGCTGGGAGACAAATTCCTAATTATGGGTGGACATCAGTGGCTGTGTGCAGAGCCAGGGCTTACACAGAAGGAGAATGTGACCAGGTTCCGTAATATCCCAATGCTCAGATGTTGGGTTGTAAGGGAGGCTAAGAGTAAGTTTATCTGTCATTTTTCCAGGAGCAATAGCACCCAGCCCCTTTCTAGAATCTGAGGAAGTTGCAAAAAGCATTAAAACTGCTTACTTCTAAGGCAAAACCAATTCTTGGTTGTGGAGAAACAAAGCCACGTAAATAAAGTGAGTATCAATCTACAGGGGAAAGGTTGAGTTCAATAGAATGTATGCTGGGCAGCCAGGAGTTATGCAGTCATGGAAAAGATTTAGAGCTTTCCCGGAAAATCTGAAGGGAGGCCTTAAGAAAGACTAGGTAAATCTATGCATATCAAAATCACATATTGTGAAACAATTACACAAAAACAATACCTGTATATCTAATAAGGAAGAATTCATGGAAAGTTGTTACTCTACTTGGGGAAGGGAAGTGGAATGAGAAGCAGGGGGACAGGCAGGTTGTAGCATATGCCCTTTGAAAAACCCATGCAGGTGTGGGTACCTGGAATAGGAGTTTAAAGTAGCCAACCAAAGGCACCACCCAACACAGCCACTGGACACTGTACTCCCAGCCTGCCTGGAAAATCATTTTTCGAGCCCATTCCACATTGGAAAATATTACAGGAAGTTATTGCTTCTCTAGAAAAGAAAGTTTGCGCTTAGGTATGAGGACTTATTTGGTGTTCCAGCATAGGAGTCTGGGAAGGATGCTGTACACAGAATCTAAGGCTGCAGACAACACCAAAGGAAGATGAACCAGGGGTCTCGGGTCCTGACTCGAAGGAGTCTCTAAGGGAGACCTGGTGGTGAGCTCATTACCATATCCAGGCCTGTGACTGAAGAGTTCCAAACTCGAACCCATCATCCCCACTCCGCTCCCCACCCCCCAGCTTTCCCCCCTAAAGTGTGGGGAAAGCTCCGTCCCTCCCAAAATTCTGGACAGCCCCCCTCCCCGCCAAGACAACGAAAGAAGAGCCAAGGGCACTCGGAAAACCCCCACAAGTCATTTGACACCGCGCGCGGGTGGCCTCCGAACAGCCAGTCGCTTTGCTAGCGTCTCCATTTCACGCCCAAGGACCCGGATGCAGCGCGCGCGATGAGGGTCCTTGGGCATGACCCGGACGCGACGGGCGGGGATGGTGCACAGAAGGGTGACCGCAGAGCCCCCACCCACCCAGGCCGTCCTGGCGCTTGGGATTCTGCGCGACGGGGCTTCCCGGACACAGAAAGAGTAGCGCGCGGGAGGGCGCTGGGGCTCAGGGGCTGCAGCAGTGCAAGGGTGCGGGATACAGGGACGCGCGGACACAGGATTTCAAGGGTGCTAGATAGAGGAGCTCAAGGGCGTAGGAGTGCCGCAGTGCCAGGACGCAAAGGGATGGCAAGCGGCACACACCGTGCAAAGACGCAGATGCGGGGGAGGGTTGTGCAGGTGGAGAGGAACCTTCCCTGAAGAACCCGCTCCCGCCTACAGTCTGGGGACTGCCCGCGCAGGAGCAGAAAGAGCGGCGGCCTCCGGTATTTATCCGAAAGGGCTCATCTGGATTGGTTCAAACTCAATCTTGCCCGCCCCTCACGACAAACCTATTGGCTAAGGCGCCTCCTCGAGCTTTCCAAGGCTTTCTATTATTCCACCACCTCTGCGGCGTCCTTCAATTTGGCGTGTGAGTTTGCAATTTCCTGTATTTTATGCACATTTGTGCCTTAATGTTTTCACCCATGTCTTTGGATATTAACGTGATTTCCTGACACGCTCGTAACACAGAAATGCTCCTGCTTTTGGGCGGGGGCTGGAGGGGTCGGGGGGGAGGGGCTGGACAAAACCACCCAGACCAGCCCTGGGATGTCCTCTGTGTGTGTCAGGGGTGAGGCCGTCTACCCACCCATCCCCCAGTCACCTTCCCTTCTCCCCCACCCCGTCCATCTCCCAGAACCCTCCCTACACCCCTCATCGCCCAGCTTTCCTTTCTGTAAAACCCACCATTCCCATCCCTCCTCCTGCCCAGCTCCTGGCCTCCTCCTGACACCTCTCCCTGCAGCCCCCAACGCCCCGCTCCACAGTCCTCCTCCCCCACACCCTAGCTCTCCCTTCCCAGGTCCAGACTAGGTCTCCTGGAAATACCAAAAATATAAAATATAGCAATAAAAAAAGAAAATTATTGTAAAATCTCGTCTGTGTTTTCTGTATTTTCTCAATACTGCTGGAAGTTGCTAGATTCACTTTCAACACCCCTTAAGATCTTTTAATTAATGTGGTTAGATAGGAAGTAGGAGAAAAACACGGTGTGTGCATGGGGAGGAGTGACATTCCCCTGGAAGAACAAACAATTAGAACCGCCCATGTACCGGTGCAGCTTCGAGCTGGCGGTGGGGAGGGGCTTGGGTGCCTTCTGTGCCCACTGACCCCAGCCTTGCCTCTGACGCCTTCTGCGTCCCCACGGTCCATCGGGTGTGACTGTCTCAGCTCAGAAGCCGATGGGCGAGCGTGCCCTGCCTCTGTGTGTCTGCGTGGGCGCTGAGATGGAAATGACATAGTCCGCAAGCTGTGCGTCCATTGCTGCTTCTCAGATTTCGTTTCGCGGTCCTATCTCACTTCTGCAGTTGTGGTCGCCTGTCCTTCATTCACACCTGGCTCTGGGATTAGATTGCCCCCTACTCTTTTCTAATTTGCTGAAATAAAATGGGCAAAGAAGTCATATGGCCAACACGAGTGTTTGGAAAAGACCACTCAGTTATCTTGCGCAGGATGCGGGCCAGCATCTGCCTATCTTGCGTCCTGCGCGCGCGCGGCCGGAAGGGCCCTGGATGCCAGCGCATCGGAGGGCAAGGCATTGGAGACTGGGATCCCCAGCCCTTTGCCACGCGGGGCATCCCTCGGTGGTGGCAGGAGGAGGGCTTTTGTCCTCAGGGTGTCCGCTGGAAGCTGTGCTGAAGGACAAAGGCTGCCTAAACCGTCTTTTCCTTCTTCGCAATCTTGCATTCTGTGAGGTTTACTTTTTCTCTGCAGAGCTCCACGGCACTCCCTGTAATTTCAACTACTCACTTTCCTGCAGCGCTCAACCCTAAAGAATTAAAACTCTTCTTCAATAAGCCTCCGTGTTGTCTTTTCTGTACCTGCGGGGTGCTGTCTCCAGGCAGATTCCTCCCTCCCTCCCAGCAGGCTCTGTATATAGCAAGTGTTAAAATTCCGATATGGAAAGATTCAGCATTCTATTGGGGGGGCGGAATATGTGTTTGCCATTGCAATGTTTCAGTTATATGAAATGCTTGTTTGTGAGAATTTTAAAGTGATTTGACTTCTTGCCTGAATGAGGAGAGAGCTTACTGCACATTCCCCTAGGAGAAAAGAATGGCTTCATTCGTGCATCACAAAAATCCAGGATGATAAAACGCGCTCATTTCATGCATGAAGTAGGAAACAGATGGGCCCCTGGGCCAAAGAGCTGGTGTTTGTCAAATGGAGCAAAACTGAAGTTTTGTCCTCAGCCAGAAGAGAACGAAGCCCGTTTCCCTTCCTCCATTAATATGGAGGGAATGAACTAGCAGTGGGGAATTTGTTGCAGAAAAATAGAAATGAGACTTTTCTGATAAACAAGGAAAACAAGCAACAGTGAACAGGCTGGGAAAACAGCATAAATAGGCCTGAAAGAGCTAAGCAATCTTGGTTATTCTTTAGCTGTTACTACTAATGAACACTTGTAACTAGACGTGTACTTCACAAAGCTGATTACTCTCTGACTCCATAAGAATTCCCCTTTGCACCTGGCATTTCTTCTCCCCCTACACTCCCTTGTAGCACTCTTCATTTCAGAAAGAAGGTTACGGGCCGATAACTTCAGGGACACCAGACCCAGTTGCTGCCTGACGCCTGACGCCAGCTTTAGCCATGAATTTGCAGAAGAAAAGGAATGCAAGACCTTCATTACTTTGAGCCTTATCACCTACCCCAGACCATGAGGCCCAGGCTATATAACCTTTCCCTATTCCCCAGGGAGGGGGGCACAGTTCTTGAGGCGCTAGCCTGCTTTGTTATCCCCTTTGCCAGGCAAAGATTAAAGCCATTTTTCTCATTCCTCCAAAACTCTGTCTCCATATTTCTTTTTGGCATCAGTGCACAGAGAGCTAAGATTTTGGCATCATGCATGAAACAATTTATTCAATGTATATATGGAATCTAGGCACTGTACTCTAGAAATGATAACAAGTGGGAAAAAGGTGTTTATTTTGGGGTTTTTAAAAATCATCCAAACCCCTTTTTAAATTACTCTTCCAGGCTATTATGCCCAAGCACTGTCTGTCCCTGATTGTTAAGCTGGAGATCCTGTTTCTTTGCTTTTCTTTCTTTTTCTGTTCTTTCTTTGTCTTCCTCTCCCCTCCCCACCACCACTCCTTCCCTCTCTTTTCTTCCTTCAGTCACTTTTTCACCCTTCCTTCCTTCCTTTTCCTTTCTTTCTTTCTTTCTTTCTCTTTCTTTCTTTCTCTCTTTCTTTCCTTATTTCTGGAAAACCTCAAGCCTGCACTATAGTATTCCATCTGTCAATACAAAATGTTGCTCTTGATCCAGAGGACTGTCCCTTGTCCATTCGGGCTGCTATGATAGAATACCATAGACTGGGGGAGCTTAAACAACAGACTTTTAGTTCTCATAGTTCTGAAAGCTGGGAATAGAGAGATCAGGGTGCCAGTGTGGGTGGTTTCTGGTGAGGGCCATCTTCTACATTGCAGAAGGAGGGGTGGGGGAGGAGGAAGGGGAGGGGGAGATGAAGAGGCAGGAGAAGGAAAGCAGGAGGAGGCGAATGGGAGGTGGAGGAAGAGGGGAAGAAAGCTCTCTCCTGTCTCTTTCATAATGGCACCAATCCCATTCATGGGGGCTCTGCTCTCATTCAACATATGAATTCGGGGGGAACACAAACATTCATTCCATGAGATTCTGGGTCTGATTTCCTGGCATTAACCAGCCTCTATGTGGGAGGATAGCAGTTTCCAAACCTTAGCACCTACGTGGAAAGACAACTTCTTACCCAAACCCCTTCCAAGAAATGCTCATTTCCTATCCCACGTCAAGTTTTCTTCCAAGCCTTCCTATGCCGAAAGGAAGCCAAGAAACCTCACCAGGAAACAGTGTAAGGACCAGCTTTCCAGGGGCTGGCAGCAACCAGACGAGGTGAGGGGACTGTGGGTTATACAAATTGCTGCATGGCTTGCAGGCCAAGGGCCATCCAGAGACAGCTTCATGGTCCAGTGACCTGGGCTGACACTAGAGCAGCCCTGAGAAGCCCTGTGTGCTTGGTTCAGTGCTCTGTTGTGTCCATCTTGAAACTCTTAATAGTTTTTTGACAAGGCACCCACATTTTTATTTTCCTCTGGGCCCTGGAAATCATGCTGTTGGTTCCTCAAAATACCCAAATCATATCCTACTCAAACCTCAAGTCACAGATTTTCTATGCCAGATGCCTGGGATAAATACTTTTGCTACTGAAGGGGTTCCGGACATACCACCCCCAAATATGCCGCATTTGGCATATTGATTATTTTGGGCTGAAGTCACTTGAAAAACAGAAAATGCTGGGAGAAACTTTCTCTGAACTCCCCTTATCTGCCTAAAAACAGTTTCTTCAAAATGAATTCAACTGCCATTAATTCCCTCCTGAGAGTTTCATCAGCAGAGGAAGATTGATTCATCACAGGAGAGGAGACTAGAAGTCAATGCCACACCCAGACAGACTTTGTCACAAACTATTGATATCATATCTCCTGTCTAGTCTCCTAAGGGCCCAGTCATCTTTCCTAATATCATTTACTCTCCTCTAAGATGACTACTTCTCCCCTTTTCCTATTAAGATGGTATATAAGGTCTCAAATCTCATCGCTTTTTGGGGTATTCACTTTTTTCCCCTGCAATGCCCCCACGCACATAATATGTAAAAATGAATAAATCTGTATAACTTTTCTCCTGTTACTCTGCTTGTTGTCAGTTTACTTCATAGACCCATCTATTGAACCCAAGAGGGTGGAAGGAAAGTCTTTTCTCCATAACATTACATTATTACATTATTGAAGCTGTTAACAGCTTCAATAACTACCACCAATGAGCCTTAACTGAGTTTTAAGACTAAAAGGCAGCTTGCAGTCAGAGAAGTCTGTGCCAACTAGATCTACAGGCGAAAGGAAAGAGATTTTTGCTTTGAGTGTATCTCCTGTGCAAGATCAAGCTTCAGACCTCTTCTAATGGTGCTGGGGGTCAGGGTGAGACCAATCATTTATATACATTGGTCATTAAGTCTCTGGTATAAAAAATAATGGTTACAAAAACAGTTTGAATAAATGATCCAGAAGCACACAGTTGTTATTAAGGTGCCTTGCATTCAAAGACTATTTTTTAAAAATTGATTTGGAGATTGTGGAATTTAGTGAAATTTCATCTGCAGTACTTTCAACTTTCTACTGCAGTAGAAATTTTAAGATATCTGACTGGTGTTTTTCCCTAGAAACTTACATTTAAACACAGAGCAATGCATCTTGATTTTGATAATATTTTCCCCTACACATCACATCCCTCTTCAAAATGAAATTCAATATCCAAAACCAAAAATATCTAGGTGTGGATAGTGCAGAGCTTGGTACCACTGGCCTGATTTCCAGGGCCAGTTCCCCACCTCATCAGCTGTTTCACTTGAGACGTATTTTTTTCTGCCTTTTGTCACCCATCTGCAAAATGAAGTTAATTATAGTGTATACGTGGAAGGGATGTTATGAGCACTAAATTGAACTAAGTATTCATTAAGTGGTTACCTAGATCATAATGAGCTCTCTAGAAATGTTTGTTAAATCAACTATATATTTTTAAGGTAAACAGATAAAATAGTTAATACTGAGCATACCCAAAGCAGCTCAGGGGACACACAATCTCAAGATGTCCCATGGACCTCAGAGGACAGATTTGCAAGCAGGGGGCACTGCCTCAGCTCACAGGGCTTATTCATTCAACAAACACTTATTCATTCAACAAACACTGATTGTATCTCTGCTATGTGCCAAGTTCTATGTTCCACCTTGGAGATTTAGAAGTGAAAGACACATCTCTTGCCCTGGCGATGACAGCTTAGTCCATGTTCTAGTGGGCAAGAGAAAGCCTTATGCTCCATATTTATGTGATGGAGCTGCCCATGGCTCAGAGGGAGCTCAGCTGAGGCAGCCCCGGCTGTGGCTGGGTCTCTTCTGAGAAGGAAAGGGTGAAATGGAGCCAGGAGAACTCGAGCACTAAATATATGCCCACACCTCGCCATCTGCCTGACACACATTCACTCACAGCAATCCTATTAGGTAGGCATTGATATATCCTCACTTTATAGATGAGGAAGTAGAGCGGCAGAGAAGGTGAATTATTAGCCCCAGGTAGGGAGCTAAGCACAGGCTCTCTAAAGAGTGGCCCCCTGGCATCTCTCCTCCACTTTCTTCACACTCAAACCTTCTAAGGCAAATAGGATCCCATTTGGGCTTCTTCAAACTTATGCTTGTGTAGGTATCTTGAAAGCACCTTGTTAACTTCTCTGAACATAGTGAGCCACTTTGTCTTTTGTGGGTGCCATTAAGTTTCCTAGCCTGTTTGGATAATGCTCTGGATGAAAACAAAAAAAAGTTGCCAGGTAAATGAACTCCACAACCTTGCTTCAAAAACTATGATGTGGGGCCTCCCTGGTGGCGCAGTGGTTGAGAGTCCGCCTGCCGATGCAGGGGATACGGGTTCGTGCCCCGGTCTGGGAGGATCCCATATGCCGCGGAGCGGCTGGGCCCGTGAGCCATGGCTGCTGAGCCTGCGCATCCGGAGCCTGTGCTCCGCAACGGGAGAGGCCACAACAGTGAGAGGCCCGCATACCACAAAAAAAAAAAAAAAAAAAAAAAAAAAAAAAAAAAAAAAAAAAAAAAAAACTATGATGTGCATAGGAATCTGTTTAAAATGCAGATTCGGACTCAATACATTTGGGGTGGGGCCCAAGCGTCTGCATTTCTAATGGGCTCCCCAGGTATTCCTGTGCTGAAACAAGTGAGAAATGTGAATTCATACTTGTGTATACAGGAATTAATTTAATAAGGAGTAAACTTGGGGACTGGTGACTTCAGTTAAAAACAAGACAGGCCCCAAATGGAGTCTCTTATGCTAAGCTCCCCATCACCAAACCAAGCCTTGACTTATTTCCTAGAAATAACATCTTAAACGGGTCAGTAGGAATCGCGTGATCAGCACTAGTTAGATAATCGGCCTCATAGACCCCTGCCATCCCCTTCAGAGAAGTAACCTTGGAGTAACACCTGCTTTTTTGCCTAGTGTATTTTCCTTGTTCCTGCTCCCTCTGGCTATAAAAGTCTTTCATTTTGTACAGCCCCTCTGAGCTCCTTTCTATTAGCTAGACTGGATGCTGCCCAATTCTAATCGATTTTTGCTCAAACTCTTTAAAATTTTAATATATCTCAGTTTATCCTTTAACGGTTCCATAACCTACGTTCTGATGGGTAAGTAGAGAACAATAATAGTATCTTACCCTTGGAGTTATTAGGAGACCACATGAGATCATACATATCAAACACTTAGCATATAGCTGTCACTTCAAACGGATCCGTCTAGTCAGTATTAACAATAACAACAATATGAAGGACTAGTGTTTCCTTTGAAACTCATTCATTTCCTCCCTCCAGTTAAAAATCTGCCCTGTTGCTTCCAATGTAAGTACCTTAGTATACCTTAGTATGTTTTCAGTACTATTTTCTGTACTTCCGAAAGAACCGTTCGCATTTACTCTTGAATTCTGAAAGGAAATATCTCCTTGGCCATTGGGGGGGGGCGGGGAATGATAGGAAATAAATGTTTGGAATGGCACTTGGAAGCTGCCATACCCCTCTGCTGAATAAGCACAAGCTTCCCATCCCTAGCTATTTGGCTAAGGAAGAAATGGCCCCTTGCGTTTGTCTCCCATCCAGAAAAAATGGAGACACGGGATTAAAACGGGTTTTTATTACCTTCTTTATTTTTTTGCCCAGGTCCAGACCGGCAACTAAACAAAAGACCCCTCTCCCGTTACAACAAAGGGTTTGAACAAAAATGCTCAGGGCTTCCCTGGTGGTGCAGTGGTTGAGAGTCCGCCTGCCGATGCAGGGGACACGGGTTCGTGCCCTGGTCTGGGAAGATCCCACGTGCCGCGGAGTGGCTGGGCCCGTGAGCCATGGCCGCTGAGCCTGCGCGTCCGGAGCCTGTGCTCCGCAATGGGAGAGGCCACAACAGTGAGAGGCCCACGTACCGCAAAAAAAAAAAAAAAAAAAAAAAAAAAAAAAAAAAAAAAAAAAATGCTCAACCTGACTCCGTGAGCACAGCAGACGCGCCTTCGGATTGGTTGGGCTATTGTCCAATAGGAAAGAAGATCCGGCATCTCCTATTTACATACATTCTTTGTGGACCAGGCAGAGAGGGGCGGGCCGTCCAATCCGATTCTAGAGATTTGGAGCCTTCATTTGAATATAGGGAAAATAAATAGTGATGTCCGCCGCCTCACTTGTGCCAGAGGCGCAGCCCGAGGAGAGCTCCTGGAAGGCAGTGAGGGAGGCTTAGGACTGCCAAAAGGATAAGCGCGGCCGCAAGGAGAGCTAAGTCCATCTACGCCTATAAGGTGCTGTAGCAGGTGTTTCCCAACACAGATATCTCTTCTAAGGCCGTGGGTATCATGAACTCGTGGATCAAGGACACTTTACAGCTCACGCTTCAGCGAGGCCTGCTGCCTGGCGCGCTACAAGCGCTCTTGTAGGTCCAGGGAGGCGCAGAGGGTTGCACACCTGCTGCAGCCCCATGAGCAGTGTGCCGTGCCAGAAAGTATCAAGACTGTCAAATACACCAGCTCCAAGTGAGGCGGGCCACTGTGCTCCAGAAACCAAAGGCTCTTTTCACCGCCGCCTCTGTGCTTAGAAAAAGAGCGTGCCACCTGTTGTGGTCGTGAAGTGCTGTTCAGATGGGATTATGGGAGAGATGGAGTGCGCTCCTGAACTAAAGCTAAGCTTCCTTTCTTAATGGCATATTCACCAAAAAGAGACCTGCTGTGTTAGTCTAGGCCCCAGCCAGAAGCCTGAGAGGGTATAGCCCTGACGCTTGAGCCGTTGAACCCAGTCCAGGCCTTTCTGTCTGCGTGTGGCGAGAGACCTGCGAGTGAGGGGCACGGATCACCTCCAAGAAGGCTTAATGCCAACCTCTTCCTCCACCCATACCCCCTCGTGGGTCGGGCCGGGGTGTGCTTGACATGACACTGGATGAGGCTCAGGGTGTTGTAGCACAGAATAGGCAGCGACTTTGGGGGCCGTCCTTCCCGCGTTTGCAAGGCAAAGCATCATGAGCTTTTGCTCAAAACATTTAAGCAGCATTGAGCTTGAGCAGCTCCTTATAAGCACTAACGCTATTCCTGTTTGAAATATCAAAACGGCAGGAAGACAGGTACTGGTCTAGACCCTCATACTCAGCTATAATCCTTCAAACTAGATTGGTATTCTTTTATCCGAAAAAAAGTGTATACTTTTTTAACATATGCCTCATAAACGGTTTAAGAGCTTTTTTCTCCTCAGTCTTACTGAGGTATAATTGACATACAGCATTGTACAAGTTTAAGGAACTGGACGTTTGTACCTTTTGACTGCCTTCATCCAATTCCCCATCGGCTCCCCACCCCTGCCTCTGGTAACCACAAATCTGATGTTTTTCTATGAGCTTGTTTGCTTGTTTTTGAAGTGTAATTGACCTACAACACTATGTTAATTCCTGGTACACAACACAGTGATTCCATATTTCTAAACATTTGAAAATGATCACCATGATAATCTAGTTGTCATCTGTCAGTATACAAACATATTATATAATTATTGACTGACTATATTCCCCATGCTGTACATTTCATATCTGTGACTCATTTATTTTGTAACTAAGAGCTTGTACCTCTTAATCTCCCTCACCTATTTCTCTCCTCCTCCAACCCTCCTTCCCCCTGGAAACCACCTGTTTGTTCTCTGTATCTATGACTCCGTTTCTATTTGGTTATGTTTGTTCATTTGGTTTGTTTTCTACATACCACATATAAGTGAAATACTATTTGTCTTTCTCTGTCTGACTTATTTCACTTAGCATAATTCCCTCTAGGTCCATCCATGTTGTTGCAAATGGTAAGATTTCATTCTTTTTTATGGCTAACACTCCACTGTATATATAAACCACATCTTGTTTATCCATTCATCTACTGATGAGCACTTAGGTTGCCTCCATATCATGGCTGTTGTAAATAAGGCTGAAATGAAAATCAGGGTGTTTTTGAATTTATGTTTTTGTTTTCTTCGGTTAAATACTCATAAGTGGAATTGCTGTATTACATGGCAGTTCTATTGATATTTTAAATTTTTTTGAGGAAACTCCATTCTGTTTTCCATAGTGGTTGCACCAATTTATATTCCTACCAAGAGTGTACGAGGGTTCCCTGTTCTCCACAGCCTCATCAACACTTGTTATTTGTTGTCTTTTTGATAATAGCAATTCTGACAGCTTGAGGTGATATCTCATTGTCGTTTCAATTTGCATATCCCTGATGATTAGTGATGTTGAGCATCTTTTCATGTGCCTGTTGGCCATCTTTATGTCTTCTTGGAAAAACAGTCTATTCAGGTCCTCTGCCCATTTTTTTTTCTTTTTTCTTTTTAATTTATTTTGTTGAAGTATAGTTGATTTACAATGTTGTGTTAATTTCTGCTGTACAGCAAAGTTATACATATATATACATATATACATTCTTTTTCATATTCTTTTCCATTATGGGTTTATCACAAGATATTGAATATAGTTCCCTGTGCTATACAGTAAGACCTTGTTTTTTTTTTTTTAATTACTTAGTTTATTCCATTTTTGGCCTCATTGGGTCTTTGTTGCTGCAATGGGCTTTCTCTAGTTGTGGCGAGCGGGGGCTACTCTTCATTGCAGTGCATGGGCTTCTCATTGCGGTGGCTTCTCTTGTTGCGGAGCACAGGCTCTAGGCACACGGGCTTCAGTAGCTGTGGCTTACGGGCTCTAGAGCCCTCTGCCCATTTTTTAATTGGGTTGTTGGGGGGGTTATGTTGAGTTGTATGAATTTTTTGTATACTTTGGATATTAATCCCTTGCAGATATATTGTTTACAAACATCTTCTTCCATTCAGTAGGCAGTCTTTTCATTTTGTTGATAGTTTCCTTAACTGTTCAAAAGCTTTTTAGTTTGATGTAGTCCCATTTCTTTATTTTTGCTTTTGTTGCCCTTGCCTGAGGAGACATATTCAAAAAAATACTGCTAAGACTGATGTCAAAGAGTGTACTACCTATGTTTTCTTCTAGATGTTTTATGGTGTCAGGTCTTAATCCATTTAAGTCTTTAATCCATTTTGAATTTTAGTATATGGTGTGAGATATCTTTTCCCCAATGTATATTCTTGCCTCCTTTGTCATAGATTAATTGCTCATATAAATGTGGGTTCATTTCTGGGCTCTCTATTCATTCAGTTCCATTGACCTATGTGCCTGCTTTTGTGCCAGTACCATGCTGTTTTGATTACTGTAGCTTTGTACCATAAACTGAAGTCAGGGGGTATGATACCTCCAGCTTTGTTCTTTTTTTTCAACAGAGCTTTGGATTCTCTGGGTCTTTTGACTTTCTATACAAATTTTAGAATTATTTATTCTAGTCCTGTGAAAAAAATGCCGTTTGGTATTTTGATAGGGATTGCATTGAATCTGTAGATTGCCTTGGATAGTTTGGTCATTTTAACAATATTAATTCTTCCAATCCGTGAACACAGTATATCTTTCCATATGTTTGTGTCATCTTCAATTTCTTTCATCAGTGTTTTATAGTTTTCCAAGTACAGATCTTTTACCTCCTTGGTTAGAGTTATTCCAGGTATTTTATTCTTTTTGAGGCAATTGTGAATGGGATTCTTTTAATTTCTTTTTCTGCTAGTTTGTTGTTAGTGTATAGAAATGCAACAGATTTCTATATATTAATTTTGTGTCCTGCAACTTTACTGAATTCGTTGATAAGTTCAAGTAATTTTTTTAGTGGTGTCTTTAGGATTTTCTATGTATAGTATCATGTCATCTGCAAACAGTGACATTTTTACTACTTCCTTTGTAATTTGGACTCCTTTCATTTGTTTTTCTTATCTGATTGCTGTCACTAGGACTTCCAATACTATGTTGAATAAAAAAGGTGAGAGTGGACATCCTTGTCTTGTTCCTGATCTTAGAAGAAATGCTTTCAGCTTTTCACTGCTGAGTATGATGTTTGTTAGCTGTGAGCTTGTGGCCTTTATTCTGTTGAGGTATGTTCCCTCTATACCTACACTTTATTGGGAGTTTTTATCATAAATGGATGCTGACTTTTGTCAAAAGCTTTTTCTGCATCTATTGAGATGATCATATGATTTTTATTCCTCAGTTTGTTAATATGGTGTATCACATTGATTGATCTGCAGATATTGAACCAACCTTTCATTTCTGGGATAAATCCCACTTGATCATAGTGTATGATCTTTTTAATGTCTTGTTGAATTCAGTTTGGTAATATTTTGTTGGGAATTTTTGTATCTATGTTCATCAGTGATATTGGCCTGTAATTTTCTTTTGTTGTGATATCTTTGGTTTTAGTGTCAGGGTGTTGCTGGTCTCAGAATGAGTTCAGAAGTATTTCTTACTCTGTAATTTTTGGGGATAGTTTGAAAAGGATAGGTGCTAGCTCTTCTCTAAATGTTTGGTAGAATTCACCTGTGAAAATGTCTTGTCCTGGGCTTTTGTTTGTTGGGAGGCTTTGTTTGTTTTTTTACTTATCCAGTTTCAATCCTGGTGATTGGTCTATTCATATTTTCTATTTCTTCCTGACTCAGTCTTGGAAGATTGTATATTTCTAGAAATTCATCCATTTCTTCTAGGTTTTTCATTTTATTGGTGTATAATTGTTCACAGTAATCTTTTATGATCCTTTGTAATTCTGTGATGTCTGTTGTAACTTCTCCTTTATGCTCCTTTTAAGAAGCTTTTCAATAAAACAAACGTAGCACTTAAAAAAAATTCAGTTAACCATATGCAAAATACATGACACATTTAATAACAACTAAGGTATGCAAGGCCTTACTGGGCCCATGCTGTTCTCACTCTAAAAAATATCTCATAGTGGGCTTCCCTGGTGGCGCAGTAGTTGGGAGTCCGCCTGCCGATGCAGGGGACATGGGTTCGTGCCCCGGTCCGGGAAGATCCCACACGCCGCGGAGCAGCTGGGCCCATGAGCCATCGCCGCTGAGGCTGTGCGTCCAGAGCCTGTGCTCCGTAACGGGAGAGGCCACAGCAGTGAGAGGCCCAGGTACCACAAAAAAAAAAAAAAAAAAAAAATCTCATAGTGCTGGTGACTCCCAAACCATGAAGAACACCTTCAGAGAACAACCCAGTCTCCAAGAGCCAAAATGCTATGTGAGATTTGGATTCAGAGATGTGTTCCCTCAGGTGGACAATGGCCATGTGACTCCTCCCTCAGGAACTCACACACATCATTTCCAGGGCCTGCCACTCATTAGTCAATATTTAACCTCCTGTACAGTAAATACTGTTTTGCATTTGTAATTTCTTATTAAAAGGACAGTTTTTTCCCCTCCAAAATACTTTCTTTACTCCATAATAATTAATAAATTTGACTTGAAATTTCTGATATGAAAAAGGAGTCTCCTTGATACATTTCAGATTGTATACCTGCAGAATTCCTCCAGTTCCTTCCAGGCCCTTAGTTTAAGCATTTACCCTGGTTATTTCAGATCCAGAGAATGATTCCATTGTGCCGAGTCCTAGTTCTCCTTGCCCCTATGTATCCTCCAGTACTTGGTTAACTGCCCTATTTTAACTTTCAACTTAACAGAACATGTATTTCTTTGTTGTAACAATATGATAGACATGGTTTCTGTATACAATTTCTCTCCGTTTTTTCAATCATAAAATCTCAATAGCAGGGGCTCTGTATCACCTTGCCTCTTCTTTAACAGATTCCCCTCCTAGGAGAGGGCTAAATCAAGCCCAGTCTGCACCTGAGGCTGTGTGTACAACCTCCACTGGACTGTTCAGCAAATAGAGGCAGGCTTTTTTTAACTTCAAGCTAATTCTGTGTGACAAAGGAGTCAACGGTACTGAGAAATTGATATTTTGCATTATTCGCAGAAAATTTTATTTTTTAAAGAATTGTATTTGCAAATTATTGTAAAATCTTCATTTTGCTTCTTTTATTTTTGGTACTAAGCAGTGCTTTTGCCTACTGCTAGCACTATATATCACATTCTCTGCTGAAGACAATTTTCATTTATTAGACCTATGGTTTAAGCTCATTAAGGTAAAGAATCACGTGAATCTGTGAGACTACTTTCATGTGACTATAAGTTTTCATTAAGATACTGACTCCCAATCTACTTTGGTAGGAGGCTGAGGGCTTGGACCCAGTCAGCAGGTCCCCATTTCAAAGTGGAGGACTGAATTTTGCAGTTTCTAATATGAATCAGATATCTACTGAGAAAATTAAAGGTGTGGACTTGTTGATGACAGATCGCTGTTTAATTTTTTTTAATAGATTTATTTTACTTATCTATTTACTTATTTATTCTTTGGCTGCGTTGGGTCTTCGCTGCTGCATGCAGTCTCCCTCCTGTTGCGGTGAGCAGGGTGCCACTCCTCGCTGAGGTGCACGAGCCTCACCCTGCGGTGTCCTCTCCAGTTGTGGAGCGCGGGCTCCAGGCGCGGGCTTCAGCAGCTATCACGTGGGCTTCAGTAGTTGTGGCTCATGGGTTCTAGAGCACAGGCTCAGTAGTTGTGGTGCACGGGCTGAGTTGCTCCGCGGCATGTGGGATCCTCCCGGACCAGGGCCCGAACCCTTGTCCCCAGCACTGGCAGGCGGATTCCCAACCACTGCGCCACCAGGGAAGCCCCACTGTTTAATTTCTGTATTACAGCTAGGAAGGCAAAGAAATGAGTTAAACTGCTCTGACAAAACTCCCATTTCGAGGTATTTATTTTTGTTAATACTGTTTCAGAGCTCGTATCTATAAAAGAGAACAAAGGAAGAGAAATGATGCTGCACACTGCTATCATTGTAACCATAATAATACTATATATGCCCATGGATGCACAAACTACTTGAGACAGAAAGGAAAGTAGGGAGAGGGAGGGAGGGCGGGACCACTATCCACCTCTTTAAATGAGGCAGGTGTCACTTAAGTTTTATTTTCGGTTTTACATATACCTATCAAAACTTATTTATGTTTAAACAATTGTGTACTGTGCAGATAATTTTTAAACACTGACTTCTGGTCACCTACAAGTATTTTAAAATTTCAATATCCTTTTTTGTAGAGAAAGGAGATAGATAAAACAGTGTAAAAAATATATATCTTGGGCTTCCCTGGTGGCGCAGTGGTTGAGAGTCAGCCTGTCGATGCAGGGGACACAGGTTCGTGCCCCAGTCCGGGAGGATCCCACATGCCGCGGAGCGGCTAGGCTCGTGAGCCATGGCCGCTGGGCCTGTGCTCCGCAGCGGGAGAGGCCACAGCAGTGAGGGGCCCGCGTACGGCAAAAAAAACAAATATATATATATATATATATATATATATATATATATATATATATATATATATATATATATATCTTACATTAGGATGAAATTCTAAGACAGAAATTGAATGGAAATATGAGTTCAAGGTGAAAAAATTATCTAAAATCGCTCAGTGTTAACAAGTAATTTACTAGTGTATTTTATGAGTTGCTATGGTTATGGTATCGAATTGCTGTTTCAATAGATACCTTTAAAAGATTGATGTGAGAACATTTTGTTTTGTAAAACGTCCTACCTTGGGATTTGCATCCTTGCAACTATTTGAACTAGCCGTAAAATATTTTGGACGCCAACTTAAAATGTGTGGGGTTTTAGAAATTCTTTTAGAGTGGACCCACGTAGGAAAAGGAATGGGGCGGGGTGGGGGGCGATGGGCTTCCAGCAGCCGTGGCTGAGGACACTCGGTGGGGGTGGCGACGTTTCCTCCCCAGCTCCGCCCGCCCAGCCGGACCAGGCATGCAACCCGCTTCCTTTGGAGATAATTCACAAAAAACACGATTATTAGCCTTTAACTGAACGTCTGGTTCCTTGCCTGAGATGATGACACGAGTTTTCAATCTAATTCTCAAAACGGCTCAAGGAAGTGATTATTTGAAATCTCTTTCTTACAAATGAGAAAACACAAGGCAAGAAAAAAGGTAGGCGATGTCTTCTTCAGAGTGAAGACTCTTCATGCCAAAGCGCTTTCCCTTGAACTAAGATGACACTTTGCAAATGAATGCCATGAATTCAAAGAAAAGGGAAAGTTATGCGTTACTAGTGCGTCACAGAAAATAACGTGGCTGAAGTGGGAAAACTACATTTGCTTCGAAAAACGTTGTTTTTCCTCTTAAATTGCCCTCCTCCCCACCCCCCTACCCCCCTTAAAGCTACCTGCAGCAGGAGTCGGCTTTTTACATCCGGCTCCTGCGCAAGGAGCGCTGCGTTCCACCGCGCTTCCGTTTTTCTTTCGGTTGTCAAATATCCTGCGGTTGAAGGATGCAGACATGCAAACATCCTCCCGGAAATGTTCATTGCCTTAGGATAAAGGTGTCTGGTCTAGGCGGGGATGCAGCGCCAGGCGCCACCGCCAGAGCTGCGTGACAACCCCCAGGGCCTCACCAAGTGCGTCCTTCGGGTTCACCCATCAGGGACACGGAGATGGAGACTGGCACGAGGTCCCACTGGGGGTAGGTGACCTGCGTTCCTCACCCACAGGCTCACACCACACGAACACAAAACTAGACATGGAGTCCATGCCCGCAAGCCCCGGAAATGGCACTCTCCACACGCTAAGGACACTTGAGTTCAGGGTCCCTACTTTGTTTAGTGAAGCGTCAATAATCTTGAGCGAAGGCGAGGGTGGACACCCGGTTTCTGATTGCCTCCCACATTGTTATTTTGGGTTGCCATTCCATACCCGACCTCCGTAAAAAGCAGGCATTCTCCCATGCCGCTTCCATACACACGCGCACACACGTCTACAGAGAGCGGGGAGAACGAGAACGTCCTCCCAGTAACCAAGGAACCGCTAAGGAGCACACATCGGATGCGTTTACATAACAACCTTTCACGTGTTCGAAACCCTTTCTCGATCTTGTGGGTGGCTCTGAAAAGAGCCTTTGGGTTCCCGGGAGCCGGGGAGTGCCTCACTTGGAGCTGGTATACTTCGTGACGGCTTTGGTACCTTCGGACACAGCGTGTTTGGCTAGCTCACCGGGCAACAGCAGGCGCACGGCCGTCTGCACCTCCCGGGACGTGATGGTAGACCGCTTGTTGTAGTGCGCCAAACGAGAGGCCTCACTAGCAATACGCTCGAAGATGTCGTTGACGAACGAGTTCATGATACCCATAGCCTTGGAAGAAATACCGGTGTCCGGGTGCACCTGCTTTAACACCTTGTACACGTAGATGGAATAACTCTCCTTCCGACTGCGCTTACGCTTTTTGCCATCCTTTTTCTGCGCCTTCGTGACGGCCTTCTTAGAACCCTTCTTGGGTGCCGGAGCTGATTTGGACGGATCAGGCATTACGGCAGATCTTTCCAAACAGAAAAAAGGATACAGCTCCAGCAACTCAACTTATACGTCCTGTATTCAAATGAGGAATCAAGAGCATCTAGTTTCTGATAGGATCAAGCGCAGCCCAACGTCATCACTGGAAAAGGCGCATGCAAATTAGGGGATGGCGGCTTCCTTTTCTGATTGGTCACTATCGCTACCCAATCGGGAGGCTCCGACTCCACTACCTCAAGACCATATATAAGGACTGCCTGAGCATTACGGCTTCGCTGCTTGGGGTTCTGTTTCTCGGCTTTCTTCTTTCCCCGCGCCTGATTGGGAGATGTCCGGTCGAGGCAAACAGGGAGGCAAGGCGCGCGCGAAAGCGAAGTCGCGCTCGTCGCGCGCGGGCCTGCAGTTTCCTGTCGGCCGAGTGCACCGGCTGCTCCGGAAAGGTAACTATTCTGAGCGTGTGGGTGCTGGTGCGCCTGTGTATCTAGCAGCCGTGCTGGAGTACCTCACGGCTGAGATCCTGGAGCTGGCGGGTAACGCGGCGCGTGACAACAAGAAGACTCGTATTATCCCGCGCCACCTGCAGTTGGCTATCCGCAACGACGAAGAGCTCAACAAGCTGTT